>NC_054470.1:116512997-117246224 GCF_017639515.1 Carcharodon carcharias
TCACCACTACCACAACCCTCACCCTGACCATGTCCCCACTACCACAACATTCACCCAAACCCCATCTCCAGTACCACATCCCTCACCATGAACCTGTCCCCGCTACCACAATCCTCACCCTGACCCCGCCCACATGACCACAACCCTCACCTTGACCCCATCCCCACTGCCACAACGCTCACCCTGAGACTGCCCACATGACTACAATCCTCACCCTGACGCTGTCCCCACAACCACAACCCTCACCCTGACCCAGTCCCCAATACCAGAACCCTCAGCCTGACCCCGTTCCCACTACCACAATCTTCACCCTGACCCCACTCCCGTGACCACAACCCTCACCCTGACCCTGTCCCCACTACCATAACATGCACCCTGACCCCGTCCCCACTATCACAACCCTCACCCTAAACCTGTCTCCACTACCGCAAAACACACCCAGACCCTGTCCCCACTGTCACATCCCTCACACTGACCCTGTAATCACAACCACAATCGTCACCCTGACACCAACCTACTACGACAATCCTCTCCCTGACCCCACCCCCACGACCACAACCCTCACCCTGAACCCCCCCACACTGCAACAATCCTCACGCAAACCCAATCCCCGCTGCCATAACACGCACCCTGACCCCATTCCCACTACCACAACACTCACACTGACCACATTCCCACCACCACAACCATCACCCTGACCCTGGCCCCACTACCATAACCCTCATCCTGACCCCATCCCCACGACCACAACCCTCACACTGTCCACATTCCCACCACCACAACCATCACCCTGACCCTGGCCCCACTACCGCAAAACACACCCTGACCGCGTCTCCACTACCACAACCCTCACCCTGACCCCATCTCCACTACCACAACGCTTACCCTAAATCTGTCCCCACTAGCACAAATTACACGCTCAGCCTGTCCCCACAAGCACAACACTCACCCTGACCCTGTCCCCACTACCACATCCCTCACTCTGACCCAGTACCCACAACGACAATCGTCACACTGATCCCACCACCACTACCACAATCCTCACACTGACACCACCCCCACGACCACAACCCTCAACCGAAACCTCCCAAACTGCCACAATCCGCACGCTGACCATATCCCCATTGCCATAACACTTACCCTGACCCCAGTACCACTACCACCACCCTCACTCTGACCCTGTCTCCACTACCACAACCCTCACCCTGACACCTTCCCCATGACCACAACACTCACCCTGACCCCATTCCCACGTCCACAACACTCACCCTGACCTTGTCCCCATGACAACAACCCTCGCCCTGACCCCATTACCACTACCACAATCCTCACCCTGACCCCAAGTCTCACCCTGAACACCCCCCACAATACCACAACCCTCACCCTGACCCTGTCCTCACTACAACAACACTCACCCTGACCCTGTTCCCATTAAGACAACCCTCACCCTGATCCCGCCCACACTAACAAAACACTCACCCTGACCCTGACACCATCCCAACTACCACAACCCTCACCCTGACCCCATTCCAACTACCACAACCATCACCCTGACCCTGGCCCCATTACCACAATGCTCACCCTGACCCCATCCGCACTACAACAATCCTCACCCTGACCCCATTCCCACTACCACAATCATCACCCTGACGCTGTCCCCACTACCACAATCTTCACTCTGACACCACCCCCACTACCACAACACTAAGCCTAACCCTGTCCCCACTACCACAACTCTCACCATAACCCTGTCCCCACTTCCATCATCCTCACGCTGACCTCAGCCCTCAACCTAACCCCGCCAACACTACCATAACCCTCACCCTGACCCCTCCCACGCTACCACAACCCTCAACCTAACGCCGCCCACACTACCACAACGTTCACCCTGTCCCCGCCCACACTACAACAAACCTCACCCTGACCTTGTCCCCACTACCATATCACTCACCCTGGCCCCATCCACGCTACCACAGCCCTCACTCTGACTCCACTCCCACTACCACAACACTCAACCTGACCCCATCCCCACAACCACAATCCTCACCCTAACCCCGGCCCCAAAACCACAACCCTCACCCTGACCCTGTCCACACGACCACAACTCTCAACCTGACCCCATTCACACTACCACAATGCTCACCCTGACCCTGTCCACACAACCCTCACTCTGACTCCATTCCCACTTCCACAACCCTCACGCTGACCCCGTCAACACGACCACAACTCTCAACCTGACCCCATTCCCACTAGCACAACACGCATCCTGACCCTGTCCCCACGACCACAACACTCACCCTAACCACAGCTCCACGACCACAACCCGCACGCTGAAGCCCCCCACACTGCCACAATCCTCACGCTGACCCTCTCCCCACTGCCATAACACTCACACTGACCCTGTCCCAAATACCAAAACCCTCACCCTGACCCCGCCCACACTATCACAATCCTCAGGTTGACCCCATCCCCACTACCACAACCCTCACCCTGACCCCGCCCACACTACCACAACATGCACCCTGACACTGTCCCCACTATCACAACCCTCATCCTGAATCTGTCTCCACTACTACAACTCTCACCCAAACACCGTCCCCACAATCATAACTCTCACCTTGACCATGTCCCCACTGCCACAACCCTCACCCTGACACCGTCCCCATGACCACAATCCTCACCCTGACCCTGTCCCCACTACTACAGCACTCACCCTGATCCCGCCCTACTACGACAACTCTCACACTGACCGCATCCACACTACCACAACACTCACCCTGACCCCATTCCCACTACCACAACCCTCACCCTGACCCCACTACCACAACCCTCACACTGACCCCATTCCCACTACCACAATCCTCACCCTGAACCTGTCCACACAACCCTCACTCTGACTTCATTCCCTTTACCACAACCCTCACCCTGACACCATCCACACTACCGCAACCCTCACCCTGACCACATTCCCACTACCAGAACCCTCACCCTGACCCTGGCCCCACTACCACAACCCTCACCCTGACCCCATCCGCACTACCACAACGCTCAACCTGAGCCCATTCCCACTACCACAACTCTCACCCTGACCCCATTCCCACAACTACAATCCTCACCCTGACCCTGTCCTCATGACCACAACCCTCACCCTGAACACCCCACACTGCCACAATCCTCACGCTGACCCTGACCCCACTGCCATAGCACGCACCCTGACCCCATTTCCACTACCACAACCCACACCCTGACCCTGTCCCCTCTACCACAACACTCACACTGACCCTGATCCCATTACCACAACCCTCACCCTGACCCCATCCCAGCTTCCACAACACTCACACTGACCCTGTCCCGACTACCAACTCACGCACCCTGACACCGCATACACTAACAAAACTCTCACCCTGACCCCATACCCGCTACCACAACCCTCACCCTGACCACATTCCGACTGCCACATCCATCACGCTGACCCTGGCCCCACTCACACAACCCTCACACTGACCCCATCCGCACTACCACAATCCGCACCGTGACCCCATTCCCCCCTCTGACCCCATCACCACAACCACAACCCTCACCCCATCCTCACTATAACAACCCTCAAACAGACCCCATTCCCACTATCACAACCATCAGCCTGAACCAGTCCCCAGTACCACAACACGCACCCTGATCCCATTCCCACGACCACAGCTCGTACCCTCACCCTGTCCCCAGTACCACAACACTCACCGTAACCCCGTTCCCACCAGCACAATCCTCACCCTGACCCCACTCCCACAACCACACCCCTCACCCTGACCCCGCCCACACCACCACAACCCTCACCATAACCCCACCTCGACTACCACAACCATCACCCTGACCCTGCCTACGCTACAACAACCCTCACCCTGACACCTTCCCCACGACCACAATCCTCACCCTGACCCTGTCCCCACTACTACAGCACTCAACCTGATCCCGTCCCCACTGCCACAACCCTCACCCTGACCCCATCCACACTAGCACAAATCTCACCCTGACCCCATTCCCACTACCACAACTCTCACCCTGACTCTGGCCCCACTACCACAACCCTCACTCTGACCCCGTCCACACGACCACAACGCTCAACATGAGCCCATTTCCACTACCACAACTCTCATCCTGACCCCATTCCCACTACCACAATCCTCACCCTGACCCTGTCCTCATGACCACAACCCTCACCCTGAACACCCCTCACTGCCACAATCCTCACGCTGACCCTGACCCCACTGCCATAGCACGCACCCTGACCCCATTCCCACTACCACAACCCTCACTCTGACCCTGATCCCATTACCACAACACTCACACTGACCCCATACCCGCTACCACAACCCTCAAACCGACCCCATTCCCACTGCCACATCCATCACCTGACACTGGCCCCACTCCCACAACCCTCACACTGACCCCATCCGCACTACCACAATCCTCACACTGACCCCATTCCCACTACTACAACACTCACTGTGACCCCATCCCCACAACTACAACCCTCACCTGACCCCATCCCCACTATAACAACCCTCAAACAGACCCCATTCCCACTGCCACAACCATCACCCTGACCCAGTCCGCAGTACCACAACACGCACCCCAAACCCATTCCCACTACCACAAATCTCACCCTGACCCTGACCCCATTACTGCAACCCTCACCCTGACCCTGACTCCATTACTGCAACCCACACTCTAACCCCGTCCCGATGACCACCACCATCACACTGACCCCATCCCCACTACCACAACCCTCACCCTAAACCTGTCTCCACTACCGCAAAACAAACGCTAACCCTGTCCCCACTTCCACAACCCTCACCCTAAACCTGTACCCACTACCACAATCCTCACCCTGAACCCACCTGCACGACCACAACCCTCATCCTGTACACCCCCACACTACCACAATCCTCAAGCTGACCCTGTCCGCACTGTCATAATACACACCCTGACCCCATTCCCACTTCCACACCCCTCACCCAGACCCTGTCCTCACAACCACAACACTCACTCTGACCCTGTCCCCATTAGGAAAACCCTAACCCTGACCCCATCCCAGCTACCACAACACTCACACTGACCCTGTCCTCAAAACCAGAACACTCACCCTGACCCTGTACCCATTACAACACTCACACTGACCCCATCCGCACTACTACAATCCTCACCCTGAACCCGTCCCCACGACCACAACACTCACCCTGACTCCATTACCACGACCACAACCCTCACCCTGACCCCATTCCCACACCACAACACTCACCCTGACCCTTTCCCCACTATGACAACACTCACACTAACCCCGGCCCCACTACCACAATCCTCACCCTGACCCCATCCGCACTACTACAACCCTCACCCTGACCCCATTCCCACTACTACAAAACTCACTCTGACCGTGTCCCCACAACCACAACCCTCAACCTGACATCCGTCACCTCGATCACAACACTCACCCTGACCCCATTCCCACGACCACAGCTCGTACCCTCACCCTGTCCCCAGTACCACAACACTCACCGTAACCCCGTTCCCACCAGCACAATCCTCACCCTGACCCCACTCCCACAACCACACCCCTCACCCTGACCCCGCCCACACCACCACAACCCTCACCATAACTCCACCTCGACTACCACAACCATCACCCTGACCCTGCCTACGCTACAACAACCCTCACCCTGACACCTTCCCCACGACCACAATCCTCACCCTGACCCTGTCCCCACTACTACAGCACTCAACCTGATCCCGTCCCCACTGCCACAACCCTCACCCTGACCCCATCCACACTAGCACAAATCTCACCCTGACCCCATTCCCACTACCACAACTCTCACCCTGACCCTGGCTCCACTACCACAACCTTCACCCTGACCCCGTCCACACGACCACAACGCTCAACCTGAGCCCATTTCCACTACCACAACTCTCATCCTGACCCCATTCCCACTACCACAATCCTCACCCTGACCCTGTCCTCATGACCACAACCCTCACCCTGAACACCCCTCACTGCCACAATCCTCACGCTGACCCTGACCCCACTGCCATAGCACGCACCCTGACCCCATTCCCACTACCACAACCCTCACCCTGACCCTGTCCCCTCTACCACAACACTCACTCTGACCCTGATCCCATTACCACAACACTCACACTGACCCCATACCCGCTACCACAACCCTCACACTGACCCCATCCGCTCTACCACAATCCTCACACTGACCCCATTCCCACTACTACAACACTCACTGTGACCCCATCTCCACAACTACAACCCTCACCCTGACCCCATCCCCACTATAACAACCCTCAAACAGACCCCATTCCCACTGCCACAACCATCACCCTGACCCAGTCCGCAGTACCACAACACGCACCCCAAACCCATTCCCACTACCACAAGTCTCACCCTGACCCTGACCCCATTACTGCAACCCTCACCCTGACCCTGACTCCATTACTGCAACCCTCACTCTAACCCCGTCCCGACGACCACAACCATCACACTGACTCCATTCCCACTACCACAACTGTCACCCTAAACCTGTCTCCACTACCGCAAAACAAACGCTAACCCTGTCCCCACTACCACATCCCTCACCCTAAACCTGTACCCACTACCACAATCCTCACCCTGAACCCACCTACACGACCACAACCCTCATCCTGTACACCCCCACACTACCACAATCCTCACGCTGACCCTGTCCGCACTGTCATAATACACACCCTGACCCCATTCTCACTTCCACAACCCTCACCCAGACCCTGTCCTCAAAACCAGAACACTCACCCTGACCCTGTACCCATTACAACACTCACACTGATCCCATCCGCACTACCACAACACTCACCCTGACCCTTCCCCACTACGACAACCCTCACCCTAACCCCGGCCCCACTACCACAACCCTCACCCTGACACCCGTCCCCTCGACCACAACGCTCATCCAGACCCATTCCCACGACCACAGCCCATACCCTCACCCTGTCCCCAGTACCACAACACTCACCTTAACCCCATCCCCACTAGCACAATCCTCACCTTGACCCCACTCTTACAACCACACCCCTCGCCCTGACCCTGCCCACACCACCACAACCCTCACCATAACCCCGCCCACGCTACCACAACCCTCACCCTGACCCTGCCTACACTACAACAACGCTCACCCTGACACCGTCCCCACGACCACAATCGTCACCCCGACCCTGTCCCCACTACTACAGCACTCAACCTGATCCCATCCCCACTGCCACAATGCTCACCCTGACCCCATTCCCACTGCCACAACTCTCACCCTGACCCTGGCCCCACTACCACAACCCTTACCCTGACCCCATCCACACGACCACAATGCTCAACCTGAGCCCATTCACACTACCACAATGCTCACCCTGACCACATTCCCACTACCACAAGCCTCACACTGACTCTATTCCCAATACCACAATCCTCACCTTGAACCTGTCCACACACAACTCACTCTGACTTCATTCCCATTACCACAAACCTCACCCTAAAACCATCCCCACTACCACAACCCTCACCCTGACCACAATGCCAGTACCACAACCATCACCACGACCCTGGCCCCACTACCACAACCCTCAAACTGACCCCATCCGCAATACCACATTCAGCATCCTGACACCATTCCCACTACTACAACACTCACTCAGACCATGTCCCCACGACCGCAACCCTCACCCTGATCCTGTCCTCATGACCACAACACTCACCCTGAACACCCCCGACACTGCCACAATACCTCACGCTGACCCTGTCCCCACTACCATAACACACACCCTGACCCCATTTCCACTACCACAACCCTCACACTGACACTGTCCCCTCTACCACAACACTCACTCTGACCCTGATCCCATTACCACAACCCTCACCCTGACCCCATCCCAGCTACCACAACACTCACACTGACCCTGTCCCGACTACCAACTCACTCACCCTGACACTGCATACACTAACAAAACCCTCACCCTGACCCCTTACCCACTACCACAACCCTCACCCTGACCACATTCCCACGACCACAACCCTCACACTGACCCTGTTGCAACCACCACAACCCTCACGCTGACCCCGTCCCCACTACCACAAACCTCACCCTGACCCCGTCCACACTACAACATGCACCCTGACCCCATTCTCACTACCACAACCCTCACACTGACCCCATTCCTACGACCACAATTCTCACCCTGACCCCATTCCCACTCCAACAATCCTCACCCTGAAGCTGTCCACACAAGCCTCACACTGACATCATCCCCACTACCGCAACCCTCACCCTGACAACATTCCCACTACCACAACCATCTCCCCGTCCCTGGCCCCACTAACACAACCTTCACCCTGACACCATCCCCACTACCACAACCATCACCCTGACCACATTCCCACTACCACAACCATCATCATGACCCTGGCCCCACTACCACAATCCTCACATTGACCCCATCCGCACTACCACAATCCTCACCCTGACCCCATTCCCACTATTACAACACTCAATCTGACCCTGTCCCCACAACCACAACCCTCACACTGACCCTGTACCCATGACCACAACCCTCACCCTGAAACCCCCCACACTGCCACAATTCTGATGCTGACCTTGTCCCCACTGCCATAACACGCACCCTGACCCCATTCCCACTACCACAACCCTCACCCTGACCACATTACCACTACCACAACCATCACCCTGACCCAGTCCCCAGTACTACAACACGCACCCTGACCCCATTCCCACTACCACAACCGTCACACTGACCCTGACTCCATTACTGCAACCCTCACTCTAACTCCGTCCCCACGACAACAACCATCACCCTGAACCCATCCCCACTACCACAACCCTCACCCTAAACCTGTCTCCACTATCGCAAATCAAACGCTAACCCTGTCCCCACTACCACATCCCTCACCCTAAACCTGTACCCCCTACCACAATCCTCACCCTGACCCCACCTGCACGACTACAACCTTCATCCTGTACACCCCTACACTACCACAAATCCTCACGCTGACCCTGTCCGCACTGTCATAATACACACCCTAACCCCATTCCCACTTCCACAACCCTCACCCAGACCCTGTCCTCACAACCACAACACTCACCCTGACCCTGTCCCCGTTAGGAAAACCCTAACCTTGACCCCGTCCCAGTAACCACAACACTCACACTGACTCTGTCTCGACTACCAAAACACTCACACTGACCCCACCCACACTAACAAAACACTCACCCTGACCCCATCCCCACTACCACAACCCTCACTCTGACCCCATTCCCACTACCACAACCCTCACCTTGACCCCATCCCAGCTACCACAATACCCACACTGACTCTGTCTCGATTACCAAAACACTCACACTGACCACAGCCACACTAACAAAACACTCACCCTGACCCCATCCCCACTACCACAACCTTCAAACTGACCCCATTCCCACTACCACAACCATCACCCAGACCCAGTCCCTAGTACCACAACAATGACCCTGACCCTGGCCCCACTACTACAACCCTCACCCTGACCCTGTCCCCACAGCCACAACCTTCACCCTGACCCCGTCGCCACTATCACAACACTCACACTGACCTGGTCCCGAATACCAAAACCCTCACCCTGACACCGCCCACACTACCACAACCCTCACCCTGACCCCATCCCCACTACCACAAACCTCACCCTGACCCCGCCCACACTACCACAACCCTCACCCTGACCCCATTCCCACTACCACAACTCTCACCATGACCCTGGCCCCATTACCACAACCCTCACACTGACCCCGTCCACACGATCACAACTCTCACCCTGACCCCATTCCCACTACCACAATCCCCTCCCTGAACCTGTCCACACAACCCTCACTCTGACTTAATTCCCATTACAACACTCACCCTGACCGCATTCCCACTACCACAACTCTCACTCTGACCCTGACACCATTACCGCAACCCTCACCCTGACCCTGACCCCATTACCGCTACCCGCACTCTGACCCTGTCCCCACGACCACAACCATCACCCTGACCCCATCCCCACTACCACAACCCACACACTAAACCTGTCTCCACTACCGCAAAACACACGCTGACCCTGTCCACACTACCACATCCCTCACCCTATCCCTGTATCCACTACCACAATCGTCAGACTGACCACAACCCCACTACCACAATCCTCACCCTGACGCCACCTGCACGATCACAACCTTTACCCTGAAGCCCCCCACACTACCACAATCCATCACGCTGACCCTGTCCCCACTGTCATAATACGCACCCTGACCCCATTCCCACTACCACAACCCGCGCCCAGACCCTGTCCTCACTACCACAACACTCACCCTGACCCTGTCCCCATTAGGACAACCCTAACCCTGACCCTGTCCCAGATACCACAACACTCACACTGACCCTGTCCCGACTACCAAAACACTCACCCTGACCCCGCCCACACTAACAAAACACTCACGCTGACCCTGACCCCATCCCCACTACCACAACGATCACCCTGACACTAGCCCCACTACCACAACCCTCACCCTGACACCATCCACACTACAAAAATCCTCACCCTGACCCCATTCCCACGACCACAACCCTCACACTGACCCTGTCCCCACGACCACAAACCTCAACCTGACATCATCCCCACGACCACAATCCTCACCCTGACCCTGTCCCCACTACTACAGCACTCACCCTGACCCCGTCCCCACTACCACAACCCTCACCCTGACCCCATTCCCACTACCACAACTCTCACCCTGACCCTGGCCCCACTACCACAACCCTCACCCTGAATACGCCCACACTACCACAACCCTCACCTAACCACGTCCCCACTAGCACAACACTCAACCTGACCCCATCCCCACAACCACAATCCTCACCCTGACCCCGTCCACACGACCACAACTCTCAACCTGACCCCATTCCCACTAACACAACACTCACCCTGACCATGTCCCCACTACCACAATCCTCACCCTGACCCTGTCCACACAAGCCTCACTCTGACTCACTCCCACTACCACAACCCTCACCCTGACCCCCACCACACGACCATAAATCTCAACCTGACCCCATTCCCACTAGCACAACACGCACCCTGACCCTGTCCGCACAACCACAAGACTCACCCTGACCCCACCTCCACGACCACAACCCTCACGATGAAGCCCCACACACTACCATAATCTTCATGCTGACCTGTCCCCACTGCCCTAACACGCACCCTGACCCCATTCGCAATAGCACAACCCTCACCCTGACACTTACCCCACTGCCACAACCCTCACCCTGACCCCATCGCCACCACCACAGCACTCACACTGACCCTGTCCCGAATACCAAAACCCTCACCCTGACCCTGCCCACCCTACAACAACCCTCACCCTGACACCGCCCACATACCACAACCCTTACCCTGAACCCAATCCCACTACTACAACACTCAGTCTGACCCTGTCCCCACAACCGCAACCCTCACCCTGACCCTGTCCCCGTCCCCATGACCACAACCCTCACCCTGAATCCCCCCATGCTGCCACAATCCTCACGCTGACCCTGTCCCCACTGCTACAACACTCACTCCGACCCCATCCCCACAACCACAACCCTCACCCTGACCCCATCCCCACTATAACAACCCTCAAACAGACCCCATTCCCACTACCACAACCCTCACCCAGACCCCGTCCACACTACAACATGCACCCAGACCCCCATTCTCACTACCACAACCCTCAACCGGACCCCATTCCCACGACCACAATTCTCACCCTGACACAGGCCCCACTACCACAACTCTCACCCTGACCACATCCCCACTAACACAACCATCATCCTGACCCTGGCCCCACCACCACAACCATCACGCTGATCCTGTCCCCACTACCACAAACCTCACCCTGACCCCGTCCACACTACAACATGCACACTGACCCCATTCTCACTACCTTAACCCTCACCCGGACCCCATTCCCACGACCACAGTTCTCACCCTGACCCAGGCTCCACTACCACAACCCCCACCCGGACCCCATCCACACGACCACAACTCTCACCCTGACCCCATTCCAACTACCACAATCCACACGCTGAACCTGTCCACACAAGCCTCACTCTGACTTCATTCCCATTTCCACAATCCTCACGCTGACACCATCCCCACTACCGCAACCCTCCCCCTGACCACATTCCCACAACCACAACCATCATCCTGACCCTGGCCCCACTACCACAACCCTCACACTGACCCAATCCGCACTACCACAATCCTCACCCTGACCCCATTCCCACTACTACAACACTCAATCTGACCCTGTCCCCACAATCACAACCCTCACCCTGACCCTGTCCCCACTGTCATAATACGCACCCTGACCCCATTCCCACTACCACAACCCTCACCCAGACCCTGTCCTCACTACCACAACACTCACCCTGACCCTGTCCCCATTAGTACAACCCTAACCCTGACCCCATCCCAGCTACCACAAAACTCACACTGACCCTGTCCCGACTACCAAAACACTCACCCTGACACCACCCACACTAACAAAACACTCACCCTGACCCTGACCCCATCTCCACTACCACAACCATCACCCTGACCCTGGCCCCACTACCACAACCCTCACCCTGACCCCAACCGCACTACAACAATCCTCACCCTGACCCTATTCCCACGACCACAACCTTCACACTGACCCTGTCCCCACGACCACAACCCTCACCCTGACATCGTCCCCACGACCACAATCCTCACCCTGATCCTGTCCCCACTACTACAGCACTCACCCTGACCCCGTCCCCACTACCACAACCCTCACCCTGACCCCATTCCCACTATCACAACTCTCACCCTGACCCTGGCCCCACTACCACAACCCTCACCCTGACCATGCCCATACTACCACAACCCTCACCCTGACCCCATTCCCGCTACCACAACCCTCACCCTAACCCCATCCCCACTAACACAACACTCAACCTGACCCCATCCCCACAACCACAATCCTCACCCTGACCCCGTCCCCAAAACCACAACCCTCACCCTGACCCTGTCCACACGACCACAACTCTCAACCTGACCCAGTTCCCACTACCACAACACTCACTCTGACCATGTTCCCACTACCACAATCCTCACACTGACCCTGTCCACACAACCCTCACTCTGACTCCATTCCCAGTACCACAACACTCACACTGACCCCATCCTCAATACCACAATCCTCACACTGACCCCATGCCCACTACTACATCACTCACTCTGACCCTGTCCCCACAAACGCAACCCTCACCCTGACACCGTCCCCACCACCACAACCCTCACCCTTAACCTGTCCTCATGACCACAACCCTCACCCTGAACTCCCGCCACACTGCCACGATCCTCACGCTGACGCTGTCCACACTGCCATAACATGCACCCTGACCCCATTCCCACTACCACAACCCTCACCCTGACCCTGTCCCCTCTACCAAAACACTCACTCTGATCCTGATCCCATTATCACAACCCTCACCCTAACCCATCCCAGCTACTACAACACTCACACTGACCCTGTCCCGACTAGCAAATTACTCAGCCTGACCCTGCCCACACTAACAAAACCCTCACCCTGACCCCATACCCGCTACCACAACCCTCAACCTGACCACATTCCCACTACCACAACCATCACCATGACCCTGGACCCACTCCCACAACCCTCACACTGACCCCATCCGCACTACCACAATCCTCACCCTGACCCCATTCCCACTACTACAACAATCACCCTGACCCCATCCCCACAACCACAAACCTCACCCTGACCCCATCCCCACTATAACAACCCTCACCCTGACCCCATTCCCACTACCACAACCCTCACCCTGACCCTGGCCCCACTACAACTCTCACCCTGACCCTGGCCCCACTACCACAACCCTCACCCTGACCCTGTCCACATGACCACAACGCTCAACCTGAGCCCATTCCCACTACCACAATCCTCACCCTGAACCTGTCCACACAACCCTCACTCTGACTTCATTCCCGTTAGCATAACCCTCACCCTGACACCATCCCCACTACCACATCCATCACACTGACCCTGGCCCCACTACCACAACCCTCACACTGACCCCATCCGCACGACCACAATCCTCACCCTGACCCGGTTCCCACTACTGCAACACTCACTCTGACCCTGTCCCCACGACCGCAACCCTCACCCAGACACCGTCCCCACCAGCACAACCCTCACCATGACCCATTCCTCATGACCATAACCCTCACCCTGAACAGCCCCACACTGCCACAATTCTCACGCTGACCCTGTCCCCACTGACATAACAATCACCCTGACCCCATTCCCACTACCAGAACCCTCACCCTGACCCTGTCGCCTCTACCACAACACACTCTGACCCTGACCCTATTACCACAACCCTCACCCTGACCCCACACCAGCTTCCACAACACTCACACTGACCCTGTCCCAACTACCAACTCACTCACCCTGACACCGCCCACACTAACAAAACCCTCACCCTGACCCCATACCCGCTACCACAACCCTCACCCTGAACCCATTCCCACTACCACATCCATCACCCTGACCCTGGACCCACTCCCACAACCATCACACTGACCCCATCCGCGCTACCACAATCCTCACTCTGACCCCATCCCCACAACCACAACCATTACCCTGACCCAGTCCCAAGTACCACAACACAAGCCCTGACCCCATTCCCACTACCACAACTCTCACCCTGACCCTGACCACATTACCGCATCCCTCACCCTGACCCTGACTCCATTACCGCAACCCTCACTCTGACCCCGTCCCCACAACCACAACCATCACCCTGACTCCATCACCACTACCACAACCCTCACCCTAAACCTGTCTCCACTACCGAAAAACAAACACTAACCCTGTCCCCACTACCACATCCCTCACCCTAAACCTGTACCCCCTACCACAATCCTCACCCTGAACCCACCTGCAAGACAACAACCCTCACCCTGAACACCCCCACACTACCACAATCCTCACGCTGACCCTGTCCACACTGTCATAATACACACCCTGACCCCATTCCCACTTCCACAGCCCTCACCCAGATCCTGTTCTCACAACCACAACACTCACTCTGACCCTGTCCCCATTAGGAAAACCCTAACCCTGACCCCATCCCAGCTACCACAACACTCACCCTGACCCCATCCCCACTACCACAACAATCACCCTGACCCTGGCCCCACTACCACAACCCTCACCCTGACCCCATCCGCACTACAACAATCCTCACCCTGACCCCATTCCCACGACCACAACCCTCACACTGACCCTGTCCCAACGACCACAACCCTCATGCTGACACCGTCCCCACGACCACAATCCTCACCCTGACCCTGTCCACACTACTACAATCCTCACCCTGACTCTGTCCACACTACCACAACATGCACCCTGACCCCATTCTCACTACCAGAACCCTCACACTGACCCCATTCCCACGTCCACAATTCTCACCCTGACCCAGGCACCACTACTACAGAACTCACCCTGACCCCATCCCCACTACCACAACCCTCACCCTGACCCTGTCCACACTACCACAACCCTCATGCTGACCCCATCTGCACTACCATAATCCTCACCCTGACCCCATTCCCACGACCACAACCCTCACCCTGACCCCGTCCCCACTACCAAAACCCTCACCCTGACCCTGTCCACACTACCACAACATGCACCCTGACCCCATTCTCACTACCACAACCCTCACCCTGACCCCGTCCACAAGAGCACAACTCTCAACCTGCCCCATTCCCATTACCACAACTCTCACCCTGACCCCATTCCCACTTCCACAATCCTCACCCTGAACCTATCCACACAACCTCACTCTGACTTCATTCCCGTTTCCACAATCCTCACTCTGACACCATACCCGTTACCACAACCATCACCCTGACCACATTCCCACTACCACAACCATCACCCTGACCCTGGCCCCACTACAACAACCCTCACACTGACCCCATCCGCACTACCACAATCCTCACCCTGATCCTATTCCCACTACTACAACACTCAATCTGACCCTGTCCCCACAACCGCAACCCTCACCTTGACCATGTCCCCATGATCACAATCCTCACCCTGACCCTGTCCCCACTACTACAGCACTCACCCTGACCCCATCCCCACTACCACAACCCTCACCCTGACCCTGTCCACAGTACCAAAACATGCACGCTGACCCCATTCTCACTACCACAACTCTGACCCTAACCCTGGCCCCATTACCACAGCCCTCACCCTGACCCCATTCCCACTACCACAACCTCACCCTAACCCCGTCCCCCCTAGCACAATCCTCACACTTACCCCACTCCCACGACCACAACCCTCAACCTGACCCCACCTACACCATAGCAACCCTCACCCTGACCCCGCCCACACTACCACAACTCTCACCATGACCCCACTCCCACTACCACAATCCTCACCCTGACCCTATTCCCACTACTACAACATTCAATCTGACCCTGTCCCCACAACCGCAACCCTCACCTTGACCATGTCCCCATGACCACAACCCTCACCCTGAACTCCCCCCGACACTGCCACAATCCTCACGCTGACCCTGTCCCCACTGCCATAACACGCACCCTGACCCCATTCCCACTACCACAACCCTCACCCGGACCCTGGCCTCACTACCACAACACTCACCCTGTCCCTGTCCCCATTAGGACAACCCTAACTCTGACCCGTCCCAGCTACCACAACACTCAGACTGACCCTGTCCTGACTACCAAAACACGCACTCTGACCCTGCCCACACTAACAAAACACTCACCCTGACCCTGACCCCATCCCCACTACGACAACACTCACTCTGACCCCATTCCACTGCCACAACCATCACTCTGACCCTGGCCACACTACCACAACCATCACCCTGACCCCATCCACGCTACAACAATCCTCACCCTGACCCCATTCCCACGACCACAACCCTCACACTGACCCTGTCACCACGACCACAACCCTCACCCTGACACCGTCCCCACGACCACAATCCTCACCCTGACCCTGTCCCCACTACTACAGCACTCACCCTGACCCCATCCCCACTACCACAACCCTCACCCTGACCCCGTCCACACTACCACAACATGCACCCTGACCCCATTCTCACTAGCACAACTCTGACCCTAACCCCGGCCCCACTACCACAACCCTCACCCTGACCCCATTCCCACTACCACAACCTCACCCTAACCACGTCCCCACCAGCACAATCCTCACACTTACCCCACTCTCACGACCACAACCCTCAACCTGACCCCACCTACACCATCGCAGCCCTCACCCTGACCCCGCCCACACTACCACAACTCTCACCATGACCCCACCCCCACTACCACAATCCTCACGCTGACCCACCCCCACTACCAGAATCCTCACTCTAACCCCACCCCCATGACCACAAGCCTCACTCTGACTCCATCTACAGTATCACAACTCTCACCCTGACACCGCCCACACTACCACACCCCTCACCCTGACGCTGCCGATGCTACAACAACCCTCACCCGGAACCCATCCCCACTGCCACACCCCTCACCGTGACCCCGCCCACCCTACCATAACCCTCAACCTAACACCACCCACACTACCACAACCCTGACCCTGTCCCCGCTCACAGTACAACAAACCTCACACTGACTCTGGCCCCACTACCATAACACTCGCCCTGACCTCGTCCAAGCTACCACAGCCCTCACCCTGACCCCACTCCCACGACCACAACATTCAACCTGACCCCATCCCCACAACCACAATCCTCACCCTGACCCCATCCCCAAAAAAACAACCCTCACCCTGAACCCGTCCACACGACCACAACTCTCAACCTGACCCCATTCCCACTACCACAATCCTCACCCTGACCCCGTCCACACGACCACAACTCTCAACCAGACACCATTCCCAATACCACAATCCTCCTCCTGACCCTGTCCACACAACCCTCACTCTGACTCCACTCCCACTCCCACAACCCTCACCCTGACCCCAACCACACGACCACAAATTTCAACCTGACCCCGTTCCCAGTAGCACAACACACACACTGACCCTGTCCCCTCAACCACAACACTAACCCTGACCCCACCTCCACGAGCACAACCCTCACGCTGAAGCCCCACACACTACCATAATCCTCACCCTGAACCTATCCCCACTACCACAACCCTCACCCTCACCCCGTCGCCAGCACCACAGCACTCACACTGACCCTGTCCCGAATACCAAAACCCTCACCCTGACCCCGCCCACACTACCACAAGCCTCACCCTGACACCGCCCACACTACCACAACATGCACCCTGACACTGTCCCCACTATCACAACCCTCATCCTGACCCTGTCCCCACTACGACAACCCTCACCCTAACCCCGTCCCCACTACCACAACTCTCACCCTGACCATGTCCCCACTGCCACAACCCTCACCCTGACACCATCTCCACTACCACAACTCTCACCCTGACCCCATTCCCATTACTACAACACTCACTCAGACCCTGTCCCCACGACCGCAACCCTCACCTTGACACCGTCCCCACCACCACAACCCTCACCCTGACCCTGTCCTCATGACCACAACCCTCACCCTGAACCACCCCCACACTGCCACATTTGTCACGCTGACTGTCCCCACTGCCATAACACGCACCCTGACCCCATTCCCACTACCACAACCCTCACCCTGACCCCGTCGCCACCACTACAGCACTCACACTGACCCTGTCCCGAATACCAAACCCTCACCCTGACCCCGCCCACACTACCACAAGCCTCACCCTGACACTGTCCATACTACCACAACCCTTACCCTGACCCCATTCCCAATACTACTACACTCAATCTGACCCTGTCCCAACAACCGCAACCCTGTCCCTGACCCTGTCCCCATGACCACAACCCTCACCCTGAACCCCCCGACACTGCCACAATCCTCACGCTGACCCTGTCCCCACTGCCATAGCACGCACCCTGACCCCATTCCCAATACCTCAACTCTCACCCTGACCCTGTCCCCTCAACCACAACACTCGCTCTGACCCTGACCCCATTACCACAACACTCACACTGACCCTGTCTCGACTACCAACTCACTTACCCTGACCACGCCCACACTAACAAAACACTCACCCTGACCCCATACATGCTACCACAACAATCACCCTGATCCTGGCCCCACTCCCACAACCCTCATCCGGACCCCACCTCCACGACCATAACCCTCACCCTGAGGCTGTCACCACTACCACAATCTTCACTCTGACCCCACCCCCACTACAACAACACTAACCCTAACCCCGTCCCCACTACCACAACTGTCACCATGACCCTGTCCCCACTACCACAATCCTCACTCTAACCCCACCCCCACAAGCCTCACCCTGGCCCCGCCCACACCACCACAACCCTCACTCTAACCCCACCCACACTACCACAACCCTCATCCTGGCCCTGCCTACATTAAAACAACCCTCACCCTGACCCCATCCCCACTACCACAATCATCACCCTGACCCTACCCACACTACCACACCCCTCACCCTGACCCCTCCTACGCTACCACAACCCTCAACCTAACGCCGCCCACACTACCACAACCCTGACACTGTCCCCGCCCACACTACAACAAACCTCACCCTGACCCTGTCCCCAATACCATAACACTCACCCTGACCCCGTCCATGCTACCACAGTCCTCACCCTGACCCCACTCCCACTACCACAACACTCAACCTGACCCCATCCCCAAAACCACAATCCTCGCCCTGACCCCATCCACACGACCACAACTCTCAACCTGACTCCATTCCCACTACCACAACCCTCACACTGACCCTGTCCACACAACCCTCTCTCTGACTCCATTCCCACTTCCACAACCCTCACCCTGACCCCGTCTACATGACCACAACTCTCAACCTGACCCCTTTCCCACTACCACAACTCTCATCCTGACCCTGTCCACACAACCCTCACTCTGACTCCATTCCCACTTCCACAACCCTCACCCTGACCCCATCCACACGACCACAAATCTCAACTTGACCCCATTACCACTAGCAAAACACGCACCCTGACCCTGTCCGCACGTCCACAACACTCACAGTGACCCCACATCCACGACCACAATCCTCACGCAGAAGCCCCACACACTACCACAATCCTCACGCTGACCCTTTCCCCACTGCCATAACATGCACCCTGACCCCATTCCCACTACCACAACTCTCACCCTGACCCTGTCCCCAAAGCCACAACCCTCACCCTGACCCCATTCCCACTACCACAGCACTCGCACTGCCCTGTCCCGAATACCAAAACACTCACCCTGACCCCACCCACACTACCACAACCCTCACGCTGACCCTGTCCCCACTACCACAACCCTCACCCTGACCCCACCCACACTACCACAACACGTACCCTGACATCTGGCCCAATTTCACAACCCTCATCCTGACCCTGTCCCTACTACAACCCTCACCCTAACCCCGACCCCACTACCACAAATCTCACCATAACCATGTCCCCACTGCCACAACCCACACCCTGACACCGTCCCCATGACCACAATCCTCACCCTGACCCTGTCGCCACTACTACAGCACTCACCCTGACCCCGTCCCCACAAACACAACCCTCACCCTGACCACATTCCCACTACCACAACCCTCACACTGACCCCATCTGCACTACCACAATCCTCACCCTGACCCCATTCCCACTACGACAACACTCACTCTGACCCTGTCCACATGACCGCAACCCTCACCCTGACACCGTCCCCACCACCACAACCCTCACCTTGACCCTGTCCTCATGACCACAACCCTCAACCTGAACCCCCCCCAACACTGCTACATTCCTCACGCTGGCCCTGTCCCCACTGCAAAAACACACGCCCTGACCCCATTCCCACTATCAGAACGCTCACCCTGACCCCATCCCAGCTACTACAACACTGACCCTGTCACGACTAGCAAATCACTCAACCTGACCCCGCCCACACGAACAAAATCCTCACCCTGACTACATACCCGCTACCACAACCCTGACCCTGACCACATTCCCACTACCACAACCATCACCCTGACCCTGGACCCACTCCCACAACCCTCACACTGACCTCATCCGAACTACCACAATCCTCACCCTGACCCCATTCCCACTACTACAACACTCACCCTGAACCCTTTCCCCACTATAACAACCCTCACCAAGACCCCATTCCCACTACCACATCCATCACCCTGACCCAGTCCCCAGTACCACAACAAGCACTCTGACCCCATTCCCACTACCACAACCCTCACCCTGACCCTGACACCATTACCACAAAACTCACTCTGTCCCCATCCCCACTACCACAATCCTCACCATGACCCTGTCACCATTAAGACAACCCTCACCCTGACACCGTCCCAGCTACCACAACACTCAAATTGACCCCATCCCCACTACCACAACTCTTACCCTAACCCTGGCCCCACTGCCACGACCCTCACCCTGACACCGTCCCCACTACCACAACCCTCACCCTGACCCCATCCACACTACCACAACTCTCACCCTGAACCTGGCCCCACTACGACAACCCTCACCCTGACCCCGACCCCGTCCACACGACAACAACGCTCAACCTGACCCCATTCTCACTACCACAATCCTCACCCTGAACCTGTCCACACAACCCTCAACAAAAACAAAATTACCTGGAAAAACTCAACAGGTCTGGCAGCATCGGTGGAGAAGAATAGAGTTGACGTTTCGAGTCCTCATGACCCTTCGACAGAACTCTCACTCTGACTTTATTCCCATTACCACAACCCTCACCCTGACAACATCCCCACTACCACAACCCTCACCCTGACCACATTCCCACTCCCGCAACCATCGCCCCACTACCACAAGCCTCACACTGACCCCATCCGCACTACTACAATCCTCACCCTGACCCCATTCCCATTACTACAACACTCACTCAGACCCTGTCCCCATGTCCGCAACCATCACCCTGACACTGTCCCCACGACCACAACCCTCACCCTGACCCTGTCCTCATGACCACAACCCTCATCCTGAACCCCCCTGACACTGCCACAATCCTCATGCTGACCCTGTCCCCACTGCCATAAAACGCACCCTGACCCCATTCCCACCACCACAACACTCACTCTGACCCTGACACCATTACCACAACCCTCACACTGACCCCACACCAGCTTCCACAACACTCACACTCACCCTGTCCCGACTACCAACTCACTCACCCTGACACCGCCCACACTAACAAAACCCTCACCCTGACCCCATAACCGCTACCACAACCATCACCCTGACCCCATCCACACTACCACAACCCTCACCCTGAACCCACTTGCAAAACCACAACCCTCACCCTGAACACCCCCACACTACCACAATCCTCACACTGACCCTGTCCGCACTGTCATAATACACACCCTGACCCCATTCCCACTTCCACAACACTCACTCTGACCCTGTCCCCATTAGGAAAACACAACCCTGACCCGTCCCAGCTACCACAACCCTCACCATGACCCTGGCCCCACTACCACAACATGAACCCTGACCCCATTCTCGCTACCACAACCCTGACCCTGTCCCCGCCCACACGACAACAAACCTCACCCTGACCCTGTTCTCACTACCATATCACTCACCCTGGCCCCGTCCCCACAACCACAATCCTAACCCTGACACCGTCAACATGACCACAAATCTCAACCTGACCCCATTCCCACTAGCACAACACACACCCTGACCCTGTCCCCACGACCACAACACTCACCCTAACCCCACCTCCACGACCACAACCCTCACGCTGAAGCCACCCACACTGCCACAATCCGCACGCTGACCCTGTCCCCACTGCCATAATACTCATACTGACCCCGTCCCAAATACCAAAACCCGCACCCTGACCCCGCCCACACTACCACAACGCTCACCATGACCCCGCCCACACAACCACAACATGCACACTGACACTGTCCCCACAATCACAACCCTCACCCTAACCCCGTCCCCACTACCACAACTATCACCCTGACCATGTCTCCACTGCCACAACCCTCACCCTGACACTGTCCCCACGACCACAATCCTCACCCTGACCCTGTCCCCACTACCACAACTCTCAACCTGACCCCATTCCCACTACCACAATCCTCACCCTGAACCTGTCCACACAACCCTCACTCTGACTTCATTCATTACCACAACCCTCACCATGACACCATCCCCACTACCACAACCTTCACCCTGACCACATTCCCACTCCCACAACCCTCACCCTGACCCCATCCACACTACCAAAACCCTCACTCTGACCCCATTCCCACTACCACAACTCTCACCCTGACCCTGGCCCCACTACCACAACACTCATCCTGACCCCGTCCACACGACCACAACTCTCAACCTGACCCCATTCCCACTACCACAACTCTCAACCTGACGCCATTCCCACTACCACAATCCTCACCCTGAACCTGTCCACACAACCCTCACTCTGACATCATTCATTACCACACCCCTCACCATGACGCCATCCCCACTACCACAATCCTCACCCTGACCACATTCCCACTCCCGCAACCATCACCCTGACCCCATTCCCATTAGAACACTCACTCAGACCCTGTCCCCACGACTGCAACCATCACCCTGACACCGTCCCCACGACCACAACCCTCACCCTGAACCCCCCAGACACTGCCACAATCCTCACGCTGACCCTGTCCCCACTGCCATAAAACGCACCCTGACGACATTCCCACTACCACAACTCTCACCCTGACCCTGTCCCCAAAGCCACAACCCTCACCCTGACCCCATTCCCACTTCCACAACACTCACTCTGACCCTGTCCCCATTAGGAAAACACAACCCTGACCCGTCCCAGCTACCACAACCCTCACCATGACCCTGGCCCCACTACCACAACATGAACCCTGACCCCATTCTCGCTACCACAACCCTGACCCTGTCCCCGCCCACACGACAACAAACCTCACCCTGACCCTGTTCTCACTACCATATCACTCACCCTGGCCCCGTCCCCACAACCACAATCCTAACCCTGACACCGTCAACATGACCACAAATCTCAACCTGACCCCATTCCCACTAGCACAACACACACCCTGACCCTGTCCCCACGACCACAACACTCACCCTAACCCCACCTCCACGACCACAACCCTCACGCTGAAGCCACCCACACTGCCACAATCCGCACGCTGACCCTGTCCCCACTGCCATAATACTCATACTGACCCCGTCCCAAATACCAAAACCCGCACCCTGACCCCGCCCACACTACCACAACGCTCACCATGACCCCGCCCACACAACCACAACATGCACACTGACACTGTCCCCACAATCACAACCCTCACCCTAACCCCGTCCCCACTACCACAACTATCACCCTGACCATGTCTCCACTGCCACAACCCTCAACCTGACCCCATTCCCACTACCACAATCCTCACCCTGAACCTGTCCACACAACCCTCACTCTGACTTCATTCATTACCACAACCCTCACCATGACACCATCCCCACTACCACAACCTTCACCCTGACCACATTCCCACTCCCACAACCCTCACCCTGACCCCATCCACACTACCAAAACCCTCACTCTGACCCCATTCCCACTACCACAACTCTCACCCTGACCCTGGCCCCACTACCACAACACTCACCCTGACCCCGTCCACACGACCACAACTCTCAACCTGACCCCATTCCCACTACCACAACTCTCAACCTGACGCCATTCCCACTACCACAATCCTCACCCTGAACCTGTCCACACAACCCTCACTCTGACTTCATTCATTACCACACCCCTCACCATGACGCCATCCCCACTACCACAATCCTCACCCTGACCACATTCCCACTCCCGCAACCATCACCCTGACCCCATTCCCATTAGAACACTCACTCAGACCCTGTCCCCACGACTGCAACCATCACCCTGACACCGTCCCCACGACCACAACCCTCACCCTGAACCCCCCAGACACTGCCACAATCCTCACGCTGACCCTGTCCCCACTGCCATAAAACGCACCCTGACGACATTCCCACTACCACAACACTCACTCTGACCCTGACACCATTACCACAACCCTCACCCTGACCCCACACCAGCTTCCACAACACTCACACTGACCCTGTCCCGACTACCAACTCATTCACCCTGACACCGCCCACACTAACAAAACCCTCACTCTGACCCCATACCCGTTACCACAACTCTCACCCTGACAACATTCCCACTACCACATCCATCACCCCAATCCTGGCCCCACTCCCACTACCCTCACACTGACCCCATCCGCACTACCACAATCCTCACCCTGACCCCATTCCCACTGCTACAACCGTCAAACAGACCCCATTCCCACTACCACAACCATCACCCTGACCCTGACCCCATTACCGCAACCCTCACCCTGATCCCATCCACACTACCACAACCCTCACCCTGAACCCACCTGCACACCCACAACCCTCACCCTGACGCTGTCCCCATGAGGAAAACCCAACCCTGACCCATCCCAGCTACCACAACACTCACACTGACCCTGTCCCGACTACCAAAACATTCACACTGACCCCAGCCACACTAACAAAACACTCACCCTGACCCCATCCCCACTACCACAACACTCACCCTGACCCCATTCTCATGACCACAACCATCACACTGACCCGGTCCCCACGACCACAACCCTCACACTGACACTGTCCCCACGACCACAATCCTCACACTGACCCCGTCCATACTACCACAACATGAACCCTGACCCCATTCTCACTACCACAACCCTGACCCTGTCCCCGCCCACACTATAACAAGCCTCACCCTGACCCTGTTCTCACTACCATATCACTCACCCTGGCCCCGTCCACGCTACCACAGCCCTCACCTTGACCCCGCTCCCATTACCACAACACTCAATCTGATCCCATCCACACAACCACAATCCTCACCCTGACACCGTCCCCAAAACCACAACCCTCACCCTGACCCCGTCCACACGACCACAATTCTCAACCTGACCCAATTCACACTACCACAATGCTCACCCTGCCCCTGTCTACACAACCCTCACTCTGACTCCATTCCCACTTCCACAACCCTCACCCTGACCCCGTCAACACGACCACAAATCTCAACCTGACCCCATTCCCACTAGCACAACACGCACCCTGACCCTGTCCCCACGACCACAATACTCACCCTGACCCCACCTCCACGACCACAACCCTCACGCTGAAGCCACCCACACTGCCACAATCTGCACACTGACCCTGTACCCACTGCCATAACGCTCATACTGACCCTGTCCCAAATACCAAAACCCGCACCCTGACCCCGCCCACACTACCACAACCCTCACCTTGACCCCGCCAACACTACCACAACATGCACACTGACACTGTCCCCACTATCACAACCCTCACCCTAAAATCGTCCCCACTATCACAACTCTCACCCTGACCATGTCTCTACTGCCACAACCCTCACCCTGACACCGTCCACACGACCAGAATCCTCACCCTGACCCTGTCCCCACTACTACAGCACTGACCCTGATCCCGTCCCCACTACCACAACCCTCACACTGACCCCTTCCGCTCTACCACAATCCTCACCCTGACCCCATTCCCATTACTACAACACTCACTCAGACCCTGTCCCCGCGACCGCAAACATCACCGTGACACCGTCCCCACGACCACAACCCTCACCCTGACCCTGTCCTCATGACCACAACCCTCACCCTGAACTCCCCTGACACTGCCACAATTCTCACGCTGACCCTGTCCCCACTGCCATAGCACGCACCCTGACCCCATTCCCACTACTACAATGCTCACCCTGACCATGTTGCCTCTACCACAACACTCACTCTGACCCTGACCCCATTACCACAACCCTCACACTGACCCCACACCAGCTTCCACAACACTCACACAGACCCTGTCCCGACTACCAACTCACTCACCCAGACATCGCCCACACTAACAAAACCCTCACCCTGACCCCATACCCACTACCACATCCATCACCCTGACCCTGGCCCCACACCCACTACCCTCACACTGACCCCATCCGCACTACCACAATCCTCACCCTGACCCCATTCCCACTGCTACAACACTCACTCTGACCCCATTCCCACTACCACAGCCATCACCCTGACCCTGTCCCCAGTACCACAACACGCACCCTGACCCCATTCCCACCACCACAACTCTCACCCTGACCCTGACCCCATTACCGCAACCCTCACCCTGACCCCATCCCCAATACCACAACCCGCGCTCTGACCCTGTACCCACTACCACAACCATGACCCTGACCCTGGCCCCACTACCACAACCCTCACCCTGACTCCATCCGCACTACCACAATCCTCACCCTGACCCCATTCCAATGACCACAACCCTCACACTGACACCATCCCCACGACCACAATCCTCACCCTGACCCCGTCCCCACTACCACAACCCTCACCCTGACCCCGTCTATACTACCACAACATGAACCCTGACCCTATTCTCACTACCACAACCTTGAACCTGCCCCCGCCCACACTACAACAAACCTCACTCTGGCCCCGTCCACGCTACCACAGCCCTCACCCTGACCCCACTCCCACTACCACAACACTCAATCTGATCCCATCCCCACAATCACAATCCTCACCCTGACACTGTCCTCAAAACCACAACCCCCACCCTGACCACGTCCACACGGCCACAACTCTCAACCTGACCACATTCACACTTCCACAATGCTCACCCTGCCCCTGTCCACACAACCCTCACTCTGACTCCACTCCCACTTCCACAACCCTCACACTGACCCCGTCAACACGACCACAAATCTCAACCTGACCCCATTCCCACTAGCACAACACGCACCCTGAACCTGTCCCCACGACCACAACACTCACCCTGACCCCACCTCCACGACCACGCTGAAGCCCCCCACACTGCCATAATCCACAAGATGACCCTGTCCCCACTGCCATAACACCCATACTGACCCTGTCCCAAATTCCAAAATCCGCACCCTGACCCCGCCCACACGACCACAACTCTCACCCTCACACCATCCCCACTACCACGACCCTCACACTGACCCCGCCCACACTACCACAACCCTCACCCTGACCCCACCCACACTACCACAACATGCACCCTGACACTGTCCAAACTACCACAACGCTCACCCTGACCCCATCCACACAACCACAACTCTCAACCTGACCCCAATCCCACTACCACAACTCTCACCCTGACCCCATTCCAACTACCACATTCCTCACCCTGAAGCTGTCCACACAACCCTCACTCTGGCTTCATTCCCATTACTACAAACCTCACTCTGACACCATCCCCACTACCACAACCCTCACCCTGACCCTGGCCCCATTACCACAACCTTCACACTGACCCCATCCGCACTACCACAATCCTCGCCCTGACCCCATTCCCATTACTACAACACTCACTCAGACCCTGTCCCCACGACCACAACCATCATGGTGACACCGTCCCCATGACCACAATCCTCACCCTGACCCTGTCCTCATGACCACCACCCTCACCCTGAACTCCCCTAACACTGCCAAAATCCTCACGCTGACCCCATCCACACTGCTATAACACGCACCCTGACCCCATTCCCACTACCACAATCCTCACCCTGAAACTACCTGCACGACAACAACCCTCACCCTGAACACCCCCACACTACCACAAACCTCACGCTGACCCTGTCCGCACTGTCATAATACACATCCTGACCCCATTCCCACTTCCACAACCCTCACCCGGACCCTGTCCTCACAACCACAACACTCATCCTGACCCTGTCCCCATTAGGAAAACCCTAAACCTGACCCCGTCCCAGCTACCATAATACTCACACTGACCCTGACCCGACTACCAAAACACTTACACTGACCCCACCCACACTAACAAAACACTCACCCTGACCTCATCCCCACTACCACAACCCTCACTCTGACCCAATTCCCACTACCACAATCATCACCCTGACTCCATTCCCACTACCACAACTCTCACCCTGACCCTGGCCCCACTACCACAACCCTCACCCTGTCCCCATCCACATGACCACAACTCTCAACCTGACCCCATTCCCACTTCCACAACCCTCAGCCAGAACCTGTCCTCACAACCACAACACTCATCCTGACCCTGTCCCCATTAGGAAAACCCTATCCCTGACCCTATCCCAGCTACCACAACAATCACACTTACCCTGTCCCCACGACCACAACCCTCACCCTGACACCGTCCCCGCGACCACAATCCTCACCCTGACCCTGTCCCCACTAATACAGCACTCACGCTGATCCCGTCCCCACTACCACAATCCTCACCCTGACCCCATCCACACTACCACAACCCTCACCCTGACCCCATTCCCACTACCACAACTCTCAACCTGACCCTGGCCCCACTACGACAACCCTCACCCTGACCCCATCCACACGACCACAACTCTCAACCTGACCTCATTCACACTACCACAACTCTCACCCTGACCCCATTCCCACTACCACGATCCTTAACCTGAACCTGTCCACACAACCCTCACTCTGACTTCATTCCCTTTACCAAAACCCTCTCACCCTGACACCATTCCCACTACCACAACAATCACTCTGAACCCATTCCCACTACCACAACCGTCACCCTGACCCTGGCCCCACTACCACAACACTCACCCTGACCCCATCCGCACTACAACAATCCTCACCCTGACCCCATTCCCACGACCACAACCCTCACACTGACACCGTCCCCACGACCACAATCCTCACCCTGACCCTGTCCCCACTACTACAGCACTCACCCTGACCCCATCCCCACTACAACAACCTTCATCCTGACCCCATCCACACTACCGCAACATGCACCCTGACCCCATTCCCACTACCACAACTCACACCCTGACCCTGGCCCCACTACCACAATCCTCACCCTGAACCCAGCTGCACGACAACAATCCTCACCCTGAACACCCCCACACTACCACAATCCTCACGCTGACCCTGTCCACACTGTCATAATACACACCCTGACCACATTCCCACTTCCACACCCCTCACCCAGACCCTGTCCTCACAACCACAACACTAACCCTGATCCTGTCCCCATTAGGAAAACCCTAACCCTGACCTCGTCCCAGCTACCACAACACTCACACTGACCCTGTCCCGACTACCAAAACACTCACACTGACCCCACCCACACTAACAAAACACTCACCCTGACCTCATCCCCACTACCACAACCCTCACTCTGACCCCATTCCCACTACCACAACACTCACCCTGACCCCATCCACACTACCATACCTCACCCTGACCCCTCCACACTACCACAACCACAACCACACCCTGACCCCATCCACACTACCACAACCCTCACCCTGACCCCATTCCCACTACCACAACCCTCACCCTGTCCCCATCCACTTGACCACAACTCTCATCCTGACCCCATTCCCACTTCCACAACCCTCACCCAGACCCTGTCCTCACAACCACAAAACTCACCCTGACCCTGTCCCCATTAGGAAAACCCAAACCCTGACCCTATCCCAGCTACCACAATACTCACACTGACCCTGTCCCGACTAACAAAACACTCACCCTGACCCCATCCCCACTACCACAACCCTCACTCTGTCCCCATTCCCACTATCACAACCATCACCCTGACACTGGCCCCACTAACACAACACTCACTCTGACCCCATTCCCACTACCACAACCATCACCCTGACCCTGGCCCCATCACCACAACCCTCACACTGACTCCATCCGCATTACCACAATCCTCACCCTGACCCCATTCCCACGACCACAATCCTCACCCTGACCCCATCCATACTACCACAACATGAACCCTGACCCCATTCTCACTACCACAACCCTGACCCTGACCCTGTCCCCGCCCACATTACAACAAGCCTCACTCTGACCTTGTGCCCACTACCATATCACTCACCCTGGCCCCATCCACGCTACCACAGCCCTCACCCTAACCCCACTCCCACTACCACAACACTCAATCTGATCCCATCCCCACAACCATAATCCTCACCCTGACACCGTCCCCAAAACCACAACCCTAACCCTGACCCCGTCCACACGACCACAACTCTCAACCTGACCCCATTCACACTACCACAATGCTCACCCTGACCCTGTCCACACAGCCCTCACTCTGACTCCATTCCCACTTCCACAACTCTCACCCTGACCCCGTCAACACGACCACAAATCTCAACCTGACCCCATTTCCACTAGCACAACACGCACCCTGACCCTGTCCCCACGACCACAACACTCACCCTGACCCCACCTCCATGACCACAACCCTCACGCCGAAGCCCCCCCACACTGCCACAATCCGCACGCTGACCCTGTCCCCACTGCCATAACACTCACACTGATCCTGTCTCAAATACCAAAACCCGCACCCTGACCCCGCCCACACTACCACAACCCTCACACTGACACCATCCCCACTACCACGACCCTCACCCTGACCCCACCCACACCACCACAACTCTCACCCTAACCCTGCCGACACTATAACAACCCTCACAATGACCCCATCCCCACTACCACAACAAACACCCTGACACCGTCCCCAAAACCACAACCCTCACCCTGACCCCGTCCACACGACCACAACTCTGAACCTGACTCCATTCCCAACACCACAATGCTCACCCTGACCCTGTCCACACAACCCTTACTCTGACTCCATTCCCACTACCACAACCCTCACGCTGACCCCAAACAAGCGACCACAAATCTCAACCTGACACCATTCCCACTAACACAACACGCACCCGGACACGGTTCCCACGATGACAACACTCACCCTGACCCCACCTCCACAACCACAACCTCACGCTGAAGCCCCCACACTGCCACAATCGTCACGCTGACCCTCTCCCCACTGCCATAACACTCACACTGACCCTGTCTCAAATACCAAAACCCTCACCCTGACCCCGCCCACACTACCACAACCCTCACGCTCACACCATCCCCACTACCACGACCCTACCCTGACCCCGCCCACACGATCACAACACTCATCCTAACCCTGGCCCCACTGGCACAACCCTCACCCTGACACCGTCCCCACGACCACAATCCTCACCCTGACCATGTCCCCACTACTACAGCACTCACCCTGATCCCATCCCCACTACTACAACCCTCACCCTGACCCCGTCCACACGACCACAAAGCTCAACCTGAGCCCATTCCCACTACTAAAACTCTCACCCTGACCCCATTCCCACTACCACAATCCTCACCCTGAACCTGTCCACACAACCCTCACTGATACTTCATTCCCAGTACCACAACCCTCACCCTGACAACATCCCCACTACCACAACCCTCACCCTGAGCACATTCCCACTCCCACAACCATCACCCTGACCCTGGCCCCACTACCACAATCCTCACCCTGACCACATCCCCACTATCACAACCCTCAAACAGACCCCATTCCCATTACTTCAACACTCACTCAGATCCTGTCCCCACGACTGCAACCATCACCCTGACACCGTCCCCACGACCACAACCCTCACCCTGAACCTGTCCTCATGACCACAACCCTCACCGTGAACCCCCCCGACACTGCCACAATCCTCACACTGACCCTGTCCCCACTGCCAAAAAACGCACCCTGACCCCATTCCCACTACCACAACACTCACTCTGACCCTGACACCATTACCACAACCCTCACACTAACCCCACACCAGCTTCCATAACACTCACACTGACCCTGTCCCGACTACCAACTCACTCACCCTGACACGGCCCACACTAACAAAACCCTCACCCTGACCCCATACCCGCAACCACAACCCTCACCCTGACCACATTCCCACTACCACATCCATCACGTTGCCCCTGGCCCCACTCCCACTACCCTCACACTGACCCCATCCGCACTACCACAATCCTCACCCTGACCACATCCCCACTATCACAACCCTCAAACAGACCCCATTCCCACTACAACCATCACCCTGTCCTAGTTCCGAGTACAACAACACACACACTGAACCCATTCCCACTACCACAACTCTCACCCTAACCCCGTCCCCACTACCACAACTCTCACCCTGACCCCATCCACATGACCACAAACCTCAACCTGACCCCATTCCCACTACCACAACTCTCAACCTGACCCAATTCCCACTACCACAACCCTCACCCTGACCCCATCCACAAGACCACAACTCTCAACCTGACTCCATTCCCACTACCACAACCCTCAACCTGACCCCATTCCTACTACGACAATCCTCACCCTGAATCTGTCCACACAACCCCCACTCTGACTTCATTCATTACCACAACCCTCACCATGACACCATTCCCACTACCACAACCCTCACCCTGACCACATTCCCACTTTCACAACCATCACCCTGACGCTGGCCCCATTACCACAATCCTCACACTGACCCCATCCGCACTACCACAATCCTCACCCTGATCCCATTCCCATTACTACAACACTCACTCAGACCCTGTCCCCATGTCCGCAACCATCACCGTGACCATGTCTCCACTGACACAACCCTCACCCTGACACCGTCCCCACAACCACAATCCTCACCCTGATCCTGTCCACACTACCACAACCCTCACCCTGACCCCATCCACACTACCACAACCCTCACCCTGACCCCGCCCACACTACCACAACATGCACCATGACACTGTCCCCACTATCACAACCCTCATCCTCATTCTGTCCCCACTATTACAACACTCACCCTAACCCTGTCCCCACTACCACAAATCTCACCCTGACCATGTCCCCATGACCACAACCCTCCCCTCACCCTGACACCGTCCCCACGACCACAATTCTCACCCTGATCCCGTCCCCACTAACACAAACCTCACACTGACCCCATCAACACTACCACAACCCTCACCCTGACCCCATTCCCACTACCACAACTCTCACCCTGACCCTGGCCCCACTACCACAACCCTCACCCTGACCCCATCACACGACCACAACTCTCAATCTGACCCCATTCCCACTACAACAACACTTACACTAACCCTGTCCACACTACCACAACTCTCACCCTGACCACGTCTCCACTGCCACAACCCTCACCCTGACACCGTCCCCATGACCACAATCCTAACCCTGACCCTGTCCACACTACAGCACTCACCCTGATCCCGTCCCCACTACCACAACCCTCACCCTGACCCCATTCACACTATCACAACCCTCACCCTGACCACATTCCCACTACCACAACTCTCACCCTGACCCTGGCCCCACTACCACAACTCTCACCCTGACCCCGTCCACCTGACCCCATTCCCACTACCACAACTCTCAACCTGACCCAATTCCCACTACCACAACCCTCACCCTGACCCCATCCACAAGACCACAACTCTCAACCTGACCCCATTCCCACTACCACAACTCTCAACCTGACCCCATTCCTACTACCACAATCCTCACCCTGAATCTGTCCACACAACCCCTACTCCGACTTCATTCATTACCACAACCCTCACCATGACACCAGCCCCACTACCACAACCCTCACCCTGACCACATTCCCACTCCCACAACCCTCATGCTGACACCATCCCCACTACCACGACCCTCAGCCTGACCCCGCCCACATTACGACAACCCTCACCCTGACCCCACCCACACTACCACAACATGCACCCTGACACTGTCCCCACTACCACAACTCTCACCCTGACCATGTCCCCACGACCACAACCCTCACCCTGACCCTGTCCCCACTACTACAGCACTCACGCTGATCCAGTCCCCACTACCACAATCCTCACCCTGACCCCATCCACATACCACAACCCTCACCCTGACCCCATTCCCACTACCACAACTCTCACCCTGACCCTGGCCCCGCTACCACAACCGTCACCCTGACCCCATCCACACGACCACAACTCTCAGCCTGACCCCATTCACACTACCACAAATCTCACCCTGACCCCATTCCCACTACCACATTCCTCACCCTGAACCTGTCCACACAACCCTCACTCTGACTTCATTCCCTTTACCAAAACCCTCACCCTGACACCATTCCCACTACCACAACAATCACTCTGACCCCATTCCCATTACCACAACCATCACCCTGACCCTGACCCCACTACCACAACACTCACCCTGACCGCATCCACACTACAACAATCCTCACACTGACCCCATTCCCGCTACCACAACCCTCACACTGACACCGTCCCCACGACCACAATCCTCACCCTGAACCTGTCCCCACTACTACAGCACTCACCCTGACCCCATCCCCACTACCACAACCTTCACCCTGAGCCATCCACACTACCACAACATGCACCCTGAACCCATTCCCACTACCACAACCCTCACCCGGACCCTGGCCCCACTACCACAATCCTCACCCTGAACCCAGCTGCACGACAACAATCCTCACCCTGAACACCCCCACACTACCACAATCCTCACTCTGACCCTGTCCGCACTGTCATAATACACACCCTGACCCCATTCCCACTTCCACACCCCTCACCCAGACCCTGGCCTCACAACCACAACACTCACCCTGATCCTGTCCCCATTAGGAAAACCCTAACCCTGACCCCATCCCAGCTACCACAACACTCACACTGACCCTGTCCCGACTACCAAAACACTCACACTGACCCCACCCACACTAACAAAACACTCACCCTGACCTCAGCCCCACTACCACAACACTCACTCTGACCCCATTCCCACTACAACAACACTCACCCTGACCCCATTCCCACTACCACAACACTCACCCTGACCCCATTCCCACTACCACAACACTCACCCTGACCCCATTCCCACTACCACAACACTCACCCTGACCCCTCCACACTACCACAACCACAACCACACCCTGACCCCATCCACGCTACCACACCCATCACCCTGACCCCATTCCCACTACCACAACCCTCACCCTGTCCCCATCCACATCACCACAACTCTCATCCTGACCCCATTCCCACTTCCACAACCCTCACCCAGACCCTGTCCTCACAACCACAACACTCACCCTGACCCTGTCCCCATTAGGAAAACCCAAACCCTGACCGCATCCCCACTACCACAACTCTCACCCTGACCCTGGCCCCACTACCACAACTCTCACCCTGACCCCGCCCACATGACCACAAACCTCAACCTGACCCCATTCCCACTACCACAACTCTCAACCTGACCCAATTCCCACTACCACAACCCTCACCCTGACCCCATCCACAAGACCATAACTCTCAACCTGACCCCATTCCCATTACCACAACTCTCAACCTGACCACATTCCTACTACCACAATCCTCACCCTGAATCTGTCCACACAACCCCCACTCTGAATTCATTCATTACCACAACCCTCACCATGACACCAGCCCCACTACCACAACCCTCACCCTGACCACATTCACACTCCCACAACCATCACCCTGACCCTGGCCCCATTACCACAACCCTCATACTGACCCCATCTGCACTACCACAATCCTCACCCTGACCCCATTCCCATTACTACAACACTCACTCAGACCCTGTCACCACGACCGCAACCATCACCGTGACACCGTCCCCACGACCACAATCCTCACCCTGACCTTGTCCTCATGACCACAACCCTCACCCTGAACTCCTCTGACACTGCCACAATCCTCACGCTGACCCTCTCACCACTGCAATAACATGCACCCTGACCCCATTCCCAATACCACAACCCTCACCCTGGCCTTGTCGCCTCTACCACAACATTCACTCTGACCCTGACCCCATTACCACAACCCTCACCCTGACCCTACACCAGCTTCCACAACACTCACACGGACCCTGTCCCGACTACCAACTCACTCACCCTGACAGCGCCCACACTAACAAAACCCTCACCCTGACCCCATACCCGCTACCACAACCCTCACCTAGACCACATTCCCACTACCACATCCATCACCCTGACCCTGGCCCCACTCCCACTACCCTCACAATGACCCCATCCGCACTACCACAATCCTCACCCTGTACCCATTCCCACTGCTACAACACTCACTCTGACCCCATCTCCACAACCACAACCCTCACCCTGACCCTGACCACATTACCGCAACCCTCACCCTGACCCCATCCCCACCACCACAACCCGCACTCTGACCCTGTACCCACTATCACCACCATCACCCTGACCCTGGCCGCACTACCACAATCCTCACCCTGACCCCATTCCCATGACCACAACCCTCACGCTGACACCGTCCCCACGACCACAATCCTCACCCTGACCCCGTCCCCACTACCACAAACCTCACCGTGACCCCGTCCATACTACCACAACATGAACCTTGACCCCATTCTCACTACCACAACCTTGAACCTGTCCCCGCCCACACTACAACAAACCTCACTCTGGCCCCGTCCACGCTACCACAGACCTCATCCTGACCCCACTCCCACTACCACAACACTCAATCCGATCCCATCCCCATAACCACAATCCTCACCCTGAAACCCTCCCCAAAACCAAACCCTAATCCTGACCCCGTCCACACGACCACAACACTCAACCTGACCCCATTCACACTACCACAATGCTCACCCTGACCCTGTCCCCACTACTACAGCACTCACGCTGATCCCGTCCCCACTACCACAATCCTCACCCTGACCCCATGCACACTACCACAACCCTCACCCTGACCCCATTCCCACTACCACAACTCTCACCCTGACCCTGGCCCCACTACCACAACCGTCACCCTGACCCCATCCACACGACCACAACTCTCAACCTGACCCCATTCACACTACCACAAATCTCACCCTGACCCCATTCCCACTACCACATTCCTCACCCTGAACCTGTCCACACAACCCTCACTCTGACTTCATTCCCTTTACCAAAACCCTCACCCTGACACCATTCCCACTACCACAACAATCACTCTGACCCCATTCCCACTACCACAACCATCACCCTGACCCTGACCCCACTACCACAACACTCACCCTGACCGCATCCGCACTACAACAATCCTCACACTGACCCCATTCCCACTACCACAACCCTCACACTGACACCGTCCCCACGACCACAATCCTCACCCTGACCCTGTCCCCACTACTACAGCACTCACCCTGACCCCATCCCCACTACCACAACCTTCACCCTGAGCCATCCACACTACCACAACATGCACCCTGAACCCATTCCCACTACCACAACCCTCACCCGGACCCTGGCCCCACTACCACAATCCTCACCCTGAACCCAGCTGCACGACAACAATCCTCACCCTGAACACCCCCACACTACCACAATCCTCACTCTGACCCTGTCCGCACTGTCATAATACACACCCTGACCCCATTCCCACTTCCACACCCCTCACCCAGACCTGGCCTCACAACCACAACACTCACCCTGATCCTGTCCCCATTAGGAAAACCCTAACCCTGACCCCGTCCCAGCTACCACAACACTCACACTGACCCTGTCCCGACTACCAAAACACTCACACTGACCCCAGCCACACTAACAAAACACTCACCCTGACCTCAGCCCCACTACCACAACACTCACTCTGACCCCATTCCCACTACAACAACACTCACCCTGACCCCATTCCCACTACCACAACACTCACCCTGACCCCACCACACTACCACAACCACAACCACACCCTGACCCCATCCACACTACCACAACCCTCACCCTGACCCCATTCCCACTACCACAACCCTCACCCTGTCCCCATCCACTTGACCACAACTCTCATCCTGACCCCATTCCCACTTCCACAACCCTCACCCAGACCCTGTCCTCACAACCACAACACCCACCCTGACCCTGTCCCCATTAGGAAAACCCAAACCCTGACCGCATCCCCACTACCACAACTCTCACCCTGACCCTGGCCCCACTACCACAACTCTCACCCTGACCCCGCCCACATGACCACAAACCTCAACCTGACCCCATTCCCACTACCACAACTCTCAACCTGACCCAATTCCCACTACCACAACCCTCACCCTGACCCCATCCACAAGACCATAACTCTCAACCTGACCCCATTCCCATTACCACAACTCTCAACCTGACCCCATTCCTACTACCACAATCCTCACCCTGAATCTGTCCACACAACCCCCACTCTGAATTCATTCATTACCACAACCCTCACCATGACACCAGCCCCACTACCACAACCCTCACCCTGACCACATTCACACTCCCACAACCATCACCCTGACCCTGGCCCCATTACCACAACCCTCACACTGACCCCATCCGCACTACCACAATCCTCACCCTGACCCCATTCCCATTACTACAACACTCACTCAGACCCTGTCACCACGACCGCAACCATCACCGTGACACCGTCCCCACGACCACAATCCTCACCCTGACCTTGTCCTCATGACCACAACCCTCACCCTGAACTCCTCTGACACTGCCACAATCCTCACGCTGACCCTCTCACCACTGCAATAACATGCACCCTGACCCCATTCCCAATACCACAACCCTCACCCTGGCCTTGTCGCCTCTACCACAACATTCACTCTGACCCTGACCCCATTACCACAACCCTCACCCTGACCCTACACCAGCTTCCACAACACTCACATGGACCCTGTCCCGACTACCAACTCACTCACCCTGACAGCGCCCACACTAACAAAACCCTCACCCTGACCCCATACCCGCTACCACAACCCTCACCTAGACCACATTCCCACTACCACATCCATCACCCTGACCCTGGCCCCACTCCCACTACCCTCACAATGACCCCATCCGCACTACCACAATCCTCACCCTGTACCCATTCCCACTGCTACAACACTCACTCTGACCCCATCTCCACAACCACAACCCTCACCCTGACCCTGACCACATTACCGCAACCCTCACCCTGACCCCATCCCCACCACCACAACCCGCACTCTGACCCTGTACCCACTATCACCACCATCACCCTGACCCTGGCCCCACTACCACAATCCTCACCCTGACCCCATTCCCATGACCACAACCCTCACGCTGACACCGTCCCCACGACCACAATCCTCACCCTGACCCCGTCCCCACTACCACAAACCTCACCGTGACCCCGTCCATACTACCACAACATGAACCTTGACCCCATTCTCACTACCACAACCTTGAACCTGTCCCCACCCACACTACAACAAACCTCACTCTGGCCCCGTCCACGCTACCACAGACCTCATCCTGACCCCATTCCCACTACCACAACACTCAATCCGATCCCATCCCCATAACCACAATCCTCACCCTGAAACCCTCCCCAAAACCAAACCCTAATCCTGACCCCGTCCACACGACCACAACACTCAACCTGACCCCATTCACACTACCACAATGCTCACCCTGACCCTGTCCACATAACTCTCACTCTGACTCCATTCCCACTTCCACAACCCTCACCCTGACCCCGTCACATGACTACAAATTTCAACCTGACCCCATTCCCACTAGCACAACACGCACACTGACCCTGTCCCCACGAGCACAACATTCACACTGACCCCACCTCCACGACCACAACCCTCACTCTGAAGCCCCCCACACTGCCACAATCCGCACGCTGACACTGTCCCCACTGCCATAACACTCATACTGACCCTGTCCCAAATACCAAAACCCGCACCCTGACCCCGCCCACACTACCACAACCCTCACGCTGACACCATCCCCACTACCACGACCCACACCCTGACCCCGCCCACACTACAACCCTCACCCTGACTCCGCCCACACTACCACAACATGCACCCTGACACTGTCCCCACTACCACAACGCTCACCCTGACCTCATCCACACGACCACAGTTCTCAACCTGACCCCATTCCCATTACCACAACTCTCACCCTGACCCCATTCGAACTACCACAATCCTCACCCTGAACCTGTCCACAGAACCCTCACTCTGGCTTCATTCCCATTACCACAACCCTCACCCTGACACCATCCCCACTACCACAACCCTCACCCTGACCACATTCCCACTCCCACAACCATCACCCTGACCATGGCCCCATTACCACAACCCTCACACTGACCCCATCCGCACTACCAGAATCCTCACCCTGACCCCATTCCCATTACTACAACACTCACTCAGAACCTGTCCCCACGACCGCAACCATCACCGTGACGCCGTCCCCATGACCACAATCCTCACCCTGACCCAGTCCTCAGGACCACAACCCTCACCCTGAACTCCCCCGACACTGCCACAATCCTCACGCTGACCCTGTCCCCACTGCTATAACATGCAACCTGACCCCATTTCCACTACCACAACCCTCACCCTGATCTTGTCCCCTCTGCCACAACACTCACTCTGACCCTGACCCCATTACCACAACCCTTACCCTGACCCCACACCAGCTTCCACAACACTCATACTGACCCTGTCCCGACGACCAATCACTCACCCTGACACCGCCCACACTAACAAAACCCTCACCCTGACCCCATACCCACTACCACAACCCTCACCCTGACCACATTCCCACTACGACATCCACCACCCTGACCTTGGCCCCACTCCCACAACCCTCACACTGACCCCATCCGCACTCCCACAATCATCACCCTGAACCCACTCCCACTGCTACGACACTCACTCTAACCCCATTCCCACTACCACAACCCTCACCCTGACCACATCCACACTACCACAACCCTCACCCTGACCCGATTCCCACTTCCACAACTCTCACCCTGACCCTGGCCACACTACCGCAACCCTCACCCTGACCCTGTACCCATTAGGAAAACCCAAACCCTGACCCCATCCCAGCTACCACAACACTCACACTGACCCTGACCTGACTACCAAAACACTCACACTGACCCCAGCCACACTAACAAAACACTCACCCTGACCCCATCGCCACTACCACAACCCTCACTCTGACCCCATTCCCACTGCCACATCCATCACACTGACCCAGGCCCCAACTACCACAACATTCACTCTGACCCCATTCCAACTACCACAACCATGACCCTGACCCTGGCCCCATTTCCACAACCCTCACCCTGACTCCATCCGCACTAACACAATCCTCACCCTCACACCATTCCCACGACCACAACCCTCACACTGACCCTGTCCCCACGACCACAACCCTCACGCTGACACCATCCCCACGACCACAATCCTCACCCTGACCCCGACAATACTACCACAACATGAACCTTGACCCCATTTTCACTACCACAACCCTGACCCCGACCACAAAACAACAAACCTCACCCTGACCCCTTCCCCAATACCATATCACTCACCCTAGCCCCGTCCACGCTACCACAGCCCTCACCCTGACCCCACTCCCACTAGCACAACACTCAATCTGATCCCATCCCCCCAACCACAATCCTCACCCTGACCCTGTCCACAAGACCACAACTCTCAACCTGACCCCATTCAAACTGCCACAATGCGCACCCTGACCCTGTCCACACAACGCTCACTCTGACACCATTCCCACTTCCACAACCCTCACCCTGATCCCATCGACGCGACCACAAATCTCCGCCTGAACCCATTCCCACTAGCACAACACGCACCCTGACCCTGTCCCCACGACCACAACCCTCACGCTGAAGCCCCACACACTGCCACAATCCTCACGCTGACCCTGTCCCCACAGCCATAACACTCATTCTGACCCTGTCCCAAAAACCAAGACCCGCACCCTGACCCTGCCCACACTACGACAACCCTCACCCTGACCCCACCCACACTACCACAACATGCACCCTGACACTGTCCCCACTACCACAACTCTCACCCTGACCATGTCCCCACGACCACAACCCTCACCCTGACCCTGTCCCCACTACTACAGCACTCACGCTGATCCAGTCCCCACTACCAAAATCCTCACCCTGACCCCATCCACACTACCACAACCCTCACCCTGACCCCATTCCCACTACCACAACTCTCACCCTGACCCTGGCCCCGCTACCACAACCGTCACCCTGACCCCATCCTCACGACCACAACTCTCAACCTGACCCCATTCACACTACCACAAGTCTCACCCTGACCCCATTCCCACTACCACATTCCTCACCCTGAACCTGTCCACACAACCCTCACTCTGACTTCATTCCCTTTACCAAAACCCTCACCCTGACACCATTCTCACTACCACAACAATCACTCTGACCCCATTCCCATTACCACAACCATCACCCTGACCCTGACCCCACTACCACAACCCTCACCCTGACCGCATCCTCACTACAACAATCCTCACACTGACCCCATTCCCACGACCACAACCCTCACACTGACACCGTCCCCACGACCACAATCCTCACCCTGACCCTGTCCCCACTACTACAGCACTCACCCTGACCCCATCCCCACTACCACAACCTTCACCCTGAGCCATCCACACTACCACAACATGCACCCTGAACCCATTCCCACTACCACAACCCTCACCCGGACCCTGGCCCCACTACCACAATCCTCACCCTGACCCTGGCCCCGCTACCACAATCCTCACCCTGAGCACCCCCACACTACCACAGTCCTCACGCTGACCCTGTCCGCACTGTCATAATACACACCTTGACCACATTCCCACTTCCACACCCCTCACCCAGACCCTGGTCTCACAACCACAACACTCACCCTGATCCTGTCCCCATTAGGAAAACCCGAACCCTGACCCCGACCCAGCTACCACAACACTCACACTGACCCTGTCCCGACTACCAAAACACTCACAGTGACCCCACCCACACTAACAAAACACTCACCCTGACCTCAGCCCCACTACCACAACCCTCACTCTGACCCCATTCCCACTACCACAACACTCACCCTGAACCCTCCACACTACCACAACCACACCCTGACCCCATCCACACTACCACACCATCTCCCTGACCCCATTCCAACTACCACAACCCTCACCCTGTCCCCATCCACATCACCACAACTCTCATCCTAACCCCATTCCCACTTCCACAACCCTCACCCAGACCCTGTCCTCGCAACCACAACACTCACCCTGACCCTGTCCCCATTAGGAAAACCCAAACCCTGACCACATCCCAGCTACCACAACACTCACACTGACCCTGTCCCGACTACCAAAACACTCACACTGACCCCAGCCACACTAACAAAACACTCACCCTGACCCCATCCCCACTACCACAACCCTCACTCTGACCCCATTTCCACTACCACAACAATCACCCTGACCCTGGCCCCACTACCACAACATTCACTCTGACCCAATCCCCACAACCACAAACCTCACCCTCATCCCATCCACACTATTACAACCCTCACCCAGACCCCATTCCCACTACCGCAACAATCACCCTGAATCAGTCCCCAATACCACAACATGCAGCCTGACCCCATTCCCATTACCACATTCCTCACCCTGAACCTGTCCACACAACCCTCACTCTGACTTCATTCCCTTTACCAAAACCCTCACCCTGACACCATTCCCACTACCACAACAATCACTCTGACCCCATTCCCACTACCACAACTATCACCCTGACCCTGGCCCCACTACCACAACACTCACCCTGACCCCATCCGCACTACAACAATCCTCACCCTGACCCCATTCCCACGACCACAACCCTCACACTGACACCGTCCCCACGACCACAATCCTCACCCTGACCCTGTCCCCACTAATACAGCACTCACCCTGACCACATCCCCACTACCACAACCTTCACCCTGAGCCGTCCACACTACCACAGCATGCACCCTGACCCCATTCCCACTACCACAACTCTCACCCTGACCCTGGCCCCACTACCACAATCCTCACCCTGAATCCACCTGCACGACAACAACCCTCACCCTGAACACCCCCACACTACCACAATCCTCACGCTGACCCTGTCCGCACTGTCATAATACACACCCTGACCCCATTCCCACTTCCACACCCCTCACCCAGACCCTGGCCTCGCAACCACAACACTCACCCTGATCCTGTCCCCATTACAAAACCCTAACCCCGTCCCAGCTACCACAACACTCACAATGACCCTGTCCCGACTACCAAAACACTCACACTGACCCCACCCACACTAACAAAACACTCATCCTGACCTCATCCCCACTACCACAACCCTCACTATGACCCCATTCCCACTACCACAACCCTCACCCTGACCCCATCCAACTACCATCCCTCACCCTGACCCCATCCACACTACCACAACACTCACCCTGACCCCATTCCCAATACCACAACACTCACCCTGTTCCCATCCACATGACCACAACTCTCAACCTGACCCCATTCCCAATTCCACAACCCTCACCCAGACCCTGTCCTCACAACCACAACACTCACCCTGACACTGTCCCCCCATTAGAAAAACCCAAACCCTGACACTGTCCCAGCTACCACAACACTCACACTGACCCTGTCCCGATTACCAAAACACTCACACTGACCCCACCCACACTAACAAAACACTCACCCTGACCTCATCCCCACTACCACAACCCTCACTATGACCCCATTCCCACCACAACCCTCACCCTGACCCCATCCACACTACCATCCCTCACCCTGACCCCATCCACACAACCACAACCCTCAACCTGTTCCCATCCACATGACCACAACTCTCAACCTGACCCCATTCCCACTTCCACAACCCTCACCCAGACCCTGTCCTCACAACAACAACACTCACCCTGACCCTGTCCCCATTAGAAAAACCCAAACCCTGACCCCGTCCCAGCTACCACAACACTCACACTGACCCCAGCCACACTAAAAAAACACTCACCCTGACCCCATCCCCACTACCACAACCCTCACTCTGACCACATTCCCACTACCACAACCATCACCCTGACCCTGGCCCCATTACCACAACCCTCACACTGACTCCAACTGCACTACCACAATCCTCACCCTAACCCCGTCCATACTACCACAACATGAACCCTGACCCCATTCTCACTACCACAACCCTGACCATGTCCCCGAACACACTACAACAAACCTCATCCTGACCCTGTCCCCACTACCATATCACTCACCCTGGCCCCGTCCATGCTACCACAGCTCTCATCCTGACCCCACTCCCACTACCACAACACTCAATCTGATCCCATCCCGACAACCACAATCCTCACCCTGACCCCGTCCACACGACCACAACTCTCAACCTGACCCCATTCCCACTACCACAATGCTCACCCTGACCCTGTACACACAACACTCACTCTGACTCCATTCCCACTTCCACAACCCTCACCCTGACCCCGTCGACGCGACCACAAATCTCCACCTGACCCCATTCCCACTAGCACAACACGCACCCTGACCCTGTCCCCATGACCACAACACTCCCCTGTCCCCACCTCCACGACCACAACCCTCACACTGAAGCCCCCTACACTGCAACAATCCGCACGCTGACCCTGTCCCCACTGCCATAACACTCATACTGACGCTGTCTATTATACCAAAACCCGCACCCAGACCACGCCCCACACTACCACAACCCTCACGCTGACACCATCCCCACTACCATGACCCTCAGCCTGACCCCGCCCACACTACGACAACCCTCACCCTGACCCCACCCACACTACCACAACATGCACCCTGACACTGTCCCCACTATCACAACCCTCATCCTGATCCTATCCCCACTAGTACAACACTCATCCTAACCCCGTCCCCAGTACCACAACTCTCACCCTGACCATGTCCCCACGACCACAACCCTCACCCTGACCCTGTCCCAACTACTACAGCACTCGCGCTGATCCCGTCCCTACTACCACAATCCTCACCCTGACCCCATCCACACTACCTCAACCCTCACCCTGACCCTGGCCCTACTACCACAACCGTCACCCTGACCCCATCCACACGACCACAACTCTCAACCTGACCCCATTCACACTACCACAAATCTCACCCTGACCCCATTCCCACTACCACATTCCTCACCCTGAACCTTTCCACACAACCCTCACTCTGACTTCATTCCCTTTACCAAAACCCTCACCCTGACACCATTCCCACTACCGCAACAATCACTCTGACCCCATTCCCACTACCACAGCCATCACCCTGACCCTGGCCCCACTACCACAACACTCACCCTGACCCCATCCGCACTACAACAATCCTCACACTGACCCCATTCCCACTACCACAACCCTCACACTGACACCGTCCCCACGACCACAATCCTCACCCTGACCCTGTGCCCACTAATACAGCACTCACCCTGACCCCATCCCCACTACCACAACGATCACCCTGAGCCGTCTACACTACCACAACATGCACCCTGACCCCATTCCCACTACCACAATCCTCACCCTGAACCCACCTGCACGACAACAACCCTCACCCTGAACATCCCCACACTACCACAATCCTCACGCTGACCCTGTCCGCACTGTCATAATACACACCCTGACCCCATTCCCACTTCCACACCCCTCACCCAGACCCTGTCCTCACAACCACAACACTCACCCTGATCCTGTCCCCATTAGGAAAACCCTAACCCTGACCCCGTCCCAGCTACCACAACACTCACACTGACCCTGTCCGAACTAACAAAACACTCACACTGACCCCAGCCACACTAACAAAACACTCACCCTGACCTCATCCACATCACCACAACTCTCATCCTGACCCCATTCCCACTTCCACAACCCTCACCCAGACCCTATTCTCACAACCACAACACTCACCCTGACCCTGTCCCCATTATGAAAACCCAAACACTGACCACATCCCAGCTACCACAACACTCACACTGACCCTGTCCCGACTACCAAAACACTCACACTGACCCCAGCCACACTAACAAAACACTCACCCTGACCAAATCCCCACTACCGCACCCCTCACTCTGACCCCATTTCCACTACCACAACAATCACCCTGACCCTGGCCCCACTACCACAACATTCACTCTGACCCCATCCCCACAACCACAAACCTCACCCTCACCCCATCCACACTATTACAACCCTCACCCAGACCCCATTCCCACTACCACAACCATCACCCTGACCCAGTCCCCAATACCACAACACGCACCCTGACCCCATTCTCATTACCACAACTCTCACCCTGACCCTGACCACATTACCGCAAACTTCACCCTGACCCTGACCCCAATACCGCCACCCTCACTCTGACCCCATCACCACGACCACAACCATCAACCTGACCCCATTCACACTACCACAACTCTCACCCTGACCCCATTCCCACTACCACATTCCTCACCCTGAACCTGTCCACACAACCCTCACTCTGACTTCATTCCCTTTACCAAAACCCTCACCCTGACACCATTCCCACTACCACAACCATCACCCTGACCCTGGCCCCACTACCACAACACTCACACTGACCCCATCCGCACTACAACAATCCTCACACTGACCCCATTCCCACGACCACAACCCTCACACTGACACCGTCCCCACGACCACAATCCTCACCCTGACCCTGGCCCCACTAATACAGCACTCACCCTGAACCCATCCCCACTACCACAACCTTCACCCTGAGCCGTCCACACTACCACAGCATGCACCCTGACCCCATTCCCACTACCACAACTCTCACCCGGACCCTGGCCCCACTACCACAATCCTCATGCTGACCCTGTCCGCACGGTCATAATACACACCTTGACCACATTCCCACTTCCACACCCCTCACCCAGACCCTGTCCTCACAACCACAACACTCACCCTGATCCTGTTCCCATTAGGAAAACCCTAAACCTGACCCCGTCCCAGCTACCACAACACTCACACTGACCCTGTCCCGACTACCAAAACACTCACACTGACCCCACCCACACTAACAAAACACTCACCCTGACCTCAGCCCCACTACCACAACCCTCACTCTGACCCCATTCCCACTACAACAACACTCACCCTGACCCCATTCCCACTACCACAACACTCACCCTGACCCCTCCACACTACCACAACCACAACCACACCCTGACCCCATCCACACTACCACAACCATCTCCGTGACCCCATTCCCACTACCACAACCCTCAACCTGTCCCCATCCACATCACCACAACTCTCATCCTGACCCCATTCCCACTTACACAACCCTCACCCAGACCCTGTCCTCACAACCACAACCCTCACCCTGACCCTGTCCCCATTAGGAAAACCCAAATCCTGACCGCATCCCAGCTACCACAACACTCACACTGACCCTGTCCCGACTAACAAAACACTTACACTGACCCCAGCCACACTAACAAAACACTCACCCTGACCCCATCGCCACTACTACAACCCTCACTCTGACCCCATTTTCACTACCACAACAATCACCCTGACCCTGGCCCCACTACCACAACATTCACTCTGACCCCATCCCCACAACCACAAACCTCACCCTCACCCCATCCACACTATTACAACCCTCACCCAGACCCCATTCCCACTACCACAACCATCACCCTGACCCAGTCCCCAATACCACAACACGCACCCTGACCCCATTCCCATTACCAAAACTCTCACCCTGACCCTGACCACATTACCGCAACCTTCACCCTGACCCTGACCCCATTACCGCAACGCTCACTCTGACCCCATCCCCACGACCACAACCATCAACCTGACCCCATTCACACTACCACAACTCTCAGCCTGACCCCATTCCCACTACCACATTCCTCACCCTGAACCTGTCCACACAACCCTCACTCTGACTTCATTCCCTTTACCAAAACCCTCACCCTGACACCATTGCCACTACCACAACCATCACTCTGACCCTGGCCCCACTACCACAACACTCACACTGACCCCATCCGCACTACAACAATCCTCACACTGACCCCATTCCCACGACCACAACCCTCACACTGACACCGTCCCCACGACCACAATCCTCACCCTGACCCTGTCCCCACTAATACAGCACTCACCCTGACCCCATCCCCACTACCACAACCTTCACCCTGAGCCGTCCACACTACCACAGCATGCACCCTGACCCCATTCCCACTACCACAACTCTCACCCGGACCCTGGCCCCACTACCACAATCCTCATGCTGACCCTGTCCGCACGGTCATAATACACACCCTGACCACATTCCCACTTCCACACCCCTCACCCAGACCCTGTCCTCACAACCACAACACTCACCCTGATCCTGTTCCCATTAGGAAAACCCTAAACCTGACCCCGTCCCAGCTACCACAACACTCACACTGACCCTGTCCCGACTACCAAAACACTCACACTGACCCCACCCACACTAACAAAACACTCACCCTGACCTCAGCCCCACTACCACAACCCTCACTCTGACCCCATTCCCACTACCACAACACTCACCCTGACCCCATTCACACTACCACAACTCTCAGCCTGACCCCATTCCCACTACCACATTCCTCACCCTGAACCTGTCCACACAACCCTCACTCTGACTTCATTCCCTTTACCAAAACCCTCACCCTGACACCATTCCCACTACCACAACAATCACTCTGACCCCATTCCCACTACCACAACCATCACCCTGACCCTGGCCCCACTACCACAACACTCACCCTGACCCCATCCGCACTACAACAATCCTCACACTGACCCTGACCCTATTACCACAACCCTCACCCTGACCCCACACCAGCTTCTACAACACTCACACTGACCCTGTCCTGACTACCAACTCACTCACCCTGACACCGCCCACACTAACAAAACCCTCACCCTGACCCCATACCCGCTACCACAACACTCACCCTGACCACATTCCCACTACCACATCCATCAACCTGACCCTGGCACCACTCCCATAACCCTCCCACTGACCCGATCCGAACTACCACAATCCTCACGTCATGCCATTCCCACTGCTACAACACTCACCCGGACCCAGACCTGGTACCACAACCCTCACCCTGACCACATTACCAGTACCACAACATTCACTCTGACCCCATCCCCACAACCATAAACCTCACCCTCACCCCATCCATACTATTACAACCCTCACCCAGACCCCATTCCCAGTACCACAACTCTCGCCCTGACCCTGACCACATTACCGCAACCGTCACCCTGACCCTGACCCCATTACCGCAACCCTCACTCTGACCCCGTCCGCACGAACACAACCATCACCCTAACCCCATCCCCACTACCACAACCCAAACCCTAAACCTGTCTCCACTACCGCAAAACACACGCTGACACTTTCCCCACTACCACATCCCTCACCCTAATCGTGTAAGCACTATCACAATCGTCACCCTGACCACAACCCCACTACCACAATTCTCACCCTGACCCCACCTGCACGACCACAATCCTCACCCTGAACACCCCCACACTACCACAATCCATCATGCTGACCCTGTCCCCACTGTCATAATACGCACCCTGACACAATTCCCACTACCACAACCCTCACCCAGACCCTGTCCTCACTACCACAACCCTCACCCTGACCCTGTTCCCATTAGGACAACCCTAACCCTGACACCGTCCCAGCTACCACAACACTCACACTGACCCTGTCCCCCGGACCAAAACACTCTCCCTGACCCCGCCCACACTACTACAACATGCACCCTAACCCCATTCTCACTACCACAACCCTCACCCTGACACCATTCCCACTACCACAACAATCACTCTGACCCCATTCTCACTACCACAACCATCACCCTGACCCTGGCCCCACTACCATAACACTCACCCTGACCCCATCCGCACTACAACAATCCTCACCCTGACCCCATTCCCACGACGACAAATCTCACCCTGACCTTATCCCCTCTACCACAGCACTCACTCTGACCCTGATCCTATTGCCACAACTCTCACCCTGACCCCACACCAACACCCAAACTGACCCTGTCCCGACTACCAACTCACTCACCCTGACACCGCCCACACTAACAAAACCCTCACCCTGACCCCATACCCGCGACCACAACACTCACCCTGACCACATTCCCACTACCACAACATGCACCCTGACACTGTCCCCACTATCACAACCCTCATCCTGATCCTGTCCCCACTAGTGCAACACTCACCCTAACCCCGTCCCCACTAACACAACTCTCACCCTGACCATATCCCCACGACCTCAATCCTCAAACTGACCCAGTCCCCACTAGTACAGCACTCACCCTGACACTGTCCCCACTACTACAGCACTCACCCTGATCCCGTCCCCACTACCACAACTCTCACCCTGACCCAGTCCCCAATACCACAACACGCACCCTGACCCCAATCGCATTACCACAATTCAAACCCTGACCCTGGCCCCACTACCACAACCCTCACCCTGACCCCATCCACACGACCACAACTCTCAACCTGACCCAATTGCCACTACCACAACACTCACCCTGACCCCATTCCCACTACCACAATCCTCACCCTGAACCTGTCCACACAACCCTCACTCTGACTTCATTCCCATTACCACAACCCTCACCCTCACACCATCCCCACTACCACAACCTTCACCTTGACCACATTCCCACTACTACAACACTCACTCAGACCATGTCCCCACAACCGCAACCATCACCCTTACACCGTCCCCATGACCACAACCCTCACCCTGACCCTGTTCTCATGACCACAACCCTCACCCTGAACCCCACCGACACTGCCACAATTCTCACGCTGACCCTGTCCCCACTGCCATAACACAAACCCTGACCCCATTCCCACTACCACAACCCTCACCCTGACCTTATCCCCTCTACCACAACACGCACTCTGACCCTGATTCTATTACCACAACCCTCACCCTGACCCCACACCAGCTTCTACAACATTCAAACTGACCCTGTCCCGACTACCAACTCACTCACCCTGACACCGCCCACACTAACAAAACCCTCACCCTGACCCCATACCCGCTACCACAACACTCACCCTGACCACATTCTCACTACCACATACATCAACCTGACCCTGGCCCCACTCCCACAACCCTCACACTGACCCGATCCAAACTACCACAATCCTCACCTGACCCCATTCCCACTGCTACAACACTCACCCGGACCCCAGACCCGCTATCACAACCCTCACCCTGACCACATTCCCACTACTACAACACTCACTCAGACCATGTCCCCACAACCGCAACCATCACCCTTACACCGTCCCCATGACCACAACCCTCACCCTGACCCTGTTCTCATGACCACAACCCTCACCCTGAACCCCACCGACACTGCCACAATTCTCACGCTGACCCTGTCCCCACTGCCATAACACAAACCCTGACCTCATTCCCACTACCACAACCCTCACCCTGACCTTATCCCCTCTACCACAACACGCACTCTGACCCTGATTCTATTACCACAACCCTCACCCTGACCCCACACCAGCTTCTACAACATTCAAACTGACCCTGTCCCGACTACCAACTCACTCACCCTGACACCGCCCACACTAACAAAACCCTCACCCTGACCCCATACCCGCTACCACAACACTCACCCTGACCACATTCTCACTACCACATACATCAACCTGACCCTGGCCCCACTCCCACAACCCTCACACTGACCCGATCCAAACTACCACAATCCTCACCTGACCCCATTCCCACTGCTACAACACTCACCCGGACCCCAGACCTGCTATCACAACCCTCACCCTGACCACATTACCACTACCACAACATTCACTCTGACCCCATCCCCACAACCACAAACCTCACCCTCACCCCATCCACACTATTACAACCCTCACCCAGACCCCATTCCCACTACCACAACCATCACCCTGACCCAGTCCCCAATACCACAACACGCACCCTGACCCCATTCCCATTACCACAACTCTCACCCTGACCCTGACCACATTACCGCAACCTTCACCCTGACCCTGACCCCATTACCGCAACGCTCACTCTGACCCTATCCCCACGACCACAACCATCAACCTGACCCCATTCACACACAACTCTCAGCCTGACCCCATTCCCACTACCACATTCCTCACCCTGAACCTTTCCACACAACCCTCACTCTGACTTCATTCCCTTTACCAAAACCCTCACCCTGACACCATTCCCACTACCACAACAATCACTCTGACCCCATTCCCACTACCACAACCATCACCCTGACCCTGACCCCACTACCACAACACTCACCCTGACCCCATCCGCACTACAACAATCCTCACACTGACCCCATTCCCATGACCACAACCCTCACACTGACATCGTCACCACGACCACAATCCTCACCCTAACCCTGTCCCCACTACTACAGCACTCACCCTGACCACATTCCCACTACCACAACGATCACCCTGAGCCGTCCACACTACCACAACATGCACCCTGACCCCATTCCCACTACCACAACCCACACCCTGACCCTGGCCCCACTACCACAATCCTCACCCTGAATCCACCTGCACGACAACAACCCTCACCCTGAACATCCCCACACTACCACAATCCTCACGCTGACCCTGTCCGCACTGTCATAATACACACCCTGATCCCAATCCCACTTCCACACCCCTCACCCAGACCCTGTCCTCACAACCACAACACTCATCCTGATCCTGTCCCCATTAGGAAAATCCAAACCCTGACTCCGTCCCAGCTACCACAACATTCACACTGACCCTGTCCCGACTACCAAAACACACACACTGACCCCACCCACACTAACAAAACACTCACCCTGACCTCATCCCCACTACCACAACCCTCACTCTGACCCCATTCCCACTACCACAACCATCACCCTGACCCTGGCCCCACTACCACAACACTCACTCTGACCCCATTCTCACTACCACAACCATCAACCTGACCCTGGCCCCATTACCACAACCCTCATCCTGACTCCATCTGCACTACCACAATCCTCAACCTGACCCCGTCCATAGTACCACAACATGAACCCTGACCCCATTCTCACTAACACAACCCTGACCATGTCCCCGAACACACTACAACAAACCTCACCCTGACCCTGTCCCCACTACCATATCACTCACCCTGGCCCCGTCCACGCTACCACAGCCCTCATCCTGACCCCTCTCCCACTACCACAACACTCAATCTGATCCCATCCCCACAACCACAATCCTCACCCTGACCCCATCTACACGACCACAACTCTCAACCTGACCCCATTCCCACTAGCACAACACGCACCCTGACCCTGTCCCCACGACCACAACACTCACCCTGACCCCACCTCCACGACCACAACCCTCACGCTGAAGCTCCCCACACTGCCACAATCCTCACGCTGACCCTGTCCTCATGACCACAACTCTCACCCTGACCCCATTCCCACTACCACAATCCTCACCCTGAACCTGTCCACACAACCCTCAATCTGACTTCATTCCCATTACCACAACCCTCACCCTCACACCATCCCCACTACCACAACCCTCACCTTGACCACACTCCCACTACTACAACACTCACTCTGACCATGTCCCCACGACCGCAACCATCACCCTGACACCGTCCACACGACTACAACACTCACCCTGACCCTGTTCTCATGACCACAACCCTCACCCTGAACCCCACCGACACTGCCACAATTCTCACGCTGATCCTGTCCCCACTGCCATAACACGAACCCTGACCCCATTCCCACTACCACAACCCTCACCCTGACCTTATCCCCTCTACCACAACACTCACTCTGACCCTGACCCTATTACCACAACCCTCACCCTGACCCCACACCAGCTTCTACAACACTCATGCTGACCCTGTCCTGACTACCAACTCACTCACCCTGACACCGCCCACACTAACAAAACCCTCACCCTGACCCCATACCCGCTCCCACAACACTCACCCTGACCACATTCCCACTACCACATCCAGCAACCTGACCCTGGCCCCACTCCCACAACCCTCACACTGACCCCATCCGCACTACCACAATCCTTACCTGACCCCATTCCCACTGCTACAACACTCACCCGGACCCCAGACCCGCTGCCACAACCCTCACCCTGACCACATTACCACTACCACAACATTCACTCTGACCCCATCCCCACAACCACAAAACGCACCCTCACCCCATCCACGCTATTACAACCCTCACCCAGACCCCATTCCCACTACCACAACCATCACCCTGACCCAATCCCCAATACCACAACACGTACCCTGATCCCATTCCCACTTCCATAACTCTCACCCTGACCCTGACCACATTACCGCAACCTTCACCCTGACCCTGACCCCATTACCGCAACCCTCACTCTGACCCCGTCCCCACGACCACAACCATCACCCTGACCCCGATCCCACTACCACAACCCACACCCTAAACCTGTCTCCACTACCGCAAAACACACGCTGACCCTTTCCCCACTACCACATCCCTCACCCTAATCGTGTATCCACTATCACAATCGTCACCCTGACCACAACCCCACTACCACAATCCTCACCTTGACCCCACCTGCACAACCACAATCTTCAGCCTGAACACCCCCACACTACCACAATGCATCACGCTGACCCTGTCCCCACTGTCATAATATGCACCCTGACACCATTCCCAGTACCACAACCCTCACCCAGACCCTGTCCTCACTCCCACAACTCTCACCCTGACCCTGTCCCCATTAGGACAACCCTAACCCTGACCCCATCCCACCTACCACAACACTCTCACTGACCCTGTCCCCTTTGACCAAAACACTCTCCTTGACCCCGCCCACACTACCACAACATGCAACCTAACCCCATTCTCACTAGCACAACCCTCACCCTGACACCATTCCCACTACCACAACAATCACTCTGACCCCATTCCCACTACCACAACCATCATCCTGAACCCGTCCACACTACCACAACATGCACCCTGACCCCATTCCCACTACCACAACCCTCACCCTGACCTTATCCCCTCTACCACAACACTCACTCTGACCCTGACCCTATTACCACAACCCTCACCCTGACCCCACACCAGCTTCTACAACACTCATGCTGACCCTGTCCTGACTACCAACTCACTCACCCTGACACCGCCCACACTAACAAAACCCTCACCCTGACCCCATACCCGCTCCCACAACACTCACCCTGACCACATTCCCACTACCACATCCAGCAACCTGACCCTGGCCCCACTCCCACAACCCTCACACTGACCCCATCCGCACTACCACAATCCTTACCTGACCCCATTCCCACTGCTACAACACTCACCCGGACCCCAGACCCGCTGCCACAACCCTCACCCTGACCACATTACCACTACCACAACATTCACTCTGACCCCATCCCCACAACCACAAAACGCACCCTCACCCCATCCACGCTATTACAACCCTCACCCAGACCCCATTCCCACTACCACAACCATCACCCTGACCCAATCCCCAATACCACAACATGTACCCTGACCCCATTCCCACTTCCATAACTCTCACCCTGACCCTGACCACATTACCGCAACCTTCACCCTGACCCTGACCCCATTACCGCAACCCTCACTCTGACCCCGTCCCCATGACCACAACCATCACCCTGACCCCGATCCCACTACCACAACCCACACCCTAAACCTGTCTCCACTACCGCAAAACACACGCTGACCCTTTCCCCACTACCACATCCCTCACCCTAATCATGTATCCACTATCACAATCGTCACCCTGACCACAACCCCACTACCACAATCCTCACCTTGACCCCACCTGCACAACCACAATCTTCAGCCTGAACACCCCCACACTACCACAATGCATCACGCTGACCCTGTCCCCACTGTCATAATATGCACCCTGACACCATTCCCAGTACCACAACCCTCACCCAGACCCTGTCCTCACTCCCACAACTCTCGCCCTGACCCTGTCCCCATTAGGACAACCCTAACCCTGACCCCATCCCACCTACCACAACACTCTCACTGACCCTGTCCCCTTTGACCAAAACACTCTCCTTGACCCCGCCCACACTACCACAACATGCAACCTAACCCCATTCTCACTAGCACAACCCTCACCCTGACACCATTCCCACTACCACAACAATCACTCTGACCCCATTCCCACTACCACAACCATCACCCTGAACCCGTCCACACTACCACAACATGCACCCTGACCCCATTCCCACTTCCAAAACACTCACCCTAACCCTGTCCCCACTAGCACAATCCTCACCCTGACCCCACTCCCATGACCACAACCCTCACCCTGACGCCACCTACACTAAAACAACCCTCACCCTGACCCCGCCCACACTATCACAACTCTCACCATGACACTACACCCACTACCACAATCCTCACTCTAACCCCACCCCCACGACCATAACCCGTACCCTGACACTGTCTCCACTACCACAATCTTCACTCTGACTCCACCCTCACTACCACAACACTAACCCTTAACCCGTCCCCACTACCACAACTCTCACCATGACCCCACCCCCACTACCACAATCCTCACTCTGACCCCACCCCCACGACCACAATCCTCTCTGACTCCGCCTACAGTATCACAACACTAACCCTAACCCCGTCCCCACTACCACACCCCTCACCCTGACCCCGCCCACACCACTACAACTCTCACCCTAACCCCGCCCACACTGCCACAACCCTCACCCTGACCCTGCCTACACTACAACAACTCACCCTGACCCCATCCCCACTACCACAATCATCACCCTGATCCTGCCTACACTACAAAAACCCTCACTCTGACCCCATACCCACTACCACACCCCTCACCCTGACCCCGCCCACACTACCACAACCCTCAACCTAACGCCGCCCACACTACCACAACCCTCACCCTGTCCCCGCCCACACTACAACAAATCTCACCCTGACCCTGTCCCCACTATCATAAGACTCACCCTGACCCCGTTCACGGCACCACAGTCCTCACCCTGACCCCACTCCCACTACCACAACACTCAACCTGACCACATCCCCACAACCAAAATCTTCACCCTGACCCCGTCCCCAAAACCACAACCCTCAACCTGACCCTGTCCACACTACCACAATACTCACTCTAACCCCACCCCCACGACCATAACCCTCACCCTGACGCTGTCCCCACTATCACAATCTTCACTCTGACCCCACCCCCACTACCACACCCCTCAGCCTAACCCTACCCACACTGCCACAACCCTCACCCTGACCCTGCCTACACTACAACAGCCCTCACCCTGACCCCATCCCAACTACCAAACCCCTCACACTGACCCCGTCCCCAAAACCACAACCCTCACCCTGACCCCATCCACACGACCACAACTCTCAACCTGACACCATTCCCAATACCACAATGCTCACCCTGACCATGTCCTCATTACCACAATCCTCACCCTGACCCTGTCCACACAACCCTCACTCTGACTCCATTCCCACTACCACAACTCTCACCCTGACCCCGTCAACACGACCACAAATCTCAACCTGACCCCATTCCCACTAGCACAACACGCACCCTGACCCTGTCCCCACAACCACAGCACTCACCCTGACCCCACCTCCACGACCACAACTCTCACGCTGAAGCCACACACACTACCATAATCCTCACGCTGACCCTGTCCCCACTGCCACAACCCTCACCCTGAGCCCGTCGCCACAACCACAGCGCTCAAACTGACCCTGTCCCGAATACCAAAACCCTCACCCTGACCCCGCCCACACTACAACAACCCTCACCCTGACACCACCCACAAGCCACAACCCTTACCCTGACCCCATTCCCACTACTACAACACTCAATCTGACCCTGTCCCCACAACTGCAACCCTCACCCTGACCCTGTCCCCATGACCACAACCCTCACCCTGAACCCCCCAACACTGCCACAATCCTCACGCTGACCCTGTCCCCACTGCCATAACACGCACCCTGACCCCATTCCCAGTACCTCAACCCTCACCCTGACCCTGTCCCCTCTACCACAACACTCACTCTGACCCTGACCCCATTACAACTCTCATCCTGACCCCATCCCAGCTACCACACCACTCACACTGACCCTGTCTCGACTACCAACTCACTCACCCAGACCCCGCCCACACTAACAAAACACTCACCCTGACCCCATACACGCTATCACAACCCTCATCCTGATGACATTCCCACTACCACAACCATCACCCTGACCCCATCCCCACTACCACAACCCTCACCCTAAACCTGTCTCCACTACCGCAAAACACACTCTGACCCTGTCCCAACTACAACATCCCTCACCGTAACCCTGTACCCACTACCACAGTCGTCACCCTGACCACAACCCCACTGCCACAATCCTCACTCTAACCCCACCCCCACGACCACAAGCCTCACTCTGACTCCACCTACAGTATCACAACACTCACCCTGAGCCCGCCCACACAACCACACCACTCACCCTGACCCCGCCCACACCACCACAGCCCTCACCCAGACCCTGCCTACATTACAACAACCCTCACCCTGACCCCATCCCCACTACCACAATCATCACCCTGACCCTGCCCATACTACCACAACATTCGCCCTGACTCCACCCACACTACCACACCCCTCACCCTGACCCCACCCACAATTCCACAACCCTCAACATAACGCCGCCCACACGACCACAACCCTCACCCTGTCCCCGCCCACACTACAACAAACCTCACCCTGACCTGTCCCCAGTACCATAACACTCACCCTGACCCCGTCCACACTACCACAGCCCTCACTCTAACCCCACTCCCACTACCACAATACTCAACCTGACCCCATCCCCACTACCACAACCCTCACCCTGACCCCGTCCACATGACCACAACTCTCAACCTGACCCATTCCCACTACCACAATGCTGACCCTGACCCTGTCCACACAGCCCTCACTCTGACTCCATTCCCACTTCCACAACCCTCACCCTGACCCCAACGAGACGACCACAACTCTCAAACTGACCCCATTCCCACTAGCACAAGACGCACCCTGACCCTGTCCCCACGACCACAACACTCACCCTGACCCCACCTCCACGACCACAACCCTCACGCTGAAGCCCCCCACACTACCACAATCCTCACGCTGACCCTGTCCCCACTGCTGTAACATGCACCCTGACCCCATTCCCAGTACCACAACCCTCACCCTGACCCTGTCCCCACTGCCACAACACTCACCCTGACCCTGTTCCCACTGCCACAACCCTCACACTGACCCTGTCCCAAATACCAAAACCCTCACCCTGACGCCGACCACAATACCACAACCCTCACGCTGACCCCATCCCCACTACCACAACTCTCACCCTGACCATGTCCCTACTGCCACAACCCTCACCCTAACCCCGTCCCCACTACCACAACTCTCACCCTGACCCTGTCCCCACGACTACAACACTCAGCCTGACCCCATTCCCACTACCACAACCCTCACCCTGACCCTGTCACCACAACCACAACCTTCACGCTGACCCTGTCCCCACTGCCACAACCCTCACCCTGACCCCGTCGCCTCTACCACAACCCTCACCCCGACCCCACCCACACTACCACGTTCTTCACCCGGACCCTGTCCCCACGACCACAAGCCTCACTCTGACCCCGTGCCCATGACCAGAACATTCACCCTGACCCCGCCCACGCTACCACAAAATGCACCCTGACACTGTCCCCACTACCACAACCATCACCCTGACCCCATTCCCACTAACACAACCATCACCCTGACACCCCCACACAACCACAACCCTCACACTGACCCTGTCCCCACTACCACAATACTCGCCCTGACACCGTCCACACTATCACAACCCTCACCCTGACACCGCACACACTACCTCAACCATCACCTTGACCCCACGCACACTACCACAACCACCACCCTGACACCGCCCACACTACATCCACCATCACCTTGACCCCACGCACACTACCACAACCCTCACCGTGACCCCGCTGACACTACCGCAATCCTCACCCTGACCCTGTCCCCACTACTACAACACTCACCCTCACCCCATTACTACTACCACCACCCTGAACCTAACCCCATCCACACAACCACAACATGCACCCTAACCCTGTCCCCACTACCACAACAGTCACCCTGACCCCATTCTCATGACCACAACCAACGCCCTGACCCCGCCCACACTAGCACAATCCTCACCCTGACCCCGTCCCCACTACCACAATCCTTCCCCTGACCCTGTCCCCACTACCATAACACGTACCCTGACCCTGTCCACATCACAACCCTCACCCTGACAATGCCCACACTGACATAACCCTTACCCTGACCACATTCCCACTACCAGAAACCTGACCCTGACCCTGTCCACACTACTACAACATTCACCCTGACCCCATTCTCACTACCACAACCCTCAAATGACCCCGCCTGCACTTCCATAACCCTCAACGTGAAACCATCCACATTACCACAATGCTCACCCTGACCCCGCCCACACTACCACAACCCTCACCATGTCCCTGTCCCTGCTACTACAATACTTATCCTTACCCCATTCCCATTACCACAAGCCTCACCCTGACCCCACAACCACATCCCCCACACTGACCCCATTCGAACTACCACAACCATTACACTGACCCCACCCTCAGAGCCACAACCCTCACCCTGAACCCGCCCGCCCTCACTACCAACCCTCACCTAGACCCCATTCCCACTAACACAACGATCACACTGATCCCATTCCCACTACCACAACCATCACCCTGAACCCACTAACACAACCATCACCCTGACCCTGTCCACACAACCACAACCCTCACTCTGACAACACCCACACTCTCACAACACTCACCCTGACCCCATTTCCAATACCACAACTCTCAACCAATTCCCACTAACACAAACATCTCCCTGACCCCCATTCGCACTACAACAACCCTCACCCTGACCCCATTCCCACGAAAATAACACGCACCCTCACCCAATTCCCGCTACAACAACACTCACCCTGACCCTGTCCACACTACCACAACACTCACCCTGACCCCATCCACACTCCCACAACCCTCACCACAAACCCATCCCCTCTCCCACAACCCTCACCCGTACCCTATCCAAACTTACACAACAGTTACCCTGACCCCAATCCCACTACCACATCCCTCTCCCTGACCCCATCCGCACTATAACAACCCTCACCCTGACCCCATTCCCACTACCACAACACACACCCTGACCTTGTCCCAACTACCACAATCCTCACCCTGAACCCACCCACACTACCACAGCCCTCAAACTGACCCTGCCCACACTACAACAGCCCACACCCTGACCCTGCCCACCCAACCACAACCCGCACCCTGACCCCGCCCTCACGACCACAAATTCACCCATTCCCACTAACACAACGATCACACTGATCCCATTCCCACTACCACAACCCTCTCCCTGACCCCATACGCACGATGACAACCCTCACGCTGACCCCATTCCCATTACCACAACACATACCCTGACCTTGTCCCTACTACCACAACCCTCACCCTGAACCCACCCACACTACCACAGCCCTCAACCTGACCATGCCCACACTAGAACAGCCCACACCCTGACCCTGCCCACACTACCACAGCCCACACCACCACAACCCTCACCCTGATCCTGCCTCCACTACCGCAACCCTCACCCTGACCCCATCCCCACTATCAGAACACTCACCCTGACCCCATCCCCACTACCACAACCCTGACCCTGACACCGTCCCCATCGCAGACCACTCACCCTGACCCCATCCACACTACCACAACACACACCCTGACCCCAACTCGCCTACCACAATACTCACCCTGATCCCAACCCCAGTACCACAAAAAACTCCCTGACCCCATCCCCCCTACCACAATACTCACCCTGACCCTGTCCACACAACCCTCATCTTGACCCCAACCACAGGACCACAACGCTCAACCTGACCCCATTCCCACAACCACAACCCTCACCCTGATCCCATCCACACAACCCTCACTCATACTCCATTCCCACTACCACAATCCAAACCCTGACCCCGCACCCACACTATTACAGCCCTCAACCTGACCCCGCCCACACTACCACAAACCTCAGCCTGACCCTGTCCCACTTCCACAACCCTCACCCTGACCCCGTGCCCACACTACCACAACCGTCACCCTGACCCCGTGCCCACACTACCACAACCGTCACCCTGACCTCACCCACATTACCACAGCCCTCAACCTGACCCTAGCTCCACTACCATGGCCCTAACACTGACCCCATCCCCAATACCACAACACACACCCTGGCCCCAAAACCACTACCACAACCCTCACCCTGACCCCAACCCCACTACCAAAACAGATACTTTGTCCCCACCCCCACTACCGCAAACCTCACCCTGACCCTGTCTCCACTACCACAACACTCACCCTGACCCTGTCCCCATTACCACAACCCTCACCCCGACCCAGCTACCACAACACTCACACTGACCCTGTCTCCACTACCACAACACTCACCCTGACCCTGTCCCCACTACCACAACCCTCACCCTGACCACACTACCACTACCACAACCATCACCCTGTTCCTGGCCGCACTACCACAACCCTCACCCTGACCCCATCCGCACTACCTCAACCCTCACCCTGACCCCGTCCCCACTACTACAATCCTCACCATGACCCCGCCCACACTACAACAACCCTCACCCTGACCAGTCCCCCACTACCACATTTTTCACCCTGACCCTGTCCCCACGACTACAACCCTCATCTGACCCCGTGCCCACTACCACAACCGTCACCCTGACCCCATTCCCACTAACACAACATGCACCCTGACACCCTCACACGACCACAACCCTCACACTGACCCTATCCCCACTGCCACAACACTCACCCTGACACCGTCCACACTATCACAACCCTCACCCTGACACCGCCCACACTACTTCAACCATCACCTTGACCCCACGCACACTACCACAAGCCTCACCCTGACTCTGCTGACACTATCACAATCCTCACCCTGACCCTGTCCCCACTACTACAACACTCACCCTCACCCTCACCCCAATACCACTAACACCACCCTGAACCTAACCCCATCCACACAACCACAACATGCACCCTGACCCTGTCACCCGTACGACAACACTCACCAAGACCCCTTCCCCACTACCACAACAATCACCCTGACCCCATTCCCACGACCACAACCATCACTCTGACCCCGCCCACACTAGCACAATCCTCACCCTGACCCTGTCCCCACTACCACAATCCTTCCCCTGACCCTGTCCCCACTACCATAAAACGTACCCTGACCCTGTCCACATTACCACAACCCTCACCCTGACAACGCCCACACTGACATAACCCTCACCCTGACCCCATTCCCACTACCACAAACCTGACCCTGACACTGTCCCCACTACTACAACATTCAACCTGACCGCATTCTCACTACCACAGCCCTCAAATGACGCCACCCGCATTTCCACAACCCTCAACATGAACCCATCCACATTACCACAATTTTCACCCTGACCCAGCCCACACTACCACAATCCTCACCATGTCCCCATCCCCGCTGCTACAACACTCATCCTGACCCCACTCCTAGTACCACAACCCTCACCCTGACCCCGCACACACTACCACAACCCTCACCCTGACACTGCCCACACTAACACAGTCCGCACCCTGACCCTGTCCACACTAACACAATCCTCACCCTGACACTATCCACACTACCCCAACCCTCACCCTAACCCCACTACCACAAGCCTCACCCTGACTCCATTCCCACCACCACAACACTCACCCTGACCCTATCCCCACTACTAAAACACTAACACTGACCCCATTCACACTACCACAACCCTCACCCTGACCCCATTACCACAACCCTCACCCTGACCCCATTACCACAACCATCACCCTGACCCTATCCCCACTACTAAAACACTAACACTGACCCCATTCACACTACCACAACCCTCACCCTGACCCCATTACCACAACCCTCACCCTGACCCCATTACCACAACCATCACCCTGACCCCACAACCACAACCCCACACTGACCCCATTCCCACTACCACAACCATTACACTGACCCCACCCCCCACGGCCACAACCCTCACCCAGACCCCATTCCCACTAACACAACGATCACACTGATCCCATTCCCACTACCACAACCCTCTCCCTGACCCCAACCGCACTATAGCAACCCTCACCCTGACCCATTCCCACTACCACAACACACACCCTGACCTTGTCCCAACTACCACAACCCTCAACCTGAACCCACCCACACTACCACAGCCCTCCACCTGACCCTGCCCACACTACAACAGCCCACACCCTGACCCAGCCACACTACCACAACCCTCACCCTGACCCCATCCCCACTACTACAACCTTCAAACTGACCCCGCCCACACTACAACAACTCTCACCCTGACCAGTCCCACACTACCACATTCTTCACCCTGACCCTGTCCCCACGACCACAACCCTCACTCTGACCCCGTGCACATGAACAGAACATACACCCTGACCCCGCCCACGCTACCACAACATGCACCCTGACACTGTCCCCACTACCACAACCATCACCGTGACCCCATTCCCACTATCACAACCGTCACCCTGACCCCATTCCCACTAACACAACCATTCCCCTGATACCCCCACACGACCACAACCCTCTTACTGACCCTGTCCTCACTACCACAACACTCACCCTGACACTGTCCACACTATCACAACCCTCATCCTGACACCGCCCACACGACCTCAACCATCACCTTGACCCCACGCACACTACCACAACACTCACCCTGACACCGCCCACACTACCTCAACCATCACCTTGACCCCACGCACACTACCACAACCCTCACGCTGACCCCGCTGACACTATCACAATCCTCATCCTGACCCTGTCCCCACTACTACAACACTCACCCTCACCCCAATACCTCTACCACTACCCTGAACCTAACCCCATCCACACAACCACAACATGCACCCTGACCCTGTCCCCTGTATGACAACACTCACCCTGACCCCGTCCCCACTACCACAACAATCACCCTGACCCCATTCCCATGACCATAACCATCACCCTGACCCCGCCCACACTAACACAATCCTCACCCTGACCCTGTCCCCACTACCACAATCCTTACGCTGACCCTGTCCGCACTACTAAAACACTAACCCTGACCCCATTCAAACTACCACAACCCTCACCCTGACCCCATTACCACAACCCTCACCCTGACCCCACTACCACAGACATCACCCTGACCCCACAACCACAACCCCACACTGACACCATTCCCACTACCACAACCATTACACTGACCACACCCCCACGGTTGCAACCCTCACCCTGACCCCGCCCCCACTACCACAACCCTCACCCAGACCCCTTTCCCACTAACACGACGATCACACTGATCCCATTCCCACTACCACAACCCTCTCCCTGACCCCATCCGCACTATAAAAACCCTCACCTTGACCCATTCCCACTACCACAACACACACCCTGACCTTGTCCCAACTACCACTACCCTCAATCTGAACCCACCCACACTACCACAGCCCTCCACCTGACCCTGCCCACACTACAACGGCCCACACCCTGACCCAGCCCACACTACAACAACCCTCACCCTGACCCCATCCCCAATATCAGAACACTCACCCTGACCTTGTCCCAACTACCACAACCCTCAGCCTGACACCATCCCCATCCCAGAACACTCACCCTGACCCCATCCCCAATACCACAACACACACCCTGGCCCCAAAACCACTACCACAACCCACACCCTGACCCCATCCCCACTACCACAACAGATACTTTGTCCCCACCCCCACTACCACAACCCTCACCCTGACCCTGTCTCCACTACCACAACACTCACCCTGACCCTGTCCCCATTACCACAACCCTCACCCCGACCCAGCTACCACAACACTCACACTGACCCTGTCCCGCCTACCGAAACACTCACCCTCACCTAACCCACACTAATAAAACCCTCACCCTGACACCTTCCCCAATACCACAACCCTCACCCTGACCACATTACCACTACCACAACCATCACCCTGATCCTGGCCGCACTACCACAACCATCACCCTGACCCCATCCGCACTACCTCAACCCTCACCCTGACCCCGTCCCCACTACTACAACCCTCACCCTGACCCCGCCCACACTACAACAACCCTCACACTGACCAGTCACACACTACCACATTCTTCACCCTGACCCTGTCCCCACGACCACAACCCTCATTCTGACCCCGTGCCCATGAACAGAACATTCACCCTGACCCCGCCCACGCTACCACAACATGCACCCTGACACTGTCCCCACTACCACAACCATCACTCTGACCCCATTCCCACTACCACAGCCGTCACCGTGACCCCATTCCCACTAACACAACCATCACCCTGACACACCCACACGACCACAGCCCTCACACTGACCCATTCCCACTACCACAACACACACCCTGACCTTGTCCCAACTACCACAACCCTCAATCTGAACCCACCCACACTACCACAGCCCTCCACCTGACCATTCCCACACTACAACAACCCTCACCCTGACCCCATCCCCACTACCACAACCCAACCCTGACACCATCCCCATCCCAGAACACTCACCCTGACCCCATCCCCAATAACACAACACACACCCTGGCCCCAAAACCACTACCACAACCCTCACCCTGACCCCATCCCCACTACCACAACAGATACTTTGTCCCCACCCCCACTACCACAACCCTCACCCTGACCCTGTCTCCACTACCACAACACTCACCCTGACCCTGTCCCCATTACCACAACCCTCACCCCGACCCAGCTACCACAACACTCACACTGACCCTGTCCCACCTACCGAAACATTCACGCTGACATTACCCACACTAATAAAACCCTCACCCTGACACCATCCCCACTACCACAACCCTCACCCTGACCACATTACCACTACCACAACCATCACCCTTATCCTGGCCGCACTACCTCAACCCTCACCCTGACCCCGTCCCCACTACTGCAACCCTCACCCTGACCCCGCCCACACTACAACAACCCTCACCCTGACCAGTCCCACACTACCACATTCTTCACCCTGACCCTGTCCCCACGACCACAACCCTCACTCTGACCCCGTGCCCATGAACAGAACATTCACCCTGACCCCGCCCAGGCTACCACAACATGCACCCTGACACTGTCCGCACTACCACAACCATCACCCTGACCCCATTCCCACTACCACAACCGTCACCCTGACCCCATTCCCACTAACACAACCATCACCCAGACACCCCCACACGACCACAACCCTCACACTGGCCCTGTCCCCACTATCACAACACTCACCCTGACACCGTCCACACTATCACAACCCTCACCCTGACACCGCCCACACTACCTCAAACATCACCTTGACCCCACGCACACTACCACAACCCTCACCCTGACCCCGCTGACACTACCACAACCCTCACCATGTCCCTGTCCCTGCTGCTACAACCCTCATCCTGACCCCATTCCCATTACCACAACCCTCACCCTGACCCCGCACACACTACCACAACCCTCACACTGACACTGCCCACACTACCACAGTCCGCACCCTGACCCTGTCCCCACTAACACAATCCTCACCCTGACACTGTCCACACTACCCCAACCCTCACCCTAACCCCACTACCACAATCCTCACCCTGACTCCATTCCCACCACCACAACACATACCCTGACCCTATCCCCACTACTAGAACACTAACCCTGACCCCATTCACACTACCGCAACCCTCACACTGACCCCATTACCAAAACCCTCACCCTGACCCCACTACCACAACGCTCACCCTGACCCCACAACCACAACGCCACACTGACCCCATTCCCACTACCACAACCATTACACTGACCACACCCCCACTGCCACAACCCTCACCCTGACCCCGCCCCCACTACCACAACCCTCACCCAGACCCCATTCCCACTAACACAACGATCACACTGATCCCATTCCCACTACCACAACCCTCTCCCTGACCCCATCCACACTATAACAACCCTCACCCTGACCCCATTCCCACTACCACAACACACACCCTGACGTTGTCCCAACTACCACAACCCTCACTCTGAACCCACTCACACTACCACAGCCCTCTACCTGACCCTGCCCACACTACAACAGCCCACACCCTGACCCCGCACGCACTACCAAAACCCTCACCCTGACCCTGCCTCCACTACCGCAACCCTCACACTGACCCAATCGCCACTATCAGAACACTTACACTGACCCCATCCCCACTACCACAACACTCACCCTGATCCCATCCCCATCCCACAGCCCTCACCCTGACTCCATGCCCACACTACCACAGCTGTCACCCTGACCCCACCCACACTTCCACAGCCCACAGCCTGACCCTATCCCCACTACCACGGCCCTCACACTGACCTCATCCCCAATACCACAACACACACCCTGGCCCCAAAACCACTACCACAACCATCACCCTGACACCCCCACACGACCACAACCCTCAAACTGACCCTGTCCCCACTACCACAACACTCACCCTGACACCGTCCACAATATCACAAACCTCACCCTGACACCGCCCACACTACATCAACCATCACCATGACCCCATGCACACTACCACAATCCTCACCCTGACCCCGCTGACACTATCACAATCCTCACCCTGACCCTGTCCCCACTACCACAATTCTTACCCTGACCCTGTCCACATTACCACAACCCTCACCCACAACGCCCACACTGACATAACCCTCACCCTGATCACATTCCCACTCCCACAAACCTGAACCTGACCCTGTCCACACTACTACAACATTCACCCTGACCCCATTCTCACTACCATAGCCCTCAAATGATGCCGCCCGCACTTCCACAACCCTCAACCTGAACCCATCCACATTACCACAATCTTCACCCTGTCAGCCCACACTACCACGACCCTCACCATGTCCCTGTCCCCGCTGCTACAACACTCATCCTGACCCCATTCCCATTACCACAACCCTCACCCTGACCCCGCACACACTACCGCAACCCTCACACTGACACTGCCCACACTACCACAGTCCGCACCCTGACCCTGTCCCCACTAACACAATCCTCACCCTGACACTGTCCACACTACCCCAACCCTCACCCTGACCCCATTACCAAAACCCTCACCCTGACCCCACTACCACAACCCTCACCCTGACCCCACAACCACAACGCCACACTGACCCCATTCCCACTACCACAACCATTACACTGAACCCACCCCCACGGCCACAACCCTCACCCTGACCCCGCCCCCACTAACACAACCCTCACCCAGACCCCATTCCCACTAACACAACGATCACACTGATCCCATTACCACTACCACAACCCTCTCCCTGACCCCATCCGCACTATAACAACCCTCACCCTGACCCCATTCCCACTACCGCAACACACACCCTGACCTTGTCACAACTACCACAACCCTCACCCTGAACCCACCCACACTACCACAGCCCTCAACCTGACCCTGCCCACACTACAACAGCCCACACCCTGACCTCGCACACACTACCAAAACCCTCACCCTGACCCTGCCTCCACTACCGCAACCCTCACACTGACCCAATCGCCACTATCAGAACACTCACCCTGACCCCATCCCCACTACCACAACCCTCACCCTGATCCCATCCCCATCCCACAGCCTTCACCCTGACCCCATCCACACTACCACAACACACACCCTGCCCCCATCCCCCCTACTATAATACTCACCCTAACCCCAACCCCACTACCACTAACAACTCCCTGACCCCATCCCCCCTACCACAATACTCACCCTGACCCTGTCCACACAACCCTCATCTTGACTCCATCCCCTCGACCACAACGCTCAACCTGACCCCACTCCCACTACCACAACACTCACCCTGATCCCATCCACACAACCCTCACTCAGTCTCCATTCCCACTACCACAATCCACACCCTGACCCCGTACCCACACTATTACAGCCCTCAACCTGACCCCGCCCACACTACCACAAACCTCAGCCTGACCCTGTCCCACTTCCACAACCCTCACCCTGACCCCGTGCCCACACTACCACAGCTGTCACCCTGACCTCATCCACACTACCACAGCCCTCACCTTGACCCTTTCCCCACTACCACGACACTCACACTGACCCCATCCCCAATACCACAACACACACCCTGGCCCCAAAACCACTACCACATCCCTCAACCTGACCCCATCCCCACTACCACAACGGACACATTGTCCCCACTCCCACTACCACAACCCTCACCCTGACCCTGTCTCCACTACCACAACACTCACCCTGACCCCGACTCAGCTACCACAACACTGACACTAACCCTGTCCCGACTACCAAAACACTCACCCTGACCTTGCCCACAATAACAAAACCCTCACACTGACACCTTCCCCACTACCACAACCCTCACCCTGACCCCAACTTCTCTACCACAACTCTCACCCTGACCCCGCCCACACTACCATGACCCTCACCTTGACCCCGCCCACACTACCACAACCCTCACCCTGACCCCGCCCGCACTACCACAATCTTCACCCTGACCCTGTCCCCAAGACCACAACCCTCACTCTGACCCCGTGCCCATGACTAGAACACTCACCCTGACCCCGCCACACTACCACAGCATGCACCCTGACCGCATCCCCACTACCACAACCCTCACCCTGACCCCATCCCCACAACCACAACCCTGACCCTGACCCTGGCCCCATGACCACAACACACAGCCTGACCCCATCCCCACTACCACAATACTCACCCTGACCCTGTCCGCACAACACTCATCTTGACCCCATCCCCTCTACCACAACCCTCACCCTGACCCCGTCCACAGGGCACAACGGTCAACCTGACCCCATTCCCACTACCACAACCCTCACCCTGATCCCGTCCACACAACCCTCACTCTGACTCCATTCCCACTACCACAATCCACACCCTGACCTTGTACTCACACTATTACAGACCTCACCCTGACACCTTCCCCACTACCACAACCCTCACCCTGACCACATTACCGCTACCACAACCATCACCCTGATCCTGGCCCCACTACCACAACCCTCACCCTGACCCCATCAGCACTACCTCAACCCTCACCCTGACCCTGTCCCCAAGACCACAACCCTCACCCTGACCCTGCACACACTACCACAACCCTCACCCTGACCCCATCGCCACTACCACAACACAACCCTCAAACTGAACCCGTCCACATTACCACAATCCTCACCCTGACCAAGCCCGCCATACCACAACCCTCACCCTGACCTTGTCCCCACTACGACAACACTCACCCTAACCCCGTCCCCACAACTACAATCCTCACCCTGACCCCATCCGCACTACCACAACCCTCACACTGAACCCATTCCCGCTACTACAACACTCACTCTGCCCCTGTCGCCACAACCACAACCCTCACCCTGAACCCGCCCCCTAGACCACAATGCTCACCCTGACCCCGTTCTCATGACCACAACCCTCACACTGACCCTGTCCCCACGACCACAACCCTCACCCTGACCCTGTCCCCAGTACCACAACACTCACCCTAACCCCGTCCACACTAACATAACCCTGACCCTGACCCCACCGACACTACCACAATCCTCACCCTGACCCTGTCCCCACTACTACAACACTCACCCTGACCCCAGTACCACTACCAACACCCTGACCCGAACCCCGTCCACACAACCACTTCATGCACCCTGACCCTGTGCCCAGTTCGACAACACTCACCCTGACCCCTTTCGCACTACCACAGCACTCACCCTGACCCTGTCCCCACTACCACAATCCTCACCCTGACCCTGTCCCCACTACCACAACAATCACCCTGACCCCATTCCCACTACCACAACCATCACCCTGACCCCACCCCCACGACCACAACCCTCACCCTAACCCCGCCAACACTAGCACAATCCTGACCCTGACCCTGTCCCCACTACCACAATCCTCACCCTGACCCTGTCCCCACTACCATAACATGTACCCTGACCCTGTCCACATTACCATAACCCTCACCCTGACAATGCCCACACTGACATAACCCTCACCCTGACCACATTCCCACTACCACAAAGCCGACCCTGACCCCATCCCCACTATTACAACATTCACCCTGACCCCATTCTCACTACAACAGCCCTCACCATGACCCCGCCCGCACTTCCACAACCCTCAACCAGAACCCATCCACATTACCACAATCCTCACCCAGACCCAGCCCTCACTACCACAACACTCACCATGTCCCTGTCCCCACTACTACAACACTCACCCTGACCCCATTCCCATTACCCCAACCATCACCCTAACCCCACTACCACAATCCTCACCCTGACCCAGCCCACACTACCACAACCCTCACCATGTCCCTGCCCCGCTACTACAACACTCATCCTGACCCCATTCACACCACGACAACACTCACCCTGACCCTATCCCCACTACTAAAACACTAACCCTGACCTCATTCACACTACCACAAACCTCACCGTGACCCCATTACCACAACCCTCACCCTGACCCCATTCCCACCACCACAACCATTACACTGACCCCAAACCCACGGCCACAACCCTCATCCTGACCCCAACTTCTCTACCACAACTCTCACCCTGACCCCGCCCACACTACCACAACCCTCACCCTGACCCCATCCACAATACCACAACACACAGCCTGACCCCATCCCCACGAACACAACGCACAGCCTGACCCCATCCCCACTACCACAACCCTGACCCTGACCCTGGTCTCATGACCACAACACTCACCCTGACCCCAACCCCACTACGACAAAAGACACCCTGACCCCATCCCCCATACCACAATACTCACCCTGACCCTGTCCACACAACACTCATCCTGACCCCATTCCCACTACCACAACCCTCATCCTGACCCCAACTTCTCTACCACAACTCTCACCCTGACCCCGCCCACACTACCATGACCCTCACCTTGACCCCGCCCACACTACCACAACCCTCACCCTGACCCCGCCCGCACTACCACAATCTTCACCCTGACCCTGTCCCCAAGACCACAACCCTCACTCTGACCCCGTACCCACGACTAGAACACTCACCCTGACCCCGCCACACTACCACAGCATGCACCCTGACCGCATCCCCACTACCACAACCCTCAACCTGACCCCATCCCCACGACCACAACCCTGACCCTGACCCTGGCCCCATGACCACAACACACAGCCTGACCCCATCCCCACTACCACAACACACACCCTGTCCACAACCCCACTACCAAAAAGACTCCCTGACCCCATCCCCCTTACCACAATACTCACCCTGACCCTATCCGCACAACCCTCATCTTGACCCCATCCCCTCTACCACAACCCTCACCCTGACCCCGTCCACAGGGCACAACGGTCAACCTGACCCCATTCCCACTACCCCAACCCTCACCCTGATCCCGTCCACACAACCCTCACTCTGACTCCATTCCCACTACCACAATCCACACCCTGACCTTGTACCCACACTATTACAGACCTCACCCTGACCCCGCCCACGCTACCACAACCCTCACCCTGACCACATGCCCACACTACCACGGCCATCACCCTGACCCCACCCACACTACCACAGCCCTCACCCTGACCCTATCCCCACTACCATGACCCTCATATTGACCCCAGCCCCAAGAACACAACACACACCCTGGCCCCAACTCCACTACCACAACCCTCACCCTGACCCCATCCCCACTACCACAACAGATACTTTGTCCCCATCCCCACTACCACAACCCTCACCCTGACCCTGTCTCCACTACCACAACACTCACCCTGACCCTGTCCCCATTACCACAACCCTCACCCTGACCCCGACCCAGCTACCAAAACACTCACACTGACCCTGTCCTGACTACCAAAACACTCACCTGACCCCGCCCACACTAATAAAACCCTCACCCTGACACCTTCCCCACTACCACAACCCTCACCCTGACAACATTACCACTACCACAACCATCACCCTGATCGTGGCCCCACTACCACAACCCTCACCCTGACCCCATCAGCACTACCTCAACCCTCACCCTGACCCTGTCCCCAAGACCACAACCCTCACCCTGACCCTGCACACACTACCACAACCCTCACCCTGACCCCATCGCCACTACCACAACACAACCCTCAAACTGAACCCTCCCACATTACCACAATCGTCACCGTGACCCAGCCCGCACTACCACAACCCTCACCCTGACTCCGCACACACTACCACAGCCCTCAACCTGATCCTGCCCACACTACAACAACCTACACTCTGACCCCACACACACTACCACGACCCTCACCCTGACCCTGCCTCCACTACCGCAACCCTTACCCTGACCCCATCCCCACTATCAGAACACTCTCCCTGACCCTGTCCCCACAACGACAACCCTCACCCTGACCCCATTCCCACGACCACATCCCTCACCCTGACCTCGCCCACACCAACACAATCCTCATCCTGACCCTGTCCCCACTACTATAACACTCACCCTGACCCCATTCCCACTACCACAACCCTGATCCTAACCCCGTCCACACAACTACAACATGCACCCTGACCCTGTCCCCAGTACCACAACACTCACCGTGACCCCTTTCCCACTACCACAACACTCACCCTGACCCTGTCCCCAGTACCACAATCCGAAACCTGACCCCCAATACCAGAACACTCACCCTGAACCCGTCCCCACTATCACAACAATCACCCTGAACCCGTTCCCACTAGCACAACCATCACCCTGACCCCACCCCCACTACCACAATCCTCACCCTGACCCTGTCCCCACTACCACAATCCTCACCCTGATCCTGTCCCCACTACCATAACACGTAACCTGACCCTGTCCACATTACCACAACTCTCACCCTGACAACGGCCACACTGATATAACCCTCACCCTGACCACATTCCCACTATGACAAACCTGACCCTGTCCCCACTACTACAACATTCACCCTGACCACATTCCCACTACCACAGCCCTCACCATGACCCCACCCGCACTTCCACAACCCTCAAACTGAACCCGCCCACATTACCACAATCCTCACCCTGACCCAGCCCGCCCTACCACAACCCTCACCTTGACCCAGCACACACTACTACAGCCCTCAACCTGATCCTGCCCACACTACAACAACCCACACCCTGACCCCACCCACACTACCACGACCCTCACCCTGACCCTGCCTCCACTACCGCAACCCTTACCCTGACTCCATCCCCACTATCAGAACACTCTCCCTGACCCCATCCCCACTACCACAACCCTCACCCTGACATCATCCCCATCCCACAGCCCTCACCCTGACCCCATCCACACTACCACAACACACAGCGTGACCCTGTCCCCATGACCACAACACACAGCCTGACCCCTTCCCCACTACCACAATTCTGACCCTGACCCTGGCCCCACGACCACAACACTCACCTGACCCCAACCCCACCACGACAAAAGACACCGACCCCATCCCTCCTACCACAATACTCACCCTGACCCTGTCCACATAACCCTCACTCTGACTCCACACCCACGACCACAACCCTCACCCTGACCCCAACCACATGACCACAAAACTCAACCTGAACCCATTCCCACTACCACAACGCTCACCCTGACCATGTCCCCATGACCACAACCCTCATCCTGACCCCATCCCCACTACCACAACCCTCACCCTGACCCCATCCACAACGACCACAACTCTCAAATTGACACCATTCCCAATACCACAATCCTCACCCTGATCCTGTCCACACAACCCTCACTCTGACTCCACTACTACTACCACAACCCTCACCCTGACCCCAACAACACGACCACAAATCTCAACCTGAACCCATTCCCACTACCACAACTCTCACCATGACCCTGTCCCCACAACCACAACCCTCACCCTGACACTGTCCCCATTACCACAACCCTCCCGCTGACACTGTCCCCATTACCACAACCCTCACGCTGACACCGTCCACACTACCACAACTCTCACCCTGACACCACCCACACTAACGCAACCATCACCTTGACCACGCGCACAACAACACAATCCTCATCCTGACCCTGTCCCCACTACTACAACACTCACCCTGACACCATTCCCACTACCACAACCCTGATCCTAACCCCGTCCACACAACTACGACATGCGCCCTGACCCTTTCCCCAATACCAAAACACTCACCCTGTCCCCTTTCCCACTACCACAACACTCACCCTGACCCTGTCCCCACTACCACAATCCGAACCCTGACCCTGCCCCCAATACCAGAACACTCACCCTGAACCCGTCCCCACTACCACAACAATCACCCTGACCCCATTCCCACTAGCACAACCATCACCCTGACCCCACCCCCACTACCACAATCCTCAACCTGACCCTGTGCCCACTACCACAATCCCCACCCTGATCCTGTCTCCACTACCATAACACGTAACCTGACCCTGTCCACATTACCACAACCCTCACCCTGACAACGGCCACACTGATATAACCCTCACCCTGACCACATTCCCACTACTACAAACCCGATTCTGACCCTGTCCCCACTACTACAACATTCACCCAGACCCCATTCCCACTACCACAGCCCTCACCATGACCCCGCCCGCACTTCCACAACCCTAAAACTGAACCCGTCCACATTACCACAACCCTCACACTGACCCAGCATACACTACCACAGCCCTCAACCTGATCCTGCCCACACTACAACAACCCACACCCTGACCCCACCCACACTACCACGACCCTCACCCTGACCCTGCCTCCACTAACACAACCCTCACCCTGAGCTCATCCCCATCCCACAGCCCTCACCCTGACCCCATCCACACTACCACAACACACAGCCTGACACTGGCCCCATGACCACAACACACAGCCTGACCCCTTCCCCACTACCACAACTCTGACCGTGACCCTGGCTCCACGACCACAACACTCACCTGACCCCATCCCCCCACCACAATTCTCACCCCGAACCTGTCCACACAACCCTCACCCTGACCCCATTTCCACTACCCAACACTCATCCTTACACCAACCCCTGTACCACAACCCTCACCCTCACCCTGTCCACATGACCACAGCCCTCAACCTGACCCCATTCCCACTACCACAACCCTCACCCTGATCCCGTCCACATTACAACAATAATCACTCTGACCCCATACCCACTGCCACAACCCTCACCCTTACCGTGCCCACACCACCACCACCTCACCCTGACCCCGCCCACACTACCACAACCCTCATCCTGACCCCATTCCCACTAACACAACCCTTAACCTGAGCGTGTCCAGACTACCACAACCCTCATCCTGACTCCATCCCCACATCCACAATCCACACCCTGACCCCGTGCCCACACTACCACAGCCGTCACCCTGACCCTACCCAAACTATCACAGCCCTCACCCTGACCCTATTCCCAGTACCACGACCCTCATACTAACCCCATCCCCAATAACACAACACACACCCTGGCCCCAAGCCCACTACCACAACCCTCACCCTGTCCCCATCCCCACAACCACAACCCTCACCCTGCCCCCAACCACACGGCCACAAATCTCAACCTGAACCCATTCCCACTACCACAAAACTCACCCTGACCATGTCCCCATGACCACATCCCTCACACTGACCCCACCCACACTACCACAACTCTCACCATGACCATGTCCCCACTACCACAATCCTCATGCTGACCCTACCCCCACTCCCACAATCCTCACCCTGAGCCCATCCCCAAAACCACAACCATCACCCTGACCTCATTCCCACTACCACAACCCTCATCCTGACCCCATCCCCACTACCAGAATCCTCACCCTGACACCGTCCCCAAAACCACAACCCTCACCCTGACCCCATTCCCATGACCACATCCCTCACCCTGACACCGCCCACACTACCACAACTCTCACCATGACCCTGTCCCCACTACCACAATCCTCATGCTGACCCCACCCCCACTACCACAATCCTCGCTCTAACCCCGTCCCCACTACAACAATCCTCACCCTGACCCCATCCGCACTACCACAACCCTCACCCTGACCCCATTCCCACTACTACAACACTCACTCTGACCCTGTCCCCACAACCACAACCCTCACCCTGACACTGTCCCCATTACCACAACCCTCATGCTGACACCATCCACACTACCTCAACCATCACCTTGACCCCGCGCACACTACCACAATCCTCACCCTGACCCTGTCCCCACTACTACAACACTCAACCTGACCATATTCCTACTACCACAACCCTGATCCTAACCCCGTGCACACAACTACAACATACACCCTGACCCTGTCCCCAGTACCACAACACTCACCCTGACCCCTTTCCCACTACCGCAACACTCACCCTGACCCTGTCCCCACTACCACAATCCTAACCCTGACCCCACCCCCAATACCAGAACACTCAAACTGAACCCGTCCCCACTACCACAACAATCACCCTGATCCCATTTCCACTAGCACAACCATCACCCTGACCCCACCCCCACTCCCACAATCCTCACCCTGACCCTGTCCCCACTACCACAATCCTCACTCTGACCCTGTCCCCACTACCATAACACGTAACCTGACCCTGTCCACATTACCACAACCCTCACCCTGACAACGGCCACACTGATATAACCCTCACCCTGACCACATTCCCAATACTACAAACGCGACCCTGTCCCTGTCCCCACTACTACAATATTCGCCCTGACCCCATTCCCACTTCCACAGCCCTCAAACTGAACCCGTCCACATTACCACAATCCTCACGCTGACCCCATTCCCACTACCACAACACTCACCCTGACCCAGCCCACACTATCACAACCCTCACCCTGACCCCGCCCACATTACAACAAACCTCACGCTGACCCTGTCCCCACTACCATAATACTCACCCTGACCCCGTCCACACTACCAAAGCCCTCACCCTGACCCCACTCCCACTACCAATACACTCAACCTGACCCCATCCCCACAACCACAATCCTCACCCTGAGCCCGTCCCCAAAACCACAACCATTACCCTGACCTCATTCCCACTACCACAACATTCATCCTGACCCCATCCCCACTACCACAACCCTCACCCTGACCCCATCCACAACGACCACAACTCTCAACCTGACACCATTCCCAATACCACAATCCTCACCGTGACCCTGTCCACACAACCCTCACTCTGACTCCACTCCCACTACCACAACCCTCACCCTGACCCCTCCCACATTACCACAATTGTCACCGTAACCCAGCCCGCACTACCACAACCCTCACCCTGACTCCGCACACACTACCACAGCCCTCAACCTGATCCTGCCCACACTACAACAACCTACACTCTGACCCCACACACACTACCACGACCCTCACCCTGACCCTGCCTCCACTACCGCAACCCTTACCCTGACCCCATCCCCACTATCAGAACACTCTCCCTGACCCTGTCCCCACAACGACAACCCTCACCCTGACCCCATTCCCACGACCACATCCCTCACCCTGACCTCGCCCACACCAACACAATCCTCATCCTGACCCTGTCCCCACTACTATAACACTCACCCTGACCCCATTCCCACTACCACAACCCTGATCCTAACCCCGTCCACACAACTACAACATGCACCCTGACCCTGTCCCCAGTACCACAACACTCACCGTGACCCCTTTCCCACTACCACAACACTCACCCTGACCCTGTCCCCAGTACCACAATCCGAAACCTGACCCCCAATACCAGAACACTCACCCTGAACCCGTCCCCACTATCACAACAATCACCCTGAACCCGTTCCCACTAGCACAACCATCACCCTGACCCCACCCCCACTACCACAATCCTCACCCTGACCCTGTCCCCACTACCACAATCCTCACCCTGATCCTGTCCCCACTACCATAACACGTAACCTGACCCTGTCCACATTACCACAACCCTCACCCTGACAACGGCCACACTGATATAACCCTCACCCTGACCACATTCCCACTATGACAAACCTGACCCTGATCCTGTCCCCACTACTACAACATTCACCCTGACCACATTCCCACTACCACAGCCCTCACCATGACCCCACCCGCACTTCCACAACCCTCAAACTGAACCCGCCCACATTACCACAATCCTCACCCTGACCCAGCCCGCCCTACCACAACCCTCACCTTGACCCAGCACACACTACTACAGCCCTCAACCTGATCCTGCCCACACTACAACAACCCACACCCTGACCCCACCCACACTACCACGACCCTCACCCTGACCCTGCCTCCACTACCGCAACCCTTACCCTGATCCCATCCCCACTATCAGAACACTCTCCCTGACCCCATCCCCACTACCACAACCCTCACCCTGACATCATCCCCATCCCACAGCCCTCACCCTGACCCCATCCACACTACCACAACACACAGCGTGACCCTGTCCCCATGACCACAACACACAGCCTGACCCCTTCCCCACTACCACAATTCTGACCCTGACCCTGGCCCCACGACCACAACACTCACCTGACCCCAACCCCACCACGACAAAAGACACCCTGACCCCATCCCTCCTACCACAATACTCACCCTGACCCTGTCCACACAACCCTCACTCTGACTCCACACCCACGACCACAACCCTCACCCTGACCCCAACCACATGACCACAAAACTCAACCTGAACCCATTCCCACTACCACAACGCTCACCCTGACCATGTCCCCATGACCACAACCCTCATCCTGACCCCATCCCCACTACCACAACCCTCACCCTGACCCCATCCACAACGACCACAACTCTCAAATTGACACCATTCCCAATACCACAATCCTCACCCTGATCCTGTCCACACAACCCTCACTCTGACTCCACTACTACTACCACAACCCTCACCCTGACCCCAACAACACGACCACAAATCTCAACCTGAACCCATTCCCACTACCACAACTCTCACCATGACCCTGTCCCCACAACCACAACCCTCACCCTGACACTGTCCCCATTACCACAACCCTCCCGCTGACACTGTCCCCATTACCACAACCCTCACGCTGACACCGTCCACACTACCACAACTCTCACCCTGACACCACCCACACTAACGCAACCATCACCTTGACCACGCGCACAACAACACAATCCTCATCCTGACCCTGTCCCCACTACTACAACACTCACCCTGACACCATTCCCACTACCACAACCCTGATCCTAACCCCGTCCACACAACTACGACATGCGCCCTGACCCTTTCCCCAATACCAAAACACTCACCCTGTCCCCTTTCCCACTACCACAACACTCACCCTGACCCTGTCCCCACTACCACAATCCGAACCCTGACCCTGCCCCCAATACCAGAACACGCACCCTGAACCCGTCCCCACTACCACAACAATCACCCTGACCCCATTCCCACTAGCACAACCATCACCCTGGCCCCACCCCCACTACCACAATCCTCAACCTGACCCTGTGCCCACTACCACAATCCTCACCCTGATCCTGTCTCCACTACCATAACACGTAACCTGACCCTGTCCACATTACCACAACCCTCACCCTGACAACGGCCACACTGATATAACCCTCACCCTGACCACATTCCCACTACTACAAACCCGATCCTGACCCTGTCCCCACTACTACAACATTCACCCAGACCCCATTCCCACTACCACAGCCCTCACCATGACCCCGCCCGCACTTCCACAACCCTAAAACTGAACCCGTCCACATTACCACAACCCTCACACTGACCCAGCATACACTACCACAGCCCTCAACCTGATCCTGCCCACACTACAACAACCCACACCCTGACCCCACCCACACTACCACGACCATCACCCTGACCCTGCCTCCACTAACACAACCCTCACCCTGAGCTCATCCCCATCCCACAGCCCTCACCCTGACCCCATCCACACTACCACAACACACAGCCTGACACTGGCCCCATGACCACAACACACAGCCTGACCCCTTCCCCACTACCACAACTCTGACCGTGACCCTGGCTCCACGACCACAACACTCACCTGACCCCATCCCCCACACCACAATTCTCACCCCGAACCTGTCCACACAACCCTCACCCTGACCCCATTTCCACTACCCAACACTCATCCTTACACCAACCCCTGTACCACAACCCTCACCCTCACCCTGTCCACATGACCACAGCCCTCAACCTGACCCCATTCCCACTACCACAACCCTCACCCTGATCCCGTCCACATTACAACAATAATCACTCTGACCCCATACCCACTGCCACAACCCTCACCCTTACCGTGCCCACACCACCACCACCTCACCCTGACCCCGCCCACACTACCACAACCCTCATCCTGACCCCATTCCCACTAACACAACCCTTAACCTGAGCGTGTCCAGACTACCACAACCCTCATCCTGACTCCATCCCCACATCCACAATCCACACCCTGACCCCGTGCCCACACTACCACAGCCGTCACCCTGACCCTACCCAAACTATCACAGCCCTCACCCTGACCCTATTCCCAGTACCACGACCCTCATACTAACCCCATCCCCAATAACACAACACACACCCTGGCCCCAAGCCCACTACCACAACCCTCACCCTGTCCCCATCCCCACAACCACAACCCTCACCCTGCCCCCAACCACACGGCCACAAATCTCAACCTGAACCCATTCCCACTACCACAAAACTCACCCTGACCATGTCCCCATGACCACATCCCTCACACTGACCCCACCCACACTACCACAACTCTCACCATGACCATGTCCCCACTACCACAATCCTCATGCTGACCCCACCCCCACTCCCACAATCCTCACCCTGAGCCCATCCCCAAAACCACAACCATCACCCTGACCTCATTCCCACTACCACAACCCTCATCCTGACCCCATCCCCACTACCAGAATCCTCACCCTGACACCGTCCCCAAAACCACAACCCTCACCCTGACCCCATTCCCATGACCACATCCCTCACCCTGACACCGCCCACACTACCACAACTCTCACCATGACCCTGTCCCCACTACCACAATCCTCATGCTGACCCCACCCCCACTACCACAATCCTCGCTCTAACCCCGTCCCCACTACAACAATCCTCACCCTGACCCCATCCGCACTACCACAACCCTCACCCTGACCCCATTCCCACTACTACAACACTCACTCTGACCCTGTCCCCACAACCACAACCCTCACCCTGACAGTCCCCATTACCACAACCCTCATGCTGACACCATCCACACTACCTCAACCATCACCTTGACCCCGCGCACACTACCACAATCCTCACCCTGACCCTGTCCCCACTACTACAACACTCAACCTGACCCTATTCCTACTACCACAACCCTGATCCTAACCCCGTGCACACAACTACAACATACACCCTGACCCTGTCCCCAGTACCACAACACTCACCCTGACCCCTTTCCTACTACCGCAACACTCACCCTGACCCTGTCCCCACTACCACAATCCTAACCCTGACCCCACCCCCAATACCAGAACACTCAAACTGAACCCGTCCCCACTACCACAACAATCACCCTGACCCCATTCCCACTAGCACAACCATCACCCTGACCCCACCCCCACTACCACAATCCTCACCCTGACCCTGTCCCCACTACCACAATCCTCACCCTGACCCTGTCCCCACTACCATAACACGTAACCTGACCCAGTCCACATTACCACAACCCTCACCCTGACAACGGCCACACTGATATAACCCTCACCCTGACCACATTCCCAATACTACAAACCCGACCCTGTCCCTGTCCCCACTACTACAATATTCGCCCTGACCCCATTCCCACTTCCACAGCCCTCAAACTGAACCCGTCCACATTACCACAATCCTCACGCTGACCCCATTCCCACTACCACAACACTCACCCTGACCCAGCCCACACTATCACAACCCTCACCCTGACCCCGCCCACATTACAACAAACCTCACGCTGACCCTGTCCCCACTACCATAACACTCACCCTGACCCCGTCCACACTACCAAAGCCCTCACCCTGACCCCACTCCCACTACCAATACACTCAACCTGACCCCATCCCCACAACCACAATCCTCACCCTGAGCCCGTCCCCAAGACCACAACCATCACCCTGACCTCATTCCCACTACCACAACATTCATCCTGACACCATCCCCACTACCACAACCCTCACCCTGACCCCATCCACAACGACCACAACTCTCAACCTGACACCATTCCCAATACCACAATCCTCACCGTGACCCTGTCCACACAACCCTCACTCTGACTCCACTCCCACTACCACAACCCTCACCCTGACCCCTCCCACATTACCACAATCGTCACCGTGACCCAGCCCGCACTACCACAACCCTCACCCTGACTCCGCACACACTACCACAGCCCTCAACCTGATCCTGCCCACACTACAACAACCTACACTCTGACCCCACACACACTACCACGACCCTCACCCTGACCCTGCCTCCACTACCGCAACCCTTACCCTGACCCCATCCCCACTATCAGAACACTCTCCCTGACCCTGTCCCCACAACGACAACCCTCACCCTGACCCCATTCCCACAACCACATCCCTCACCCTGACCTCGCCCACACCAACACAATCCTCATCCTGACCCTGTCCCCACTACTATAACACTCACCCTGACCCCATTCCCACTACCACAACCCTGATCCTAACCCCGTCCACACAACTACAACATGCACCCTGACCCTGTCCCCAGTACCACAACACTCACCGTGACCCCTTTCCCACTACCACAACACTCACCCTGACCCTGTCCCCAGTACCACAATCCGAAACCTGACCCCCAATACCAGAACACTCACCCTGAACCCGTCCCCACTATCACAACAATCACCCTGAACCCGTTCCCACTAGCACAACCATCACCCTGACCCCACCCCCACTACCACAATCCTCACCCTGACCCTGTCCCCACTACCACAATCCTCACCCTGATCCTGTCCCCACTACCATAACACGTAACCTGACCCTGTCCACATTACCACAACTCTCACCCTGACAACGGCCACACTGATATAACCCTCACCCTGACCACATTCCCACTATGACAAACCTGACCCTGATCCTGTCCCCACTACTACAACATTCACCCTGACCACATTCCCACTACCACAGCCCTCACCATGACCCCACCCGCACTTCCACAACCCTCAAACTGAACCCGCCCACATTACCACAATCCTCACCCTGACCCAGCCCGCCCTACCACAACCCTCACCTTGACCCAGCACACACTACTACAGCCCTCAACCTGATCCTGCCCACACTACAACAACCCACACCCTGACCCCACCCACACTACCACGACCCTCACCCTGACCCTGCCTCCACTACCGCAACCCTTACCCTGACTCCAACCCCACTATCAGAACACTCTCCCTGACCCCATCCCCACTACCACAACCCTCACCCTGACATCATCCCCATCCCACAGCCCTCACCCTGACCCCATCCACACTATCACAACACACAGCCTGACCCTGGCCCCATGACCACAACACACAGCCTGACCCCTTCCCAACTACCACAACTCTGACCCTGACCCTGGCCCCACGACCACAACACTCACCCTGACCCCAACCCCATCACGACATAAGTCACCCTGACCCCATCCCCCCTACCACAATACTCACCCCGAACCTGTCCACACAACCCTCACCCTGACCCCATTTCCACTACCCAACACTCATCCTTACACCAACCCCTGTACCACAACCCTCACCCTCACCCTGTCCACATGACCACAGCCCTCAACCTGACCCCATTCCCACTACCACAACCCTCACCCTGATCCCGTCCACATTACAACAATAATCACTCTGACCCCATACCCACTGCCACAACCCTCACCCTTACCGTGCCCACACCACCACCACCTCACCCTGACCCCGCCCACACTACCACATCCTGACCCCATTCCCACTAACACAACCCTTAACCTGAGCGTGTCCAGACTACCACAACCCTCACACTGACTCCATCCCCACATCCACAATCCACCCCCTGACCCCATGCCCACACTACCACAGCCGTCACCCTGACCCCACCCACACTATCACAGCCCTCACCCTGACCCTATCCCCAATACCACAACACACACCCTGGCCCCAAGCCCACTACCACAACCCTCACCCTGTCCCCATCCCCACAACGACATCCCTCACCCTGACCCCAACAACACGACCACAAATCTCAACCTGAACCCATTCCCACTACCACAAAACTCACCCTGACCATGTCCCCATGACCACATCCCTCACCCTGACCCCACCCACACTACCACAACTCTCACCATGACCCTGTCCCCACTACCACAATCCTCATGCTGACCCCACCCCCACTCCCACAATCCTCACCCTGAGCCCGTCCCCAAAACCACAATCATCACCCTGACCCCATCCCCACTACCAGAATCCTCACCCTGACCCCGTCCCCAAGACCACAACCATCACCCTGACCTCATTCACACTACCACAACCCTCATCCTGACCCCATCCCCACTACCACAACCCTCACACTGACCCCATCCACAACGACCACAACTCTCAAATTGACACCATTCCCAATACAACAATCCTCACCCTGACCCTGTCCACACAACCCTCACTCTGACTCCACTCCCACTACCACAAACCTCACCCTGACCCCAACCACACGACTACAAAACTCAACCTGAACCCATTCCCACTACCACAACACTCACCCTGACCATGTCCCCATGACCACAACCCTCATCCTGACCCCATCCCCACTACCACAACCCTCGCCCTGACCCCATCCACAACGACCACAACTCTCAAACTGACACCATTCCCAATACCACGATCCTCACCCTGACCCTGTCCACACAACCACAACCCTCACTCTGACCCCAACCACACGACCACAAATCTCAACCTGAACCCATTCCCACTACCACAACTCTCACCATGACCCTGTCCCCACAACCACAACCCTCACCCTGACACTGTCCCCATTACCACAACCCTCACACTGACACCATCCACACTACCACAACCCTCACCCTGACACCAACCACACTACTTCAACCATCACCTTGACCCCGCACACACTACCACAATCCTCACCCTGACCCTGTCCTCACTACTACAACACTCACCCTGAACCCATTCCCCCTACCACAACCCTGATCCTAACCCGGACACACAACTACAACATGCACCCTGACCCTGTCCCCAGTACCACAACACTCACCCTGACCCTAACCACACGACCACAAATCTCAACCTGAACCCATTCCCACTGCCACAACACTCACCCTCACCATGTCTCCATGACCACAACCCTCACCCTGACCCCATTCCCATGACCACATCCCTCACCCTGACACCGACCACACTACCACAACTCTCACCATGACCCTGTCCCCACTACCACAATCCTCATGCTGACCCCACCCCCACTACCACAATCCTCACTCTAACCCCGTCCCCACTACCACAATCCTCACCCTGACCCCTTCCGCACTACCACAACCCTCACACTGACCCCATTCCCACTACTACAACACTCACTCTGACCCTGTCCCCACAACCACAACCCTCAGCATGACACTGTCCCCATTACCACAACTCTTACGCTGACACCGTCCACACTACCACAACCCTCACCCTGACACCACCCAAACTACCTCAACCATCACCTTGACCCCACGCACACTACCACAATCCTCACCCTGACCCTGTCCCCACTACTACAACACTCAACCTGACCCCATTCCCCCTACCACAACCCTGATCCTAACCCCGTCCACACAACTACAACATGCACCCTGACCCTGTCCCCAGTACCACAACATTCACCCTGACCCCTTTCCCACTACCACAACACTCACCCTGACCTTGTCCCCACTACCACAATCCTAACCCTGACCCCGCCCCCAATACCAGAACACTCACCCTGAACCCGTCCCCACTACCACAACAATCACCCTGACCCCATTCCCACTAGCACAACCATCACCCTGACCCCACCCCCACTACCACAATCCTCACCCTGACCCTGTCCCCACTACCACAATCCTCACCCTGACCCTGTCCCTACTACCACAATCCTCACCCTGATCCTGTCCCCACTACCATAACACGTAACCTGACCCTGTCCACATTACCACAACCCTCACCCTGACAACGGCCACACTGATATAACCCTCACCCTGACCACATTCCCACTACTACAAAACCGACCCTGTCCCTGTCCCCACTACTACAACATTCGCCCTGACCCCATTCCCACTACCACAGCCCTCACCATGACCCCGCCCCCACTTCCACAGCCCTCAAACTGAACCCGTCCACATTACCACAATCCTCACGCTGACACCATTCCCACTACCACAACCCTCACCCTGACCTAGCCTGCACTACCACAACCCTCACCCTGACTCCGCCCACACTACAACAAACCTCACGCTGACCCTGTCCCCACTACCATAACACTCACACTGACCCTACCCACGCTACCAAAGCCCTCACCCTGACCCTACTCCCACTACCAATACACTCAACCTGACCGCATCCCCACAACCATAATCCTCACCCGGAGCCCGTCCCCAAAACCACAACCATCACCCTGACCTCATTCCCACTACCACAACCCTCATCCTGACCCCATCCCCACTACCACAACCCTCATCCTGACCCTGTCCACACGACCACAACCCTCATTCCCACTACCACAATCCTCACCCTGACCCTGTCCACACAACCCTCACTCTGACTCCACTCCCACTACCACAACCCTCACCCTGACCCCTACCACACGACCACAAAACTCAGCCTGAACCCATTCCCACTACCACAACACTCACCCTCACCATGTCCCCATGACCACAACCTTCACCCTGACCCCATTCCCAAGACCACATCCCTCACCGTGACACCGCCCACACTACCACACCTTACACCATGACCCTGTCCCCACTACCACAATCCTCATGCTGACCCCACCCCCACTACCACAATCCTCACTCTAACCCCGTCCCCACTACCACAATCCTCACCCTGATCCCGTCCACATTACAACAATAATCACCCTGACCCCATTCCCACTACCACGACCCTCACCCTGACCCAGCCCACACCACCACCACCTCACCCTGACCACGCACACACTACCACAACCCTCATCCTGACCCCATTCCCACTAACACAACCCTTAACCTGAGCCTGTCCAGACTACCACAACCCTCACCCTGACTCCATCCACACATCCACAATCCACACTCTGACCCCGTGCCCACAGTACCACAGCAGTCACCCTGACCCCACCCACACTATCACAGCCCTCACCCTGACCCTATCCCCACTACCACGACCCTCACACTGACCCCATCCCCAATACCACAACACACACCCTGACCTCATCCCCACTACCACAACCCTCACCCTGACCCCATCCACAACAAGCACAACTCTCAAACTGACACCATTCCCAATACCACAATCCTCACCCTGACCCTGTCCACACAACCCTCACTCTGATTCCACTCCCACAACCCTCACCCTGACCCCAACCACACGACGATAAAACTCAATCTGAACCCATTCCCACTACCACAACACTCACCCTGACCATATCCCCATGACCACAACCCTCATCCTGACCCCATCCCCACTACCACAACCCTCGCCCTGACCCTGTCCACAACGACCACAACTCTCAAATTGACACCATTCCCAATACCACAATCCCCACCCTGACCCTGTTCACACAACCCTCACTCTGACTCCACTCCCAATACCACAACCCTCACCCTGACCCCAACCACACGACCACAAATCTCAACCTGAACCCATTCCCACTACCACAACTCTCACCATGACCCTGTCCCCAAAACAACAAACCTCACCCTGACACTGTCCCCATTACCACAACCCTCACGCTGACACCGTCCACGCTACCGCAACGCTCACCCTGACACCACTCACACTACCGCAACAATCACCTTGACCCCGCGCACAACAACACAATCCTCAACCTGACCCTGTCCCCACTACCACAACACTCACCCTGACCCTGTCCCCAGTACCACAATCCGAAACCTGACCCTGCCCCCAATACCAGAACACGCACCCTGAATCCATCCCCACTACCAAAACAATCACCCTGACCCCATTCCCACTAGCACAACCATCACCCTGACCCCACCCCCACTACCACAATCCTCAACCTGACCCTGTCCCCACGACCACAATCCTCACCCTGATCCTGTCCCCACTACCAAAACACGTAACCTGACCCTGTCCACATTACCACAACCCTCACCCTTACAACGGCCACACTGATATAACCCTCACCCTGACCACATTCCCACTACTACAAACCCGATCCTGACCCTGTCCCCACTACTACAACATTCACCCAGACCCCATTCCCACTACCACAGCCCTCACCATGACCCCGCCCGCACTTCCACAACCCTCAAACTGAACCCGTCCACATTACCACAACCGTCACCTTGACCCAGCACACACTACTACAGCCCTCAACCTGATCCTGCCCACACTACAACAACGCACACCCTGACCCCACCCACACTACAACGACCCTCACCCTGACCCTGCCTCCACTACCGCAACCCTTACCTGATTCTATCCCCACTATCAGAACACTCTCCCTGACCCCATCCCCACTACCACAACCCTCACCCTGACCTCATCCCCATCCCACAGCCCTCACCCTGACCCCATCCACACTACCACAACACACAGCCTGACCCTGGCCCCATGACCACAACACACAGCCTGACCCCTTCCCCACTACCACAACTCTGACCCTGACCCTGGCCCCACGACCACAACACTCACCCTGACCCCAACCCCATCACGACATAAGACACCCTGACCCAATCCCCCCTACCACAATACTCACCCTGACCCTATCCACACAACCTTCACCCTGACCCCATTCCCACTACCACAACACTCATCCATACCCCAACCCCTCTACCACAACCCTCACCCTCACCCTGTCCACATGACCACAGCCCTCAACCTGACCCCATTCCCACTACCACAACCCTCACCCTGATCCCATCCACATTACAACAATAATCGCCCTGACCCCATTCCCACTACCAGAACCCTCACCCTGACCGTGCCCACACCACCACCACCTCACCCTGACCACGCACACACTACCACAACCCTCAACCTGACCCCATTCCCACTAACACAACCCTTAACCTGAGCCTGTCCAGACTACCACAACCCTCACCCTGACTCAATCCCCACATCCACAATCCACACCCTGACCCCATGCCCACACTACCACAGCCATCACCCTGACCCCACCCACACTATCACAGCCCTCACCCTGACCCTATCCCCACTACCACGACCCTCACACTGACCCCATCCCCAATACCACAACACACACCCTGACCTCATCCCCACTACCACAACCCTCACCCTGTCCCCATCCCCACAACCACATCCCTCACCCTGACCCCAACCACACGACCACAAATCTCAAACTGAACCCATTCCCACTACCACAAAATTCACCCTGACCATGTCCCCATGACCACATCCCTCACCCTGACCCCACCCACACTACCACAACTCTCACCATGACCATGTCCCCACTACCACAATCCTCACCCTGAGCCCATCCCCAAAACCACAACCATCACCCTGACCTCATTCCCACTACCACAACCCTCATCCTGACCCAATCCCCACTACCAGAATCCTCACCCTGACCCAGTCCCCAAAACCACAACCCTCACCCTGACCTCATTCACACTACCACAACCTTCATCCTGACCCCTTCCCCACTACCACAACCCTCACCCTGACCCCATCCACAATGACCACAACTCTCAAATTGACACCATGCCCAATACCACAATCCTCACCCTGACCCTGTCCACACAACCCTCACTCTGACTCCACTCCCACTACCACAACCCTCACCCTGATCCCAACCACACGACCACAAAACTCAACCTGAACCCATTCCCACTACCACAACACTCACCCTCACCATGTCCCCATGACCACAACCCTCACCCTGACCCCATTCCCACGACCACATCCCTCACCCTGACACCGCCCACACTACCACACCTTACACCATGACCCTGTCCCCACTACCACAATCCTCATGCTGACCCCACCCCCACTACCACAATCCTCACTCTAACCCCATCCCCACTACAACAATCCTCACCCTGACCCCATCCGCACTACCACAACCCTCACCCTGACCGCATTCCCACTACCACAACACTCACTCTGACCCTGTCCCCACAACCACAACCCTCACCCTGACACTGTCCCCATTACCACAACCCTCATGCTGACACCGTCCACACTACCACAACCCTCACCCTGACACCACCCAAACTACCTCAACCATCACCTTGACCCCGCGCACACTACCAATATGCTCACCCTGACCCTGTCCCCACTACTACAACACTCAACCTGACCCCATTCCCACTACCACAACCCTGATCCTAACCCCGTCCACACAACTACAACATGCACCCTGACCCTGTCCCCAGTACCACAACACTCACCCTGACCCCTTTCCCACTACCACAACACTCACCCTGACCCTGTCCCCACTACCACAATCCTAACCCTGACCCCGCCCCCAATACCAGAACACTCACCCTGAACCCGTCCCCACTACCACAACAATCACCCTGACCCCATTCCCACTACCACAACCTTCACCCTGACCCTGTCCACAATGACCACAACTCTCAACCTGACACCTTTCCCAATACCACAATCCTCACCCTGACCCTGGCCACACAACCCTCACTCTGAATCCACTCCCACTACCACAACCCTCACCCTGACCCATCCCACATTACCACAGCCCTCACCCTGACCCTATCCCCACTACCACGACCCTCACACTGACCCCATCCCCAATACCACAACACACACCATGGCCCCAAGCCCACTACCACAACCCTCACCCTGACCCCATCCCCACAACCACATCCCTCACCCTGACCCCAACCACACGACCACAAATCTCAACCTGAACCCATTCCCACTACCACAAAACTCACCCTGACTATGTCCCCATGACCACATCCCTCACCCTGACCCCACCCACACTACCACAACTCTCACCATGACGATGTCCCCACTACCACAATCCTCATGCTGACCCCACCCCACTCCCATAATTCTCACCCTGAGCCCATCCCCAAAACCACAACCATCACCCTGACCTCATTCCCGCTACCACAACCCTCATCCTGACCCAATCCCCACTACCAGAATCCTCACCCTGACCCCATCCCCAAACCCACAACCCTCACCCTGACCTCATTCACACTACCACAACCCTCATCCTGACCCCATCCCCACTACCATAACCCTCACCCTGACCCTGTCCACACGACCACAACCTTCATCCTGACCCCATCCCCACTACCACAACCCTCACCCTGACCCCATCCACAATGACCACAACTCTCAAATTGACACCATTCCCAATACCACAATCCTCACCCTGACCCTGTCCACACAACCCTCACTCTGACTCCACTCCCACTACCACAACACTCACCCTGACCCCAACCACACGACCACAAAACTCAACCTGAACCCATTCCCACTACCACAACACTCACCCTCACCATGTCCCCATGACCACAACCCTCACCCTGACCCCATTCCCATGACCACATCCCTCACCCTGACACCGCCCACATTACCACACCTTACACCATGACTCTGTCCCCACTACCACAATCCTCATGCTGACCCCACCCCCACTACCACAATCCTCACTCTAACCCCTTCCCCACTACCACAATCCTCACCCTGACCCCATCCGCACTACCACAACCCTCACCCTGACCCCATTCCCACTACTACAACACTCACTCTGACCCTGTCCCCACAACCACAACCCTCACCCTGACACTGTCCCCATTACCACAACCCTCATGCTGACACCGTCCACACTACCACAACCCTCACCCTGACACCACCCAAACTACCTCAACCATCACCTTGACCCCGCGCACACTACCAAAATGCTCACCCTGACCCTGTCCCCACTACTACAACACTCAACCTGACCCCATTCCCACTACCACAACCCTGATCCTAACCCCGTCCACACAACTACAACATGCACCCTGACCCTGTCCCCAGTGCCACAACACTCACCCTGACCCCTTTCCCACTACCACAACACTCACCCTGACCCTGTCCCCACTACCACAATCCTAACCCTGACCCCGCCCCCAATACCAGAACACTCACCCTGAACCCGTCCCCACTACCACAACAATCACTTTGACCCCATTCCCACTACCACAACCCTCACCCTGACCCTGTCTACAACGACCACAACTCTCAACCTGACACCTTTCCCAATACCACAATCCTCACCCTGACCCTGGCCACACAACCCTCACTCTGACTCCACTCCCACTACCACAACCCTCACCCTGACCCATCCCACATTACCACAATCCTCACCCTGACCCAGCCCGCCCTACAACAACCCACACCCTGACCCCACCCACACTACCACGATCCTCACCCTGACCCTACCTCCACTACCGCAATCCTTACCCTGACCCCATCCCCACTATCAGAACACTCTCCCTGACCCCATCCCCACTACCACAACCCTCACCCTGACATCATCCCCATCCCACAGCCCTCACCCTGACCCCATCCACACTACCACAACACACAGCCTGACCCTGGCCCCATGACCACAACACACAGCCTGACCCCTTCCCCACTACCACAACTCTGACCCTGACCCTGGCCCCACGACCACAACACTCACACTGACCCCAACCCCACCACGACAAAAGACACCCTGACCCCATCCCCCCTACGACAATACTCATCCTGACCCTGTCCACACAGCCCTCACCCTGACCCCATTCCCATTACCACAACACTCATCCTTACCCCAACCCCTCTACCACAACCCTCACCCTGACCCTGTCCACACGACCACAGCCCTCAACCTGACCCCATTCCCACTACCACAACCCTTACCCTGATCCCGTCCACATTACAACTTTAATCACCCTGACCCCATTCCCACTACCACAACCCTCCCCGAAACGTGCCCACACCACCACCACCTCACCCTGACCCCGCCCACACTACCACAACCCTCATCCTGACCCCATTCCCACTAACACAACCCTTAACCTGAGCCTGTCCAGACTACCACAACCCTCACCCTGACTCCATCCCCACATCCACAATCCACACCCTGACCCCATGCCCACACTACCACAGCCATCACCCTGACACCACCCACACTAACACAGCCCTCACCCTGACCCTATCCCCACCACCACGACCCTCACACTGACCCCATCCCCAAAACCACAACACACAACCTGGCCCCAAGCCCACTACCACAACCCTCACCCTGTCCCCATCCCCACAACTACAACCAACACCCTGACCCCAACTACATGACCACAAATCTCAACCTGAACCCATTCCCACTACCACAACACTCACCCTGACCTCATTCCCACTACCACAACCCTCATCCTGACCCAATCCCCACTACCAGAATCCTCACACTGACCCCGTCCCCAAAACCACAACCATCACCCTGACCTCATTCCCACTACCACAACCCTCATCCTGACCCCATCCCCACTACCACAACCCTCACCCTGACCCTGTCCACACGACCACATCCCTCATCCTGACCCCATCCCCACTACCACAACCCTCACCCTGACCCCATCCACAACAACCACAACTCTCAAATTGACACCATTCCCAATACAACAATCCTCACCCTGACCCTGTCCACACAACCCTCACTCTGACTCCACTCCCACTACCACAACCCTCACCCTGACTCCAAACACACGACCACAAAACTCAACCTGAACCCATTCCCACTACCACAACACTCACCCTGACCATGTCCCCATGACCACAACCCTCATCCTGACCCCATCCCCACTACCACAACCCTCGCCCTGACCCCATCCACAACGACCACAACTCTCAAATTGACACCATTCCCAATACCACAATCCTCACCCTGACCATGTCCACACAACCCTCATTCTGACTCCAACCCCACTACCACAACCCTCAACCTGACCCCAACCACGACCACAACACTCACCCTGACCCTGTCCCCAAAACCACAACCCTCACCCTGACACTGTCCCCATTACCACAACACTCACGCTGACACCATCTACAGTACCACAACCCTCACCCTGACACCACCCACACTACTTCAACCATCACCTTGACCCCGCCCATAATACCAAAATCCTCACCCTGACCCTGTCCCCACTACTACAACACTCACTCAGACCCCATTCCCCCTACCACAACCCTGATCTTAACTCCGTCCACACAACTACAACATGCACCCTGACCCTGTCCCCAGGACCACAACACTCACCCTGACCCCTTTCCCACTACCACAACACTCACCCTGACCCTGTCCCCACTACTACAATCCTAACCCTGACCCCGCCCCAATACCAGAACACTCACCCTGAACCCGTCCCCACTACCACAACAATCACCCTGACCCCATTGCCACTACCACAACCCTCATCCTGACCATATCCCCACTACCAGAATCCTCACCCTGAGCCCGTCCCCAAAACCACAACCCTCACCCTGACCTCATTCCCACTACCACAACCCTCATCCTGACCCCATCCCCACTACCACAACCCTGACCCTGTCCCCAAAACCACAACCCTCACCCTGACCTCATTCCCACTACCACAACCCTCATCCTGACCCCATCCCCACTACCACAACCTTCACCCTGACCCCATCCACAACGACCACAACTCTCAACCTGACACCATTCCCAATACCACAATCCTCACCCTGACCCTGTCCACACAACCCTCAGTCTGACTCCACTCCCACTACCACAACCCTCACCCTGACCCCTCCCACATTACCACAATCCTCACCCTGACCCAGCCCGCACTACCACAACCCTCACCCTGACCCCGCACACACTACCACAGCCCTCAACCTGATCCTGCCCACACTACAACAACCCACACCCTGACCCCACCCACACTACCACGACCCTCACCCTGACCCTGCCTCCACTACCGCAACCCTTACCCCGACCCCATCCCCACTATCAGAACACTCTCCCTGACCCTGTCCCCACAACCACAACCCTCACCCTGACCCCATTCCCATGACCACATCCCTCACCCTGACCCCGCCCACACCAACACAATCCTCATCCTGACCCTGTCCCCAGTACCACAACACTCACCCTGACCCCATTCCCACTATCACAACACTCACCCTGACCCTGTCCCCACTACCACAATCCTAAACCTGACCCCGCCCCCAATACCAGAACACTCACCCTGAACCCGTCCCCATTACCACAACAATCACCCTGACCCCATTCCCACTAGCACAATCATCACCCTGACCCCACCCCCACTACCACAATCCTCACCCTGATCCTGTCCCCACTACCAAAACACGTAACCTGACCCTGTCCACATTACCACAACCCTCACCCTGACAACAGCCACACTGATATAACCCTCACCCTGACCACATTCCCACTACTACAAACCCAAACCTGACCCTGTCCCCACTACTACAACATTCACCCTGACCACATTCCCACTACCACAGCCCTCAACATGACCCCGCCCGCACTTCCACAACCCTCAAACTGAACCTGTCCACACGACCACAATCCTCACCCTGACCCAGCCCGCCCTACCACAATCCTCACCCTGACCACGCACACACTACCACAACCCTCATCCTGACCCCATTCCCACTAACACAACCCTTAACCTGAGCCTGTCCAGACTACCACAACCCTCACCCTGACTCCATCCCCACATCCACAATCCACACCCTGACCCCGTGCCCACACTACCACAGCCATCACCCTGACCCCACCCACACTATCACAGCCCTCACCCTGACCCTATCCCCAGTACCACGACCCTCACACTGACCCCATCCCCAATACCACAACACACACGCTGGCCCCAAGCCCACTACCACAACCCTCACCTTGTCCCCATCCCCACAACCATAACACTCACCCTGACCCTGTCCCCATTTCCACAACCCTCACCCCAACCCCGTCCCAGCTACCACAACACTCACACTGCCCCTGTCCCGACTACCAAAACACTCACCCTTAATGAGTCCATACTAACAAAACCCTCACCCTTACCCCGTCCCCATGACCACAACCCTCACCCTGACCCCGCACACACTACCACAACCCTCACCCTGACCCTGTCCCACTACCACAACTCTCACCCTGACCCCATCTCCACTATCACAACACACACCCTGACCCCATCCCCACTACCACAACCTTGACCCTGACCCTGGCCCCACGACCACAACACACAGCCTGACCCCATCCCCACCACCACAACCCTGACCCTGACCCTGGCCCCACGACCACAACACTCACCCTGACCCCAACCCCACTACCACAATCCTCACCCTGACCCCATCCCTATCCCACAGCCCTCACCCTGACCCCATCCCCACTAAAACAACCCTCACCCTGACCCCATCCCCACTACCACAACCTTGACCCTGACCCTGGCCCCACGACCACAACACACAGCCTGACCCCATCCCCACTACCACAAAAGACACCCTGACCCCATCCCCCCAGAACAATATTCACCCTGACCCTGTCTACACAACCCTCACCCTGATCACATTCCCACTACCACAACCCTCACTCAGATCCCGTCCACATTACAATAATCACCCTGACCCCATTCCCACTACCGTAACCCTCACCCTGACCCCATTCCCACTAATGCAACCTTTACCCTGAGCCTGTCCAGACTAACACAACCCTCACACTGACCCCATCCCCACTACCACAGCCCTCACCCTGACCCCATCCCCACTACCACAACACACTCCCTGACCCCATCCCCACTACCACAACCCTCACCCTGACCCTGGCCCCACGACCACAACACACAGCCTGACCCCATCCCCACTACCACAACACTCACCCTGACCCCATCCCCACTATCAGAACACTCACACTGACCCCATCCTCACTACCACAACCCTCACCCTGACCCCTTCCCCATCCCCATCCCACCGCCCTCACCCTGAACCCATGCACACTACCACAACACACAGCCTGACCCCATCCCCACTACCACAACCCTCACCCTGACCCCATCCCCACTACCACAACCTTGACCCTGACCCTTGTCCCACGACCACAACACACAGCCTGACCCCATCCCCACCACCACAACCCTGACCCTGACCCTGGCCCCACGACCACAACACACAGCCTGACCCCATCCCCACAACTACAAAAGAGACCCTGACCCCATCCCCCCTACCACAATACTCACCCTGACCCTGTCCACACAACTCTCACCCTGATCCCATTCCCACTACCACAACCCTCACCATGACACCGTCCACACGACCACATCCCTCAACCTGACCCCATTCCCACCACCACAATCCTCACTCTGATCCCGTCCACATTACAACAATAATCACCCTGACCCCATTCCCACTACTACGACCCTCACCCTGACCCCATTCCCATTAATGCAACCCTTACCCTGAGCCTGTCCAGACTACCATAACCCTCACCCTGACCCCATCCCCACTACCAAAGCCCTCACCCTGACCCCATCCCCACTATCACAACACACACCCTGACCCCATCCCCACTACCACAACCCTCACCCTGACCCTGGCCCCACGACCACAACACACAGCCTGACCCCATCCCCACTACCACAACACTCACCCTGACCACAACACCACTACCACAAAAGACACCCTGACCCCATCCTCCCTATCACAATACTCACCCTGACCCTGTCCACACAACCCACATCTTGACCCCATCCCCATCCCCTCTACCACAACCCTCACCCTGACCCCGCCCACAGAACCACAACGCTCAACCTGACCCCATTCCCACTACCACAACCCTCACCCTGACCGTGCCCACATCACCACCAACTCACCCTGACCCCGCACACACTACCACAACCCTCACCCTGACCCCATTCCCACTACCACAACCCCGACCCTGACCATGTCCCCACTACAAAACACTCACCCTGACCCAATTCCCTCTACCACAGCCCTCACCCTGACCCCGCCCACACAACCACAACACTCACCCTGACCCCATTCCCAATACCACAGCCCTCACCCTGACGCCATCACCACGACCACAACACTCACCCTGACCCCATCACCACTTCCACAACCCTCACCCTGACCCTGCCTACACTACCACAATCCTGACCCTGACCCCGCCAACACTATCACAATCCTGACCCTGGCCCTGTCCCCACTATCACAATCCTCACCCTGACCTTGTCCCCACTACCACAACCCTCACCCTGACCCCATTCCCACTACCACAATCCTCACCCTGACCCCATTCCCACTACCACAACGTGCACCCTAACCCAACCTCCACGACCACAACCATCACCCTGAACCCTCCCACGCTCCCACAATCCTCACCCCGAACCCATCCCCACTACCACAAACCTCATCCTGACCCCATTCCCACTACCACAACCCTCACCCTGAAACTGCCACACTACCATCTACCTCACCCTGACCCCTTTCCCACTACCACAACCCTGACCCTGACCATGTCCCCACTACTACAACACTCACCCTGACCCCATTCTGTCTACCACAGCCCTCACCCTGAACCCGCCCACACTACCACAACCCTCACCCTGAACCCGTCCACATTACCACAATCCTCATCCTGACCCCGCCCACACTTCCTCAATCCTCACCCTGACCCCGCCCACACTACCACAACCTTCACCCTCTCCCTGTCCCCAGAACTACAACACTAACCCTGACCCCATTCCCACTACCACAACCCTCACCCTGACCCCACCCACTCTACCACAATCCTCATCCTGACCCTGACCCCACTACCACAACCCTCACCCTGACCCTGTCCACACAACCACAACTCTCAACCTGACCTCATTCCCACTACCACAATCCTCACCCTGACAACGCCCACACAACCCTCACTCTGACTCCATTCCCACTACCACAACGCTCACCCTGACCCCACTAACACAACCATCACCCTGAACCCACTAACACAACCACAACCCTCACCCTGACACCGCCCACACTATCACAACACTCACCCTGACCCTATTCCCACTACCACAACCCTCACCCAATTCCCACTAACACAACCATCACCCTGACCCCATTCCCACTACAACAACCCTCACCCTGACCCCATTCCCACTACCATAACACGCGCCCTCACCCCATTCCCGCTACAACAACACTCACGCTGACCCTGTCCACACTACCACAACACTCGCCCTGACCCCGTCCACACTCCCACAACCCTCACCTCCAACCCATCCCCACTACCACAACCTTCACCCATTCCCCATCCCCACTAACACAACACTCACCCTGACCCTATTCCCGCTACCACAACCCTCTCCCTGACCCCATCCGCACTATAACAACCCTCACCCTGACCCCAATCCCACTACCACAACACACACACACACTGACCTTGTCCCAACTACCACAATACCACAACCCTCACCCCAAACCCATCCCCACTACAATCCTCACCCATACCCCATCCCCACTTACACAACACTCACCCTGACTGCATTCCCACTACCACAACCCTCACCCATACCCCATCCCCACTACCACAACCCTCACCCATACCCCATCCCCACTAACAGAACACACACCCTGACCCCATTCCCGCTACCATAACCCTCTCCCTGACCCCATCCGCACTATAACAACCCTCTCCCTGACCCCATTCCCACTACAACACACACCCTGACCTTGTCCCAACTACCACAACCCTCACCCTGACCCCGCCCACACAACCACAACTCTCACCCTGACCCCGTCCACACTACCACAACCCTGACCCTGACCCCACCCACACGACCGCAATATTCACCCTGGCCCTGTCCCCAATACCACAATCCTCACTCGAACCCTGTACAGACTACCACAAACCTCACCCTGACCCGACTACCACAACCCTCCACCTGACCCCATTCTCAATACCACAATCCTCACCCTGACCCTGTCCCCACTACCACAACCCTCAACCTGACCCTATTCCCAATACCACAACCCTCACTCTGACCCTGTCCCCACTACCGCAGCCCTCACCCTGACCCCGCCCAAACTACCACAAACCTCATCCTGAAGTCGTACACATTACCACAATCCTCACCCTCACCCCACCCACACTTTCTCAACCATCACCTTGAACCCGCCCACACTACCACAAACCTCACCCCGACCCCACTACCACCACTCTCAACCTGACCCCATTCCGACTACCAAAACCCTCACAGTGATCCTGTCCCCACTACTACAACACTCACCCTGACCCTGCCCACACTACCATAACCCTCACACTGACCCCACACACCCTACCACAACACTCACCCTGACACCGCCCACATTACCACAATCCTCACCCTGACCCTGTCCCCTCTGCCACAGCCCTCACCCTGACCGCGCCCACACTACCACAACCCTCACCCTGAACCTGTCCACATTACGACAATCCTCACCCTGACCCTGTCCCCACTACCACAACCCTCACCTTGACCCTGTCCCCACTACCATAACACGTACCCTCACCCCATTCCCACTAGCACAACACATGCCCTGGCCCCGTCCACACTGCCACAACCCTTACCCCGAACCCATCCCCACTACCACAACCCTCACCCCTACCCCATTCCCACTAACACAAGCCTCACCCTGACCCCATTCCCACTACCACAACCCCGACCCTGACCATGTCCCTACTACTACAACACTCGCCCTGACCCCATTCCCTCTACCACAGCGCTTACCCTGACCCCACCCACACTACCACAATCCTCAACATGAACCCGTCCACATTACCACAATCCTCACCCTGACCCCAGCCACACGACCACAACCTTCACCCTTACCCCAACCACACTTCCTCAACCATCACCTTGACCCCGCCCACACTACAACAAACCTCACCCCGTCCCCACTACCACCACCCTCAACCTGACCCCATTCCGACTACCAAAACCCTCACAGTGACCCTGTCCCCACTATTACAACACTCACCATGACCCTGCCCACACTACCACAGCCCTCAACCTGACGCTGCCCTCACTACAACAACCCACACCCTGACCCTGCCCACACGACCAGAACCTTCACCCTGAACCCGTCCACATTACCACAATCCTCACCCTGTCCTGGTTCCCACTACCACAACCCTCAACCTGTCCTGGTACCCACTACCACAACCCTCAACCTGTCCTGGTACCCACTACTACAACCCTCACACTGACCCCACCCACACTACCACAACCCTCACCCTGAACCCGTCCACATTACCACAATCCTCACACTGACCCTGTCCCCACTACCACAACCCTCACCCTGAACACGTCCACATTACCACAATCCTCCCTCTGACACTGACCCCATACCACAATCCTCACCCTGACCCCATTCCCTCTGCCACAACCCTCACCCTGACCTCATTCCCCCTTCCACAACATGCACCCTAACGCCTTTCCCATGACCACAACCATCACCCTGACCCCACCCACACAACCACAATCCTCACCTTGACACTGTCCCCACTACCATAGCACGCACCCTCACCACATTCCCACTACAATAACACTCACCCTGATGCCAGCAACACTACCACAACACTCACCACTACCCCTGACCCCACTAACACAAGCCTCACCCTGACCCCATCCACAGTACCACAACACTCGTCCTGAACCTGTCCCCACTACCACAACCCTCACCCTGACCCTGTCCACACTATCACAACCATCACCCTGTCCCCATTCCCACTACAACCATCACCCTGTCCCCATTCCCACTACCACAACCCTCACCCTGACCTCATTCCCTCTGCCACAAGCCTCACCCTGACCCTGTCCACACTACCACAACCCTCATCCTGAACCCATCCACACTTCCACAACCCTCACCCCTACCCCATCCCTACTACCACAACCAGCACCCTGACCCCACCCACACTACCTCTACCATCACCTTGACCCTGTCCCCACTACCACAATCCTCACCCTGACCTTGCCCCCACTACCACAATCCTCACGTTGACCCTGTCCCCACTACCACAGCCCTCATTCTGACCCCGCCCCCACTTCCACAATCCTCACCCTGGCACTGACCCCACTACCAAAATCCTCACCCTGACCCTGTCCACAATGCCACAACCCTCACACTGACCCCACTGCCAAAACCCTTACCCTTCGCCACTACGATAACACGCACCCTGACCCTATTCCCACTACAACAACACTCACCCTGACCCTGTCCCCACTACGACAATCCTCACCCTGATCCTGTCCACATTACTACAACCCTCACCCTGACCCCGTCCACTCAACCACAACCCGCACACTGACCCACCTGCCACAAAACTTACCCTGACCGTACCCTCACGACCACCACCATCAGCCTGACCCCATCTTCACTTCCACAACACGCACCCTGACCCTGTCACCACTACCACAACACTGACCCTGACCCCGCCCACACTATCACAACACTCAACCTGACCTTGTCCACACTACCATGGCCCTCACCCTGTCCCCATTCCCTCTGCCACAACCCTCACCCTGACCTCATTCCCTCTGCCACAACCCTCACCCTGACCCTGTCCACACTACCACAATCCTCAACCTGACCCCATTCCCTCTACCACAACCCTCACCCTGACCTCATTCACACAACCATCACACTGACCCCATTCCCACTACAACTTGCACCCTTAATCCCACCCCCACGACAACAACCATCACCCTGACCCCACCCACACTACCACAATCCTCAACCTGACCCAGTCCCCACCACCACAACCCTCACCCTGACCCTGTCCACCCTACCACAACCCTCACCCTGACCCCGCCTATACTACCACAACCCTCACCCTGACCCTGTCCACACTATCACAACCCTCACCCTGTCCCCATTCCCACTACCACCACCATCACCCTGTCCCCATTCCCATTACCACAACCCTCACCCTCACCCCATTCCCACGACCACAACCCTCACCCTGAGCCCGCCCACACTACCACAATCCTCACCCTGACCCTGTCCCCACTATGGGAACACGCACCCTGACCCCATTCCCATTACAACAACCCTCACCCTGACCCTGTCCACATTACCACAACCCTCACACTGACCCCGTACACACTACAACAGACTTCATCTTGACCCTGTCCCCACTACCACAATCCTCACCCTGACTTCACCCCTATTACCACAATCCTCACGCTGACCCTGACCCCACTACAACACCCCTCCTCCTGAACCCACCCACACTTCCACAATCCTCACCCTGACCCCGTCTACACAACCAGAACCCTCACCCCTATCCCATCCCCACTATCCTTGACCCGGCCCTCACTACCACAATCCTCACCCTGACCCTGTCCACACTACCAAAATCCTCACCATGAACCTGTCCACACTACCACAACTCTCACACTGACCCCACTACCACAACCTCACCTCTACCCCTGTCCCCACTAACACATGCCTCACCCTGACCCCATCCACAATACCACAACACTCGCCCTGACCCTGTCCCCACTGCCACCACCCTCACCCTGACCATGTCCACACAACCACAACCCTCACCCTGACCCCATTCCCATCCCCATCCCCACAACCCTCACCATGACCCCAGACCCAGGACCACAACCCTCACCCTGACCCTGTCTACGCAACCACAACCCTCACACTGACTCCATTCCAACCCCCACAACCCACACCCTGATCCCATTCTGCCGACCACAACACTCACCCTGACCCCGCCCACACTATCACAACATTAACCCTGACCCTGTCCCCACTACCACAACCCCCCCACACACAATACCAAAACCCTCACCCTGACCCTGACCACACTACCACAACCCTCACCCTGACCCCATTCCTACCACCACAACCCTCACCCTGACCCCGCCCACACTACCACAATCCTCACTCTGACCCTGTCCCCACTCGGGGAACACGCACCCTGACCCCATTCCCATACAACAACGCTCACCCATGACCCTGTCGCCACTACTACAACCCTCACCCTGACCCTGTCCACATTACCACAACCCTCACCCTGAACACATCTGCACCACAATAATACTCACCCCTACCCCATCCCCACTGCCACGACCATCACATTGACCCCATCCCCACTACCACAACCCACACCCTGACCCCGCCCACACTACCTCAATCCTCACCCTGACCCCATCCACAAAACCACAACACACGCCCGGACCCCGTCCACACAAGCAGAACCCTAACCCCTACCCCACCCCCACTACCAGAACACTCACCCTGACACCCTCCACACTACCACAACCCTCACCCTGACCCTGCACACACTACCTCAACCCTCACCCTGACACCGCCCTCACTATCACAACACTCACCCTGACCCCATCCGCAATACCACAACATTCACCCTGACCCCATTCCCACTACAACAACCCTCACCCAATTCCCACTAACACAACCATCTCCCTGACCCCCATTCCCACTACAACAACCCTCACCCTAACCCCATTCCCACTACCATAACACGCACCCTCACCCCATTCCCGTTACAACATCACTCGCCCTGTCCCGTCCACACTCCCACAACCCTCACCTCAAACCCATCCCCACTACCACAACCCTCTCCCTGACCCCATCAGCACTATAACAACCCTCAACCTGACCCTGCCCTCTCTACAACAACCCACACCCTGACCCTGCCCACACGACCACAATCATCACCCTGACCCCGCCCACACTTCCATAAACCTCACCCTGACCCGATTAGCACAATCCTCAACCTGACCCCATTCCCAATACCACAATCCTCACCCTGACCCTGTCCCCAATAAAACAACCCTCACTCTGATCCCGCCCAAACTAGCACAATCCTCACCCTGATCCCTGCCACACGACCACAACCTTCACCCTTACCCCAACCACACTTCCTCAACCATCACCTTGACCCCGCCCACACTACAACAAACCTCACCCCGTCCCCACTACCACCACCCTCAACCTGACCCCATTCAGACTACGAAAACCCTCACAGTGACCCTGTCCCCACTATTACAACACTCACCCTGACCCTGCCCACACTACCACAGCCCTCAACCTGACCCTGCCCTCACTACAACAACCCACACCCTGACCCTGCCCACACGACCAGAACCTTCACCCTGAACCCGTCCACATTACCACAATCCTCACCCTGTCCTGGTACCCACTACCACAACCCTCAACCTGTCCTGGTACCCACTACCACAACCCTCACACTGACCCCACCCACACTACCACAACCCTCACCCTGAACCCGTCCACATTACCACAATCCTCACACTGACCCTGTCCCCACTACCACAACCCTCACCCTGAACACGTCCACATTACCACAATCCTCCCTCTGACACTGACCCCATACCACAATCCTCACCCTGACCCCATTCCCTCTGCCACAACCCTCACCCTGACCTCATTCCCCCTTCCACAACATGCACCCTAACGCCTTTCCCATGACCACAACCATCACCCTGACCCCACCCACACAACCACAATCCTCACCTTGACACTGTCCCCACTACCATAGCACGCACCCTCACCACATTCCCACTACAATAACACTCACCCTGACGCCAACAACACTACCACAACACTCACCACTACCCCTGTCCCCACTAACACAAGCCTCACCCTGACCCCATCCACAGAACCACAACACTCGCCCTGACCCTGTCCCCACTAACACAACCCTCACCCTGACCCCATTCCCACACCCACATCCTCACCCTGACCCCACACCCACGACCACAACCCTCAACCTGACCCCGCCCACACTATCACAATCATCACCCTGACCCCGTCCCCACTACCATGGGCCTCACCCTGACCCCATTCTCACTACCACAACAGACACCCTGATGCCATCGACAGTACAACATTAACCCTGACCCTGTCATCACCACCACAACGCTCACCCTGACCCCGCCCACACCACCACAACCCTCACCCTGACCCCATTACCACTACCACAACCATCACCCTGACTCCATTCCCACGACCACAACCCTCATCCTGACCCCGCCCACACTACCACAATCATCACCCTGACCCTGTCCCCACTATGGCAACACGCACCCTGACCCCATTCCCCATTACAACAACACTCACCCTGACCCGGTTGCCACTGCTACAACCCTCACCCTGACCCCGTCCACACTACCCCAACCCTTACCCTGAACCCATCCGCACTACCACAACCCTCACCCCCTACCCCATCCCCACTACCACAACCATCACCTTGACCCCATCCCCACTACCACAATCCTCACCCTGACCTCGCCCCCACCACCACCATCCTCACGCTGACCCTGTCCCCACTACCACAACCCTCATCCTGACCCAGCCCACACTTACACAATCCTCACCCTGTCCCCACCCACACTACCTCAACCATCACCATGACCCCACCCACATCACCACAACCCTCACCCTGACCCCGCCCACACTACCGCAATCCTCCCTCTAACCCTGACCCCACTACCACAATCCTCACCCTGACCCTGTCCACACTACCACAATCCCCACCCTGAGCCCATTCCCTCTGCCACAACCCTCACCCTGACCCCATTCCCACTACCACAACCATTACCCTGACCCCATTCCCACTACCACAACATGCATCCTAACCCCATTCCCACTACCGCAACATGCACCCTAACCCCACCCCCACGACCACAACCATGACTATGACTCAGCCTACACTACCACAACCCTGAACCTGACCCTGTCCCCACTACCACAACCCTCACCCTGACCCTGTCCCCACTACCACAACCCTCACCTTGACACCATTCCCACTACCACAACCCTCACCATGACCCCAGACCCACTACCACAACACGCACCCTGACCCCACCTCCATGACCACAACCCTCACCCTGACCCCGCCCACACTACCACAATCATCACCCTGACCCTGTCCCCACTAGGGTAACACGCACCGTGAACCCATTACCATTACAACAACACTCACCCTGACCCTGTCGCCACAACGTCAACCCTCACCCTGACCCTGTCCACATTACCACAACCCTCACCCTGACCCCGCCCACACTACCACAACACTCACCCTGACCCGGTCCACACTACCACAAACCTCATCCTGAACCCATCCACACTTCCACAACCCTCACCCCAACCCCATCCCTACTACCACAACCAGCGCCTTCACCCCGCCCACACTTCCTCTACCATCACCTTGACCCTATCCCACTACCACAATCCTCACCCTGACCTCGCCCCCAGTACCACAATTCTCACGCTGACCCTGTCCCCACTACCACAGCCCTCATCCTGACCACGCCCCCACTTCCACAATCCTCACCCTGGCCCTGACCCCACTACCAAAATCCTCACACTGACCCTGTCCACACTGCCACAACCCTCACACTGACCCCACTGCCACAACCCTTACCCTTCCCCACTACAACAACACTCACCCTGACCCTGTCCCAACTATGACAGTCCTCACCCTGACCCTGTTCACATTACCACAACGCTCACCCTGACCCCGTCCACACAACCACAACCCGCACACTGACCCACCTGCCACAATCCTCACCCTGACCCTGTCCCCACTCGGGGAACACGCACCCTGACCCCATTCCCATACAACAACGCTCACCCATGACCCTGTTGCCACTACTACAACCCTCACCCTGACCCTGTCCACATTACCACAACCCTCACCCTGAACACATCTGCACCACAATAATACTCACCCCTACCCCATCCCCACTGCCACGACCATCACATTGACCCCATCCCCACTACCACAACCCACACCCTGACCCCGCCCACACTACCTCAATCCTCACCCTGACCCCATCCACAAAACCACAACACACGCCCGGACCCCGTCCACACAAGCAGAACCCTAACCCCTACCCCATCCCCACTACCAGAACACTCACCCTGACACCCTCCACACTACCACAACCCTCACCCTGACCCTGCACACACTACCTCAACCCTCACACTGACACCGCCCTCACTATCACAACACTCACCCTGACCCCATCCGCAATACCACAACATTCACCCTGACCCCATTCCCACTACAACAACCCTCACCCAATTCCCACTAACACAACCATCTCCCTGACCCCCATTCCCACTACAACAACCCTCACCCTAACCCCATTCCCACTACCATAACACGCACCCTCACCCCATTCCCGTTACAACATCACTCGCCCTGTCCCGTCCACACTCCCACAACCCTCACCTCAAACCCAACCCCACTACCACAACCCTCACCCATACCCCATCCCCACTAACACAACACTCACCCGGTCACCATTCCTGCTACCACAACCCTCTCCCTGACCCCATCAGTACTATAACAACCCTCAACCTGACCCTGCCCTCACTACCACAACCCTCAACCTGACCCCATTCCCAATACCACAATCCTCACCCTGACCCTGTCCCCAATAAAACAACCCTCACTCTGATCCCGCCCAAACTACCACAATCCTCACCCTGACCCCAGCCACACGACCACAACCTTCACCCTTACCCCAACCACACTTCCTCAACCATCACCTTGACCCCGCCCACACTACCACAAACCTCACCCCGTCCCCACTACCACCACCCTCAACCTGACCCCATTCCGACTACGAAAACCCTCACAGTGACCCTGTCCCCACTATTACAACACTCACCCTGACCCTGCGCACACCACCACAACCGTCGCCCTGACCCCATTACCACTACCACAACCATCACCCTGACCCCAATCCCACGACCACAGCCCTCATCCTGACCCCGCCCACACTACCACAATCATCACATTACCCTGTCCCCACTATGGCAACACGCACCCTGACCCCATTCCCCATTACAACAACACTCACCCTGACCCGGTTGCCACTGCTACAACCCTCACCCTGACCCCGTCCACACTACCCCAACCCTTACCCTGAACCCATCCGCACTACCACAACCCTCACCCCTACCCCATCCCCACTACCACAACCATCACCTTGACCCCATCCCCACTACCACAATCCTCACCCTGACCTCGCCCCCACCACCACCATCCTCACGCTGACCCTGTCCCCACTACCACAACCCTCATCCTGACCCAGCCCACACTTACACAATCCTCATCCTGTCCCCGCCCACACTACCTCAACCATCACCATGACCCCATCCACATCACCACAACCCTCACCCTGACCCCGCCCACACTACCACAATCCTCCCTCTAACCCTGACCCCACTACCACAATCCTCACCCTGACCCTATCCACACTACCACAATCCCCACCCTGAGCCCATTCCCTCTGCCACAACCCTCACCCTGACCCCATTCCCACTACCACAACCATTACCCTAACCCCATTCCCACTACCACAACATGCATCCTAACCCCATTCCCACTACCGCAACATGCACCCTAACCCCACCCCCACGACCACAACCATGACTATGACTTAGCCTACACTACCACAACCCTCAACCTGACCCTGTCCCCAGTTCCACAAACCTCACCCTGACCCTGTCCCCACTACCACAACCCTCACCCTGACCCTGTCCCCACTACCACAACACGCACCCTGACCCCACCTCCACGACCACAACCCTCACCCTGACCCCGCTCACAATACCACAATCATCACCCTGACCCTGTCCCCATTAGGGTAACACGCACCGTGACCCCATTCCCATTACAACAACGCTCACCCTGACCCTGTCGCCACAACGTCAACCCTCACCCTGACCCTGTCCACATTACCACAACACTCGCCCTGACCCGGTCCACACTACCACAACCCTCATCCTGAACCCATCCACACTTCCACAACCCTCACCCCTATCCCATCCCTACTACCACAACCAGCACTCTGACCCCGCCCGCACTACCTCTACCATCACCTTGACCCTATCCACACTACCACAATCCTCACCCTGACCTCGCCCCCACTACCACAATCCTCACGCTGACGCTGTCCCCACTACCACAGCCCTCATCCTGACCCAGCCCACACTTACACAATCCTCACCCTGGCCCTGACCCCACTACCAAAATCCTCACCCTGACCCTGTCCACACTGTCACAACCCTCACACGGACCCCACTGCCACAACCCTTACCCTTCCCCACTACAACAACACTCACCCTGACCCTGTCCCAACTATGACAGTCCTCACCCTGACCCCGTCCACACAACCACAACCCGCACACTGACCCACCTGCCACAACCCTTACCCTGACCGTACCCTCACGACCACAACCCTCAGCCTGACCCCATCTTCACTTCCACAACACGCACCCTGACCCTGTCACCACTACCACAACACTGACCCTGACCCCGCCCACACTATCACAACACTCACCCTGACCTCGTCCACACTACCATGGCCCTCACCTTGTCCCCATTCCCTCTGCCACAACCCTCACCCCGACCTCATTCCCTCTGCCACAACCCTCACCCTGACCCTGTCCACACTACCACAATCCTCACCCTGACCCCATTCCCTCTACCACAACCCTCACCCTGACCTCATTCCCACTAACACAACCATCACACTGACCCCATTCCCACTACCACAACCATCACCCTGAAACCATTCCCACTACCACAACATGCACCTTAACGCCATTCCCACTACAACTTGCACCCTTAATCCCACCCCCACGACCACAACCATCACCCTGACCCCACCCACACTACCACAATCCTCAACCTGACCCAGTCCCCACTACCACAACCCTCACCCTGACCCTGTCCACACTACCACAACCCTCACCCTGACCCCGCCCACACTACCACAACCCTCAACTTGACCCAGTCCCCACTACCTTCTCCCTCACCCTGACCCTGTCCACACTATCACAACCATCACCCTGTCCCCATTCCCACGACAACCATCACCCTGTCCCCATTCCCACTACCACAACCCTCACCCTGACCTCATTCCCTCTGCCACAAACCTCACCCTGACCCTGACCACACTACCACAACCCTCATCCTGAACCCATCCACACTTCCACAACCCTCACCCCTACCCCATCCCTACTACCACAACCAGCACCCTGACCCCGCCCACACTACCTCTACCATCACCTTGACCCTGTCCCCACTACCACAATCCTCACCCTGACCTCGCCCCCACTACCACAATCCTCACGCTGACCCTGTCCCCACTACCACAGCCCTCATCCTGACCCCGCCCCCACTTCCACAATCCTCACCCTGGCCCTGACCCCACTACCAAAATCCTCACCCTGACCCTGTCCACACTGCCACAACCCTCACACTGACCCCACTGCCACAACCCTTACCCTTTGCCACTACGATAACACGCACCCTGACCCTATTCCCACTACAACAACACTCACCCTGACCCTGTCCCCACTACGACAATCCTCACCCTGACCCTGTCCACATTACTACAACCCTCACCCTGACCCCGTCCACACAACCACAACCCGCACACTGACCCACCTGCCACAACCCTTACCCTGACCGTACCCTCACGACCACAACCATCAGCCTGACCCCATCTTCACTTCCACAACACGCACCCTGACCCTGTCACCACTACCACAACACTGACCCTGACCCCGCCCACACTATCACAACACTCAACCTGACCTCGTCCACACTACCATGGCCCTCACCCTGTCCCCATTCCCTCTGCCACAACCCTCACCCTGACCTCATTCCCTCTGCCACAACCCTCACCCTGACCCTGTCCACACTACCACAATCCTCACCCTGACCCCATTCCCTCTACCACAACCCTCACCCTGACCTCATTCACACAACCATCACACTGACCCCATTCCCACTACCACAACCATCACCCTGACCCCATTCCCACTACCACAACATGCACCCTAACCCCATTCCCACTACAACTTGCACCCTTAATCCCACCCCCACGACAACAACCATCACCCTGACCCCACCCACACTACCACAATCCTCAACCTGTCCCAGTCCCCACCACCACAACCCTCACCCTGACCCTGTCCACACTACCACAACCCTCACCCTGACACCGCCCACACTACCACAACCCTCACCCTGACCCTGTCCACACTATCACAACCCTCACCCTGTCCCCATTCCCACTACCACAACCATCACCCTGTCCCCATTCCCACTACCACAACCCTCACCCTCACCCCATTCCCACGACCACAACCCTCACCCTGACCCCGCCCACACTACCACAATCCTCACCCTAACCCTGTCCCCACTATGGGAACACGCACCCTGACCCCATTCCCATTACAACAACCCTCACCCTGACGCTGTCCACATTACCACAACCCTCACCCTGACCCCGTACACACTACAACAGACCTCACCTTGACCCTGTCCCCACTACCACAATCCTCACCCTGACTTCACCCCTATTACCACAATCCTCACGCTGACCCTGTCCCCACTACAACACCCCTCCTCCTGAACCCACCCACACTTCCACAATCCTCACCCTGACCCCGTCTACACAACCAGAACCCTCACCCCTATCCCATCCCCACTATCCTTGACCCCGCCCTCACTACCACAATCCTCACCCTGACCCTGTCCACACTACCAAAATCCTCACCATGACCCTGTCCACACTACCACAACTCTCACACTGACCCCACTACCACAACCTCACCTCTACCCCTGTCCCCACTAACACATGCCGCACCCTGACCCCATCCACAATACCACAACACTCGCCCTGACCCTGTCCCCACTGCCACAACCCTCACCCTGACCCTGTCTACGCAACCACAACCCTCACCCTGACCCCATTCCCACCACCACAACCCTCACCCTGACCCCGCCCACACTACCACAATCCTCACCCTGACCCTGTCCCCACTCGGGGAACACGCACCCTGACCCCATTCCCATACAACAACGCTCACCCCTGACCCTGTCGCCACTACTACAACCCTCACCCTGACCCTGTCCACATTACCACAACCCTCACCCTGAACACATCTGCACCACAATAATACTCACCCCTACCCCATCCCCACTGCCACGACCATCACATTGACCCCATCCCCACTACCACAACCCACACCCTGACCCCGCCCACACTACCTCAATCCTCACCCTGACCCCATCCACAAAACCACAACACACGCCCGGACCCCGTCCACACAAGCAGAACCCTAACCCCTAACCCACCCCCACTACCAGAACACTCACCCTGACACCGTCCACACTACCACAACCCTCACCCTGACCCTGCACACACTACCTCAACCCTCACCCTGACACCGCCCTCACTATCACAACACTCACCCTGACCCCATCCGCAATACCACAACATTCACCCTGACCCCATTCCCATTACAACAACCCTCACCCAACTCCCACTAACACAACCATCTCCCTGACCCCCATTCCCACTACAACAACCCTCACCCTAACCCCATTCCCACTACCATAACACGCACCCTCACCCCATTCCCGTTACAACATCACTCACCCTGTCCCGTCCACACTCCCACAACCCTCACATCAAAACCATCCCCACTACCACAACCCTCACCCATACCCCATCCCCACTAACACAACACTCACCCGGTCACCATTCCTGCTACCACAACCCTCCCCCTGACCCCATCAGTACTATAACAACCCTCAACCTGACCCTGCCCTCACTACCATAACCCTCAACCTGACCCCATTCCCAATACCACAATCCTCACCCTGACCATGTCCCCAATAAAACAACCCTCACTCTGATCCCGCCCAAACTACCACAATCCTCACCCTAACCCCAGCCACACGACCACAACCTTCACCCTTACCCCAACCACACTTCCTCAACCATCACCCTGACCTTGTCCACACTATCACAACCATCACCCTGTCCCCATTCCCACGACAACCATCACCCTGTCCCCATTCCCACTACCACAACCCTCACCCTGACCTCATTCCCTCTGCCACAAACCTCACCCTGACCCTGTCCACACTACCACAACCCTCATCCTGAACCCATCCACACTTCCACAACCCTCACCCCTACCCCATCCCTACTACCACAAGCAGCACCCTGACCCCGCCCACACTACCTCTACCATCACCTTGACCCTGTCCCCACTACCACAATCCTCACCCTGACCTCGCCCCCACTACCACAATCCTCACGCTGATCCTGTCCCCACTACCACAGCCCTCATCCTGACCCCGCCCCCACTTCCACAATCCTCACCCTGGCCCTGACCCCACTACCAAAATCCTCACCCTGACCCTGTCCACACTGCCACAACCCTCACACTGACCCCACTGCCACAACCCTTACCCTTTGCCACTACGATAACACGCACCCTGACCCTATTCCCACTACAACAACACTCACCCTGACCCTGTCCCCACTACGACAATCCTCACCCTGACCCTGTCCACATTACTACAACCCTCACCCTGACCCCGTCCACACAACCACAACCCGCACACTGACCCACCTGCCACAACCCTTACCCTGACCGTACCCTCACGACCACAACCATCAGCCTGACCCCATCTTCACTTCCACAACACGCACCCTGACCCTGTCACCACTACCACAACACTGACCCTGACCCCGCCCACACTATCACAACACTCAACCTGACCTCGTCCACACTACCATGGCCCTCACCCTGTCCCCATTCCCTCTGCCACAACCCTCACCCTGACCTCATTCCCTCTGCCACAACCCTCACCCTGACCCTGTCCACACTACCACAATCCTCACCCTGACCCCATTCCCTCTACCACAACCCTCACCCTGACCTCATTCACACAACCATCACACTGACCCCATTCCCACTACCACAACCATCACCCTGACCCCATTCCCACTACCACAACATGCACCCTAACCCCATTCCCACTACAACTTGCACCCTTAATCCCACCCCCACGACAACAACCATCACCCTGACCCCACCCACACTACCACAATCCTCAACCTGACCCAGTCCCCACCACCACAACCCTCACCCTGACCCTGTCCACACTACCACAACCCTCACCCTGACACCGCCCACACTACCACAACCCTCACCCTGACCCTGTCCACATTACCACAACCCTCACCCTGACCCCGTACACACTACAACAGACTTCACCTTGACCCTGTCCCCACTACCACAATCCTCACCCTGACTTCACCCCTATTACCACAATCCTCACGCTGACCCTGTCCCCACTACAACACCCCTCCTCCTGAACCCACCCACACTTCCACAATCCTCACCCTTACCCCGTCTACACAACCAGAACCCTCAACCCTATCCCATCCTCACTATCCTTGACCCCGCCCTCACTACCACAATCCTCACCCTGACCCTGTCCACACTACCAAAATCCTCACCATGACCCTGTCCACACTACCACAACTCTCACACTGACCCCACTACCACAACCTCACCTCTACCCCTGTCCCCACTAACACATGCCGCACCCTGACCCCATCCACAATACCACAACACTCGCCCTGAACCTGTCCCCACTGCCACAACCCTCACCCCGACCCTGTCTACGCAACCACAACCCTCACCCTGACCCCATTCCAACCCCCACAACCCTCACCCTGATCCCATTCTGCCTACCACAACACTCACCCTGACCCCGCCCACACTATCACAACATTAACCCTGACCCTGTCCCCACTACCACAACCCTCCCACCCACACTACCACAACCCTCACCCTGACCCCATTCCCACCACCACAACCCTCACCCTGACCCCGCCCACACTACCACAATCCTCACCCTGACCCTGTCCCCACTCGGGGAACACGCACCCTGACCCCATTCCCATACAACAACGCTCACCCCTGACCCTGTCGCCACTACTACAACCCTCACCCTGACCCTGTCCACATTACCACAACCCTCACCCTGAACACATCTGCACCACAATAATACTCACCCCTACCCCATCCCCACTGCCACGACCATCACATTGACCCCATCCCCACTACCACAACCCACACCCTGACCCCGCCCACACTACCTCAATCCTCACCCTGACCCCATCCACAAAACCACAACACACGCCCGGACCCCATCCACACAAGCAGAACCCTAACCCCTAACCCACCCCCACTACCAGAACACTCACCCTGACACCGTCCACACTACCACAACCCTCACCCTGACCCTGCACACACTACCTCAACCCTCACCCTGACACCGCCCTCACTATCACAACACTCACCCTGACCCCATCCGCAATACCACAACATTCACCCTGACCCCATTCCCACTACAACAACCCTCACCCAACTCCCACTAACACAACCATCTCCCTGACCCCCATTCCCACTACAACAACCCTCACCCTAACCCCATTCCCACTACCATAACACGCACCCTCACCCCATTCCCGTTACAACATCACTCACCCTGTCCCGTCCACACTCCCACAACCCTCACATCAAACCCATCCCCACTACCACAACCCTCACCCATACCCCATCCCCACTAACACAACACTCACCCGGTCACCATTCCTGCTACCACAACCCTCTCCCTGACCCCATCAGTACTATAACAACCCTCAACCTGACCCTGCCCTCACTACCATAACCCTCAACCTGACCCCATTCCCAATACCACAATCCTCACCCTGACCCTGTCCCCAATAAAACAACCCTCACTCTGATCCCGCCCAAACTACCACAATCCTCACCCTGAGCCCAGCCACACGACCACAACCTTCACCCTTACCCCAACCACACTTCCTCAACCATCACCTTGACCCCGCCCACACTACCACAAACCTCACCCCGTCCCCACTACCACCACCCTCAACATGACCCCATTCCGACTACGAAAACCCTCACAGTGACCCTGTCCCCACTATTACAACACTCACCCTGACCCTGCCCACACTACCACAGCCCTCAACCTGACCCTGCCCTCACTACAACAACCCACACCCTGACCCTGCCCACACGACCAGAACCTTCACCCTGAACCCGTCCACATTACCACAATCCTCACCCTGTCCTGGTACCCACTACCACAACCCTCAACCTGTCCTGGTACCCACTACCACAACCCTCACACTGACCCCACCCACACTACCACAACCCTCACCCTGAACCCGTCCACATTACCACAATCCTCACACTGACCCTGTCCCCACTACCACAACCCTCACCCTGAACACATCCACATTACCACAATCCTCCCTCTGACCCTGACCCCATACCACAATCCTCACCCTGACCCTATTCCCTCTGCCACAACCCTCACCCTGACCTCATTCCCCCTTCCACAACATGCACCCTAACGCCTTTCCCATGACCACAACCATCACCCTGACCCCACCCACACAACCACAATCCTCACCTTGACACTGTCCCCACTACCATAGCACGCACCCTCACCACATTCCCACTACAATAACACTCACCCTGACGCCAACAACACTACCACAACACTCACCACTACCCCTGTCCCCACTAACACAAGCCTTACCCTGACCCCATCCACAGTACCACAACACTCGCCCTGACCCTGTCCCCACTACCACAACCCTCACCCTGACCCCATTCCTACACCCACATCCTCACCCTGACCCCACACCCACGACCACAACCCTCAACCTGACCCCGCCCACACTATCACAAAACTCACCCTGACCCCGTCCCCACTACCATGGGCCTCACCCTGACCCCATTCTCACTACCACAACAGACACCCTGATGCCATCGACAGTACAACATTAACCCTGACCCTGTCCTCACCACCACAACGCTCACCCTGACCCCGCCCACACCACCACAACCCTCACCCTGACCCCATTACCACTACCACAACCATCACCCTGACCCCATTCCCACGACCACAACCCTCATCCTGACCCCGCCCACACTACCCCAACCCTTACCCTGAACCCATCCGCACTACCACAACCCTCACCCCTACCACATCCCCACTACCACAACCATCACCTTGACCCCATCCCCACTACCACAATCCTCACCCTGACCTCGCCCCCACCACCACCATCCTCACGCTGACCCTGTCCCCACTACCACAACCCTCATCCTGACCCAGCCCACACTTACACAATCCTCACCCTGTCCCCGCCCACACTACCTCAACCATCACCATGACCCCACCCACATCACCACAACCCTCACCCTGACCCCGCCCACACTACCGCAATCCTCCCTCTAACCCTGACCCCACTACCACAATCCTCACCCTGACCCTGTCCACACTACCACAATCCCCACCCTGAGCCCATTCCCTCTGCCACAACCCTCACCCTGACCCCATTCCCACTACCACAACCATTACTCTGACCCCATTCCCACTACCACAACATGCATCCTAACCCCATTCCCACTACCGCAACATGCACCCTAACCCCACCCCCACGACCACAACCATGACTATGACTCAGCCTACACTACCACAACTCTCAACCTGACCCTGTCCCCACTTCCACAACCCTCACCCTGACCCTGTCCCCACTACCACAACCCTCACCCTGACCCTGTCCCCACTACCACAACACACACCCTGACCCCACCTCCACGACCACAACCCTCACCCTGAACTCGCCCACAATACCACAATCAACACCCTGACCCTGTCCCCACTAGGGTAACACGCACCGTGACCCCATTCCCATTACAACAACGCTCACCCTGACCCTGTCGCCACAACGTCAACCCTCACCCTGACCCTGTCCACATTACCACAACCCTCACCCTGACCCCGCCCACACTGCCACAACACTCGCCCTGACCCGGTCCACACTACCACAACCCTCATCCTGAACCCATCCACACTTCCACAACCCTCACCCCTACCCCATCCCTACTACCACAACCAGCACCCTGACCCCGCCCACACTACCTCTACCATCACCTTGACCCTGTCCCCACTACCACAATCCTCACCCTGACCTCGCCCCCACTTCCACAATCCTCACCTTGACCCTGACCCCACTACCACAGCCCTCATCCTGACCCCGCCCCCACTTCCACAATCCTCACCTTGACCCTGACCCCACTACCAAAATCCTCACCCTGACCCTGTCCACACTGCCACAACCCTCACACTGACCCCACTGCCAAAACCCTTACCCTTCCCCACTACAACAACACTCACCCTGACCCTGTCCCAACTATGACAATCCTCACCCTGACTCTGTCCACATTACCACAACCCTCACCCTGACCCCGTCCACACAACCACAACCCGCACACTGACCCACCTGCCACAACCCTTACCCTGACCGTGCCCTCACGACCACAACCCTCAGCCTGACCCCATCTTCACTTCCACAACACGCACCCTGACCCTGTCACCACTACCACAACACTGACCCTGACCCCGCCCACACTATCACAACACTCACCCTGACCTCGTCCACACTACCATGGCCCTCACCCTGTCCCCATTCCCTCTGCCACAACCCTCACCCTGACCTCATTCCCTCTGCCACAACCCTCACCCTGACCCTGTCCACACTACCACAATCCTCACCCTGACCCCATTCCCTCTACCACAACCCTCACCCTGACCTCATTCCCACTAACACAACCATCACACTGACCCCATTCCCACTACCACAACCATCACCCTGAACCCATTCCCACTACCACAACATGCACCCTAACCCCATTTACACAACAACTTGCACCCTTAATCCCACCCCCACGACCACAACCATCACCCTGACCCCACCCACACTACCACAATCCTCAACCTGACCCAGTCCCCACTACCACAACCCTCACCCTGACCCTGTCCACACTACCACAACCCTCACCCTGACCCCGCCCACACCACCACAACCCTCAACTTGACCCAGTCCCCACTACCACAACCCTCACCCTGACCCTGTCCACACTATCACAACCATCACCCTGTCCCCATTCCCACTACAACCATCACTCTGTCCCCATTCCCTCTGCCACAACCCTCACCCTGACCCTGTCCACACTACCACAACCCTCATCCTGACCCATCTACACTTCCACAACCCTCACCCCTACCCCATCCCTACTACCACAACCAGCACCCTGACCCCGCCCACACTACCTCTACCATCACCTTGACCCTGTCCCCACTACCACAATCCTCACCCTGACCTCGCCCCCACTACCACAATCCTCACGCTGACCCTGTCCCCACTACCACAGCCCTCATACTGACCCCGCCCCCACTTCCACAATCCTCACCCTAGCCCTGACCCCACTATCAAAATCCTCACCCTGACCCTGTCCACAATGCCACAACCCTCACACTGACCCCACTGCCACAACCCTTACCCTTCGCCACTACGATAACACGCACCCTGACCCTATTCCCACTACAACAACACTCACCCTGACCCTGTCCCCACTACGACAATCCTCACCCTGACCCTGTCCACATTACTACAATCCTCACCCTGACCCCGTCCACACAACCACAACCCGCACACTGACCCACCTGCCACAACCCTTACCCTGACCGTGCCCTCACGACCACCACCCTCAGCCTGACCCCATCTTCACTTCCACAACACGCACCCTGACCCTGTCACCACTACCACAACACTGACCCTGAACCTGCCCACACTATCACAACACTCAACCTGACCTCGTCCACACTACCATGGCCCTCACCCTGTCCCCATTCCCTCTGCCACAACCCTCACCCTGACCTCGTTCCCTCTGCCACAACCCTCACCCTGACCCTGTCCACACTACCACTATCCTCAACCTGACCCCATTCCCTGTACCACAACCCTCACCCTGACCTCATTCCCACTACCACAACCATCACCCTGACCCCATTCCCACTACCACAACATGCACCCTAACCCCATTCCCACTACAACTTGCACCCTTAATCCCACCCCCACGACAACAACCATCACCCTGACCCCACCCACACTACCACAATCCTCAACCTGACCCAGTCCCCACCACCACAACCCTCACCCTGACCCAGTCCCCACTACCACAACCCTCACCCTGACCCTGTCCACACTATCACAACCCTCACCCTGTCCCCATTCCCACTACCACATTCATCACCCTCACCCCATTCCCACGACCACAACCCTCACCCTGACCCCGCCCACACTACCACAATCCTCACCCTGACCCTGTCCCCACTATGGTAACACGCACCCTGACCCCATTCCCATTACAACAACCCTCACCCTGACCCTGTCCACATTACCACAACCCTCACCCTGACCCCGTACACACTACCACAGACCTCACCTTGACCCTGTCCCCACTACCACAATCCTCACCCTGACCCCGTCTACACAACCAGAACCCTCACCCCTATCCCAGCCCCACTATCCTTGACCCCGCCCTCATTACCACAATCCTCACCCTGACCCTGTCCACACTACCAAAATCCTCACCATGACCCTGTCCACACTACCACAACTCTCACACTGACCCCACTACCACAACCTCACCCCTACCCCTGTCCCCACTAACACATGCCTCACCCTGACCCCATCCACAATACCACAACACTTGCCCTGACCCTGTCCCCACTGCCAGAACCCTCACCCTGACCCCGTCCACACAACCACAACACTCACCCTGACCCCATTCCCCCCCCCACAACCCTCACCATGACCCCAGACCCAGGACCACAACCCTCACCCTGACCCTGTCTACGCAACCACAACCCTCACCCTGACCCCATTCCAACTCCCACAACCCTCACCCTGATCCCATTCTGCCTACCACAACACTCACCCTGACCCCGCCCACACTATCACAACATTAAACCTGACCCTGTCCCCACTACCACAACCCTCCCACCCACACTACGACAACCCTCACCCTGACCCTGACCACACTACCACAACCCTCACCCTGACCTCATTCCCACCACAACAACCCTCACCCTGACCCCGCCCACACTACCACAATCCACACCCTGACCCTGTCCCCACTATGGTAACATGCACCCTGACCCCATTCCCATTACAACAACGCTCACCCTGACCCTGTCGCCACTACTACATCCCTCACCTTCACCCTGTCCACATTACCACAATCCTCACCCTGACCCCATTCCCACGACCACAACCCTCACCCTGACCCCGCCCACACTACCACAATCCTCACCCTGACCCTGTCCCCACTCGGGGAACACGCACCCTGACCCCATTCCCATACAACAACGCTCACCCCTGACCCTGTCGCCACTACTACAACCCTCACCCTGACCCTGTCCACATTACCACAACCCTCACCCTGAACACATCCACACCACCACAACACTCGCCCTGACCCCGTTCACACTGCCACAACCCTTACCCTGAACCCATCTGCACCACAATAATACTCACCCCTACCCCATCCCCACTGCCACGACCATCACATTGACCCCATCCCCACTACCACAAACCACACCCTGACCCCGCCGACACTACCTCAATCCTCACCCTGACCCCATCCACAAAACCACAACACACGCCCTGACCCCGTCCACACAAGCAGAACCCTAACCCCTACCCCACCCACACTACCAGAACACTCACCCTGACACCGTCCACACTACCACAACCCGCACCCTGACCCTGCACACACTACCTCAACCATCACCTTGACCCTGCCCCCACTGCCACAATCCTCACCCTGACCCTGTCCACACTACCAAAATCCTCACCCTGACCCTGTCCATACTACCACAACCCTCACACTGACCCCACTGCCACAACCCTTACCCTGACCCTGCTCTCACTACCACAACCCTCAGCCTGGCCCCATTCCCACTTCCACAACCCTCAACCTGGCTCTGTCACCAGTACTACAACACTCACCCTGACCCCATTCCAACTACCACAACCCTCACCCTGACCCCGCACACATTACCACAACCCTCACCCTGAACCCGTCCACATTACCACAATCCTCACCCTGATCCTGCCCACACTACCACAACCCTCACCCTGACCCCGCTCACACTACCGCATTCCTCCTTCTGACCCTGACCCCACTACCTCAATCCTCACCCTGACCACGTCCACATTACCACAATCCTCACCCTGATCCTGCCCACAATACCACAACCCTCACCCTGACCCCATCCACACAGCCACAGCCCTAGCCCTGACCCCGCCCAAACTACCAATAGTCTCACCTTGACCCCGCCCACACCACCACAACCCTCACCCTGACCCCGCCCACACTACCACAATCCTCACCCTGACCCTGTCCACATTACCACAAACCTCAACCTGACCCCACTACTACAACCCTCACCCTGACCCTGTCCACATTACCACAACCCTCACCCTGAACACATCCACACCACCACAACACTCGCCCTGACCCCGTGCACACTACCACAACCCTCACCCTGAACCTGTCCCAACTACCACAAACCTCACTCTGACCCCACTTCCACAACCCTTACCCTGAACCTGACCTCACTACCACAACCCTCAGCCTGACCCCATTCCCACTTCCACAACCCTCACCCTGATCCTGTCACCACTACTACAACGCTTACCCTGATCCCATTCCAACTACCACAACCCTCACCCTGACCCCGCCCACATTACAACAACCCTCACCCTGAAACCAGCCACATTACCACAATCCTCACCCAGACCCTGTCCACACCACCACAATCCTCACCCTGACCCCATTCCCTCTGCCACAACCATCACCCTGACCCCATTCCCACTACCACAACATGCACCCTAACCCCATTCCCACTACCACAACTTGCACCCTTAACCTCACCCCCACGACCACAAACCTCACCCTGACCCCGCCCACACTACCTCAACCATCACCTTGACACTGTCCCCACTACCATAACACGCACAATCACCGCATTCCCACCCCCACAACCCTCACCCTGACCCCACACCCATGACCACAACCGTCACCCTGACCCCGTCCCCACTACCATGGCCCTCACCCTGACCCCATTCTCACTACCACAACAGGCACCCTGACGCCATCCACAGTACCACAACATTAACCCTGACCCTGTCCCCACTACCACAACCCTGACCCTGACCCCGCCCATACTACCACAACCCTCAAACTGACCCTGTCCCCACTACTACAACGATCCCATTCCCATTACCACAACCCTAACCCTGACCCCATTCCCACTACCACAACACGCACCCTGATCCCACCTCAATGACCACAACCCTCACTCTGACTCCGCCCACAATACCACAATCATCACCCTGACCCTGTCCCCACTATGGTAACACGCACCCTGACCCCATTTCCATTACAGCAACGCTCACCCTGACCCTGTCGCCACTACTTCAACCCTCACCCTGACCCTTTCCACATTACCACAACCATCACCCTGACCACACCCACTCTACCACAATCATCAGCCTGACCCTGTCAACACTATGGTAACACGCACCCTGACCTCATTCCCATTACAACCACGCTCACCCTGACCCTATCGCCACTACTACAACCCTCACACTGACCCTGTCCACACTACCACAACACTCGCCCTGACCCCGTCCACACCACCACAACCCTCATCCTGAACCCATCCGCACTACCACAAACCTCACCCCTACCCCATCCCTACTACCACAACCATCACCTTGACCCCATCCCCACTACCACAAACCTCACCCTGACCCCGCCCACACTACATCAACCATCACCTTGACCCTGTCCCACTACCACAATCCTCACCCTGACCTCGCCCCCACTACCACAATCCTCACGCTGATCCTGTCCCCACTACCACAACCCTCATCCTGACCCCGCCCCCATTTCCACAATCCTCACCTTGACCCTGACCCCACTACCAAAATCCTCACCCTGACCCTGTCCACACTGCCACAATCCTCACACTGACCCCACTGCCACAACCCTTACCCATCCCCACTACGATAACACGCACCCTGACCCTGTTCCCAGTACGACAACCCTCACCATGACCCTCTCCACGTTACCACAACCCTCACCCTCACCCCGTCCACACAACCACAACCCTCACCCCTACCCCATCCCCACTACCAGAACACGCACCCTGACACCGTCCACACTACCACAACACTCACCCTGACCCCGCACACACTACCTCAACCATCACCTTGACCCCGCCCCAACTACCACAATCCTCACCCTGACCCTGTCCACACTACCAAAATACTCACCCTGACCCTGTCCACACTACCAAAATACTCACCATGACCCCATTCCCACTTCCACAACCCTCACCCTGACCCTGTCACCACTACTACAACACTCACCCTGACCCCATTCCAACAACCACAAACCTCACCCTGACCCCGCCCACATTACCACAATCCTCACCCTGATCCTGACACACTATAACAACCCTCACCCTGACCCCATCCATACAGCCACAGCCCTAATCCTGACCCTGCCCAAACTACCAATAGTCTCACCCTGACCCCGTCCACACTACCTCAACCCTCACCCTGTCCCCGCCCACACTACCTCAACCATCACCTTGACCCGGCACACACCACCACAAACCTTACCCTGACCCCGCCCACACTACCGCAATCCTCCCTCTGACCCTGACCCCACTACCACAATCCTAACCCTGACCCTGTCCACACTGCCACAAACCTCAACCTGACCCCCCTACCACAACCCTCAACCTGACCCCATTCCTCCTACCATAACCCCGACCCTGAACCTGTCCCCACTACCACAACCCTCACCCTGAACCCGTCCACATTACCACAATCCTCACCCTGATCCTGCCCACACTACCACAACCTTCACCCTGACCCCATCCACACTACCGCATTCCTCCCTCTGACTCTGACCACACTACCACAATCCTCACCCTGACCCCGTCCACACAACCATAACACAAGTCCTCACCCTGTCCACGCTACCACAACCCTCACCCCTACCCCATCACTACTACCACAACCATCACCTTGACCCCATCCCCACTACCACAACCCTCACCCTGACCCCGCCCACACTACCTCAACCATCACCTTGACCCTGTGCCCATTACCACAATCCTCACCCTGACCCTGTCCCCACTACCACAACACTCATCATGAACCCGCCCCACAACCCTCACCCTGACCCTGACCCCACTAAGAAAATCCTCACCCTGAACCTGTCCACACTGCCACAACCCTCACACTGACCCCACTGCCACAACCTTTACCCTTCCCCACAACAATAACATGCACCCTGACCCCATTCCCACTACAACAACCCTCACCCTGACCCTGTCCCCACTACGACAACCCTCACCCTGACCCTGTCCACGTTACCACAACCCTCACCCTGACCCCGTCCACGCAACCACAACACTCGCCCTGAACCCGTCCACACAACCACAACCCTCACCCCTACCCCATCCCCACTACCAGAACACGCACCCTGACACCGTCCACACTACCACAACCCTCACCCTGACCCCGAAAACACTACCTCAACCATCACGTTGACCCCGCCCCACTACCAAAATCCTCACCCTGACCCTGCACAAACTACCAAAATCCTCACCCTGACCCTGTCCATACTACCACAACCCTCACACTGACCCCACTGCCACAGCCCTTACCCTGACCCTGCCCTCACTACCACAACCCTCAGCCTGACCCCATTCCCACTTCCACAACCCTCACCCTGGCCTTGTCACCACTATTACAACACACATCCTGACCTCATTCCAACTACCACAACCCTCACCTTGACCCTGCACACACTACCAAAATCCTCACACTGACCCTGTCCATACTACCAAAAACATCAGCCTGACCCCATTCCCACTTCCACAACCCTCACCCTGGCCCTGTCACCACTACTACAACACTCACAATGAACCCGTCAACATTACCACAATCCTCACCCTGATCCTGCCCACATTACCACAACCCTCACCCTAAACCCATCCACACAGCCACAGCCCTAATCCTGACCCCGCCCAAACTACCAATAGTCTCACCCTGACCCCGTCCACACTAACTCAACCCTCACCCTGACCCCGCCCACACTACCTCAACCATCACCTTGACCCCGCCCACAGCACGACAACCCTCACCCTGACCCCATTCCCACCCCCACAACCCTCACCGTGACACCCCACCCACGACCACAACCCTCACCCTGATCCCATTCTCCCTACCACAACACTCACCCTGACCCCACCCACACCACCACAACCCTCACCCTGACCCCGGCCACATTACCGCATTCCTCCCTCTGACCCTGACCCCACTACCACAATCCTCACTTTGACCCTGTCCACACTACCACAATCCTCACTCTGACCCCATTCCCTCTGCCATATCCCTCACCCTGACCTCATTTCCACTAACACAACCATCACCCTGACCCCATTCGCACTACCAGAACCATCACCCTGACCCCATTCCCACTACCAGAACTTGTACCCTTAACCCCAACCTCACGACCACAACCCTCACACTGACCCTGTCCACACTACCACAACACTCGCCCTGACCCCGTCCACACTACCACAACCCTCATCCTGAACCCATCCGCACTACCACAACCCTCTCCCCTACCCCATCCCTACTACCACATCCATCACCTTTACCCCGTCCACACTACCACAACACTCACCCTGACGCCGCCCACACACCTCAACCATCACCTTAACCCTGTCCCCACTACCACAATCCTCACCTTGACCTCGCCCCCAATACCACAATCCTCACCTTGACCCTGACCCCACTATCAAAATCCTCACCCTGACCCTGTCCACGTTACCACAACCCTCACCCTCACCCCGTCCACACAACCACAACCCTCACCCCTACCCCATCCCCACTACCAGAACACGCACCCTGACACCGTCCACACTACCACAACCCTCACCCTGGCCCCGCACACACTACCTCAACCATCACCTTGACCCCGCCCCAACTACCACAATCCTCACCCTGACCCTGTCCACACTACCAAAATACTCACCCTGACCCTGTCCATACTACCACAACCGTCACACTGACCCCACTACCACAACACTCAGCCTGACCCCATTCCCACTTCCACAACCCTCACCCTGACCCTGTCACCACTACTACAACAGTCACCCTGACCCCATTCCAACTACCACAACCCTCACCCTGACCCCGCCCACATTACCACAACCCTCACCCTGAACCCGTCCACATAACCACAATCCTCACCCTGATCCTGCCCACTCTACCACAACCCTCACCCTGACCCCGTCCATACAACTACAACCCTCACCCTGACCCTGTCCACACTACCAAAATCCTCACCCTGGCCCTGTCCACACTGCCACAAACCTCAACCTGACCCCCCTACCACTACCCTCAACCTGACCCCATTCCTCCTACCATTACCCCGACCCTGTACCTGTCCCCACTACCACAAACCTCACCCTGACCCCGCCCATACGACCACAACCCTCACACTGACCCTGTCCCAACTACCACAACCCTCACACTGACCCCACTGCCACAACCCTTACCCTGACCCAGCCCTCACTACCACAACCCTCAGCCTGACCCCATTCCCACTTCCACAACCCTCACCCTGGCCCTGTCATCACTACTACAACAGTCACCCTGACCCCATTCCAACTACCACAACCCTCACACTGACCCCGCCCCCATTACCACAACCCTCACCCTGAACCAGTCCACATTACCACAATCCTCACCCTGATCCTGCCCACACTACCACAACCCTCACCCTGACCCCATCCACACTACCGCATTCCTCCCTCTGACTCTGACCCCACTACCTCAATCTTCACCCTGACCCCGTCCACACAACCACAACACACGCCCTGACCCCGCCACACTACCACAACCCTCATCCTGAACCCATCCGCACTACCACAACCCTCACTCCTACCCCATCCCTACTACCACAACCATCACCTTGTCCCCATCCCCACTACCACAACCCTCACCCTGACCCCGCCCACACTACCTCAACAATCACCTTGACCCTGTCCCCACTACCACAATCCTCACCCTGACCTCATCCCCCACTACCAAAATCCTCACGCTGATCCTGTCCCCACTACCACAACCCTCATCCTGACCCTGCCCCCACTTCCACAACCCTCACCCTGACCCCGTCCACACAACTACAACCCTCACCCTGACCCTGTCCACACTACCAAAATCCTCACCCTGACCCTGTCCACACTGCCACAACCCTCACACTGACCCCACTGCCACAACCCTTACCCTTCCCCACTACAATAACACGCACCCTGACCCTGTCCCCACTACGACAACCCTCACCCTGACCCTGTCCATGTTACCACAACACTCACCCTGACCCCGTCCACACAACCACAACACTCGCCCTGAACCTGTCCACACAACCACAACCCTCAACCCTACCCCAGCCCCACTACCAGAACACTCACCTTGACAGCGTCCACACTACCACAACCCTCACCCTGACCCCACACACACTACCTCAACCATCACTTTGACCCCGCCCCCACTACCATAATCCTCACCCTGACCCTGTCCACACTACCAAAATCCTCACCCTGACCCTGTCCATACTACCACAACCCTCACACTGACCCCACTGCCACAACCCTTACCCTGACCCTGCCCTCACTACCACAACACTCATCCTGACCCCATTCCAACTACCACAACCCTCACCCTGACCCCGCACACATTACCACAACCCTCACCCTGAACCCGTCCACATGACCACAATCCTCACCCTGATCCTGCCCACATTACCACAACCCTCACCCTAAACCCATCCACACAGCCACAGCCCTAATCCTGACCCTGCCCAAACTACCAATAGTCTCACCCTGACCCCGTCCACACTACCTCAACCCTCACCCTGTCCCCGCCCACACTACCTCAACCATCACCTTGACCCCGCCCACACCACCACAACCCTCAACCTGACCCCGCCCACACTACCATAATCCTCCCTCTGACCCTGAACACACTACCACAATCCTCACCCTGACCCTGTCCACACTGCCACAAACCTCAACCTGACACCACTACCACAACGCTCAACCTGACACCACTACCACAACACTCAACCTGACACCACTACCACAACACTCAACCTGACACCACTACCACAACACTCAACCTGACACCACTACCACAACACTCAACCTGACCCCATTGTTCCTACCATAACCCCGACCCTGAACCTGTCCCCACTACCACAAACCTCACCCTGAACCCGCCCAAACGACAACAACCCTCACCCTGACCCTGTCCCCACTACCACAAAACTCACTCTGACAGTGCCCACTCTACCTCAACCATCACCTTGACCCCACCCAGACTACCACAACCTTCACCCTGTCCCTGTCCCAACTACCACAACCCTCACACTGACCCCACTGCCACAACCCTTACCCTGACCCCGCCCTCACTACCACAACCCTCAGCCTGACCCCATTCTCACTTCCACAACCCTCACCCTGACCCTGTCACCACAACTACAACCCTCACCCTGAACCCGTCCACATTACCACAATCCTCACCCTGATCCTGCCCACACTACCACAACCCTCACCCTGACCCCATCCACACTACCGCATTCCTCCCTCTGACCCTGACCCCACTACCTCAATCCTCACCCTGACCCCGTCCACACAAACACAATCCTCACCCTGACCCCATTCCCTCTGCCACAACCCTCACCCTGACCTCATTCCCACTAACACAACCATCACCCTGACCCCATTCCCACTACCACAACATGCACCCTAACCCCATTCCCACTACCAAAACTTGCACCCTTAACCCCACCCCCACGACCACAACCATCACCCTGACCCCGCCCACACTACCACAATCCTCACCTTGACACTGTCCCCACTACCATAACACACACACTCACCGCATTCCCACCCCCACAACCCTCACCCTGACCCCGTCCCCAATACCATGGCCCTCACCCTGACCCCATTCTCCCTACCACAACAGGCACCCTGATGCCATCCACAGTACCACAACCTTCACCCTGACCCCGCCCACACTACCACAACCCTCAACCTGACCCTGTCCACACTACCACAACCCTCACCCTGACCCTGTCCACACTACCACAACCCTCACCTTGACCCCATTCCCGCTACCACAACCCTCACCCTGACCCTGTACCCACTACCATAACCTTCACCCTGACACCGTCCACACTACCACAGCCCTCAACCTGACCCTGTCCCCATGAACACATGCCTCACCCTGACCCCATCCACAGTACCACAACACTCGCCCTGACCCTGTCCACACAACCACAACCCTCACCCTGACCCTGTCCACACAACCACAACCCTCACCCTTACCCTATTCCCACCCCCACCCCCTCCCCCACAACCCTCACCCTGACCCCATCCACAGTACCACAACACTCGCCCTGACCCTGTTCCCCCTGCCACAACCCTCACCCTGACCCTGTCTACACAACCACAACCCTCACCCTGACCCAATTCCCACCCCTAAAACCCTCACCCTGTCCCTATTCTCCCTACCACTACAGGCACCCTAACACTATCCACAGTACCACAACATTAACCCTGACCCCGTCCCCAATACCACAACCCTCACCCTGACCCTGTCCACACTACCACAACCCTCATCCTGACCCCATTCCCACGACCACAACTCTCACCCTGACCCCGCCCACACTACCACAATTCTCACCCTGACCCTGTCCCCACTATGGTAACACGCACTCTGACCCCATTCCCATTACAACAATGCTCACCCTGACCCTGTCGCCACTACAACAACCCTCATCCTGACCCTGTCCACATTACCACAACCCTCACCCTGACCCCATCCCCACTACCACAACTCTCACCCTGATCCCGCCCACACTAGCACTCCCTTGTCACCCTGTACCTGCCCATCACTCTGACCCCGTCCCCTCACTCTTTCCCCGTCCCCTCAATCTGACCCAGCTCCCTCGCTATGACCCTTCCCCGTCACTCTGACCCTGCCCCCTTCGCTGTGACCCCGCCCCCTCACTCTGACCCAGGCCCCTTGTTCTGATCTTGCACCTAAACTATTCCAGCTCTCTCTATGACCCCGCTTTCTCCTTGATTTGATTGCACGTGCAGCTCTTCTCGCGATGTTTGCCGTGTGGGCGGGGCCTGGTTGCTGGGAGACGGTTGGGAGGGTGCGAGGAGACGGAGATCGGGACCCGGAGAACGGAAGAAGCGGAGCGGCCGATTTTGCCGAGGAGGGTAAGAGGACCGGGTATCGGTCACTGCTTCGGCCGCTGATCCGCTATTGTCCTGTACCCGACTGCGGGGCGTGGAGCGGGTCCGTGCCTGGCCGGCGGAGTCTGGGCCTTGGGATCCACTCACCCCGACCCCGCCAACCCTCCACTCGAACTGGTATCCCCTCGCCCCGGGATCCCCTCACTCCGAGATCCCCTCACCCCGAGATCCCCTCGCCCCGGGATCATTCCCTCACCCCGAGATCCCCTCGCCCCAGGATCATTCCCTCACCCCGAGATCCCCTCGCCCTGGGATCATTCCCTCACCCCGAGATCCCCTCGCCCCGGGATCATTCCCTTACCTCCGAAATCCCCTCACCCCCGGGATTATTCCCTCACCCCGAGATCCCCTCACCCCGGGTACCTCTCACCTCCGAGATTCCCTCACCTCCAGGCTCCAGGACCCCTTTACCCCCCAGGATCCCCCCACCCCTGAGATCCCCTCACCCCGAGGGGACTCACCCCGAGATCCCCTCATGCCTGGGATCCCCTCAGCCCAAGATCCCCTCACCCCCAGGATATCCTCATCCTGAGATCCCCTCACCTCCAGGATCCCCTCACCTCCAGGATCCTCTCACCCCCAGATCCCCTCACCCTCGGGATCCCCTCAGCCCGAGATCCCCTCGCCCCGGGATCCCATCATCCTGGGGTCCCCTCACCACCCTGCACTCTGGTGACAGTGCTCCCCGCGCCCACCTGCCCCTGCTCATCCTTACTCAGTTGTCACTACTGTTAGACTCCACTTGTAAACCTCAAGTTGCAAGAAGAACAAAGAGAGGGAACCATAATAGTAAAACAAAACCCAGTGGCAACAAAGGAATCCAAAACACAAATCTTTTAAATTCTGTAATATTTTGCTTTTATATTCCTAATTTTATGCTCCTTTGTGCTGACTTTATAGAGATTTTGAAGACGGCATAGGTTTTTAATGGAATTGAATAAAAAAAAGCTATTACCTTCAGCAAGTGGGTTAATAACCAGAGGTCAAAGATTTAAAATCATCGATAAAAGATCTAGAGGGGGTTGGAAAATGTTTTCACGCTGAGAGTTGTTGTGGCCTGGAACATTCCACCTGTGTTGGAAGAGCTGAAGATTGTGGAAGCTGATTCCATAAATAATTATAAAAGGTAGCTGGGCAGTCAAGGATAAGAAACTTAGGGTGGGATTTTCTTTGCCCACCGGCATCGGGCGTGTTCAGTGGCATGAGCGGACAATATGGTGAGAAGGTCAAAAATCAGTTTCATGATGTCGTGGAACCAGTTTGCGATCATCCGCTCTGCCCACTGGTGGCGGGCCACGTTCCCAGTCATCAGGTGCCGGGTACCTCATTGTAATACATCAGCATATCGTTACAAGGCCAGCCCGCTGGATCATCCACCCACATTGGTGGGAAAACACACCAACGTGTTTCACAACAGCATATATAAGCGTGCACTTGGCGGGCTGCATTCACTCGGGGCTTCAAGGTTTGTTTGCCTACCTTGCTTGGGTCAGCACTCGCAGTCATCAGCGCCAGGATTCACAGCGCTGCATCACTTTTAGGGGGGCTCATCGGTAGCTCTCTACCTACCAGATCAGCCATATGTGGGTGGCTTTTCAATGGCTGCAGGGCAAGTTCTTGCTTGGAGAAAGGGAAGCAGTGGCCTCAGGCAAGGGAAGAGGCTGCAGGGTGAGGGCTGTACTGAGGAAGGAGGGTATCCCAGGGTGTGTGTGGGGGCACATGTTGACCTGTGCAAGTGGCCTCAAGATGGTGAGGGCTGAGGAGATGAGGCCAGATGGACATGTGAGGGTGTGTGTGAGAGAGAGTGAGTGGTGATGTCCTTTGAATTGGCAGTGAGTGAGATGGCAGTGCATGTGTGATGGGATTGTGTGTGTGAGTTTAGAGTGATGAGATGGTTGCCATACCCTGGCTGCATGGGTTAGATCATTCATCCTCTATCTGCATTGGATGGCCAGCATCTTCTGTTCAACCTTGGTACTGATCACTGCCATTGCCTACCAAGCCTGAGTTGTAATGTAGCTGCCCCCCCTGCGGCCAGAGTGAGGGCAGAGGACATCACTGCGGGCCTCCACAGTGTCCAAAAGCTGCTCGAGAGCTGAGGTCTTCTTGCCTTTTGGGACCATGTCTTCTTTGCTGCAGTCCTGGGCTAGAAGCAGTTAGCGCGGCTGTACTTTAAATGTGCTGCCTGGTGTGATGAAGCGGCAAGGTGATGGCGTGGCAGGTGAATCGGCGCCCGCCTGCCATTGAAACGGCGTATATCCCAGGAATGCATAATTAATGTGGCAGGTTTGGGACAATAGAGCGTGAAAAGCCGCCATTGTGGCCAGCAGGTAAAACGTTTTACCTGCCCGCTACTGCACTTAGTGTAAATCTGGGACAATTCCACCCTCAGCGTGGGGCGAAGCGCAACTCTTTGAAAAAGGAAGCACGATGGGCTAAATGGTCTCCTGCTTTGCTGTAAATTTCTATTCTATAATACCTTTAAAGTGTGAGGGGTTGGGGCGGCGGGTAGTGTGGTGTAGTGCACAGCTGTACACGGTACTTACTGTGACCTAACTACTAACTTCTACACATTGATTGGCACTATTTTGTTCTTTGGGATATAAATCCCAGGATTAATTCTATAAGAAGTTTTTTCGACCTTTTCAGCAACAGAGACTGTTACTTCCATGTTCCAAATGCATCAGAAATTCAGGGTGTCAAATGTGCCTATATTAAAGAAAAAGAGTCCTCTGTTCTTTCCCTATAGTCCTAGAAATGTTTCCTTTTCAGTATTTATCCAATTCCCTTTTGAAAATTGGTATTGAATCTGCTTCCACAACTCTTTCAGGCAGCGAGTTCAAGATCACAAGAACTTGCTATGTAAATACATTTCTTCTCATCTCTGGTTCTTTTTCCAATTCTCTTAAACCTGTATCCTCCAGTTACCAACCCTCCTGCCACTGGAAACAGTTTTTCTTTACTTTATCAAAACCCTTCATAATTTTGAACATCTTTATTAAATCTCCTTTAACCTTCTTTGTTCTAAGGAGAACAATCCCAGCTTCTCCAGTCACTCTACATTAACTGAAGTCTCTCATCCCTGCTCCCTTTCTAGCAAATCTCCTCTGCAGCCTCTGATATCCTTCCTAAAGTGTTGTCCCTAGAATTGGGCAAAGTACTCCAGCTGGGGCCCGACCAGTGATTTATAAAGATAGAACCATAGATGCCAAATAACTTCTCAGCTTTAGTATTCAGCTTCACTTCATAAAGCCAAGAATGCCACATGCTTTTTTAACAGCCTTATCAACTTGACCTGCCACCGTCAGATTTATGTATATACACCCCCAGTTTGCTCTCTCTACCTGCAATCCGTTTAAATTAGTACCATTTCGTTTACATTGCCTCTTCATTCATCCTGCCAAAATGCATCTCTTCACACTTCTTTGTGTTAAATTTCATCTGTCATATATGTGCCCATTACACCAGTTTGTGTCTTCCTGAAGTATGCTACTGACCCCCTTACACTTTGCAATATTTCCAAGTTTGGTGTTATTTATTAGCTTTTAAATTACGCTCTGTATACCCAAGTTCATGACATTAAAAAAATTTGGATATCGAATTTTATAGGGACCAAGTTAAACCCCAATGACATTGATTTACATCCAGTTCTTACGAGAATTATGTTTCTAGTTTGTTCCATTTGATTAATGAAAGCATAGATTTGTTTGTGATTTTGCTGTCATATTTGCTCTGATATGAGTTTCCAACCATATATCTGCACCATCCCTAAGACTGCCTATTCCCACCTCCATATCATTGCCTGACACCAGCCCTGCCTCAGTTCATCTGCTGCTGAAACCCTCATCCATCCCTTTGTTATCTCTAGATTCAGCCATTCCAATGCACATCTGGCTGGCCTCTTGTATTCTGCCCTCCATAAATTGAGTTAATCCAAAACTGCTGCCTGTATCCTAACTTGCACGCAATCCAGTTCAGCCATTATCCCTGTGCTCGCTGTTCTATATTGGGCTCTCAGTTAGGCAATACCTTGATTTTAAAATTCTCATCCCTCTCCATGCCCTCGCCTCTCCCTATCTCTGTAATCTCCTCAGCCCCACAACTCTTTGAGATATCTGCACTCCTCTAATTCTGACCTCTAGAGCATCCCCTGATTTTAATTGTTTAACCGTTGGTGGCCGTACCTTCAGCTGCCTGGGCCATAAACTCTGGGATTCCCTCTCTAAACCTCTTCTTCTCTTTTCCTCCTCTAAGATGCTGTCTAAAACCTGCCCGTTTGACCAAGGTTTTTGGTCAGCTGCCCTATCTCCTTATGCGGTCAGATGTCAAATTTTGTTTTCTAATGCTTCTGTGAATCACCCTGGGATGTTTTGTTATGTTCAAAGTGTTATATAAATTCAAATTGTTGTAGAAGGGTATTCAGTGTCCAATATGGCAGCACTGGAATGGTCTGATTCAATTGAAGCAGTGTTTGCAACTCTGATCATCTATGAAGAGTTTTATTCTTTTCCAGTTATTGGAAGACAGGACGAGTGATGACCAATGCCTCGAATCAATAAGACTATCATATTGATCCTCCTGACTGTAATAAGTTCCATATTTCTGTTGTTTCAGCTGTATTATTATAAAGAATACTTTTCATCAAAGGCAAGTATGGCATGTACATTTTAGTCGTTTATGACATAAAAGCTTATTAAAATTATATGAAAATACAAACACCAATTTTTTTAAGCAGTGGGAGACCAATTTTAATACTGCAGGAAAAATGTACAATTCCCCGTTTTTGTATATTATCTACATATTTGGTAAATAAAATTATCTTCATGCGTTGTAAATAAAACCTATCAAAATGTGGTCATGCTGTCAGATTTACAGCTTGCAAAAATAATTTGACATTTTATTGACAATATTCAGTCTGTCTGGCTGAGACATTTGCTCACATTATGAATGACATTGAGCTTTTTGAAATTTATCAGTTTAGTAATGTGAGCGTCCCTGGCAAGGCCAAAAATTATTGCTTATCCATAGTTGCTCTTGAGAAAGTGGTGGTGAGCTGCCTTCTTGAAACATTGCAGTCCATGTGGCATTAGGGATATAGCTCCAGAATTTTGATCCTGCAGCAATATATTTCAAAGTGGGGATGATGTGTGACCTGGAGGGAAAATTGGAGGTAGTGGTATTCCCATGTGTCTGCTGCTCATCTAGATGGAATAGGTCACTCGTTTGGAAGGTGCTGTCAAAGTAAATACACTAAAAGGCAGGAGTTCCAGATCAAGTGCAACATTGCTTTCCCAGAATAGACTTTGAATTCTGTGTTTTATTATTCATTAAAATAAATTTTCATGGTCATGACAAGTACATTTTTTTTGTTTTACTATGTAGCTTCGATTCACTAAATCCTGATTTAAAAAAAGCAGAGTGGAATCTGATCTCACTCAGCATCCACATGTACAAAGCCAACAGAGCTGCTGTACAGCAGCCAGCACCTGGTGGATTTAAATAGTCTTTCCTCGGACACTAGACCAATCATAGCATCTCTCAGCTGTCCAGCTGAGTTTAAGCTGACTAGGCACGGATCAGGGATAGAACCTGGTGCCTGGGGTGAATGGTTCAAACTATACCTGCAACAATTTTAGCTGTGTTGCTATTTTTCAAAAGAAAAGCTTTATGCATCTGTATTTTTTCTTATTTAAATTCCATGTCTTCCTCCTGAGGATATTGTTTTTTAAAATTCATATTTTTAATCGATTAATATAGTGTTGAATATAATTGAGTCTACCACATGCACTCCATTAAATGCATTGTTTAAGAAATAAATCGGCTGACCATAGGTTGGCACACAGGGTATGATAATGGGTTAGCTCTCTGCTTTTCATTATTTTAAAAAAATAAATATCACATCTCTTAAGAATTTGAGTATTGAAATATCTAGTGAATACATATGCTAGAACCCTAAATGCCTACCTCGTGAAATTTTTAAAAATTTGCACATTGGCTTCAGCATATTTCTATCATTGAGTGATGGTGTGGGGTTTTATGTTGGTCATTCTCAGAGTGTCTAATCTCAGCTGTTTAAATGTGGGGCTCCAGTGAGCAGGTACCATCTTTCTCCTGCACGAAGGGAGATCACAAGGAAGGTCATTTGTGGGCCAGTCTTGCATCCTTGCTATCGATTCTCAGTGGCTACAGGCTGGGAGGTCACCTGCCTTCTTTTTGGGTTGCATGTTTCTTGGAGAGGCATTTGAAAATTGGCAGGATTAAAAGCTGCATTTGTGATTCAAGTCCTGCTCATATGACTTTCTTTTTCATTAATAGTTTTTTTATGAGATACTCTGCACCTTTTACGTTCTGAATGTCTAGCAGATTCTGCTTATCATGACAGATAGAGTGCCTATTATGGCAGTCCTAAACAGTTCTTAAAGAAACTGAAAAGTTCACCTGACCTGCAGGACTGGAAGCAAAAACAATGCTCCGCAAAGTCTGATGGACAGGTAAAATTGGGAAATGTAATGAGTTGCTGCAGCTCCTTCTGCCATTAGAGGCTGCTTTAACATTAATGTGGTTTAACAAGGAAATTCAAATGTTGTTCATATCCATGAAGTCCTTTTAAAATGCTGGTTCAGAACCCCACTGTTCTACAGAGCCCCAGACTAGTAAAGCTCCAAAAATCTTCTGAATCCCTAGTTGGATCTTAGTTTACATGCTGTACTACAGTGTCATGCACATAGATTAAGATTTACAGGGAATCTTGTAAAATTTATTTTGTTGTGTTGGTTTATTTTAGAATGGGGCAGACATTTCTGGTTTCAAAGGAAGTTATTCCATGGAAGACAGTGTGCACTGGGTATGTATATCATTTAGGCTGCACTGCTGTTCTGTTTTGTGGTTCTGAATAGGTCCTGGCAGAGAGATTAAGGAAAGAATTTGCAGTTATATCAGTGCTTATCACATCTCTCAGATGTTCTAATACATAATATAGGCAATGAATGGCTTTCAAGTATAGTTACTGCTGTTTTATATAGGCATAGCCATCATTTTGTGCGCAGCATGATCTTACAGACAGGAATGAAATGAAATTGTTTGTGCAATTAGGTAAGAATATTGGCTAGGACACTTTTATAACCCATTTTTGTTCCAAACATCACTTCCGAATCCCTGGGTTGTGAGGGTTGACCTATAAGGAGCGATTGAGGAGAATGGGCCAATGTTCCCTTGAGTTTAGAAGAATGAGCGGTGATTGCATGGAAACACGGGCTCCGCACGCTGACACGTAAAATGACGTGCGGTGAGGTGCGCCCCAACATCGCCACGCGTCATTCCGATCTTTCGTTCGGCAGGTGCGCCTGCCAAACTGTCAAAGGCCAGTTAAGGCCATTAATAAATTAATTAACGTCATTGTCAGGGCTGTCTGTCCAACCTAAGGTTGGTGAGCAGGTGAAGAGCCCAGGTGGCCTTCACATTTTTCATGAAACTTCCTCCATGGGCGGGATGAGGTTTCATGAAGGTTTTATTAATTAAAATAAAAAATTTTAATAAAATTCATAAACATGTCCCAGCTCATGTGACATGAGGGGACATGTCTGATTAATTTTATTTTTTCTTTTCACAACTTTACACCTGTCCTTAATCTCCCTGAGGCATGGAACTGCCTTAGGGAGATTTCTGTACTCTTTCACACGCATCCGCGAAAGAGCTCAGGCCTCGACTCTCCTTCATCCCCCCCACCCGCATGGGTAGCGCTGAGCGTTACCGGGCATGCATCATGCTGCGTGAGCCTTAATTGGCCCACCCTCATAAAACGGCGGCGCACAGCTGATCACGGGCGGCGATCGGCTCCATGCCTGCCTGTACCCGCTCCTGTCCGGCCTGCCTGACGGGGAAAAAGTTCTCCCCGTAGAATTCTGAGTGGGGTTTACAGGGTAGGCACTGAGGCCCTCCCCTAGCTGGAGAGTTGAAACTAAGGGGATCCACTCTGAGGGTAAGGATTCAACCATTTAGGGCTGAGAGGAAGAGAAATCTTTACCCGAGTTTGTGAATCTTTAGAATCCTTCGACCCAGAGGATTGTGAATGCTCAGTCATTGAATTTATTTAAAATTGATGTTTTAGATTTTTGGATACAAAGGGAATCAAGGGATGTTGGGCTAGGGCGAGAAAGTGGAGTTGATGCAGAGGGCCAGCCGTTGTTTTCTTGAATGGCGGAGTAGGTTCAAGGGGCTGTAGGGTTTGCTGCTGCTCTTAGTTCTTAATTTCTGCTAAAGAAATGGTGGACTATTCCGTTATTAAGTTTTCAGTATGAAGACTGTGTATGTTTTGCGCCTGTCTCTCCACCCATCCCACTGACATTTTCTATTCCTCTCCCTAATACCTGTCTCTCATCTGTAAGACCACACACACACACACACACACACACACACAAACAACCTCCCCCTAGCACTTCTCTGTCAAGATTGCTACTTACTGTAGTGAATTCTGACACGGCTGAAACAAACAAAACCTGATGTTCAGACTTCTGAATCCATGTGGAGTGGTGGTCAAATATTTTCCTGGAACTGGAGTTGGCTGATAATTTGAATGGAATTGACTAGGTGATCTTGTTTCCATGTTCTTGCCACAGCAGGATGGAGATAAGTGACCTCTAGGATCTGAGAGCAAGCTGGATTATGCTGTTCTTGATCTATGTAGTTACGTATTCCACATCTGCAGCCTAATGTAAATGATTTTTTGCCCACCAGGTGAACAAAGGTAGGAAAGATTCCTATCTATAAATTAATACACATCAACATAAATATATCTATTAAATTTGATGTTTAACTACTGCTGCCTGTCCTCTGAGCCTCTGTGCCCATTAGACACCTACTCAGCCTCTTTAACACCAACTCTGGCACCACCATGCACTGCCCTCAGTGTCTCACTTTCGGTCTTCGATTCAATTGAATGCCCACAGTTTCCCACCATCCCACCACCAGTGAGCTCTAACAAACCTGGAGATTATTTGTTTGACTATAGAAGCCACATTAGATTTGGTGCAGAATTGTACAAAGGATTGCGTGCTTTTGCTAACTGTGGATAGTGCTTTGTAGTAATTTTATTAACGCTGCATGTGTATTCTTTCCTAGAAAGTGGTCAAAAAGTTTCTTGGCTTGGTATCGGTCCACAACATTCCTTTATATCTCATTGATCCTTTGGTTTTGGGACGGATGAATGAGAATATTCACCATGAGGAAAGTACAGGCAGTGGGCTGACCTGCAAGTACCTGTGTGTACCCAGGGACTTCACCACATTTGCACTATTGGACAAATTTTGGAAAAATGAAGTAAGTGCCGATACCTCTGTAGTCACTCAATTTTTTTCCTTCTTTCCAATAGAAAGGGCTGTATTTCAGTAGTGGTTGATGCACAAGGAGGTGCTATATGGTGCCACGTGCCATGCTGACTTGGAACTATATCACCGTTCCTTCACTGTCACTGTGTCAGAATCCTCAAACTCCCTAACAGCACTGTGGGTGCATCTACACCACACGCACTGCAGTGGTTCAAGGTGGCTCACCACCACCTTCTCAAGGGCAATTAGGAATGGGCAGTAACTGCTGGCTTAGCCAGTGATTTCCACATCCTGTGAACGAATAAATTAAAAAAAAGGAAAGGACTAAATGGCTTTTTCTTACTCCTTGCTTTATGATCTGATGATACGTATGTGATAGATACTTCCATGTTTAAATTATAATGATAGTATGTTATATTTATCAATAAAATTTTAACATGACTTCGGATTTTTAAAACTAACCTAAGGGAAGCTATGCTTTTTGTTGTGCAGAATATGAGGGTGGGACCTTGGGTTTGAAGCTCAAGTTGTTCTTTGGACTAAAATTAACCAAATCATAAATCCTTTTATTAAAGAATAGGTGTGTAATTCTTTAATACCTATCAAGTGTTATGGAGTTCAACATCCATTTACACCTCAGATTCTGCCTGCTGAGAAGCTTAAAAAAATGTTTAATTTCTAATTGAGGATTTTGAACATTCACGAAATAAGGAGGGGAATACTTGCTTGCTCTGAAGTGAGCCAGTTGCCTGGACTAAGCACAGCCCAAAAGCCTCAGTTCACTTGGCAGCCACATGTTTGACCACTGCAGTGAGAAGGGCACCATGTGGCTTCGAAACATGTTTTCCTTCATTTTAACAACGTGTTGAAATGATTTCGCAGGTTGATTCCAGAAAAAAAATATACTGGTGACAGGTATTTATTTTGGTCTGATTTATACTTTTTTATTTGCTTCTGTATAAATAAGCTCATTACACATTAGATTTAAGCCACCTTCAAAGTCATTTGGTTAACATTAATCCTAATGCAAGATGCTGAGTCACTTCAATGGATGAAGAGGAACCTCTTGCACCAGTTTCAACCATATCAGATCAAATGGTGTTTGAAAATACTGACTGATTTTGTATAAAAATAAATATTTTTGAAATTCGCTAAGGTGTTCCTGAAGAAAGAAGCTGAAGAGGAGGGTTTTCAGTGGATGGAGCTGAGTGGTAAAGACCCAAGGCTGGCTGGAATGGATGGTCTTTCTGGTACAGAAATTCCATTGCACTACATCTTTAAGCTACAGAATCACGCTATCCACTTGGTGGTATTTTATGAAAGGAGCGGCAACTTCCTATGGCACGGGCAGCTGCGGCTCAAGCAAAATGCGGACAAAAAATTTGTGCACTTCCGAAAGCTGCAATTTGGGCGTTACCCTGGAGCCTTCAACAAGTAAGTGGAAACTAAGTGATTCGAGACTTGCCAGAAATGTGCTGCTGGTCCAAGTCAAGATCTGTTAATAGGGCTTCAGTGTAACCTCTGTAGTCACTCAATCATTTTCTATTTTTCCAATAGAGGGGCTGTGTTTCTTTTGCACCTTTCAGAACCTTGGGACATCCCAAACTGCTTCACAGCCAATGAAATGCTTTTTGAATTGTCACAGAGCTGAAGGCCATAGGACCTAAGTGCAGGTCACTATTAAAATTTGAAGAGTGGGAGTTAAATCTATCCAAGTCCCAAGAATTGGTGATTAGATTAATTACGCAGAGAAATGGGTTAAAGTTGGAGTAGCAAGCGCCTCAGAATTTCATTTCAGGGCTCAACATCTATGAAATGACATAGCAATATGACTCCAAGCAACCTGTGATTTATTTCTGCTTTTATTTCAGATTTACAGCATCCGCAATATTTTGCTTTTATGATTTATTCCATTTTATTTGGACTGTATATTTATGTAAACGCACATTTTGCATGGACTTTAATCCCCCCCCCCCCCCCCTCCCCCACCCCCCCCCACCCATTGTGTCTTTTTTAACCTTGTGACTGTATTTAACCGAATAAGCAACTGAGAAATCCTGAGGTTGTAAATAGATTTTTCCACTTGGCTGTGTTCATTTTTTGTTAGAAGCTGTTCATGCATCATCTCTAGCAACACCATTGATTTATGTTGATTGAATAAGTCAAATTGTATATTTACTACATGGACTTGGTTTTTTAACTGGCATCATGGAGATTGCATGTGTATTGCCAAGCATTATTCCATTAAACATTCTCAACCACTATCCTTGATGGGATGTTTTCACATAAGATTCTGAGAAGGGTTCACAAGAGAGATGCTAAGAGGCTATTTCCCCTGGTTGGAGAGTCCAGAACCCCGGGGAGTAGTCTCAGGATAAGCATTTGACCATTTTGGTCTGAGATGAGAAATTTCAAAAGTTTGTGAATCTTTGGCGTTTTCTACTGCAGAGAGTTGTGGGTGCTCAGTCTGAAGTATATTCAAGGCTGAGAACTATAAATATTTGGACTGTCAAGGGAACAAGAGATATGGGGATCACTCGAGAAAGTGACGTTGAGGTCAAGGATCATCCCTGATCTTATAAAATAGCAGAGCAGGCTCATGGGGCCATATGGTCTGCGCCTATTCCTTACATTCCAATGCACAGTATTCAAAACACTTCTACTTTGCTTGACTTTAGTCTATGCTCCCAGTTAGCATTAATTTAACACTAATGACAATACGTTTACTTGAAATGTCTTCATCAGAAATTCTAGAATTTAGACGTTAATTGAATAACTTAAGTCTTGGGATCAACAAATCTGCAGCAACTTGAACTTTTGTCAGTCAACAAAAGAGTACCTATTAAAACTGTTCCACCAGCCTGTTATGTACTCAGTGGTTTCTCTGGCTTGGAGATTCCACAGAGAAACTGCACTTTATCACAAAAATAATTTAGGGAAAAAAGAAATGTATTTGCAGGGGTCCTGTGTGGATTCCTGTTTTAATAAATGCCATTTTATAATCCAAACACTGGATTAGTGATGCAGGGCAATATCAACCAAGGAGATCCCATTACCAAGCATATCACACCTTAGCATTGCCTGAGGATGTAATTGTATAATGTGCCCTCGACTGACAAAGCTATTGTTCTTTAAAAACAAAAACAAAAAAACTGCAGATGCTGGAAATCCAAAACAAAAACAGAATTACCTGGAAAAACTCAGCAGGTCTGGCAGCATCGGCGGAGAAGAAAAGAGTTGACGTTTCGAGTCCTCATGACCCTTCGACAGAACTTGATTTCGAGTCCAAGAAAGAGCTGAAATATAAGCTGGTTTAAGTTGTGTGTGTGGGGGGCGGAGAGATAGAGAGACAGAGAGTTGGGGGTGTGTGGTTGTAGGGACAAACAAGCAGTGATAGCAAAAGATGTCAATGACAATAGTACAATAGAACACATAGGTGTTAAAGTTAAAGTTGGTGATATTATCTAAACGAATGTGCTAATTAAGAATGGATGGTAGGGCACTCAAGGTATAGCTCTAGTGGGGTTTTTTCTTTATGTAATGGAAATAGGTGGGAAAAGGAAAATCTTTATAATTTATAAAGGAGATATGGTGTTCTTTAATATTGCCTCTTACCTTACTTAACTATGCATTTCAACCTCAAACAGTGCTGCTAACAGAGAGGAGAGAGAAGCATCCACTCACTTATTTTGCCAGCATTGTATTTGTTATTACAGATCTGAGCTGCATCTGGCTTCAATTGATGGACTAGAAATCCATGTTCCTAAGGAAATAGCCAATTTTCTAGAAGAGGTTTCTCATTCCAGGTTTGTTGAATGCAGATACAAGGAAGCAAGAATGTTTTATCAGGTTAGTCTATGCACTAATAAATTCCCAACGATTATTATTATTATTATAATTATGGCCAAGTCCTGTTGCCATAAAAAGCTAAAACGCAAGAATAGAATCAGCATTTTTTTTAGATTTAACATCTAGCAACTAACGTTCTAGTGTATGTTGGAAATATTCCACAATTTTGGTGAAGTGGATGCACAATTTGAGATTCGGGTAGGGGCTGGAGAAGAGATTGGATTTGATCTTAATACACTTTGCCAAATTGTGAACACAATTTTTCACTATTGAGCTAAATAAATAGTGAAATAAAAGGAAGAGGAAAATGTAGTTCGAAATAGAAAAAATATTCTGGACATCAACTTGCGTAAATTGAAAAATCATTACTTTTTTGTTAATTTCAGTGTTTGGACTAGAGAGTTTAAATCAGGGCCAGTAAGATGTTTTTTAATGAATTCAGGTCTTGGAATCATAAATCTAAGTAGCTTTTGTCATGTTTTGAATTGAACTTTTATAAAGTTTATCATTAACTTATAGGGGAAAGTAATGATTGAGTACTTTGAGATTAGACAACTTTGGAGCGCACAAGCTGTTCTTAACTTGGAAATGGAGGTCAAAAAGTCAAAAGTACTGAGCTACATTACATTTACCCAAATTAATACAGTAAACCCACTGAGACACCTTAACGGAAATCCTGTCCAACAGATCACACAAACCAAACATATTTATAGTCATTTGCTAACTGTATGCTTGCTTTGTAAGTTTGCACTTAATTACCTGAACAATATATTGGTCTTGTTTCCCTAAGCAGCATGTCTTTTGTTGCCCAAGTTACCAGTATAATGGCTTCATATTTATTCCTCATTCACTAGCTTAATTACAACTTTAATATTATGTTTTTGTCAGTTTACTCATCACTGTGCCCTTGACATTGCTATTCATTGTTTGGGTGGGAGACATTATAATTAATATTTAACAACAAGTTATTCAAACAGGCCTGTTTACAGTCACATAACGAGGCTGGCTACATTCAGAAGGGTGTACCTATTTATAGTGGGTGGTTCACTGGTTACTCTGCTTTAAATCCCATACACAACTGTTTAATTATAGGTGTACCCTGAAGACACATCCCAAGGTGCTATGGAATTTAAGAAAAAGGCAAAGGATTTGCTTCATCGGGCTGCAAAGATATTGAATCGACAGGACGTGCCATTCTGGCTCAGCAGTGGAACGTGTCTAGGTAACGTACCATGTGCAAAATTTGGAATAGCTTTCTGAAAATGTGCTGAGATTTTCTTTGGAAATATACAATTTCAATTAATGATTTCAATTAAAACAAGGGGGAAAGGTTAGTGAAGATGTGAGAGTATTCAAACTCCCAGCAATCTGAGAAGTTAAGCAATCCCCTGTGGTTTGTGGAATGGAAGGACTAGAACAGTCTACAGTAATGAAATAAATGTAATAATTTTGGGTAGAAATTGCAACCATAAGGGGACAAATAGATGCAGATTAAAGAAGCTAAAAGATCTTAGAAAAAATTAACCTGCAATCAGTGGAATGGAGGAGCCTTGGGAATGACCATTAAACCATGAACTGGACCGAAATTGTGTACATCAGGTAACAAATAATTGTCCGTAAAGTATTAATTAATACATTTCGGATTTATAAAAGTTCAACACAAAGACCACATTAGGAAAAAGAATGGAGTCCCAGAGAGGCTGAAATGTTGCAAGGCAGAGATGATCTTAATGTAAGGACATTTGACTGAAACTTCAAGGACAAACTAAAGGATACAGATGTAAAAGTAACCAGCCTCAATTAAGATTAGTCTAGCATTTAGAAGAAAATTCCTCCCCCTTCTAAAGGCCCCACCCCACCACCCCCACCACTACTGAGTAGTGATTATATAGAGCAGACGCCCAACAATGGATATGGCTGAGTTGATCTTCTTCCTACTTAAAGAACCATGCCCTAAGAGGCCATGGCAACCATCGACATCCATTTGATTGGTCTATGATTATGCTTGGCAAAGTACTGCATTTGTTTGCCATTACCTGCTGCAGTATAGGCTGACTAGGAAACTCTCCTGTTCCAGCTGAGTTTATGCTGACTGCTGTTCGGAAGAGCAAGTAAGGTTGGTGGTTCCAGTTCACGGTGCTTCTTTTTTGCAGTTGGTTGGGGTGGGGGGGGCTGCAGAGTTGAATGGTAGGAATGTGGGTACAGAATAATATTAGTTTTACCTGAAGACCTTTGACGACCAGTGAATATTTGTGCAAGGATTAAGTAGTTGGAAGTCTGTGTAGACAGCCTGTTGAAAGAGTGGGTTTTCATGCGTTGAATGATTCTGATTTTGTAATAAAAACAGAAAATGCGGGAAAAACTCAGCAGGTCTGGCAGCATCTGTGGAGAGAGAAACAGAGTTAACATTTCGAGTCCATGGCCAGAATTTTCCCATTGGTGTGTGGGGGCGGGCCCCACACATTGACGTGTAAAATGATGCGCGGTGACGTTGGGCAAATGTCTTGACATCACCAAGCACCATTGCGATATTTAGGTGGGCGGGCACGCAGCGTTCTCAGATGCGCACCCATCATTAATTAATCACCCAGTTAAGGCCCTTGAGGCAGCAATTGTCTGCTATTTTACAGGGCCCTTGTGATCTTCAGGACGTCGCACGGGCGCAACAGGCAGGCGGGTAGAAGACATTTATATAAACCTCATCCACGGGCAGGATAAGGGGTGACTGGGGTCGCAAATGTTATCTTTCAGGTATTTAAGTGTGAAAGTTAATGTGTGAGCAGGAATACTGCAAAACTCATACCAGCTGCTTGGACAGAAGGTCAGGACTCTACGGTAAAGATCATTTTTGGGGCCTGCAGCTTTCAGGAAACCTTCCCTTAGCCTGGGAATGGAAGTTGTGATCTCCACTGGAGGCACCTCCTCTGAGGAAGAAGGGAGGGCCAGAAGGGGGAGGAGGCCAGGAGCCCACATTCAGCCTCCAGGGGAGCCACCTTTGGGAGGAGAGATGCAGGCACAAGGGGCGCAGGGTCAACAGGAAGTCCAAGGCAGAAGGGGCCGCAGAAGACGCCACTATCCTGCTGCCAGGGTATACAGACGGCGAAACATTTACCTCAACATGTCTGAGGTACAGTGCTGAAGGAGGCTATGTCTCTCAAGGGAGACAGTCACCTCCATTTGTCAGATGATATGCCCTGAAATCTCTGCAAACTGTGTGGGTAGGCACCCCATGCCAGTGGCGCTAAAGGTCACAGCTGCCCCCAACTTCTATGCCTCTGGCTCTTTCCAGGGCTTGGTAGGTGCTCCCTGCGGAGTTTTCCAATCAGCTGTCCACACTTGTATCAAGCAGGTGACAGATGCTCTGTTCAGGCATGCATTGACTTTCATCCACTACCGCTGGGACGAGGCCAGACAAACAGAGCGAGCCAGAGGCTTCGCGGCCATTGCTGGCTTCCCCCGCATCCAGGGTGCTATAGACTGTACACATGTGGCCATCAAGGCGCCAGCGGATGAGCCCGGTGCCTTCGTCAACAGGAAGGATTCCACTCCATGAACATGCAGATAGTGTGTGATCACAGGATGCAGATTCTGCAAGTTTATGCAAGGTACCCAGGCAGCTCCCACGACGCTTACATCCTCAGACGCCCAGGTGTTGAGGCTCTTCAGTGCTCCAGCCCGGCTGGATGGATGGCTGCTGGGTGACAAGGACTATCCCCTCAGAAGGTGGCTCATGATGCCTCTCCGCCATCCAAGAACAGAGGCTGAGCAGCAGTACAATAAGAGCCAGGGCAACACAAGGGCTGTGGTGGAGAGAACCATCAGTCTTTTCAAGATGCGCTTCTGATGCCTGGACTGCTCAGGGGGTGCACGCTGATAGTGGTTGCATGCTGCGCTCTCCATAATCTGGTGCTGGAAAAGGGCGACGCAGTGGATGAGGAAGACATAGATGCAGTTGCTCCAGATGCACACGATGAGTCCGGCATTGAGTCCGAGGATGAGCACGCACAGGAGAATGCTGAGGGGATAGACGCTGACCTGGGCATACTCCAGGGAGGCAGGGTCACCCGGGAGGCTTTAATCCAAAGAACCTTCAGCTAGTCTACCACAGATGGATCTTCAACACACACCAGGGCTGCAGGCTCCATACTCAATACATGAGTGTTAAATCAGCCTGGATAGGAACATTAACTAAGGCCCTTGTCAATAAAGCTCAATATCAAACAACTCACAACATCATGGATTCCCGTCCACTTGCAGAAGTAAGGAATCACCTGGAGGCATGGCAGCATGTCAGAATTCATTGAGGGAACAAATGTAACTTCATAAACCAAAAGAAAAGGTGTTGGACATCACACCCAAGTCTTCCAGAAAGTACTATGAGCCAACATAAAAGCACCAGTGAGAAACCCGTGGTGTGCCTAAGGTGCCTTAAATTTATGCTCATGGGTGCTCCATCTATGTGCTGGGAGTGGCATCTGAGACAGCCTGCTCACTGTGCTGTCCTGTCGGTCTCGATGACCTTGGCAGAGGTCCTCTGGCTCATGGAGCCTGTGCTGGTCCTGCCTGGGAGGGAGCGGCCAGTTCCACAGCTGGCATCTCCCCAGTTGCCGCAGCCTGATCGGATGCCATGGTCACTGGCAGAGGGGCGGAGGGGCTGCTGCCCTCATCTGGACCGCCCTGAGAGGAGCCCGTGTAGACGACAGGCAGCTTTGGACCTCCCTGCTCAATGTAGAGGGATGGGCACCGAGCTGGGATACTTGGTGCCCAAACCATCTCCCACACGGGCAATTACCAGCTGAGGTCAATGCCGTTGTGAGGGCCTGCAGGTCCGAGCGCAACCCCAGGAGGCCTTGATTGAAGGAGCATCTCCATGAGAGTCGCCACTCTCTCCATGGAGGAAGCAGGGTGCTCGGCAATGAGGCTCAATGCATTGGTGATGCTCCGCGTGGACTCCTCAAGCATGGGCACCAAGCCACGCATAGCCTTATGTATCTCCGCCAGAACCTCCCGCATACCCTGCTGCACTTCCAGCGTTTGCTGCCTCACGGGTGACTCCAGAGGCACGTCATCAGTCACCGACTGAGCATGTGCCTGGTCTCCAGCAATCCTCCGACTGCCGGTGCCCTGGGCACTCTCTGTCTCTGCCCGCACCTCAAGTGAGTGTGAAGTGCCCTCACCGCCGTGCCCTGGGACACTAGCCGAAGATCTAATTCCCACCTTTGTGCTAGTATCTGCGCTGTTGCCTGCCTGGCAGAGATGGTGTGATGGTGGTGAGTGGATTTCCTCTGTGCCCTCAGGGGTGGACCTCCAGCCTGGCCTGTCCCAATGGCCTTCCATCCAGCCTAGCCTGTCCCAGTGGCCTTCCCTCCAGTCTGGCCTGACCCGCTGGCCCACCCTCTGGACTTGCATGATGCACAGTAGTCCTCTGCTGTGCTCTTCTCCCTGCCATTGTGAGCAGCCTTGCTAAGGCTGCCAGGCCTTCATTTAAACAGGCTGCCAGGTCACCATTGGACCCGGCAGTCTATGCATGCCCACCACCGCCCATCCACTCCCGCTATCCTTGGGAGTTGAGAAATGTGTTGTGCTAGCCTTAATTGGCCCACCCGTGTAAAATGGCAGCGCAGACCTGATCGCGGGCACCAATCAGGCTCGCTCCTGCACGGCCCACCCAACATGGGGAAAATTCTCCCCCATGTGTTTTTTTCAAATAGAAATATTTTCAGTTCTGTAGCGCCTTTCATGTCCTCAGGACACCCCAAAACGCTTCACAGCCCCTGATGTACTTTTGAAGTGCAGTCACTGTTTTAATGTAGGAAAGTGTAGAAAACATAATTTAGCAGGTAGAATCTTTGGGATGGAAGGAAAAAGGATAAAACTACAAAAGGGAATATTGGCAGGCAGAAGACAAAAAGGCTTTGAAGAGAAGGGGAGTTCAGAAGAATGGAAAGAGATTAGAAAAGAGGAAATTACGTTGCTAATTTCCAGACAGCACTTCCAGTGGAACTGGAGATCTGTTAGGACTTTTCAACGTTATTATGGTAGGTGAAATTGTGGGGTTATTATTATTTCCCCTTTCAGAAACAAAGTGATGTTTTGATCATTGCAGCCAAGCAAGCTTTGGGAAAGTGATGTTGGACTCAGAAATAAAACAAGCTGCTGCAAGTGACATGAAGTCCAAACATGGCCTTTTGACGTTGTTACAAATTGTTTGATATTTTGGACTTGAGTAGTGGAAGCCGACAATGATTAATGCTGCCCTAAGTTTTTATTTCTGATTTTTCTAGGGTGGTTCAGACAATGTAATATCATCCCATACAGTAAAGATGTGGATTTGGGAATATTGATAAAGGATTATAAGGCTGACATTATCACAGCGTTCCAGAGGGCTGGACTTCCATTGAAACATAAGTTTGGTAAAGTGAGTCCACTGCATGATTTGCTACGTCATCATGAATCATATATTTCTTAGATAATTTAACATTTTTTGTCAATGATTAAGTGCTTTACACCTATTAGAATCGGTTTCAATCAAGAGTTTCTGAAGACAAAAACCACATTATTAGCTCAAGTATTATTTAAAGTTGATTGCCAAGACAGTCACAAATCCTGTTAAGTGAGCAGTAGCAATTAGCTCAATTCCTCCAATCATAATACAAGTAGGAAAAGCTACGTTAAAGCAATCCGTTTGCTTATAAAGCTATAAACCAACAAATGGCAACTACTATAAAACCAGCCAAGTCTTCAACGGTCAGGTTGTTTCCTCATATACACCAATAAGTACGGCTTAAAAATACCACAGGTACATTAATAGTAATATAATACTGGAAAAAAAAATGAATTAGCATGTTCGACGTGCTTCCAAGAAGTTTCTCCAGTACAGACCTGCCCATTCTATGAACCCTGGTGCTCAAATTCTGTTGTAAACCCAGCATTTAGACTATTCCACTGGGCTGTAAAGTTTTAGCTCCTGTTGGTGCGCTGTATGGTTGAGTGAGCACAAGAGAGAGATACATCATCAGAGTTTTAAGGTTTCACCCTTCTGGAACATGTTACATAAGCCTATATTGTAAAAAATAATAATGAGGCAGCAGGAACAGTGAATAAAAAATGTATTCCAATAATGTCAGCAGTTGAAACTTTCAGTGGTATGCGTTAAAGATGCTGTTTGAGGCAAAGTTTTTTTTTGCAGATGAGAGAACCTCCCCCTTTTTGCTGGGATTAGAGGGAGATGCTTTGCTGCCCAGATGCTGTGGCTGTCAGCTGAGGAAAATGACCACATGCTCATGAAACTCTCAAGAGGGGAGAAAAGCCCTCTGGAGCAGCACTGCATAAAAAAGAAGGGCAGAAGTTTCCAGCCCCACCCGCTGGTGGGATCTTCCAGTCCCGCTGAAGTCAATGGGGATTTGAATGGGCTTGCTGCATTGCCACAAGGGGCACACTATGCCGCGCGTGGGGTGGGGGGGTGGGGTGGTGTGGTGTGGTGGGGGTGGGGGGTGCGTTGATGGTGGTGCTGCTGGAAAATCCTGGCCCAAATTTCAGTAAGAACTAAAAGTTCACTGTTGGCAATAAAAGGGTAAATAACTCTTCTTTTCCATTTTACCCAATGCTTTATTCTGCTGGTATTTCAGACCAGGATTTTTTCGCCCCGCCTGTCACCAGGATCTTCTGGTCCCGTCGAAAGTCGGTGGACTTTTGTCTGGCCAGCCACGCCCCCACCATCAGCCCCACTGGCAGTGGGGCTGCAAAATCCCAGCCTCAGAGTTTGTTTCCTGTGGAAAAGCTTCTTTTGCTTTCTGGGTCTGCAGGCAATTTGGGTCAAATTGAACACTTTAGTAAATCCAGAAAAAAAGTTTAGATTCTAATCAGAACCTGTTTCAACTGGGCTCGGATCAGACGACAGTACCTCCCATTAATTAAAGCAAAGCAGAGTCTTATTTAACCCTGATCTCACCAAAATGTTAGGGAATCTAAAATTAACTCAGTCCGACCTTTTTATATTGTGTTTTGTTTCAGGAGGAGGACAGTCTAGAGCTTTCCTTTCAGGCAGCGGATGTGAAACTGGATATCTTCTTCTTCTATGAAGAGGATGATTACATGTGGAATGGAGGAACCCAGGCCAAAACTGGCAAAAAATTCAAGTATGTTGCTAACATTTATTTACTTCAACATGCAGTCAATATTCCCTCTATTTTTTTCCATCTGTGTGAGGAATTAATTTTGTTAGTTGCACCAATATTAAGAAAATGTGTGAATGTACACCACCAGGGGAAACAAAAAACCTATATATAATATATATTTACCAGATAGTTACCGTTGCTATGGAAGATGAAAGAATACCACCCCTAGCCATTGACACAGTAACATGCTGGTTCGCAAATTACCAGATTTACTGAGTTCAATTTTACACTTACCATGGGGCCATTTGAATTCATGACCTCTAGCTTTAAAGTTCAGTACCATAACCACTACACCACCATACATGAGAGAGATGTGTGTTAGTTTTTATAATGTTGCTTGTACTTTAGTCATTTGACAGAAGAAATTGGTAGCTGTGGCTAAAGACTAGGATCTTTTGTTTCAATTTGACAAACTCGAAATAGAAAGAGCTGAGGAGGCTCACCTTTTGAATTGATAGAAAATGTGGAAAAGGCAACTTTTATTTTTTCAGCTTATTGAGAGTTTACTTAAAACTACTATGAATAGTGAAGGAAACAGCTTATTCACTTCTTCACATCAACAAACATAATCAGGCAGAGGTAAAGAGTGTCTATGAATTTGCAGAGGTTGGTTCTTGTGAACTGGAGGGTGAAAGTCAGAGAGAGAGTGTCCACGTAAGTCAAGTGAATATTGAAGCAGGGGGATTCCATCTGGGAACTGGGGAAGAGAGCATTGTAGTGATGAGAGAATGAAATTGCAGGAGGGAGAGTGACTGTAGTGGTAGTTTTTGGGGAAGTAGTAGCATTTATTCCGCCTACGGATTTTTTAGATTAAAAATCTATGAATTATGTAATAATAAACCAGTTCACCATTTTTAAAGTAACTGTCTCTCACAATGCATACAGAAGTGAATTGAGTCGATTGAGCATTTGGAAGTATGCATGGTTTAAAATGTCCCGTGAAACAACCTCACAAGAATCTTTGTGTTATTGTTTGGAAATCTGGACTAGGAATCTAAAACTTTTCACAAACTCTTTAGAAATGTCTTTGTGTTTTTAATGTGTTGAATGTCTTTGGGATTAATCTTCCTTTAATAATTCTACAAAACCAGCTGCAGCAGAATTACTAGATAAGTGGTATTAACTGGCCCAAAAATCCTGTTACTAACTCTTACTGATTCAATAACTCTTAATATCTTACTAACTCTTTCAGCTTACCTCCTGTTCACCACCTCTCGCCTCTCTGACTCACCAACTCTTCCACTTACTGCCTCCCTCACCCACTCACCCCTTCCCTCTCTGACCCTCTGGACTCACCGACCCTCCTGCTGACTGTTTCCCTCCTCCAACCTTCTCTCTCATTGCCTCCCTCTCCAACATCCATGCTTACCACTTCCCTCTGCCGACTTCCCTGCTCGCCACCTCCCTCTCCAACATTTCCACTCATGCTTCTCTCCCCCAAGTGGGAACTGAAGACTTTGGGAGGATGTCTGCTTGCTGTTAACTTTCAAGGAGTCAGCTGGTGTGCATTAGCCAGGCTGAGTGATAGGTTTGGGCACCAGGAACTAACATGAGTGAATTTCAGCTGTTAATTCCACCTGATTAATCATGTCAGGCTTGGCTCTTGTCCATTAATTTCCTGTCGTCGAGGTGTCTATCAGTTCTTTGCCTGCGGGCTGTAGTGGCAGTAAACATCATTTAACTATCAGGCTGTGTGCAGCTGTAAGTGTATGGCACTTGATGGACTGTTGCCTAGCTGTGCAGGCATGCACCTGAGAGGAAACACTGCTCTTGGTTCTCTGCTGAAGGCAATTTCTAAACAATTAGTAACTTGCTGTAAGATGATATATACAATGCAAAATAATGTCTACTAACCATTGCTTTTGACTTCACAGTTTACCAAAAGTAAAGACAGAAGATGCATACATATTGCATCTGTAATGGCAGCATGTATGTTGAACACAGTACATGCTGTGCCCTACAGAAACCACTCATTCTCTACATGCATGTCTCATCCTGACTTACAGCAGGAACAGAAATATTGGCAGAATCTTGCCCTTGTCAGCAGGGGTGGTCGGGAAGCCGGCCACCACCCGCGATCTGGGCCGGAAGGCAATTTCACGCTGGCAGACTATATAGGGCCTGCTCAGCATGAAATGCGAGTGGCAGCTCTCAGTGCTGCCTTTGTGGGTGTGGAGAAGTGGGGAGTGGGGTGAGTGTGAACTTCGTGCATGCACACGAGTGCGAACTTCATAATCTCCCTAAGAGGCACCGCTGCCTCAGGAAGATGAAGCATTTTCAAAAAAAAATAAAGAAATAAATAATATGAAAAACATGCCCCCTTATGATCCTGTCACACGAGCGGGGACATGTTATTAATCAAACTTTAAATTTTTTATTTTTATTTGCTTTAGGAAACCTCATCCCGCCCATGGATGAGGTTTCCAAAAAAGTGCTGAGACCACTTGGCCTTTTTGCCTATCTACCAACTGTAAGGTTGGGCGGGCAGCGAAAAATTTACTTCAGTAACCTTGTTAATGGCCTTAACAGGTCTTTTAATTGTCGTTGGGCACGCTGCCGAATCTGGCGTGCGCCTGCCGAACGAAATATCACGCAACTGCGCGTTGATGTTGGGAGGCTCGCCTGATATCAACACACGTCATTTTATGCTCGAGCGGGTCAGGCTTGCGCACGTCTGCCGAGCTAAAAATTTTGTCAGCAGGCTGTGCTTTTCTTTAAGGGTATCAGGATAACATTTTTAAGTACTCTGGTGTAGACTGTTTTCTTCATGATGCAGTGCATATGGGTCTTGCATTCTGAGTTGGGTGTGGAGCAAGAACAGCAGGGCCCTACCACTGACTACTAAAGGAATCAAAGGCTGACTCAGGTCACATACCTGGGTATCGCTTATTTAAAAAGAAAAAAATCCAAGGGTTAAGCGCGAGCCTGATAATGTGCCTCATAAAGATGGTGTCATTATTATAAATTTTCTTTTATTCGTTCATGGGATGTGGGTGTCGATGGCTAGGCTGGCATTTATTGCCCATCCCCAATTGCCCTTGCTCAGAGGGCGTTTTAAGAGTCAACCATACTGCTGTGGGTCTGGTGTCATATGTAGGCCAGACTGGGTAAGGACGGCAGATTTCATTCCCTAAAAGACATTAGTGAACCAGATGGATTTTTACAACAATCGGCAATGGTTTCATGGTCATCATCAAACTTTTAATTCCAGATTTTTATTGAATTCAAATTCCCCCATCTGCCGCGGTGGGATTTGAACCTGGGCCCCCAGAGCATTACCCCGGGCCTGTGGAGTTTTAGTCCAGTGATGATACCACTATTTCTTCGCCTCTCTGCAAACTGCCATTTAGCTTAACTGTACCATTTTTAAAAAAATTCTCTGCCTTCTAAGCTAGTAATAATTTTTTTTCAACTTAACTCCACTTTTTGTTTTTATGTTAAAAACCTGAAACAGGACATTTTAAATTATTAAAAGCTGACTTTGAGTCATTACGAATATGGGGGTGACTTTCTCTTCTTCATGATGTGTATCCATTGCTTGTTTGTAAAAGCAGTCTCCAGATCATAGAAGTGCTCTGCTGTTCACACTATCTTACGTCTATTCCATAGAACAATCCCTGTTGCAGATTGTTTTTTGCTTCATTTTAATGGAGCTTAAGCAGCTTCTCCCCTTGCGAGATAGCACTGAATCCTACTTTTTCATAAGCTGCCTGTTGGTTAGAAAAATATTGGGCAGAGTGGGATGTAAGGGATTTTTCTTTTCTCTATTTTTAATATTTTTAAAAGTTGAGGCGATCTCCCTGAGGCTGCACTTAGCCTCAGGGAGATGAGTACGCTCTTTCATGTACATGCGCGAAAGAGGGCACTCTCGATTTTAGGGATTCCTCCCCCCACCCGCACAGGGAGCGCATAGCGCTTCCCGGCGGACATCACACTGGGCGGGCCTTAATTGGCCCCCCCCCCATGTAAAATGGCGGTGCAGCCCAGATCGCTGGCGGCAGTTGGCTCCGCGCCCACCAGCGATTGGGTCAGGCCCACCCGCCCGACAAACAGAAAATTCTGCCCATTGTGTTTTACTGTTGGATTTATTTTAAAACTGCTGTTAACTTAAATAATTCACATTTTGAATCATTTCCATGAATTCCAGGGACGGTGCAGACTCACTGGGCCGAAGGGCCTCTTCTGCATTGTGTGATTCTGGAATTTTACAGCCTTGTTGCAGTGGGGGTGGGGCTGTAAAATGTGGAGAGCTGTTCATAAGTCCTTTGACTTCGGTGGGACTGTAAAATCCCATCAGCGTAAAATTCCGCCCCAGATTTCTTTTTGCAACAAAGACCAAGCATCACAAAAGGTTTGTTCCTCCTCATATTTCAGTAGGTGGTTTTCCTCTCGTTTGTTATTTTGCTCGTCCAGCTTCAGGCATCTGAAATGTTTGGCTCAATGTGTAAAGCATAAGTACCACTTACACCAAGCTAAATATTCAGTCCTGGCCACGTCAGTTTGTATAACCTCAGCATGAGCAGCAACTCTGTCTGGATTTCCTCAGTTTGAGACCAGCTCAACTACTGGTTGAACCATCTCTGACTGCCCTGGAATCAGAGAGGGAGAGCTTGCCAGATGGTCTAATAGAGACATGTGGTTCATATCAGCAATTAAAGCACCTTTCAAGGTAGTCAGACATCCTAAGTTGCTTCACGGGAGGGTTATCAAATAAAATTTGACACCAGGCTGCGCAAGGAGATATTAGGATAGGTGACCAGAAGCTTGGTCAAAGAAGCAGGTTTTAAGGAGCCTCTTAAAGATGGAAAAAGAGGCATAGAGGTTTAGGGAGGGAATTACAGAGCTTTGGAAACAAAGGAAATCAGGGATGTGCAAGAGACCAGAGTTAGAGGAACATGGGGTTCTCAGAGTAGGTCTTTAGACCTTTTTAGTTGTAGGGCTGGAGGAAGTTACAAAATAACTGGTTACTGTGCGGGGTCAAGTCAAAATGGTTGATTCACAGAGACCAGTGAGTGTTATTAGAGTATTGCATTATTTTTTTATTAAATGAGAAAATTATTTTTAAAAATTAATGAAACCAAATGTTGATTTATACCTCAAAACAACACAAAGTACTGCAGATGCTGGAAATCTGAAATAATAACAGGAAATGCTGGAAATACTCAGCAGGTGCGTCAGCATCTTTGGAGAGAGAAACCGAGTTAATGTTTCATGTCTATGACATTAAATGACAAAAGGGATGACGATGCAAGGCCAAAGGGAGTGGCAATGGGACAAGTAAAGAAACAAAAGGTGTGTCATGGGGAACAAAAAGCTCAGCAGTTCTGACAGCATCTGCAGAGAGGAATACAGTTAACGTTTCGAGTCCGAATGACTCTTCGTCAGAACTAAGGAAAAATAGAAAAGAGGACAGACCAAAGGTGTTTTTTTTTACCTTAGGTCTGTCCGCAAGCATGACCCAGTCCTCCCTGTCGCTTGCCATTTCAACACTCCACCCTGCTTACATGCCCACATGTCCGTCCTTGGCCTGCTGCATTGTTCCAGTGAAGCTCAATGCAAACTGGAGGAATATCACCTCATCTTCCGACTAGGCACTTTACAGCCTTCTGGACTGAATATTGAGTTCAACAACTTTAGATCATGAACTTTCTCCTCCATCCCCACCCCCTTTCCGATCCCCCTTTTTCCAATAATTGATTTAGATTTTTCTTTTCCCATCTATTTCCATTATTTTTAAATGTATTTCCATCCATTGTTTTATCTCTACCTTTTAGCCTTTTGCGATTCCTTCACCCCACCCCAACCCCACTAAGGCTATCTGTACCTTGCTTGTCCTGCTTTCTACCCTTAATTAGCACATTCCTTTAGAAAATATCACCACCTTCAACACCCTTTTGTCTGTGACATCTTTTGGCAATCTCCACCTATCACTGGCACTCTATCCAGCTCTACCTGTCCCACCCCCCTTAAACCAGCTTATATTTCACCTCTTTTCTATTTTTCCTTAGTTCTGATGAAGAGTCATTCGGACTCGAAATGTTAACTGTATTCCTCTCTGCAGATGCTGTTAGACCTGCTGAGTTTTTCCAGGTATTTTTGTGTTTGTTCTAGATTTCCAGCATCCGCAGTATTTTGCTTTTATCTTAGTGTGTCTAGGGGAGGTGTGAATATCAGGATCCTGAATAGCAGCTATCCAAAGTAAAGTAAACGAAATTAGAGAGAAAAAAACAAACCAGCAAAGAAACAAAACAAAATGGGAGCAGAGATTACAAACTAAAACTGTTGAACTCAATGTTGGCTCCAGAAGCCTGTAAAGTGCCCAGTCAAAAGATGAGGTGCTGTTCCTCAAGTTTTCATTGAGTTTAATTGACCATGGACAGAAACGTCAGAGTGGGAGCAAGGTGGAGAATTAAGATGATAGGTGACTGGAAGCGCGGGATCATGCTTGCAGACTGAATGGAGGTGTTCTGCAAAGCGATCACCCGGTCTCCGTCTGCATTGATTTTATAGTTTTGTACAAGTATCCTACTGCCAATACTATGTTTGCTTATTCTGGTTTCTTATTTCCTTACCAAATTGTTTTTGCAGATACATATTTCCTAAATTTACCCTGTGCTGGACTGAATTTCTGGAACTGAAAGTACGCGTCCCCTGCAAAACACTCCCGTATGTGGAAGCAAACTATGGCAAGAACTGGGAAATCCCTGTAACCAGTTGGGATTGGAAAAGTTCACCAGCAAATGTGCAAGAAAATGGCATTTGGCCTATTGGAGACTGGGATGAAGTCATCCAGATACACTGAGCATGGCTGAAACAAAATTGGGGGTGGGGTTGGGTATGGGATAAAGGAGGAGCATTGATGCAACAAATGAACCAGAACTACATGGAAAAGGGCGACTTTAATGTTTGATTCTCTCCACTGAGAGGATTACTAATCACAGCACCTGGAGCTGATCAGGTGAAGGCTGTCCATTGGCATTAATAGTGGTAAAGGTTTCCCTCCGAATAAAGTAAGCCTCTTATGACATAGAAAGGCAGTTTGCAGACTGAATTTCCCGAAACAGACCAGACATTTAGAAACTACATTAATCAAGCCTTAAATTTCATGTTTAGAATAACATTCTGCCAGTGAAAGTTGTGGATTGGAACTATTTTGTAAATGTTGTGCTACTGAATGCTTTTTTACTTCAGATTAAAATGTTAACTTATTCATATTTTAAATTATATATTTATGCATGAACAAAATTCTACAGTTTAAATTAGCAGATAGGTTTTGGAAACTACACAGGCAACTCCTGGATACAGGCGCTGAGTGCGAGGCGCTGAGTGCGAGGCGCTGAGTGCGAGGCGCTGAGTGCGAGGCGCTGAGTGCGAGGCGCTGAGTGCGAGGCGCCGAGACGCTGAGTGCGAGGCGCCGAGACGCTGAGTGCGAGGCGCCGAGACGCTGAGTGCGAGGCGCCGAGACGCTGAGTGCGAGGCGCCGAGACGCTGAGTGCGAGGCGCCGAGACGCTGAGTGCGAGGCGCCGAGAAGCTGAGTGCGAGGCGCCGAGACGCTGATTGCAAAGCGCCGAGACGCTGAGTGCAAAGCGCCGAGATGCTGAGAGCGAGGCACCGAGACGCTGAATGCAAGGCACCGAGACTCAGAGCGCGAGGCGGTGAGACTCAGAGTGCGAGGCGCTGAGTGTGAGGCGCTGAGTGCGAGTCTCTCAGAAGCTGAGTGCGAGACACTGAGACTCTGATTGCAAAGCACCGAGACGATGAGTGTGAGGCGCCGAGACGCTGAGTGCAAAACGCCGAGACGCTGAGTGCGAGGCGCCGAGACGCTGAGTGCGAGGCGCCGAGACGCTGAGTGCGAGGCGCCGAGACGCTGAGTGCGAGGCGCCGAGACGCTGAGTGCGAGGCGCCGAGACGCTGAGTGCGAGGCGCTGAAGCGCTGAGTTCGAGGCGCCGAGACGCTGAGTGCAAGGCACGGAGACGATGATTGCAAAGCGCCGAGACGCTGAGTGCAAGGTGCTGAGATGCTGAGTGCGAGGCACCGAGACGCAGAATGCAAGGCGCTGAGACTCAGAGTGCGAGGCGGTGAGTGTGAGGCGCTGAGTGCGAGTTGCTCAGAAGCTGAGTGCGAGACGCTGAGACTCTGATTGCAAAGCACCGAGACGCTGAGTGCGAGTCGCCGAGACGCTGAGTGCGAGTCGCCGAGACGCTGAGTGCGAGTCGCTGAGTGCGAGTCGCTGAGACGCTGAGTGCGAGACGCTGAGTGCGAAACGCTGAGGGCGAGGCGCTGAGCCGCTGAGTGCGAGGCGCTGAGCCGCTGAGTGCGAGGCGCTGAGCCGCTGAGTGCGAGGCACTGAGACGCTGAGTGCGAGGCACTGAGACGCTGAGTGCGAGGCGCTGAGTGCGAGGCGCTGAGACGCTGAGTGCGAGGCGCTGAGACGCTGAGTGCGAGACGCTGAGACGCTGAGTGCAAGACGCTGAGACGCTGAGTGCGAGGCGCTGAGTCGCTGAGTGCGAGGCGCTGAGACTCAGTGCGAGGCGCTGAAGTGCTGAGTGCGAGGAGCTGAGACGCTGAGTGCGAGGCGCTGAGTGCGAGGCGCTGCGACGCTGAGCTCGAGTCGCTGAGTGCGAGGCGCTGAGACGCTGAGTGCGAGGCGCTGATGTCCTGAGGCGCTGAGTTCAAGGCAGAGTGCGAGGTGCTGAGTGCGAGGCGCTGAATGCGTGGCGCTGAGACGCCGAGTGCGAGGCGCTGTGACTCTGAGTGCGAGTCGCAGAGGGCGAGGCGCTGAGGGCGAGGCACTGAGACGCTGAGTGTAAGGTGCTGAGACGCTGAGGGCGAGGCGCTGAGACCCTGAGGGCGAGGCGCTGAGACACTGAGGGCGAGGCGCTGAGACGCTGAGTGCGAGGCGCTGAGACGCTGAGTGTGAGGCGCTGAGTGCGAGGCGCAGAGACGCTGAGTGCAGGTCGCTGAGGCGCTGAGTGCGAGGCGCTGAGACGCTGAGTGTAAGGCGCTGAGACGCTGAGTGCGAGACGCTGAGTGCGAGACGCTGAGTGCGAGACGCTGAGTGCGAGACGCTGAGTGCGAGGCGCTGAGACGCTGAGTGCGAGGCGCTGAGGCGCTGAGTGCGAGGCTCTGAGGCGCTGAGTGCGAGGCGCTGAGGCGCTGAGTGCGAGGCGCTGAGACGCTGAGTGCGAGGCGCTGAGGCGCTGAGTGCGAGGCGCTGAATGCATGGCGCTGAGACGCTGAATGCGAGGCGCTGATGTCCTGAGGCGCTGAGTTCAAGGCGGAGTGCGAGGTGCTGAGTGCGAGGCGCTGAATGCATGGCGCTGAGACGCCGAGTGCGAGGCTCTGCGACTCTGAGTGCGAGTCGCAGAGGGCGAGGGGCTGAGGGCGAGGCACTGAGACGCTGAGCTCGAGTCGCTGAGACTCTGAGCGCGAGGCGCTGAGACGCTGAGTGCGAGGCGCTGAGACGTTGAGGGCGAGGCGCTGAGACCCTGAGGGCGAGGCGCTGAGACCCTGAGGGCGAGGCGCTGAGACCCTGAGTGCGAGGCGCTGAGACCCTGAGTGTGAGGCGCTGAGTGCGAGGCGCAGAGACGCTGAGTGCAGGTCGCTGAGGCGCTGAGTGCGAGGCGCTGAGACGCTGAGTGCGAGACGCTGAGACGCTGAGTGTGAGGCGCTGAGTGCGAGGCGCTGAGACGCTCAGTGCGAGGCGCTGAGACTCAGTGCGAGGCGCAGAAGCGCTGAGTGCGAGGCGCTGAGATGCTGAGTGCGAGGCGCTGATGTCCTGAGGCGCTGAGTTCAAGGCGGAGTGCGAGGTGCTGAGTGCGAGGTGCTGAGTGCGAGGTGCTGAGTGCGAGGTGCTGAGTGCGAGGTGCTGAGTGCGAGGTGCTGAGTGCGAGGTGCTGAGTGCGAGGCGCTGAGTGCGAGGCGCTGCGACGTTGAGTGCGAGTCGCTGAGGGTGAGGTGCTGAGACGCTGAGCTCGAGTCGCTGAGTGCGAGGCGCTGAGACGCTGAGTGCGAGGCGCTGATGTCCTGAGGCGCTGAGTTCAAGGCGGAGTGCGAGGTGCTGAGTGCGAGGCGCTGAATGCGTGGCGCTGAGACGCCGAGTGCGAGGCGCTGCGACTCTGAGTGCGAGTCGCAGAGGGCGAGGGGCTGAGGGCGAGGCACTGAGACGCTGAGCTCGAGTCGCTGAGACTCTGAGCGCGAGGCGCTGAGACGCTGACTGCGAGGCGCTGAGACGCTGACTGCGAGGCGCTGAGACGCTGACTGCGAGGCGCTGAGACGCTGAGGGTGAGGCGCTGAGACGCTGAGGGCGAGGCGCTGAGACGCTGAGGGCGAGGCGCTGAGACGCTGAGGGCGAGGCGCTGAGACGCTGAGGGCGAGGCGCTGAGACGCTGAGGGCGAGGCGCTGAGACGCTGAGGGCGAGGCGCTGAGACGCTGAGGGCGAGGCGCTGAGACGCTGAGTGCGAGGCGCTGAGAGCGAGGCGCAGAGACGCTGAGTGCAGGTCGCTGAGGCGCTGAGTGCGAGTTGCTCAGAAGCTGAGTGCGAGACGCTGAGACTCTGATTGCAAAGCACCGAGACGCTGAGTGCGAGTCGCCGAGACGCTGAGTGCGAGTCGCTGAGTGCGAGTCGCTGAGACGCTGAGTGCGAGACGCTGTGTGCGAGACGCTGAGGGCGAGGCACTGAGCCGCTGAGTGCGAGGCGCTGAGCCGCTGAGTGCGAGGCGCTGAGCCGCTGAGTGCGAGGCGCTGAGCCGCTGAGTGCGAGGCGCTGAGACGCTGAGTGCGAGGCACTGAGACGCTGAGTGTGAGGCGCTGAGTGCGAGGCGCAGAGACGCTGAGTGCAGGTCGCTGAGGCGCTGAGTGCGAGGCGCTGAGACGCTGAGTGCGAGGCGCTGAGACGCTGAGTGCGAGATGCTGAGACGCTGAGTGCAAGACGCTGAGACGCTGAGTGCGAGGCGCTGAGACTCAGTGCGAGGCGCTGAAGTGCTGAGTGCGAGGAGCTGAGACGCTGAGTGCGAGGCGCTGAGTGCGAGGCGCTGTGACGCTGAGTGCGAGTCGCTGAGGGCGAGGTGCTGAGTGCGAGGCGCTGAGATGCTGAGTGCGAGGCGCTGAGACGCTGAGTGCGAGGCGCTGAGACGCTGAGTGCGAGGCGCTGAGTGCGAGGCGCTGCGACGCTGAGCTCGAGTCGCTGAGTGCGAGGCGCTGAGACGCTGAGTGCGAGGCGCTGATGTCCTGAGGCGCTGAGTTCAAGGCGGAGTGCGAGGTGCTGAGTGCGAGGCGCTGAATGCGTGGCGCTGAGACGCCGAGTGCGAGGCGCTGTGACTCTGAGTGCGAGTCGCAGAGGGCGAGGCGCTGAGGGCGAGGCACTGAGACGCTGAGTGCAAGGCGCTGAGACGCTGAGGGCGAGGCGCTGAGACCCTGAGGGCGAGGCGCTGAGACACTGAGGGCGAGGCGCTGAGACGCTGAGTGCGAGGCGCTGAGGCGCTGAGTGCGAGGCGCTGAGACGCTGAGTGTAAGGCGCTGAGACGCTGAGTGCGAGACGCTGAGTGCGAGACGCTGAGTGCGAGACGCTGAGTGCGAGGCGCTGAGACGCTGAGTGCGAGGCGCTGAGGCGCTGAGTGCGAGGCGCTGAGGCGCTGAGTGCGAGGCGCTGAGGCGCTGAGTGCGAGGCGCTGAGGCGCTGAGTGCGAGGCGCTGAGGCGCTGAGTGCGAGGCGCTGAGGCGCTGAGTGCGAGGCGCTGAGTGCGAGGCGCTGAGGCGCTGAGTGCGAGGCGCTGAGACGCTGAGTGCGAGGCGCTGAGACGCTGAGTGCGAGGCGCTGAGGCGCTGAGTGCGAGGCGCTGAATGCATGGCGCTGAGACACCGAGTGCGAGGCTCTGCGACTCTGAGTGCGAGTCGCAGAGGGCGAGGGGCTGAGGGCGAGGCACTGAGACGCTGAGCTCGAGTCGCTGAGACTCTGAGCGCGAGGCGCTGAGACGCTGAGTGCGAGGCGCTGAGACGTTGAAGGCGAGCCGCTGAGACCCTGAGGGCGAGGCGCTGAGACCCTGAGGGCGAGGCGCTGAGACCCTGAGGGCGAGGCGCTGAGACCCTGAGTGCGAGGCGCTGAGACCCTGAGTGTGAGGCGCTGAGTGCGAGGCGCAGAGACGCTGAGTGCAGGTCGCTGAGGCGCTGAGTGCGAGGCGCTGAGACGCTGAGTGCGAGGCGCTGAGACGCTGAGTGCGAGACGCTGAGACGCTGAGTGCGAGGCGCTGAGTGCGAGGCGCTGAGACGCTCAGTGCGAGGCGCTGAGACTCAGTGCGAGGCGCAGAAGCGCTGAGTGCGAGGTGCTGAGTGCGAGGTGCTGAGTGCGAGGTGCTGAGTGCGAGGTGCTGAGTGCGAGGTGCTGAGTGCGAGGTGCTGAGTGCGAGGCGCTGAGTGCGAGGCGCTGAGACGCTGTGTGCGAGGCGCTGAGTGCGAGGCGCTGCGACGCTGAGTGCGAGTCGCTGAGGGTGAGGTGCTGAGACGCTGAGCTCGAGTCGCTGAGTGCGAGGCGCTGAGACGCTGAGTGCGAGGCGCTGATGTCCTGAGGCGCTGAGTTCAAGGCGGAGTGCGAGGTGCTGAGTGCGAGGCGCTGAATGCGTGGCGCTGAGACGCCGAGTGCGAGGCGCTGCGACTCTGAGTGCGAGTCGCAGAGGGCGAGGGGCTGAGGGCGAGGCACTGAGACGCTGAGCTCGAGTCGCTGAGACGCTGAGCGCGAGGCGCTGAGACGCTGTCTGCGAGGCGCTGAGACGCTGACTGCGAGGCGCTGAGACGCTGACTGCGAGGCGCTGAGACGCTGACTGCGAGGCGCTGAGACGCTGAGGGTGAGGCGCTGAGACGCTGAGGGTGAGGCGCTGAGACGCTGAGGGCGAGGCGCTGAGACGCTGAGGGCGAGGCGCTGAGACGCTGAGGGCGAGGCGCTGAGAGCGAGGCGCAGAGACGCTGAGTGCAGGTCGCTGAGGCGCTGAGTGCGAGTTGCTCAGAAGCTGAGTGCGAGACGCTGAGACTCTGATTGCAAAGCACCGAGACGCTGAGTGCAAGTCGCCGAGACGCTGAGTGCGAGTCGCTGAGTGCGAGTCGCTGAGACGCTGAGTGCGAGACGCTGTGTGCGAGACGCTGAGGGCGAGGCACTGAGCCGCTGAGTGCGAGGCGCTGAGCTGCTGAGTGCGAGGCGCTGAGCCGCTGAGTGCGAGGCGCTGAGACGCTGAGTGCGAGGCACTGAGACGCTGAGTGCGAGGCACTGAGACGCTGAGTGTGAGGCGCTGAGTGCGAGGCGCAGAGACGCTGAGTGCAGGTCGCTGAGGCGCTGAGTGCGAGGCGCTGAGACGCTGAGTGCGAGGCGCTGAGATGCTGAGTGCGAGACGCTGAGACGCTGAGTGCAAGACGCTGAGACGCTGAGTGCGAGGCGCTGAGACTCAGTGCGAGGCGCTGAAGTGCTGAGTGCGAGGAGCTGAGACGCTGAGTGCGAGGCGCTGAGTGCGAGGCGCTGTGACGCTGAGTGCGAGTCGCTGAGGGCGAGGTGCTGAGTGCGAGGCGCTGAGATGCTGAGTGCGAGGCGCTGAGACGCTGAGTGCGAGGCGCTGAGTGCGAGGCGCTGCGACGCTGAGCTCGAGTCGCTGAGTGCGAGGCGCTGAGACGCTGAGTGCGAGGCGCTGATGTCCTGAGGCGCTGAGTTCAAGGCGGAGTGCGAGGTGCTGAGTGCGAGGCGCTGAATGCGTGGCGCTGAGACGCCGAGTGCGAGGCGCTGTGACTCTGAGTGCGAGTCGCAGAGGGCGAGGCGCTGAGGGCGAGGCACTGAGACGCTGAGTGCAAGGCGCTGAGACGCTGAGGGCGAGGCGCTGAGACCCTGAGGGCGAGGCGCTGAGACACTGAGGGCGAGGCGCTGAGACGCTGAGTGCGAGGCGCTGAGACGCTGAGTGTGAGGCGCTGAGTGCGAGGCGCAGAGACGCTGAGTGCAGGTCGCTGAGGCGCTGAGTGCGAGGCGCTGAGACGCTGAGTGTAAGGCGCTGAGACGCTGAGTGCGAGACGCTGAGTGCGAGACGCTGAGTGCGAGACGCTGAGTGCGAGGCGCTGAGACGCTGAGTGCGAGGCGCTGAGACGCTGAGTGCGAGGCGCTGAGACGCTGAGTGCGAGGCGCTGAGGCGCTGAGTGCGAGGCGCTGAGGCGCTGAGTGCGAGGCGCTGAGGCGCTGAGTGCGAGGCGCTGAGGCGCTGAGGCGCTGAGTGCGAGGCGCTGAGACGCTGAGTGCGAGGCGCTGAGGCGCTGAGTGCGAGGCGCTGAATGCATGGCGCTGAGACGCCGAGTGCGAGGCTCTGCGACTCTGAGTGCGAGTCGCAGAGGGCGAGGGGCTGAGGGCGAGGCACTGAGACGCTGAGCTCGAGTCGCTGAGACTCTGAGCGCGAGGCGCTGAGACGCTGAGTGCGAGGCGCTGAGACGTTGAAGGCGAGGCGCTGAGACCCTGAGGGCGAGGCGCTGAGACCCTGAGGGCGAGGCGCTGAGACCCTGAGTGCGAGGCGCTGAGACCCTGAGTGTGAGGCGCTGAGTGCGAGGCGCAGAGACGCTGAGTGCAGGTCGCTGAGGCGCTGAGTGCGAGGCGCTGAGACGCTGAGTGCAAGGCGCTGAGACGCTGAGTGCGAGACGCTGAGACGCTGAGTGCGAGGCGCTGAGTGCGAGGCGCTGAGACGCTCAGTGCGAGGCGCTGAGACGCTCAGTGCGAGGCGCTGAGACTCAGTGCGAGGCGCAGAAGCGCTGAGTGCGAGGTGCTGAGTGCGAGGTGCTGAGTGCGAGGTGCTGAGTGCGAGGTGCTGAGTGCGAGGTGCTGAGTGCGAGGCGCTGAGTGCGAGGCGCTGAGACGCTGTGTGCGAGGCGCTGAGTGCGAGGCGCTGCGACGCTGAGTGCGAGTCGCTGAGGGTGAGGTGCTGAGACGCTGAGCTCGAGTCGCTGAGTGCGAGGCGCTGAGACGCTGAGTGCGAGGCGCTGATGTCCTGAGGCGCTGAGTTCAAGGCGGAGTGCGAGGTGCTGAGTGCGAGGTGCTGAGTGCGAGGCGCTGAGACGCCGAGTGCGAGGCGCTGCGACTCTAAGTGCGAGTCGCAGAGGGCGAGGGGCTGAGGGCGAGGCACTGAGACGCTGAGCTCGAGTCGCTGAGACTCTGAGCGCGAGGCGCTGAGACGCTGACTGCGAGGCGCTGAGACGCTGACTGCGAGGCGCTGAGACGCTGAGGGTGAGGCGCTGAGACGCTGAGGGCGAGGCGCTGAGACGCTGAGGGCGAGGCGCTGAGACGCTGAGGGCGAGGCGCTGAGACGCTGAGGGCGAGGCGCTGAGACGCTGAGTGCGAGGCGCTGAGAGCGAGGCGCAGAGACGCTGAGTGCAGGTCGCTGAGGCGCTGAGTGCGAGGCGCTGAGACGCTGAGGGCGAGGCGCTGAGGCGCTGAGTGCGAGGGGCTGAGGCGCTGAGTGCGAGGGGCTGAGGCGCTGAGTGCGAGGGGCTGAGGCGCTGAGTGCGATGCGCTGAGGCGCTGAGTGCGAGGCGCTGAGGCGCTGAGTGCGAGGCGCTGAGGCGCTGAGTGCGAGGCGCTGAGTGCGAGGCGCTGAGTGCGAGGCGCTGAGTGCGAGGCGCTGAGTGCGAGGCGCTGAGACGCTGAGTGCAAAGCGCCGAGACGCTGAGTGCAAGACGCCGAGACGCTGAGTGCAAGACGCCGAGACGCTGAGTGCAAGACGCCGAGATGCTGAGTGCAAGACGCCGAGATGCTGAGTGCAAGACGCCGAGATGCTGAGTGCGAGGCGCCGAGATGCTGAGTGCGAGGCACTGAGACGCTGAGTGCGAGACGCTGAGTGCGAGACGCTGAGGGTGAGGCGCTGAGTGCGAGGCGCTGAGACGCTGAGTGCGAGGCGCTGAGACGCTGAGTGCGAGGCGCTGAGACGCTGAGGGCGAGGCGCCGAGACGCTGAGGGCGAGGCGCCGAGACGCTGAGGGCGAGGCGCCGAGACGCTGAGGGCGAGGCGCCGAGACGCTGAGCGCGAGGCGCCGAGACGCTGAGCGCGAGGCGCCGAGACGCTGAGCGCGAGGCACTGAGTGCGAGGCGCTGAGACGCTGAGTGCGAGGCGCTGAGACGCTGAGTGCGAGGCGCTGAGTGCGAGGCGCTGAATGCATGGCGCTGAGACGCTGAGTGCGAGGCGCTGAGTGCGAGGCGCTGAATGCATGGCGCTGAGACGCTGAGTGCGAGGCGCTGAGACGCTGAGTGCGAGGCGCTGAGACGCTGAGTGCGAGGCGCTGAGACGCTGAGTGCGAGGCGCTGAGACGCTGTGTGCGAGGCGCTGAGTGCGAGGCGCTGAGACGCTGTGTGCGAGGCGCTGAGTGCGAGGCGCTGCGACGCTGAGCTCGAGTCGCTGAGTGCGAGGCGCTGAGACGCTGAGTGCGAGGCGCTGATGTCCTGAGGCGCTGAGTTCAAGGCGGAGTGCGAGGTGCTGAGTGCGAGGCGCTGAATGCGTAGCGCTGAGACGCCGAGTGCGAGGCGCTGAGACGCTGAGTGCAAAGCGCCGAGATGCTGAGTGCAAGGCGCCGAGATGCTGAGTGCGAGGCGCCGAGACGCTGAGTGCAAAGCGCCGAGACGCTGAGGGCGAGGCGCTGAGACGTTGAGGGCGAGGCGCTGAGACGCTGAGCTCGAGTCGCTGAGACTCTGAGCGCGAGGCGCTGAGACGCTGAGCGCAAGGCGCTGAGACGCTGAGGGCGAGGCGCAGAGACCCTGAGGGCGAGGCGCTGAGACGCTGAGTGCGAGGCGCTGAGACGCTGAGTGTGAGGCGCTGAGTTTGAGGCGCAGAGACGCTGAGTGCAGGTCGCTGAGGCGCTGAGTGCGAGGCGCTGAGACGCTGAGTGCGAGGCGCTGAGACGCTGAGTGCGAGGCGCTGAGACGCTGAGTGCGAGGCGCTGAGACGCTGAGTGCGAGGCGCTGAGACGCTGAGTGCGAGGCGCTGAGACGCTGAGTGCGAGGCGCTGAGACGCTGAGTGCGAGGCGCTGAGGCGCTGAGTGCGAGGCGCTGAGGCGCTGAGTGCGAGGCGCTGAGGCGCTGAGTACGAGGCGCTGAGACGCTGAGTGCGAGGCGCTGAGTGCGAGGCGCTGAATGCATGGCGCTGAGACGCTGAGTGCGAGGCGCTGAGACGCTGAGTGCGAGGCGCTGAGACGCTGAGTGCGAGGCGCTGAGTGCGAGGCGCTGAGACGCTGTGTGCGAGGCGCTGAGTGCGAGGCGCTGCGACGCTGAGCTCGAGTCGCTGAGTGCGAGGCGCTGAGACGCTGAGTGCGAGGCGCTGATGTCCTGAGGCGCTGAGTTCAAGGCGGAGTGCGAGGTGCTGAGTGCGAGGCGCTGAATGCGTAGCGCTGAGACGCCGAGTGCGAGGCGCTGTGACTCTGAGTGCGAGTCGCAGAGGGCGAGGCGCTGAGGGCGAGGCACTGAGACGCTGAGCTCGAGTCGCTGAGCCTCTGAGCGCGAGGCGCTGAGACGCTGAATGCAAGGCGCTGAGACGCTGAGGGCGAGGCGCTGAGACCCTGAGGGCGAGGCGCTGAGACCCTGAGGGCGAGGCGCTGAGACGCTGAGTGCGAGGCGCTGAGACGCTGTGTGAGGCGCTGAGTGCGAGGCGCAGAGACGCTGAGTGCAGGTCGCTGAGACGCTGAGTGCGAGGCGCTGAGACGCTGAGTGCAAGGCGCTGAGACGCTGAGTGCGAGACGCTGAGACGCTGAGTGCGAGGCGCTGAGTGCGAGGCGCTGAGGCGCTGAGTGCGAGGCGCTGAGGCGCTGAGTGCGAGGCGCTGAGGCGCTGAGTGCGAGGCGCTGAGGCGCTGAGTGCGAGGCGCTGAGGCGCTGAGTGCGAGGCGCTGAGGCGCTGAGTGCGAGGCGGTGAGGCGCTGAGTACGAGGCGCTGAGACGCTGAGTGTGAGGCGCTGGACATGAGTGCGAGGTGCTGAATGCATGGCGCTGAGACGCTGAGTGCGAGGCGCTGAGACGCTGAGTGCGATTCGCTGAGTGCGAGGCGCTGCGACGCTCAGTGCGAGTCGCTGAGGGTGAGGCGCTGAGACGCTGAGCTCGAGTCGCTGAGTGCGAGGCGCTGAGACGCTGAGTGCGAGGAGCTGAGACGCTGAGTGCGAGGCGCTGATGTCCTGAGGCGCTGAGTTCAAGGCGGAGTGCGAGGTGCTGAATGCGAGGCTCTGCGACTCTGAGTGCGAGTCGCAGAGGGCGAGGGGCTGAGGGTGAGGCACTGAGACGCTGAGCTCGAGTCGCTGAGACTCTGAGCGCGAGGCGCTGAGACGCTGAGTGCGAGGCGCTGAGACGCTGAGGGCGAGGCGCTGAGACGCTGAGGGCGAGGCGCTGAGACGCTGAGGGCGAGGCGCTGAGACGCTGAGGGCGAGGCGCTGAGACGCTGAGGGCGAGACGCTGAGACGCTGAGGGCGAGACGCTGAGACCCTGAGGGCGAGGCGCTGAGACCCTGAGGGCGAGGCGCTGAGACCCTGAGTGCGAGGCGCTGAGTGCGAGGCGCAGAGACGCTGAGTGCAGGTCGCTGAGGCGCTGAGTGCGAGCGCTGAGACGCTGAGTGCAAGGCGCTGAGACGCTGAGTGCGAGACGCTGAGACGCTGAGTGCGAGGCACTGAGTGCGAGGCGCAGAAGCGCTGAGTGCGAGGCGCTGAGACGCTGAGTGCGAGGCGCTGATGTCCTGAGGCGCTGAGTTCAAGGCGGAGTGCGAGGTGCTGAGTGCGAGGTGCTGAGTGCGAGGTGCTGAGTGCGAGGTGCTGAGTGCGAGGTGCTGAGTGCGAGGCGCTGAGTGCGAGGCGCTGAGGCGCTGAGTGCGAGGCGCTGAGGCGCTGAGTGCGAGGCGCTGAGGCGCTGAGTGCGAGGCGCTGAGGCGCTGAGTGCGAGGCGCTGAGGCGCTGAGTGCGAGGCGCTGAATGCATGGCGCTGAGACGCTGAGTGCGAGGCGCTGAGACGCTGAGTGCGATTCGCTGAGTGCGAGGCGCTGCGACGCTCAGTGCGAGTCGCTGAGGGTGAGGCGCTGAGACGCTGAGCTCGAGTCGCTGAGTGCGAGGCGCTGAGACGCTGAGTGCGAGGAGCTGAGACGCTGAGTGCGAGGCGCTGATGTCCTGAGGCGCTGAGTTCAAGGCGGAGTGCGAGGTGCTGAGTGCGAGGCGCTGAATGCGAGGCTCTGCGACTCTGAGTGCGAGTCGCAGAGGGCGAGGGGCTGAGGGTGAGGCACTGAGACGCTGAGCTCGAGTCGCTGAGACTCTGAGCGCGAGGCGCTGAGACGCTGAGTGCGAGGCGCTGAGACGCTGAGGGCGAGGCGCTGAGACGCTGAGGGCGAGGCGCTGAGACGCTGAGGGCGAGACGCTGAGACCCTGAGGGCGAGGCGCTGAGACCCTGAGTGCGAGGCGCTGAGTGCGAGGCGCAGAGACGCCGAGTGCAGGTCGCTGAGGCGCTGAGTGCGAGCGCTGAGACGCTGAGTGCAAGGCGCTGAGACGCTGAGTGCGAGACGCTGAGACGCTGAGTGCGAGGCACTGAGTGCGAGGCGCTGAGACGCTCAGTGCAAGGCGCTGAGACTCAGTGCGAGGCGCAGAAGCGCTGAGTGCGAGGCGCTGAGACGCTGAGTGCGAGGCGCTGATGTCCTGAGGCGCTGAGTTCAAGGCGGAGTGCGAGGTGCTGAGTGCGAGGTGCTGAGTGCGAGGTGCTGAGTGCGAGGCGCTGAGTGCGAGGCGCTGAGTGCGAGGCGCTGAGGCGCTGAGTGCGAGGCGCTGAGGCGCTGAGTGCGAGGCGCTGAGGCGCTGAGTGCGAGGCGCTGAGGCGCTGAGTGCGAGGCGCTGAGGCGCTGAGTGTGAGGCGCTGAGGCGCTGAGTGCGAGGCGCTGAATGCATGGCGCTGAGACGCTGAGTGCGAGGCGCTGAGACGCTGAGTGCAATTCGCTGAGTGCGAGGCGCTGCGACGCTCAGTGCGAGTCGCTGAGGGTGAGGCGCTGAGACGCTGAGCTCGAGTCGCTGAGTGCGAGGCGCTGAGACGCTGAGTGCGAGGAGCTGAGATGCTGAGTGCGAGGCGCTGATGTCCTGAGGCGCTGAGTTCAAGGCAGAGTGCGAGGTGCTGAGTGCGAGGCGCTGAATGCATGGCGCTGAGACGCCGAGTGCGAGGCTCTGCGACTCTGAGTGCGAGTCGCAGAGGGCGAGGGGCTGAGGGCGAGGCACTGAGACGCTGAGCTCGAGTCACTGAGACTGAGTGCGAGGCGCTGAGACGCTGAGTGCGAGGCGCTGAGACGCTGAGTGCGAGGCGCTGAGTGCGAGGCGCAGAGACGCTGAGTGCAGGTCGCTGAGGCGCTGAGTGCGAGGCGCTGAGACGCTGAGTGCAAGGCGCTGAGACGCTGAGTGCGAGACGCTGAGACGCTGAGTGCGAGGCGCTGAGTGCGAGGCGCTGAGACGCTGAGTGCGAGGCGCTGAGACTCAGTGCGAGGCGCAGAAGCGCTGAGTGCGAGGCGCTGAGACGCTGACTGCGAGGCGCTGATGTCCTGAGGCGCTGAGTTCAAGGCGGAGTGCGAGGTGCTGAGTGCGAGGTGCTGAGTGCGAGGTGCTGAGTGCGAGGTGCTGAGTGCGAGGCGCTGAGTGCGAGGCGCTGAGACGCTGAGTGCGAGGCGCTGAGACGCTGAGTGCGAGGCGCTGAGTGCGAGGCGCAGAGACGCTGAGTGCAGGTCGCTGAGGCGCTGAGTGCGAGGCGCTGAGACCCTGAGGGCGAGACGCTGAGACCCTGAGGGCGAGACGCTGAGACCCTGAGGGCGAGACGCTGAGACCCTGAGGGCGAGGCGCTGAGACCCTGAGTGCGAGGCGCTGAGACGCTGAGTGTGAGGCGCTGAGTGCGAGGCGCAGAGACGCTGAGTGCAGGTCGCTGAGGCGCTGAGTGCGAGGCGCTGAGACGCTGAGTGCAAGGCGCTGAGACGCTGAGTGCGAGACGCTGAGACGCTGAGTGCGAGGCGCTGAGTGCGAGGCGCTGAGACGCTGAGTGCGAGGCACTGAGACTCAGTGCGAGGCGCTGAGACTCAGTGCGAGGCGCAGAAGCGCTGAGTGCGAGGCGCTGAGACGCTGAGTGCGAGGCGCTGATGTCCTGAGGCGCTGAGTTCAAGGCGGAGTGCGAGGTGCTGAGTGCGAGCTGCTGAGTGCGAGGTGCTGAGTGCGAGGTGCTGAGTGCGAGGTGCTGAGTGCGAGGCGCTGAGGCGCTGAGTGCGAGGCGCTGAGACGCTGAGTGCGAGGCGCTGAGACGCTGAGTGCGAGGCGCTGAGTGCGAGGCGCAGAGACGCTGAGTGCAGGTCGCTGAGGCGCTGAGTGCGAGGCGCTGAGACGCTGAGTGCAAGGCGCTGAGACGCTGAGTGTGAGACGCTGAGACGCTGAGTGCGAGGCGCTGAGTGCGAGGCGCTGAGACGCTGAGTGCGAGGCGCTGAGACTCAGTGCGAGGCGCTGAAGCGCTGAGTGCGAGGAGATGAGACGCTGAGTGCGAGGTGCTGTGACGCTGAGTGCGAGTCGCTGAGGGCGAGGCGCTGAGTGCGAGGCGCTGAGACGCTGAGTGCGAGGCGCTGAGACGCTGAGTGCGAGGCGCTGAGACGCCGAGTGCGAGGCGCTGAGACGCCGAGTGCGAGGCGCTGAGACGCCGAGTGCGAGGCGCTGCGACCCTGAGGGCGATGCGCTGAGACCCTGAGGGCGATGCGCTGAGACCCTGAGGGCGAGGCGCTGAGACCCTGAGGGCGAGGCGCTGAGACCCTGAGGGCGAGGCGCTGAGACGCTGAGTGTGAGGCGCTGAGTGCGAGGCGCAGAGACGCGGAGTGCAGGTCGCTGAGGCACTGAGTGCGAGGCGCTGAGACGCTGAGTGCAAGGCGCTGAGACGCTGAGTGCGAGACGCTGAGACGCTGATTGCGAGGCGCTGAGTGCGACGAGAAGCTGAGTGCGAGGTGCTGAGACGCTGAGTGCGAGGAGTTGAGACGCTGAGTGCGAGGCGCTGAGACGCTGAGTGCAAGGCGCTGAGACGCTGAGTGCGAGACGCTGAGACGCTGAGTGCGAGGCGCTGAGTGCGAGGCACTGAGACGCTGAGTGCGAGGCGCTGAGACTCAGTGCGAGGCGCAGAAGCGCTGAGTGCGAGGCGCTGAGATGCTGAGTGCGAGGCGCTGATGTCCTGAGGCGCTGAGTTCAAGGCGGAGTGCGAGGTGCTGAGTGCGAGGTGCTGAGTGCGAGGTGCTGAGTGCGAGGTGCTGAGTGCGAGGTGTTGAGTGCGAGGTGTTGAGTGCGAGGCGCTGAGTGCGAGGCGCTGAGTGCGAGGCGCTGAGTGCGAGGCGCTGAGACGCTGAGTGCGAGGCGCTGAGACGCTGAGTGCGAGGTGCTGAGACGCTGAGTGCGAGGCGCTGAGACGCTGAGTGCGAGGCGCTGAGTGCGAGGCGCAGAGACGCTGAGTGCAGGTCGCTGAGGCGCTGAGTGCGAGGCGCTGAGAGGCTGAGTGCAAGGCGCTGAGACGCTGAGTGCGAGACGCTGAGACGCTGAGTGCGAGGCGCTGAGTGCGAGGCGCTGAGGCGCTGAGTGCGAGGCGCTGAGGCGCTGAGTGCGAGGCGCTGAGACTCTGAGTGCGAGGCGCTGAGTGCGAGGTGCTGTGACGCTGAGTGCGAGTCGCTGAGGGTGAGGCGCTGAGTGCGAGGCACTGAGACGCTGAGTGCGAGGCGCTGAGACGCCGAGTGCGAGGCGCTGCGACTCTGAGTGCGAGTCGCAGAGGGCGAGGGGCTGAGGGCGAGGCACTGAGACGCTGAGCTCGAGTCGCTGAGACGCTGAGTGCAAGGCGCTGAGACGCTGTGTGTGAGGCGCTGAGTGCGAGGCGCTGAGGGTGAGGTGCTGAGACGCTGAGCTCGAGTCGCTGAGTGCGAGGCGCTGAGATGCTGAGTGCGAGGCGCTGATGTCCTGAGGCGCTGAGTTCAAGGCGGAATGCGAGGTGCTGAGAGCGAGGCGCTGAATGCGTGGCGCTGAGACGCCGAGTGCGAGGCGCTGCGACTCTGAGTGCGAGTCGCAGAGGGCGAGGGGCTGAGGGCGAGGCACTGAGACGCTGAGCTCGAGTCGCTGAGACTCTGAGCGCGAGGCGCTGAGACGCTGAGTGCGAGGCGCTGAGACGCTGACTGCGAGGCGCTGAGACGCTGAGTGCGAGGCGCTGAGACGCTGAAGCGAGGCGCTGAGACGCTGAGGGCGAGGCGCTGAGAGGCGGAGTGCGAGGCGCTGAGACGCTGAGTGCGAGGCGCTGAGAGGGTGAGTGCGAGGCGCTGAGTGCAAAGCGCTGAGATGCTGAGGGCGAGGCGCTGAGACGCTGAGGGCGAGGCGCTGAGACGCTGAGGGCGAGGCGCTGAGACGCTGAGGGCGAGGCGCTGAGACCCTGAGGGCGAGGCGCTGAGACCCTGAGTGCGAGGCGCTGAGACGCTGAGTGTGAGGCGCTGAGTGCGAGGCGCAGAGACGCTGAGTGCAGGTCGCTGAGGCGCTGAGTGCGAGGCGCTGAGACGCTGAGTGCAAGGCGCTGAGACGCTGAGTGCGAGACACTGAGACGCTGAGTGCGAGGCGCTGAGTGCGAGGCGCTGAGACGCTCAGTGCGAGGCGCTGAGACGCTCAGTGCGAGGCGCTGAGACGCTCAGTGCGAGGCGCTGAGACTCAGTGCGAGGCGCAGAAGCGCTGAGTGCGAGGCGCTGAGACGCTGAGTGCGAGGCGCTGATGTCCTGAGGCGCTGAGTTCAAGGCGGAGTGCGAGGTGCTGAGTGCGAGGTGCTGAGTGCGAGGTGCTGAGTGCGAGGTGCTGAGTGCGAGGTGCTGAGTGCGAGGCGCTGAGTGCGAGGCGCTGAGACGCTGAGTGCGAGGCGCTGAGACGCTGAGTGCGAGGCGCTGAGTGCGAGGCGCAGAGACGCTGAGTGCAGGTCGCTGAGGCGCTGAGTGCGAGGCGCTGAGACCCTGAGGGCGAGGCGCTGAGACCCTGAGGGCGAGGCGCTGAGACCCTGAGTGCGAGGCGCTGAGACGCTGAGTGTGAGGCGCTGAGTGCGAGGCGCAGAGACGCTGAGTGCAGGTCGCTGAGGCGCTGAGTGCGAGGCGCTGAGACGCTGAGTGCAAGGCACTGAGACGCTGAGTGCGAGGCGCTGAGTGCGAGGCGCTGAGACGCTGAGTGCGAGGCGCTGAGACTCAGAGCGAGGCGCAGAAGCGCTGAGTGCGAGGCGCTGAGACGCTGAGTGCGAGGCGCTGATGTCCTGAGGCGCTGAGTTCAAGGCGGAGTGCGAGGTGCTGAGTGCGAGGTGCTGAGTGCGAGGTGCTGAGTGCGAGGTGCTGAGTGCGAGGCGCTGAGACGCTGAGTGCGAGGCGCTGAGTGCGAGGCGCAGAGACGCTGAGTGCAGGTCGCTGAGGCGCTGAGTGCGAGGCGCTGAGACGCTGAGTGCGAGGCGCTGAGACGCTGAGTGCGAGACGCTGAGACGCTGAGTGCGAGGTGCTGAGTGCGAGGCGCTGAGACGCTGAGTGTGAGGTGCTGAGTGCGAGGTGCTGAGTGCGAGGTGCTGAGTGCGAGGTGCTGAGTGCGAGGTGCTGAGTGCGAGGCGCTGAGTGCGAGGCGCTGAGACGCTGAGTGCGAGGCGCTGAGACGCTGAGTGCGAGGCGCTGAGTGTGAGGCGCAGAGACGCTGAGTGCAGGTCGCTGAGGCGCTGAGTGCGAGGCGCTGAGACCCTGAGGGCGAGGCGCTGAGACCCTGAGTGCGAGGCGCTGAGACGCTGAGTGCGAGGCGCTGAGTGCGAGGCGCAGAGACGCTGAGTGCAGGTCGCTGAGGCGCTGAGTGCGAGGCGCTGAGACGCTGAGTGCAAGGCGCTGAGACGCTGAGTGCGAGACGCTGAGACGCTGAGTGCGAGGCGCTGAGTGCGAGGCGCTGAGACGCTGAGTGCGAGGCGCTGAGACTCAGTGCGAGGCGCAGAAGCGCTGAGTGCGAGGCGCTGAGACGCTGAGTGCGAGGCGCTGATGTCCTGAGACGCTGAGTTCAAGGCGGAGTGCGAGGTGCTGAGTGCGAGGTGCTGAGTGCGAGGTGCTGAGTGCGAGGTGCTGAGTGCGAGGTGCTGAGTGCGAGGTGCTGAGTGCGAGGCGCTGAGACGCTGAGTGCGAGGCGCTGAGACGCTGAGTGCGAGGCGCTGAGTGCGAAGCGCAGAGACGCTGAGTGCAGGTCGCTGAGGCGCTGAGTGCGAGGCGCTGAGACGCTGAGTGCAAGGCGCTGAGACGCTGAGTGCGAGACGCTGAGACGCTGAGTGCGAGACGCTGAGTGCGAGGCGCTGAGACGCTGAGTGCGAGGCGCTGAGACTCAGTGCGAGGTGCTGAAGCGCTGAGTGCGAGGAGCTGAGACGCTGAGTGCGAGGCGCTGAGTGCGAGGCGCTGAGTGCGAGGTGCTGTGACGCTGAGTGCGAGTCGCTGAGGGCGAGGCGCTGAGTGCGAGGCGCTGAGACGCTGAGTGCAAGGCGCTGAGACGCTGAGTGCGAGACGCTGAGACGCTGAGTGCGAGGCGCTGAGTGCGAGGCGCTGAGACGCTGAGTGCGAGGCGCTGAGACTCAGTGCGAGGCGCAGAAGCGCTGAGTGCGAGGCGCTGAGACGCTGAGTGCGAGGCGCTGATGTCCTGAGGCGCTGAGTTCAAGGCGGAGTGCGAGGTGCTGAGTGCGAGGTGCTGAGTGCGAGGTGCTGAGTGCGAGGCGCTGAGTGCGAGGCGCTGAGACGCTGAGTGCGAGGCGCTGAGACGCTGAGTGCGAGGCGCTGAGACGCTGAGTGCGAGGCGCTGAGTGCGAGGCGCAGAGACGCTGAGTGCAGGTCGCTGAGGCGCTGAGTGCGAGGCGCTGAGACGCTGAGTGCAAGGCGCTGAGACGCTGAGTGCGAGACGCTGAGACGCTGAGTGCGAGGCGCTGAGTGCGAGGCGCTGAGACGCTGAGTGCGAGGCGCTGAGACTCAGTGCGAGGCGCTGAAGCGCTGAGTGCGAGGAGATGAGACGCTGAGTGCGAGGTGCTGTGACGCTGAGTGCGAGTCGCTGAGGGCGAGGCGCTGAGTGCGAGGCGCTGAGACGCTGAGTGCGAGGCGCTGAGACGCTGAGTGCGAGGCGCTGAGACGCCGAGTGCGAGGCGCTGAGACGCCGAGTGCGAGGCGCTGCGACCCTGAGGGCGATGCGCTGAGACCCTGAGGGCGAGGCGCTGAGACCCTGAGGGCGAGGCGCTGAGACCCTGAGGGCGAGGCGCTGAGACCCTGAGGGCGAGGCGCTGAGACGCTGAGTGTGAGGCGCTGAGTGCGAGGCGCAGAGACGCTGAGTGCAGTTCGCTGAGGCACTGAGTGCGAGGCGCTGAGACGCTGAGTGCAAGGCGCTGAGACGCTGAGTGCGAGACGCTGAGACGCTGAGTGCGAGGCGCTGAGTGCGAGGCGCTGAGACGCTGAGTGCGAGGCGCTGAGACTCAGTGCGAGGCGCAGAAGCGCTGAGTGCGAGGCGCTGAGATGCTGAGTGCGAGGCGCTGATGTCCTGAGGCGCTGAGTTCAAGGCGGAGTGCGAGGTGCTGAGTGCGAGGCGCTGAGTGCGAGGTGCTGAGTGCGAGGTGCTGAGTGCGAGGCGCTGAGTGCGAGGCGCTGAGTGCGAGGCGCTGAGTGCGAGGCGCTGAGACGCTGAGTGCGAGGCGCTGAGACGCTGAGTGCGAGGCGCTGAGACGCTGAGTGCGAGGCGCTGAGAGGCTGAGTGCGAGGCGCTGAGACGCTGAGTGCGAGACGCTGAGACGCTGAGTGCGAGGCGCTGAGTGCGAGGCGCTGAGGCGCTGAGTGCGAGCCGCTGAGACGCTGAGTGCGAGGCGCTGAGTGCGAGGCGCAGAGACGCTGAGTGCAGGTCGCTGAGGCGCTGAGTGCGAGGCGCTGAGACCCTGAGGGCGAGGCGCTGAGACCCTGAGGGCGAGACGCTGAGACCCTGAGGGCGAGACGCTGAGACCCTGAGGGCGAGGCGCTGAGACCCTGAGTGCGAGGCGCTGAGACGCTGAGTGTGAGGCGCTGAGTGCGAGGCGCAGAGACGCTGAGTGCAGGTCGCTGAGGCGCTGAGTGCGAGGTGCTGAGACGCTGAGTGCAAGGCGCTGAGACGCTGAGTGCGAGACGCTGAGACGCTGAGTGCGAGGCACTGAGTGCGAGGCGCTGAGACGCTCAGTGCAAGGCGCTGAGACTCAGTGCGAGGCGCAGAAGCGCTGAGTGCGAGGCGCTGAGACGCTGAGTGCGAGGCGCTGATGTCCTGAGGCGCTGAGTTCAAGGCGGAGTGCGAGGTGCTGAGTGCGAGGTGCTGAGTGCGAGGCGCTGAGTGCGAGGCGCTGAGTGCGAGGCGCTGAGTGCGAGGCGCTGAGACGCTGAGTGCGAGGCGCTGAGGCGCTGAGTGCGAGGCGCTGAGGCGCTGAGTGCGAGGCGCTGAGGCGCTGAGTGCGAGGCGCTGAGGCGCTGAGTGCGAGGCGCTGAGGCGCTGAGTGCGAGGCGCTGAATGCATGGCGCTGAGACGCTGAGTGCCAGGCGCTGAGACGCTGAGTGCGATTCGCTGAGTGCGAGGCGCTGCGACGCTCAGTGCGAGTCGCTGAGGGTGAGGCGCTGAGACGCTGAGCTCGAGTCGCTGAGTGCGAGGCGCTGAGACGCTGAGTGCGAGGAGCTGAGACGCTGAGTGCGAGGCGCTGATGTCCTGAGGCGCTGAGATCAAGGCGGAGTGCGAGGTGCTGAGTGCGAGGCGCTGAATGCGAGGCTCTGCGACTCTGAGTGCGAGTCGCAGAGGGCGAGGATCTGAGGGTGAGGCACTGAGACGCTGAGCTCGAGTCGCTGAGACTCTGAGCGCGAGGCGCTGAGACGCTGAGTGCGAGGCGCTGAGACGCTGAGGGCGAGGCGCTGAGACGCTGAGGGCGAGGCGCTGAGATGCTGAGGGCGAGACGCTGAGACCCTGAGGGCGAGGCGCTGAGACCCTGAGGGCGAGGCGCTGAGTGCGAGGCGCAGAGACGCTGAGTGCAGGTCGCTGAGGCGCTGAGTGCGAGCGCTGAGACGCTGAGTGCAAGGCGCTGAGACGCTGAGTGCGAGACGCTGAGACGCTGAGTGCGAGGCACTGAGTGCGAGGCGCTGAGACGCTCAGTGCAAGGCGCTGAGACTCAGTGCGAGGCGCAGAAGCGCTGAGTGCGAGGCGCTGAGACGCTGAGTGCGAGGCGCTGATGTCCTGAGGCGCTGAGTTCAAGGCGGAGTGCGAGGTGCTGAGTGCGAGGTGCTGAGTGCGAGGCGCTGAGTGCGAGGCGCTGAGTGCGAGGCGCTGAGTGCGAGGCGCTGAGGCGCTGAGTGCGAGGCGCTGAGGCGCTGAGTGCGAGGCGCTGAGTGCGAGGCGCTGAGGCGCTGAGTGCGAGGCGCTGAATGCATGGCGCTGAGACGCTGAGTGCGAGGCGCTGAGACGCTGAGTGCGATTCGCTGAGTGCGAGGCGCTGCGACGCTCAGTGCGAGTCGCTGAGGATGAGGCGCTGAGACGCTGAGCTCGAGTCGCTGAGTGCGAGGCGCTGAGACGCTGAGTGCGAGGAGCTGAGATGCTGAGTGCGAGGCGCTGATGTCCTGAGGCGCTGAGTTCAAGGCAGAGTGCGAGGTGCTGAGTGCGAGGCGCTGAATGCATGGCGCTGAGACGCCGAGTGCGAGGCTCTGCGACTCTGAGTGCGAGTCGCAGAGGGCGAGGGGTTGAGGGCGAGGCACTGAGACGCTGAGCTCGAGTCACTGAGACTCTGAGTGCGAGGCGCTGAGACGCTGAGTGCGAGGCGCTGAGACGCTGAGTGCGAGGCGCTGAGTGCGAGGCGCAGAGACGCTGAGTGCAGGTCGCTGAGGCGCTGAGTGCGAGGCGCTGAGACGCTGAGTGCAAGGCGCTGAGACGCTGAGTGCGAGACGCTGAGACGCTGAGTGCGAGGCGCTGAGTGCGAGGCGCTGAGACGCTGAGTGCGAGGCGCTGAGACTCAGTGCGAGGCGCAGAAGCGCTGAGTGCGAGGCGCTGAGACGCTGAGTGCGAGGCGCTGATGTCCTGAGGCGCTGAGTTCAAGGCGGAGTGCGAGGTGCTGAGTGCGAGGTGCTGAGTGCGAGGTGCTGAGTGCGAGGTGCTGAGTGCGAGGTGCTGAGTGCGAGGCGCTGAGTGCGAGACGCTGAGACGCTGAGTGCGAGGCGCTGAGACGCTGAGTGCGAGGCGCTGAGTGCGAGGCGCAGAGACGCTGAGTGCAGGTCGCTGAGGCGCTGAGTGCGAGGCGCTGAGACCCTGAGGGCGAGGCGCTGAGACCCTGAGGGCGAGGCGCTGAGACCCTGAGGGCGAGACGCTGAGACCCTGAGGGCGAGGCGCTGAGACCCTGAGTGCGAGGCGCTGAGACGCTGAGTGTGAGGCGCTGAGTGCGAGGCGCAGAGACGCTGAGTGCAGGTCGCTGAGGCGCTGAGTGCGAGGCACTGAGACGCTGAGTGCGAGGCGCTGAGACGCTGAGTGCGAGACGCTGAGACGCTGAGTGCGAGGCGCTGAGTGCGAGGCGCTGAGACGCTGAGTGCGAGGCACTGAGACTCAGTGCGAGGCGCTGAGACTCAGTGCGAGGCGCAGAAGCGCTGAGTGCGAGGCGCTGAGACGCTGAGTGCGAGGCGCTGATGTCCTGAGGCGCTGAGTTCAAGGCGGAGTGCGAGGTGCTGAGTGCGAGGTGCTGAGTGCGAGGTGCTGAGTGCGAGGTTCTGAGTGCGAGGTTCTGAGTGCGAGGTGCTGAGTGCGAGGTGCTGAGTGCGAGGCGCTGAGTGCGAGGCGCTGAGACGCTGAGTGCGAGGTGCTGAGACGCTGAGTGCGAGGCGCTGAGACGCTGAGTGCGAGGCGCTGAGTGCGAGGCGCAGAGACGCTGAGTGCAGGTCGCTGAGGCGCTGAGTGCGAGGCGCTGAGACGCTGAGTGCAAGGCGCTGAGACGCTGAGTGCGAGACGCTGAGACGCTGAGTGCGAGGCGCTGAGTGCGAGGCGCTGAGACGCTGAGTGCGAGGCGCTGAGACTCAGTGCGAGGCGCTGAAGCGCTGAGTGCGAGGAGATGAGACGCTGAGTGCGAGGTGCTGTGACGCTGAGTGCGAGTCGCTGAGGGCGAGGCGCTGAGTGCGAGGCGCTGAGACGCTGAGTGCGAGGCGCTGAGACGCCGAGTGCGAGGCGCTGAGACGCCGAGTGCGAGGCGCTGCGACCCTGAGGGCGATGCGCTGAGACCCTGAGGGCGAGGCGCTGAGACCCTGAGGGCGAGGCGCTGAGACCCTGAGGGCGAGGCGCTGAGACGCTGAGTGTGAGGCGCTGAGTGCGAGGCGCAGAGACGCTGAGTGCAGGTCGCTGAGGCACTGAGTGCGAGGCGCTGAGACGCTGAGTGCAAGGCGCTGAGACGCTGAGTGCGAGACGCTGAGACGCTGAGTGCGAGGCGCTGAGTGCGAGGCGCTGAGACGCTGAGTGCGAGGCGCTGAGACTCAGTGCGAGGCGCAGAAGCGCTGAGTGCGAGGCGCTGAGATGCTGAGTGCGAGGCGCTGATGTCCTGAGGCGCTGAGTTCAAGGCGGAGTGCGAGGTGCTGAGTGCGAGGTGCTGAGTGCGAGGTGCTGAGTGCGAGGTGCTGAGTGCGAGGTGCTGAGTGCGAGGTGTTGAGTGTGAGGCGCTGAGTGCGAGGCGCTGAGAGCGAGGCGCTGAGTGCGAGGCGCTGAGTGCGAGGCGCTGAGACGCTGAGTGCGAGGCGCTGAGACGCTGAGTGCGAGGCGCTGAGACGCTGAGTGCGAGGCGCTGAGACGCTGAGTGCGAGGCGCTGAGACGCTGAGTGCGAGGCGCTGAGACGCTGAGTGCGAGGCGCTGAGTGCGAGGCGCTGAGGCGCTGAGTGCGAGGCGCTGAGGCGCTGAGTGCGAGGCTCTGAGGCGCTGAGTGCGAGGCGCTGAGGCGCTGAGTGCGAGGCGCTGAGACGCTGAGTGCGAGGCGCTGAGTGCGAGGTGCTGTGACGCTGAGTGCGAGTCGCTGAGGGTGAGGCGCTGAGTGCGAGGCACTGAGACGCCGAGTGCGAGGCGCTGAGACGCCGAGTGCGAGGCGCTGCGACTCTGAGTGCGAGTCGCAGAGGGCGAGGGGCTGAGGGCGAGGCACTGAGACGCTGAGCTCGAGTCGCTGAGACGCTGAGTGCAAGGCGCTGAGACGCTGTGTGCGAGGCGCTGAGTGCGAGGCGCTGCGACGCTGAGTGCGAGTCGCTGAGGGTGAGGTGCTGAGACGCTGAGCTCGAGTCGCTGAGTGCGAGGCGCTGAGATGCTGAGTGCGAGGCGCTGATGTCCTGAGGCGCTGAGTTCAAGGCGGAATGCGAGGTGCTGAGAGCGAGGCGCTGAATGCGTGGCGCTGAGACGCCGAGTGCGAGGCGCTGCGACTCTGAGTGCGAGTCGCAGAGGGCGAGGGGCTGAGGGCGAGGCACTGAGACGCTGAGCTCGAGTCGCTGAGACTCTGAGCGCGAGGCGCTGAGACGCTGAGTGCGAGGCGCTGAGACGCTGACTGCGAGGCGCTGAGACGCTGAGTGCGAGGCGCTGAGACGCTGAAAGCGAGGCGCTGAGACGCTGAGGGCGAGGCGCTGAGAGGCGGAGTGCGAGGCGCTGAGACGCTGAGTGCGAGGCGCTGAGAGGGTGAGTGCGAGGCGCTGAGTGCAAAGCGCTGAGATGCTGAGGGCGAGGCGCTGAGACGCTGAGGGCGAGGCGCTGAGACGCTGAGGGCGAGGCGCTGAGACGCTGAGGGCGAGGCGCTGAGACCCTGAGGGCGAGGCGCTGAGACCCTGAGTGCGAGGCGCTGAGACGCTGAGTGTGAGGCGCTGAGTGCGAGGCGCAGAGACGCTGAGTGCAGGTCGCTGAGGCGCTGAGTGCGAGGCGCTGAGACGCTGAGTGCAAGGCGCTGAGACGCTGAGTGCGAGGCGCTGAGACGCTGAGTGCGAGGCGCTGAGACGCTGAGTGCGAGGCGCTGAGTGCGAGGCGCAGAGACGCTGAGTGCAGGTCGCTGAGGCGCTGAGTGCGAGGCGCTGAGACGCTGAGTGCAAGGCGCTGAGACGCTGAGTGCGAGACGCTGAGACGCTGAGTGCGAGGCGCTGAGTGCGAGGCGCTGAGACGCTGAGTGCGAGGCGCTGAGACGCTGAGTGCGAGGCGCTGAGACTCAGTGCGAGGCGCTGAAGCGCTGAGTGCGAGGAGATGAGACGCTGAGTGTGAGGTGCTGAGACGCCGAGTGCGAGGCGCTGAGACGCCGAGTGCGAGGCGCTGCGACCCTGAGGGCGATGCGCTGAGACCCTGAGGGCGAGGCGCTGAGACCCTGAGGGCGAGGCGCTGAGACCCTGAGGGCGAGGCGCTGAGACGCTGAGTGTGAGGCGCTGAGTGCGAGGCGCAGAGACGCTGAGTGCAGGTCGCTGAGGCACTGAGTGCGAGGCGCTGAGACGCTGAGTGCAAGGCGCTGAGACGCTGAGTGCGAGACGCTGAGACGCTGAGTGCGAGGCGCTGAGTGCGAGGCGCTGAGACGCTGAGTGCGAGGCGCTGAGACTCAGTGCGAGGCGCAGAAGCGCTGAGTGCGAGGCGCTGAGATGCTGAGTGCGAGGCGCTGATGTCCTGAGGCGCTGAGTTCAAGGCGGAGTGCGAGGTGCTGAGTGCGAGGTGCTGAGTGCGAGGTGCTGAGTGCGAGGTGCTGAGTGCGAGGTGCTGAGTGCGAGGTGTTGAGTGTGAGGCGCTGAGTGCGAGGCGCTGAGTGCGAGGCGCTGAGTGCGAGGCGCTGAGTGCGAGGCGCTGAGACGCTGAGTGCGAGGCGCTGAGACGCTGAGTGCGAGGCGCTGAGACGCTGAGTGCGAGGCGCTGAGACGCTGAGTGCGAGGCGCTGAGACGCTGAGTGCGAGGCGCTGAGTGCGAGGCGCTGAGGCGCTGAGTGCGAGGCGCTGAGGCGCTGAGTGCGAGGCGCTGAGGCGCTGAGTGCGAGGCGCTGAGGCGCTGAGTGCGAGGCGCTGAGACGCTGAGTGCGAGGCGCTGAGTGCGAGGTGCTGTGACGCTGAGTGCGAGTCGCTGAGGGTGAGGCGCTGAGTGCGAGGCACTGAGACGCCGAGTGCGAGGCGCTGAGACGCCGAGTGCGAGGCGCTGCGACTCTGAGTGCGAGTCGCAGAGGGCGAGGGGCTGAGGGCGAGGCACTGAGACGCTGAGCTCGAGTCGCTGAGACGCTGAGTGCAAGGCGCTGAGACGCTGTGTGCGAGGCGCTGAGTGCGAGGCGCTGCGACGCTGAGTGCGAGTCGCTGAGGGTGAGGTGCTGAGACGCTGAGCTCGAGTCGCTGAGTGCGAGGCGCTGAGATGCTGAGTGCGAGGCGCTGATGTCCTGAGGCGCTGAGTTCAAGGCGGAATGCGAGGTGCTGAGAGCGAGGCGCTGAATGCGTGGCGCTGAGACGCCGAGTGCGAGGCGCTGCGACTCTGAGTGCGAGTCGCAGAGGGCGAGGGGCTGAGGGCGAGGCACTGAGACGCTGAGCTCGAGTCGCTGAGACTCTGAGCGCGAGGCGCTGAGACGCTGAGTGCGAGGCGCTGAGACGCTGACTGCGAGGCGCTGAGACGCTGAGTGCGAGGCGCTGAGACGCTGAAAGCGAGGCGCTGAGACGCTGAGGGCGAGGCGCTGAGAGGCGGAGTGCGAGGCGCTGAGACGCTGAGTGCGAGGCGCTGAGAGGGTGAGTGCGAGGCGCTGAGTGCAAAGCGCTGAGATGCTGAGGGCGAGGCGCTGAGACGCTGAGGGCGAGGCGCTGAGACGCTGAGGGCGAGGCGCTGAGACGCTGAGGGCGAGGCGCTGAGACCCTGAGGGCGAGGCGCTGAGACCCTGAGTGCGAGGCGCTGAGACGCTGAGTGTGAGGCGCTGAGTGCGAGGCGCAGAGACGCTGAGTGCAGGTCGCTGAGGCGCTGAGTGCGAGGCGCTGAGACGCTGAGTGCAAGGCGCTGAGACGCTGAGTGCGAGACACTGAGACGCTGAGTGCGAGGCGCTGAGTGCGAGGCGCTGAGACGCTCAGTGCGAGGCGCTGAGACGCTCAGTGCGAGGCGTTGAGACTCAGTGCGAGGCGCAGAAGCGCTGAGTGCGAGGCGCTGAGACGCTGAGTGCGAGGCGCTGATGTCCTGAGGCGCTGAGTTCAAGGCGGAGTGCGAGGCGCTGAGACGCGGAGTGCGAGGCGCTGAGACGCGGAGTGCGACGCGCTGAGACGCGGAGTGCGAGGCGCTGAGACGCGGAGTGCAAAGCGCTGAGACGCTGAGTGCGAGGCGCTGAGACGCTGAGTGCGAGGCGCTGAGGCGCTGAGTGCGAGGCGCTGAGGCGCTGAGTGCGAGGCGCTGAGGCGCTGAGTGCGAGGCGCTGAGACGCTGAGTGCGAGGCGCTGAGACGCTGAGTGCGATACGCTGAGTGCGAGGCGCTGCGACGCTCAGTGCGAGTCGCTGCGGTTGAGGCGCTGAGACGCTGAGCTCGAGTCGCTGAGTGCGAGGCGCTGAGACGCTGAGTGCGAGGCGCTGAGACGCTGAGTGCGAGGAGCTGAGACGCTGAGTGCGAGGCGCTGATGTCCTGAGGCGCTGAGTTCAAGGCGGAGTGCGAGGTGCTGAGTGCGAGGCGCTAAATGCGAGGCGCTGAGACGCCGAGTGCGAGGCGCTGCGACTCTGAGTGCGAGTCGCAGAGGGCGAGGGGCTGAGGGCGAGGCACTGAGACGCTGAGCTCGAGTCGCTGACACTCTGAGCGTGAGGCGCTGAGACGCTGAGTGCGAGGTGCTGAGACGCTGAGGGCGAGGCGCTGAGACGCTGAGGGCGAGGCGCTGAGACGCTGAGGGCGAGGCGCTGAGACGCGGAGTGCGAGGCGCTGAGACGCGGAGTGCGAGGCGCTGAGACGCGGAGTGCGAGGCGCTGAGACGCTGAGTGCGAGGCGCTGAGACGCGGAGTGCAAAGCGCTGAGACGAAGAGTGCGAGGCGCTGAGACGCTGAGTGCGAGGCGCTGAGGCGGAGTGCGAGGCGCTGAGGCGCTGAGTGCGAGGCGCTGAGGCGCTGAGTGCGAGGCGCTGAGGCGCTGAGTGCGAGGCGCTGAATGCATGGCGCTGAGACGCTGAGTGCGAGGCGCTGAGACGCTGAGTGCGATTCGCTGAGTGCGAGGCGCTGCGACGCTCAGTGCGAGTCGCTGAGGTTGAGGCGCTGAGACGCTGAGCTCGAGTCGCTGAGTGCGAGGCGCTGAGACGCTGAGTGCGAGGCGCTGAGACGCTGAGGGCGAGGCGCAGAGACGCTGAGGGCGAGGCGCTGAGACGCTGAGGGCGAGGCGCTGAGACGCTGAGTGCGAGGCGCTGAGACGCTGAGTGCGAGGCGCTGAGACGCTGAGGGCGAGGCGCAGAGACGCTGAGGGCGAGGCGCTGAGACGCTGAGGGCGAGGCGCTGAGACGCTGAGGGCGAGGCGCTGAGGCGCGGAGTGCGAGGCGCTGAGGCGCGGAGTGCGAGGCGCTGAGGCGCGGAGTGCGAGGCGCTGAGGCGCTGAGTGCGAGGCGCTGAGGCGCTGAGTGCGAGGCGCTGAATGCATGGCGCTGAGACGCTGAGTGCGAGGCGCTGAGACGCTGAGTGCGATTCGCTGAGTGCGAGGCGCTGAGGGTGAGGCGCTGAGACGCTGAGCTCGAGTCGCTGAGTGCGAGGCGCTGAGACGCTGAGTGCGAGGCGCTGAGACGCTGAGTGCGAGGCGCTGATGTCCTGAGGTGCTGAGTTCAAGGCGGAGTGCAAGGTGCTGAGTGCGAGGCGCTAAATGCGAGGCGCTGAGATGCCGAGTGCGAGGCGCTGCGACTCTGAATGCGAGTCGCAGAGGGCGAGGGGCTGAGGGCGAGGCACTGAGAGGCTGAGCTCGAGTCGCTGAGACTCTGAGCGCGAGGCGCTGAGACGCTGAGTGCGAGGCACTGAGACGCTGAGGGCGAGGCGCTGAGACGCTGAGTGCGAGGCGCTGAGAGGGTGAGTGCGAGGCGCTGAGTGCAAAGCGCTGAGACGCTGAGTGCGAGGCACTGAGACGCTGAGTGCAAAGCGCTGAGACGCTGAGTGCGAGGCACTGAGACGCTGAGTGCGAGACGCTGAGGGCGAGGGGCTGAGGGCGAGGCACTGAGACGCTGAGCTCGAGTCGCTGACACTGAGCGCGAGGCGCTGAGACGCTGAGTGCGAGGCACTGAGACGCTGAGTGCGAGGCGCTGACACTCTGAGCGCGAGGCGCTGATACGCTGAGTGCGAGGCACTGAGACGCTGAGGGCGAGGCGCTGAGACGCTGAGGGCGAGGCACTGAGACGCTGAATGCGAGGCGCTGAGACGCTGAGTGCAAGGCGCTGAGACGCTGAGTTCGAGGCGCTGAGTGCGAGGCGCTGAGACGCTGAGTGCGAGGCGCTGTGACGCTGAGGGTGAGTCGCTGAGTGCGAGGCGCTGAGGGCGAGGCGCTGAGACGCTGAGCTCGAGTCGCTGAGACTCTGAGCGCGAGGCGCTGAGACGCTGAGTGCGAGGCGCTGCGACGCTCAGTGCGAGTCGCTGCGGTTGAGGCGCTGAGACGCTGAGCTCGAGTCGCTGAGTGCGAGGCGCTGAGACGCTGAGTGCGAGGCGCTGAGACGCTGAGTGCGAGGAGCTGAGACGCTGAGTGCGAGGCGCTGATGTCCTGAGGCGCTGAGTTCAAGGCGGAGTGCGAGGTGCTGAGTGCGAGGCGCTAAATGCGAGGCGCTGAGACGCCGAGTGCGAGGCGCTGCGACTCTGAGTGCGAGTCGCAGAGGGCGAGGGGCTGAGGGCGAGGCACTGAGACGCTGAGCTCGAGTCGCTGACACTCTGAGCGTGAGGCGCTGAGACGCTGAGTGCGAGGTGCTGAGACGCTGAGGGCGAGGCGCTGAGACGCTGAGGGCGAGGCGCTGAGACGCTGAGGGCGAGGCGCTGAGACGCGGAGTGCGAGGCGCTGAGACGCGGAGTGCGAGGCGCTGAGACGCGGAGTGCGAGGCGCTGAGACGCGGAGTGCGAGGCGCTGAGACGCGGAGTGCAAAGCGCTGAGACGAAGAGTGCGAGGCGCTGAGACGCTGAGTGCGAGGCGCTGAGGCGGAGTGCGAGGCGCTGAGGCGCTGAGTGCGAGGCGCTGAGGCGCTGAGTGCGAGGCGCTGAATGCATGGCGCTGAGACGCTGAGTGCGAGGCGCTGAGACGCTGAGTGCGATTCGCTGAGTGCGAGGCGCTGCGACGCTCAGTGCGAGTCGCTGAGGTTGAGGCGCTGAGACGCTGAGCTCGAGTCGCTGAGTGCGAGGCGCTGAGACGCTGAGTGCGAGGCGCTGAGACGCTGAGGGCGAGGCGCAGAGACGCTGAGGGCGAGGCGCTGAGACGCTGAGGGCGAGGCGCTGAGACGCTGAGTGCGAGGCGCTGAGACGCTGAGTGCGAGGCGCTGAGACGCTGAGGGCGAGGCGCAGAGACGCTGAGGGCGAGGCGCTGAGACGCTGAGGGCGAGGCGCTGAGACGCTGAGGGCGAGGCGCTGAGGCGCGGAGTGCGAGGCGCTGAGGCGCGGAGTGCGAGGCGCTGAGGCGCGGAGTGCGAGGCGCTGAGGCGCTGAGTGCGAGGCGCTGAGGCGCTGAGTGCGAGGCGCTGAATGCATGGCGCTGAGACGCTGAGTGCGAGGCGCTGAGACGCTGAGTGCGATTCGCTGAGTGCGAGGCGCTGAGGGTGAGGCGCTGAGACGCTGAGCTCGAGTCGCTGAGTGCGAGGCGCTGAGACGCTGAGTGCGAGGCGCTGAGACGCTGAGTGCGAGGCGCTGATGTCCTGAGGTGCTGAGTTCAAGGCGGAGTGCAAGGTGCTGAGTGCGAGGCGCTAAATGCGAGGCGCTGAGATGCCGAGTGCGAGGCGCTGCGACTCTGAATGCGAGTCGCAGAGGGCGAGGGGCTGAGGGCGAGGCACTGAGAGGCTGAGCTCGAGTCGCTGAGACTCTGAGCGCGAGGCGCTGAGACGCTGAGTGCGAGGCACTGAGACGCTGAGGGCGAGGCGCTGAGACGCTGAGTGCGAGGCGCTGAGAGGGTGAGTGCGAGGCGCTGAGTGCAAAGCGCTGAGACGCTGAGTGCGAGGCACTGAGACGCTGAGTGCAAAGCGCTGAGACGCTGAGTGCGAGGCACTGAGACGCTGAGTGCGAGACGCTGAGGGCGAGGGGCTGAGGGCGAGGCACTGAGACGCTGAGCTCGAGTCGCTGACACTGAGCGCGAGGCGCTGAGACGCTGAGTGCGAGGCACTGAGACGCTGAGTGCGAGGCGCTGACACTCTGAGCGCGAGGCGCTGATACGCTGAGTGCGAGGCACTGAGACGCTGAGGGCGAGGCGCTGAGACGCTGAGGGCGAGGCACTGAGACGCTGAATGCGAGGCGCTGAGACGCTGAGTGCAAGGCGCTGAGACGCTGAGTTCGAGGCGCTGAGTGCGAGGCGCTGAGACGCTGAGTGCGAGGCGCTGTGACGCTGAGGGTGAGTCGCTGAGTGCGAGGCGCTGAGGGCGAGGCGCTGAGACGCTGAGCTCGAGTCGCTGAGACTCTGAGCGCGAGGCGCTGAGACGCTGAGTGCGAGGCGCTGAGACGCTGACTGCGAGGCGCTGAGACGCTGAGTGCGAGGCGCTGAGACGCTGAGGGCGAGGCGCTGAGACGCTGAGGGCGAGGCGCTGAGAGGCGGAGTGCGAGGCGCTGAGAGGCGGAGTGCGAGGCGCTGAGAGGCGGAGTGCGAGGCGCTGAGAGGCGGAGTGCGAGGCGCTGAGAGGCGGAGTGCGAGGCGCTGAGACGCTGAGTGCGAGGCGCTGAGAGGGTGAGTGCGAGGCGCTGAGACGCTGAGTGCAAAGCGCTGAGACGCTGAGTGCGAGGCGCTGAGACGCTGAGTGCGAGGCGCTGAGGCGCTGAGTGCGAGGCGCTGAGGCGCTGAGTGCGAGGCGCTGAGGCGCTGAGTGCGAGGAGCTGAGGCGCTGAGTGCGAGGCGCTGAGGCGCTGAGTGCGAGGCGCTGAGGCGCTGAGTGCGAGGCGCTGAATGCATGGCGCTGAGACGCTGAGTGCGAGGCGCTGAGACGCTGAGTGCGATTCGCTGAGTGCGAGGCGCTGCGACGCTCAGTGCGAGTCGCTGAGGTTGAGGCGCTGAGACGCTGAGCTCGAGTCGCTGAGTGCGAGGCGCTGAGACGCTGAGTGCGAGGCGCTGAGACGCTGAGGGTGAGGCGCAGAGACGCTGAGGGCGAGGCGCTGAGACGCTGAGGGCGAGGCGCTGAGACGCTGAGGGCGAGGCGCTGAGGCGCTGAGTGCGAGGCGCTGAGGCGCTGAGTGCGAGGCGCTGAGGCGCGGAGTGCGAGGCGCTGAGGCGCTGAGAGCGAGGCGCTGAGGTTGAGGCGCTGAGACGCTGAGCTCGAGTCGCTGAGTGCGAGGCGCTGAGACACTGAGTGCGAGGCGCTGAGACGCTGAGTGCGAGGCGCTGAGACGCTGAGGGCGAGGCGCAGAGACGCTGAGGGCGAGGCGCTGAGACGCTGAGGGCGAGGCGCTGAGACGCTGAGGGCGAGGCGCTGAGGCGCTGAGGGCGAGGCGCTGAGGCGCTGAGTGCGAGGCGCTGAGGCGCTGAGTGCGAGGCGCTGAGGCGCTGAGTGCGAGGCGCTGAGGCGCTGAGTGCGAGGCGCTGAATGCATGGCGCTGAGACGTTGAGTGCGAGGCGCTGAGACGCTGAGTGCGATTCGCTGAGTGCGAGGCGCTGCGACGCTCAGTGCGAGTCGCTGAGGGTGAGGCGCTGAGACGCTGAGCTCGAGTCGCTGAGTGCGAGGCGCTGAGAAGCTGAGTGCGAGGAGCTGAGACGCTGAGAGCGAGGCGCTGATGTCCTGAGGTGCTGAGTTCAAGGCGGAGTGCAAGGTGCTGAGTGTGAGGCGCTTAATGCGAGGCGCTGAGATGCCGAGTGCGAGGCGCTGCGACTCTGAGTGCGAGTCGCAGAGGGCGAGGGGCTGAGGGCGAGGCACTGAGACGCTGAGCTCGAGTCGCTGAGACTCTGAGCGCGAGGCGCTGAGACGCTGAGTGCGAGGCACTGAGACGCTGAGGGCGAGGCGCTGAGACGCTGAGTGCGAGCCGCTGAGAGGGTGAGTGCGAGCCGCTGAGAGGGTGAGTGCGAGGCGCTGAGTGCAAAGCGCTGAGACGCTGAGTGCGAGGCACTGAGACGCTGAGTGCAAAGCGCTGAGACGCTGAGTGCGAGGCACTGAGACGCTGAGTGCGAGGCGCTGAGGGCGAGGGGCTGAGGGCGAGGCACTGAGACGCTGAGCTCGAGTCGCTGACACTGAGCGCGAGGCGCTGAGACGCTGAGTGCGAGGCACTGAGATGCTGAGGGCGAGGCGCTGAGACGCTGAGGGCGAGGCGCTGAGACGCGGAGTGCGAGGCGCTGAGACGCGGAGTGCGAGGCGCTGAGACGCGGAGTGCGAGGCGCTGAGACGCTGAGTGCGAGGCGCTGAGGCGCTGAGTGCGAGGCGCTGAGGCGCTGAGTGCGAGGCGCTGAGGCGCTGAGTGCGAGGCGCTGAGGCGCTGAGTGCGAGGCGCTGAACGCATGGCGCTGAGACGCTGAGTGCGAGGCGCTGAGACGCTGAGTGCGATTCGCTGAGTGCGAGGCGCTGCGACGCTCAGTGCGAGTCGCTGAGGTTGAGGCGCTGAGATGCTGAGCTCGAGTCGCTGAGTGCGAGGCACTGAGACGCTGAGGGCGAGGCGCAGAGACACTGAGGGCGAGGCGCTGAGACGCTGAGGGCGAGGCGCTGAGACGCTGAGTGCGAGGCGCTGAGGCGCTGAGTGCGAGGCGCTGAGGCGCTGAGTGCGAGGCGCTGAGACGCGGAGTGCGAGGCGCTGAGGCGCGGAGTGCGAGGCGCTGAGGCGCGGAGTGCGAGGCGCTGAGGCGCTGAGTGCGAGGCGCTGAGGCGCTGAGGCGCTGAGTGCGAGGCGCTGAGGCGCTGAGGCGCTGAGTGCGAGGCGCTGAGGCGCTGAGTGCGAGGCGCTGAATGCATGGCGCTGAGACGCTGAGTGCGAGGCGCTGAGACGCTGAGTGCGATTCGCTGAGTGCGAGGCGCTGCGACGCTGAGTGCGAGTCGCTGAGGGTGAGGCGCTGAGACGCTGAGCTCGAGTCGCTGAGTGCGATGCGCTGAGACGCTGAGTGCGCGGAGCTGAGACGCTGAGTGCGAGGCGCTGAGTTCAAGGCGGAGTGCAAGGTGCTGAGTGCGAGGCGCTAAATGCGAGGCGCTGAGACGCCGAGTGCGAGGCGCTGCGACTCTGAGTGCGAGTCGCAGAGGGCGAGGGGCTGAGGGCGAGGCACTGAGACGCTGAGCTCGAGTCGCTGAGACTCTGAGCGCGAGGCGCTGAGACGCTGAGTGCGAGGCACTGAGACGCCGAGTGCGAGGCGCTGAGACGCCGAGTGCGAGGCGCTGCGACTCTGAGTGCGAGTCGCAGAGGGCGAGGGGCTGAGGGCGAGGCACTGAGACGCTGAGCTCGAGTCACTGAGACTCTGAGCGCGAGGCGCTGAGACGCTGAGGGCGAGGCGCTGAGACGCTGAGGGCGAGGCGCTGAGGCGCGGAGTGCGAGGCGCTGAGGCGCTGAGTGCGAGGCGCTGAGGCGCTGAGTGCGAGGCGCTGAATGCATGGCGCTGAGACGCTGAGTGCGAGGCGCTGAGACGCTGAGTGCGATTCGCTGAGTGCGAGGTGCTGCGACGCTCAGTGCGAGTCGCTGAGGGTGAGGCGCTGAGACGCTGAGCTCGATTCGCTGAGTGCGAGGCGCTGAGACGCTGAGTGCGAGGAGCTGAGACGCTGAGTGCGAGGCGCTGATGTCCTGAGGCGCTGAGTTCAAGGCGGAGTGCGAGGTGCTGAGTGCGAGGCGCTAAATGCGAGGCGCTGAGACGCCGAGTGCGAGGCGCTGCGACTCTGAGTGCGAGTCGCAGAGGGCGAGGGGCTGAGGGCGAGGCACTGAGACGCTGAGCTCGAGTCGCTGACACTGAGCGCGAGGCGCTGAGACGCTGAGTGCGAGGCACTGAGAGGCTGAGTGCGAGGCGCTGAGACGCTGAGGGCGAGGCGCTGAGACGCTGAGGGCGAGGCGCTGAGACGCTGAGGGCGAGGCGCTGAGACGTTGATTGCGAGGATCTGAGACGCTGAGTTCGAGGCGCTGAGTGCGAGGCGCTGAGACGCTGAGTGCGAGGCGCTGAATGCATGGAGCTGAGACGCTGAGTGCGAGGTACTGAGACGCTGAGTGCGATTCGCTGAGTGCGAGGCGCTGCGACGCTCAGTGCGAGTCGCTGAGGGTGAGGCGCTGAGACGCTGAGCTCGATTCGCTGAGTGCGAGGCGCTGAGACGCTGAGTGCGAGGAGCTGAGACGCTGAGTGCGAGGCGCTGATGTCCTGAGGCGCTGAGTTCAAGGCGGAGTGCGAGGTGCTGAGTGCGAGGCGCTAAATGCGAGGAGCTGAGACGCCGAGTGCGAGGCGCTGCGACTCTGAGTGCGAGTTGCAGAGGGCGAGGGGCTGAGGGCGAGGCACTGAGACGCTGAGCTCGAGTCGCTGACACTGAGCGCGAGGCGCTGAGACACTGAGTGCGAGGCACTGAGACGCTGAGTGCGAGGCGCTGAGACGCTGAGGGCGAGGCGCTGAGACTCTGAGGGCGAGGCGCTGAGACGCTGAGGGCGAGGCGCTGAGACGCTGAGTGTGAGGCGCTGTGGCGCTGAGTGCGAGGCGCTGAATGCATGGCGCTGAGACGCTGAGTGCGAGGCGCTGAGACGCTGAGTGCGAGGATCTGAGACGCTGAGTTCGAGGCGCTGAGTGCGAGGCGCTGAGACGCTGAGTGCGAGGCGCTGAATGCATGGAGCTGAGACGCTGAGTGCGAGGTACTGAGACGCTGAGTGCGATTCGCTGAGTGCGAGGCGCTGCGACGCTCAGTGCGAGTCGCTGAGGGTGAGGCGCTGAGACGCTGAGCTCGATTCGCTGAGTGCGAGGCGCTGAGACGCTGAGTGCGAGGAGCTGAGACGCTGAGTGCGAGGCGCTGATGTCCTGAGGCGCTGAGTTCAAGGCGGAGTGCGAGGTGCTGAGTGCGAGGCGCTAAATGCGAGGAGCTGAGACGCCGAGTGCGAGGCGCTGCGACTCTGAGTGCGAGTTGCAGAGGGCGAGGGGCTGAGGGCGAGGCACTGAGACGCTGAGCTCGAGTCGCTGACACTGAGCGCGAGGCGCTGAGACACTGAGTGCGAGGCACTGAGACGCTGAGTGCGAGGCGCTGAGACGCTGAGGGCGAGGCGCTGAGACTCTGAGGGCGAGGCGCTGAGACGCTGAGGGCGAGGCGCTGAGACGCTGAGTGTGAGGCGCTGTGGCGCTGAGTGCGAGGCGCTGAATGCATGGCGCTGAGACGCTGAGTTCGAGGCGCTGAGACGCTGAGTGCGATTCGCTGAGTGCGAGGCGCTGCGACTCTGAGTGCGAGTCGCAGAGGGCGAGGGGCTCAGGGCGAGGCACTGAGACGCTGAGCTCGAGTCGCTGAGACGCTGAGCGCGAGGTTCTAAGACGCTGAGTGCAAAGCGCTGAGACGCTGAGTGCGAGGCGCTGAGTGCGAGGCGCTGAGTGCGAGGCGCTGAGTGCGAGGCGCTGAGTGCGATGTGTTGAGTGCGAGGCGCTGAGGCGCTGAGTGCGAGGCGCTGAGGCGCTGAGTGAGAGGCGCTGAGGCGCTGAGTGCGAGGCGCTGAGGCCTTGAGTGCGAGGCGCTGAGGCCTTGAGTGCGAGGCGCTGAGACGCTGAGTGCGAGGCGCTGAGTGCGAGGCGCTGAACGCGTGGCGCTGCGACGCTGAGGGCGATTCGCTGAGGGCGAGACGCTGAGACGCTGAGGTCGAGTCGCTGAGACGCTGAGCTCGAGGTGCTGAGACGCTGAGATCGAGGTGCTGAGACGCTGAGATCGAGGCGCTGAGACGCTGAGCGCGAGGCGCTGAGACGCTGAGCGCGAGGCGCTGAGACGCTGAGCGCGAGGCGCTGAGACGCTGAGCGCGAGGCGCTGAGACGCTGAGCGCGAGGCGCTGAGACGCTGAGCGCGAGGCGCTGAGATGCTTAGTGCGAGGCTCTGAGACGCTGAGCGCGAGGCGCTGAGACGCTGAGCGCGAGGCGCTGAGACGCTGAGCGCGAGGTTCTGAGACGCTGAGTGCAAAGCGCTGAGACGCTGAGTTCGAGACGCTGTGGGCGAGGCTCTGAGACTCAGAGTGCGAGACGCTGAGGGCGAGGCGCTGAGACGCTGAGTGCGAGGCGCTGAGACGCTGAGTGCGAGGCGCTGAGACGCTGAGTGCGAGGCGCTGAGACGCTGAGTGCGAGGCACTGAGACGCTGAGTGCGCGGCGCTGAGACGCTGAGTTCGAGGTGCTGAGTGCGAGGCGCTGAGACGCTGAGTGCGAGGCGCTGCGACGCTGAGGGCGAGTCGCTGAGTGCGAGGCGCTGAGGGCAAGGCGCTGAGACGCTGAGTGCGAGATGCTGAGACGCTGAGTGCAAAGCGCCGAGATGCTGAGAGCGAGATGCTGAGACGCTGAGTGCGAGGCGCTGAGACGCTGAGGGCGAGGCGCTGAGAGGCTGAGTGCGGGTCGCTGAGGCGCTGAGTGCGAGGCGCTGAGACGCTGAGTGCGAGGCGCTGAGACGCTGAGTGCGAGGCGCTGAGACGCTGAGTGCGAGGCGCTGAGACGCTGAGTGCGAGGCGCTGAGCTCCTGAGACGCTGAGTGCAAAGCGCCGAGATGCTGAGTGTGAGGTTCTGAGACACTGAGTGCAAAGCGCCGAGACGCTGTGGGCGAGGCGCTGAGACGCTGAGTGCGAGGAGCTGAGACGCTGAGTGCGAGGCGCTGAGACGCTGAGTGCGAGGCGCTGAGGCGCTGAGTGCGAGGCGCTGAGGCGCTGAGTGCGAGGCGCTGAGGCGCTGAGTGCGAGGCGCTGAGGCGCTGAGTGCGAGGCGCTGAGGCGCTGAGTGCGAGGCGCTGAGGCGCTGAGTGCGAGGCGCTGAGGCCTTGAGTGCGAGGCGCTGAGGCGCTGAGTGCGAGGCGCTGAATGCGTGGCGCTGCGACGCTGAGTGCGATTCGCTGAGGGCGAGACGCTGAGACGCTGAGGGCGAGACGCTGAGACGCTGAGGTCGAGTCGCTGAGAAGCTGAGCTCGAGGTGCTGAGACGCTGAGATCGAGGTGCTGAGACGCTGAGATCGAGGTGCTGAGACGCTGAGCGCGAGGCGCTGAGATGCTTAGTGCGAGGCTCTGAGACGCTGAGACGCTGAGTGCAAAGCGCCGAGATGCTGAGTGCGAGGCGCCGAGATGCTGAGTGCGAGGCGCTGAGACGCTGAGTGCGAGGCGCTGAGACGCTGAGTGCGAGGCGCTGAGACGCTGAGTGCGAGGCGCTGAGAAGCTGAGCTCGAGGCGCTGAGACGCTGAGCGCGAGGCGCTGAGACGCTGAGCGCGAGGCGCTGAGACGCTGAGCGCGAGGCGCTGAGACGCTGAGCGCGAGGCGCTGAGACGCTGAGCGCGAGGCGCTGAGACGCTGAGACGCTGAGCGCGAGGCGCTGAGGCGCTGAGCGCGAGGCGCTGAGGCGCTGAGTGCGAGGCGCTGAGGCCTTGAGTGCGAGGCGCTGAGGCGCTGAGTGCGAGGCGCTGAATGCGTGGCGCTGCGACGCTGAGTGCTATTCGCTGAGGGCGAGACGCTGAGACGCTGAGGTCGAGTCGCAGAGGGCGAGGGGCTGAGGGCGAGGCACTGAGACGCTGAGCTCGAGTCGCTGAGACGCTGAGCGCGAGGTTCTGAGACGCTGAGTGCAAAGCGCTGAGTGCGAGGCGCTGAGTGCGAGGCGCTGAGTGCGAGGCGCTGAGTGCGAGGCGCTGAGTGCGAGGCGCTGAGTGCGAGGCGTTGAGTGCGAGGCGCTGAGTGCGAGGCGCTGAGACGCTGAGTGCGCGGCGCTGAGGCGCTGAGTGCGAGGCGCTGAGGCGCTGAGTGCGAGGCGCTGAGGCGCTGAGTGCGAGGCGCTGAGGCCTTGAGTGCGAGGCGCTGAGACGCTGAGTGCGAGGCGCTGAGTGCGAGGCGCTGAACGCGTGGCGCTGCGACGCTGAGGGCGATTCGCTGAGGGCGAGACGCTGAGACGCTGAGGTCGAGTCGCTGAGACGCTGAGCTCGAGGTGCTGAGACGCTGAGATCGAGGTGCTGAGACGCTGAGATCGAGGTGCTGAGACGCTGAGCGCGAGGCGCTGAGAAGCTGAGCGCGAGGCGCTGAGACGCTGAGCGCGAGGCGCTGAGACGCTGAGCGCGAGGCGCTGAGACGCTGAGCGCGAGGCGCTGAGACGCTGAGCGTGAGGTTCTGAGACGCTGAGACGCTGAGTGCAAGGCGCCGAGATGCCGAGTGCGAGGCGCTGAGATGCTGAGTGCGAGGCGCTGAGACGCTGAGCTCGAGGCGCTGAGCCGCTGAGCGCGAGGCGCTGAGAAGCTGAGCGCGAGGCGCTGAGACGCTGAGCGCGAGGCGCTGAGACGCTGAGCGCGAGGCGCTGAGACGCTGAGCGCGAGGCGCTGAGACGCTGAGCGCGAGGTTCTGAGACGCTGAGTGCAAAGCGCTGAGACGCTGAGTGCGAGACGCTATTGGCGAGGCTCTGAGACTCAGAGTGCGAGACGCTGAGGGCGAGGCGCTGAGACTCAGAGTGCGAGACGCTGAGGGCGAGGCGCTGAGACGCTGAGGGCGAGGCGCTGAGACGCTGAGTGCGAGGCGCTGAGACGCTGAGTGCGAGGTGCTGAGACGCTGAGTGCGAGGCGCTGAGACGCTGAGTTCGAGGCGCTGAGTGCGAGGCGCTGAGACGCTGAGTGCGAGGCGCTGAGACGCTGAGTGAGGGGCGCTGAGACGCTGAGTGCGAGGCGCTGAGACGCTGAGTGCGAGGCGCTGAGACGCTGAGTGCGAGGCGCTGAGCTCCTGAGACGCTGAGTGCAAAGCGCCGAGATGCTGAGTGTGAGGTGCTGAGACACTGAGTGCAAAGCGCCGAGACGCTGTGGGCGAGGCGCTGAGACGCTGAGTGCGAGGCGCTGAGACGCTGAGTGCGAGGCGCTGAGACGCTGAGTGCGAGGCGCTGAGGCGCTGAGTGCGAGGCGCTGAGTGCGAGGCGCTGAGTGCGAGGCGCTGAGTGCGAGGCGCTGAGTGCGAGGCGCTGAGGCGCTGAGTGCGAGGCGCTGAGGCGCTGAGTGCGAGGCGCTGAGGCACTGAGTGCGAGGCGCTGAGGCCTTGAGTGCGAGGCGCTGAGCCGCTGAGTGCGAGGCGCTGAGGCGCTGAGTGCGAGGCGCTGAATGCGTGGCGCTGCGACGCTGAGTGCGATTCGCTGAGGGCGAGACGCTGAGACGCTGAGGTCGAGTCGCTGAGACGCTGAGCTCGAGGTGCTGAGACGCTGAGATCGAGGTGCTGAGACGCTGAGCGCGAGGCGCTGAGACGCTGAGCGCGAGGCGCTGAGACGCTGAGCGCGAGGCGCTGAGATGCTTAGTGCGAGGCTCTGAGACGCTGAGACGCTGAGTGCAAAGCGCCGAGATGCTGAGTGCAAGGCGCCGAGATGCTGAGTGCGAGGCACTGAGACGCTGAGCTCGAGGCGCTGAGACGCTGAGCGCGAGGCGCTGAGACGCTGAGCGCGCGGCGCTGAGAAGCTGAGCGCGAGGCGCTGAGACGCTGAGCGCGAGGCGCTGAGACACTGAGCGCGAGGCGCTGAGACGCTGAGCGCGAGGCGCTGAGACGCTGAGCGCGAGGCGCTGAGACGCTGAGTGCAAAGCGCTGAGACGCTGAGTGCGAGGTTCTGAGACGCTGAGTGCAAAGCGCTGAGAGGCTGAGTGCGAGACGCTGTGGGCGAGGCTCTGAGACTCAGAGTGCGAGACGCTGAGGGCGAGGTGCTGAGACGCTGAGTGCGAGGCGCTGAGACGCTGAGTGCGAGGCGCTGAGACGCTGAGTGCGAGGCGCTGAGACGCTGAGTGCGAGGCGCTGAGACGCTGAGTTCGAGGCGCTGAGTGCGAGGCGCTGAGACGCTGAGTGCGAGGCGCTGCGACGCTGAGGGCGAGTCGCTGAGTGCGAGGCGCTGAGGGCAAGGCGCTGAGACGCTGAGTGCGAGATGCTGAGTCGCTGAGTGCAAAGCGCCGAGATGCTGAGTGCGAGATGCTGAGACGCTGAGTGCGAGGCGCTGAGACGCTGAGGGCGAGGCGCTGAGAGGCTGAGTGCGGGTCGCTGAGGCGCTGAGTGCGAAGCGCTGAGACGCTGAGTGCGAAGCGCTGAGACACTGAGTGCGAGGCGCTGAGGCGCTGAGTGCGAGGCGCTGAGATGCTGAGTGCGAGGCGCTGAGGCCTTGAGTGCGAGGCGCTGAGGCCTTGAGTGCGAGGCGCTGAGGCCTTGAGTGCGAGGCGCTGAGACACTGAGTGCGAGGCGCTGAGGGCGAGACGCTGAGACGCTGAGGTCGAGTCGCTGAGACGCTGAGCTCGAGGTGCTGAGACGCTGAGCTCGAGGTGCTGAGACGCTGAGATCGAGGTGCTGAGACGCTGAGATCGAGGTGCTGAGACGCTGAGCGCGAGGCGCTGAGACGCTGAGCGCGAGGCGCTGAGATGCTTAGTGCGAGGCTCTGAGACGCTGAGACGCTGAGTGCAAAGCGCCGAGATGCTGAGTGCAAGGCGCCGAGATGGTGAGTGCGAGGCGCTGAGATGGTGAGTGCGAGGCGCTGAGATGGTGAGTGCGAGGCGCTGAGACACTGAGCTCGAGGCGCTGAGACTCTGAGCGCGAGGCGCTGAGACGCTGAGTGCGAGGTTCTGAGACGCTGAGTGCAAAGCGCTGAGACGCTGAGTGCGAGGTTCTGAGACGCTGAGTGCAAAGCGCTGAGACGCTGAGTGCGAGACGCGGTGGGCGAGGCTCTGAGACTCAGAGTGCGAGACGCTGAGTGCGAGGCGCTGCGACGCTGAGGGCGAGGCGCTGAGACGCTGAGTGCGAGGCGCTGAGACGCTGAGTGCGAGGCGCTGAGACGCTGAGTTCGAGGCGCTGAGTGCGAGGCGCTGAGACGCTGAGTGCGAGGCGCTGCGACGCTGAGGGCGAGTCGCTGAGTGCGAGGCGCTGAGGGCAAGGCGCTGAGACGCTGAGTGCGAGTTGCTGAGACGCTGAGTGCAAAGCGCCGAGATGCTGAATGCGAGATGCTGAGACGCTGAGTGCGAGGCGCTGAGACGCTGAGGGTGAGGCGCTGAGAGGCTGAGTGCGGGTCGCTGAGGCGCTGAGTGCGAAGCGCAGAGACGCTGAGTGCGAGGCGCTGAGTGCGAGGCGCTGAGTGCGAGGTGCTGAGTGCGAGGCGCTGAGTGCGAGGCGCTGAGGCGCTGAGTGCGAGGCGCTGAGGCGCTGAGTGCGAGGCGCTGAGGCCTTGAGTGCGAGGCGCTGAGCCGCTGAGTGCGAGGCGCTGAGGCGCTGAGTGCGAGGCGCTGAATGCGTGGCGCTGCGACGCTGAGTGCGATTCGCTGAGGGCGAGACGCTGAGACGCTGAGGTCGAGTCGCTGAGAAGCTGAGCTCGAGGTGCTGAGACGCTGAGATCGAGGTGCTGAGACGCTGAGCGCGAGGCGCTGAGACGCTGAGCGCGAGGCGCTGAGACGCTGAGCGCGAGGCGCTGAGATGCTTAGTGCGAGGCTCTGAGACGCTGAGACGCTGAGTGCAAAGCGCCGAGATGCTGAGTGCAAGGCGCCGAGATGCTGAGTGCGAGGCACTGAGACGCTGAGCTCGAGGCGCTGAGACGCTGAGCGCGAGGCGCTGAGACGCTGAGCGCGAGGCGCTGAGAAGCTGAGCGCGAGGCGCTGAGACGCTGAGCGCGAGGCGCTGAGACGCTGAGCGCGAGGCGCTGAGACGCTGAGCGCGAGGCGCTGAGACGCTGAGCGCGAGGCGCTGAGACGCTGAGTGCAAAGCGCTGAGACGCTGAGTGCGAGGTTCTGAGACGCTGAGTGCAAAGCGCTGAGAGGCTGAGTGCGAGACGCTGTGGGCGAGGCTCTGAGACTCAGAGTGCGAGACGCTGAGGGCGAGGTGCTGAGACGCTGAGTGCGAGGCGCTGAGACGCTGAGTGCGAGGCGCTGAGACGCTGAGTGCGAGGCGCTGAGACGCTGAGTTCGAGGCGCTGAGTGCGAGGCGCTGAGACGCTGAGTGCGAGGCGCTGCGACGCTGAGGGCGAGTCGCTGAGTGCGAGGCGCTGAGGGCAAGGCGCTGAGACGCTGAGTGCGAGATGCTGAGTCGCTGAGTGCAAAGCGCCGAGATGCTGAGTGCGAGATGCTGAGACGCTGAGTGCGAGGCGCTGAGACGCTGAGGGCGAGGCGCTGAGAGGCTGAGTGCGGGTCGCTGAGGCGCTGAGTGCGAAGCGCTGAGACGCTGAGTGCGAAGCGCTGAGACACTGAGTGCGAGGCGCTGAGGCGCTGAGTGCGAGGCGCTGAGATGCTGAGTGCGAGGCGCTGAGGCCTTGAGTGCGAGGCGCTGAGGCCTTGAGTGCGAGGCGCTGAGGCCTTGAGTGCGAGGCGCTGAGGCCTTGAGTGCGAGGCGCTGAGACACTGAGTGCGAGGCGCTGAGGGCGAGACGCTGAGACGCTGAGGTCGAGTCGCTGAGACGCTGAGCTCGAGGTGCTGAGACGCTGAGCTCGAGGTGCTGAGACGCTGAGATCGAGGTGCTGAGACGCTGAGATCGAGGTGCTGAGACGCTGAGCGCGAGGCGCTGAGACGCTGAGCGCGAGGCGCTGAGATGCTTAGTGCGAGGCTCTGAGACGCTGAGACGCTGAGTGCAAAGCGCCGAGATGCTGAGTGCAAGGCGCCGAGATGGTGAGTGCGAGGTGCTGAGATGGTGAGTGCGAGGCGCTGAGATGGTGAGTGCGAGGCGCTGAGACACTGAGCTCGAGGCGCTGAGACTCTGAGCGCGAGGCGCTGAGACGCTGAGTGCGAGGTTCTGAGACGCTGAGTGCAAAGCGCTGAGACGCTGAGTGCGAGGTTCTGAGACGCTGAGTGCAAAGCGCTGAGACGCTGAGTGCGAGACGCGGTGGGCGAGGCTCTGAGACTCAGAGTGCGAGACGCTGAGTGCGAGGCGCTGCGACGCTGAGGGCGAGGCGCTGAGACGCTGAGTGCGAGGCGCTGAGACGCTGAGTGCGAGGCGCTGAGACGCTGAGTTCGAGGCGCTGAGTGCGAGGCGCTGAGACGCTGAGTGCGAGGCGCTGCGACGCTGAGGGCGAGTCGCTGAGTGCGAGGCGCTGAGGGCAAGGCGCTGAGACGCTGAGTGCGAGTTGCTGAGACGCTGAGTGCAAAGCGCCGAGATGCTGAATGCGAGATGCTGAGACGCTGAGTGCGAGGCGCTGAGACGCTGAGGGTGAGGCGCTGAGAGGCTGAGTGCGGGTCGCTGAGGCGCTGAGTGCGAAGCGCAGAGACGCTGAGTGCGAGGCGCTGAGTGCGAGGCGCTGAGTGCGAGGTGCTGAGTGCGAGGCGCTGAGTGCGAGGCGCTGAGGCGCTGAGTGCGAGGCGCTGAGGCGCTGAGTGCGAGGCGCTGAGGCCTTGAGTGCGAGGCGCTGAGATGCTGAGTGCGATGCGCTGAGGCGCTGAGTGCGAGGCGCTGAATGCGTGGCGCTGCGACGCTGAGTGCGATTCGCTGAGGGCGAGACGCTGAGACGCTGAGGTCGAGTCGCTGAGACGCTGAGCTCGAGGTGCTGAGACGCTGAGATCGAGGCGCTGAGACGCTGAGCGCGAGGCGCTGAGACGCTGAGCGCGAGGCGCTGAGATGCTTAGTGTGAGGCTCTGAGACGCTGAGACGCTGAGTGCAAAGCGCCGAGATGCTGAGTGCAAGGCGCCGAGATGCTGAGTGTGCGGCACTGAGACGCTGAGCTCGAGGCGCTGAGACGCTGAGCACGAGGCACTGAGAAGCTGAGCGCGAGGCGCTGAGACGCTGAGCGCGAGGCGCTGAGACGCTGAGCGCGAGGCGCTGAGAGGCTGAGCGCGAGGCGCTGAGACGCTGAGCGCGAAGCGCTGAGACGATGAGCGCTAAGCGCTGAGACGCTGAGTGCGAGGTTCTGAGACGCTGAGTGCAAAGCGCTGAGACGCTGAGTGCGAGACGCTGTGGGCGAGGCTCTGAGACTGAGAGTGCGAGACGCTGAGGGCGAGGCGCTGAGACGCTGAGGGCGAGGCGCTGAGACGCTGAGTGCGAGGCGCTGAGACGCTGAGTGCGAGGCGCTGAGACGCTGAGTGCGAGGCGCTGAATGCATGGCGCTGCGACGCTGAGTGCGATTCGCTGAGGGCGAGACGCTGAGACGCTGAGGTCGAGTCGCTGAGACGCTGAGCTCGAGGTGCTGAGACGCTGAGATCGAGGTGCTGAGACGCTGAGCGCGAGGCGCTGAGACGCTGAGCGCGAGGCGCTGAGATGCTTAGTGCGAGGCTCTGAGACGCTGAGACGCTGAGTGCAAAGTGCCGAGATGCTGAGTGCAAGGCGCCGAGATGCTGAGTGCGAGGCGCTGAGACGCTGAGTGCGAGGCGCTGAGACGCTGAGTGCGAGGCGCTGAGACGCTGAGTGCGAGGCGCTGAGGCGCTGAGTGCGAGGCGCTGTGGCGCTGAGTGCGAGGCGCTGAGACGCTGAGTGCGAGGCGCTGAGACGCTGAGCGCGAGGCGCTGAGACGCTGAGACGCTGAGTGCAAAGCGCCGAGATGCTGAGTGCAAGGCGCCGAGATGCTGAGTGCGAGGCACTGAGACGCTGAGCTCGAGGCGCTGAGACGCTGAGCGCGAGGCGCTGAGACGCTGAGCGCGAGGCGCTGAGACGCTGAGTGCAAAGCGCTGAGACGCTGAGTGCGAGGTTCTGAGACGCTGAGTGCAAAGCGCTGAGACGCTGAGTGCGAGACGCTGTGGGCGAGGCTCTGAGACTCAGAGTGCGAGACGCTGAGGGCGAGGCGCTGAGACGCTGAGTGCGAGGCGCTGAGACGCTGAGTGCGAGGCGCTGAGACGCTGAGTGCGAGGCGCTGAGACGTTGAGTGCGAGGCGCTGAGACGCTGAGTGCGAGGCGCTGAGACGCTGAGTTCGAGGCGCTGAGTGCGAGGCGCTGAGACGCTGAGTGCTAGGCGCTGCGACACTGAGGGCGAGTCGCTGAGTGCGAGGCGCTGAGGGCAAGGCGCTGAGACGCTGAGTGCGAGATGCTGAGACGCTGAGTGCAAAGCGCCGAGATGCTGAGTGCGAGATGCTGAGACGCTGAGTGCGAGGCGCTGAGACGCTGAGGGCGAGGCGCTGAGAGGCTGAGTGCGGGTCGCTGAGGCGCTGAGTGCGAAGCGCTGAGACGCTGAGTGCGAGGCGCTGAGACGCTGAGTACGAGGCGCTGAGACGCTGAGTGCGAGGCGCTGAGACGCTGAGTGCGAGGCGCTGAGCTCCTGAGACGCTGAGTGCAAAGCACAGAGATGCTGAGTGTGAGGTGCTGAGACACTGAGTGCAAAGCGCCGAGACGCTGTGGGCGAGGCGCTGAGACGCTGAGAGGGAGGCGCTGCGGAGCTGAGACGCTGAGTGCAAAGCACAGAGATGCTGAGTGCGAGGCGCTGAGGCGCTGAGTGCGAGGCGCTGAGACGCTGAGTGCGAGGCGCTGAGACGCTGAGCGCGAGGCGCTGAGACGCTGAGACGCTGAGTGCAAAGCGCCGAGATGCTGAGTGCAAGGCGCCGAGATGCTGAGTGCGAGGCACTGAGACGCTGAGCTCGAGGCGCTGAGACGCTGAGCGCGAGGCGCTGAGACGCTGAGTGCGAGGCGCTGAGACGCTGAGCGCGAGGCGCTGAGACGCTGAGACGCTGAGTGCAAAGCGCCGAGATGCTGAGTGCAAGGCGCCGAGATGCTGAGTGCGAGGCACTGAGACGCTGAGCTCGAGGCGCTGAGACGCTGAGCGCGAGGCGCTGAGACGCTGAGCGCGAGGCGCTGAGACGCTGAGTGCAAAGCGCTGAGACGCTGAGTGCGAGGTTCTGAGACGCTGAGTGCAAAGCGCTGAGACGCTGAGTGCGAGACGCTGTGGGCGAGGCTCTGAGACTCAGAGTGCGAGACGCTGAGGGCGAGGCGCTGAGACGCTGAGTGCGAGGCGCTGAGACGCTGAGTGTGAGGCGCTGAGACGCTGAGTGCGAGGCGCTGAGACGCTGAGTGCGAGGCGCTGAGACGCTGAGTTCGAGGCGCTGAGTGCGAGGCGCTGAGACGCTGAGTGCTAGGCGCTGCGACGCTGAGGGCGAGTCGCTGAGTGCGAGGCGCTGAGGGCAAGGCGCTGAGACGCTGAGTGCGAGATGCTGAGACGCTGAGTGCAAAGCGCCGAGATGCTGAGTGCGAGATGCTGAGACGCTGAGTGCGAGGCGCTGAGACGCTGAGGGCGAGGCGCTGAGAGGCTGAGTGCGGGTCGCTGAGGCGCTGAGTGCGAAGCGCTGAGACGCTGAGTGCGAGGCGCTGAGACGCTGAGTACGAGGCGCTGAGACGCTGAGTGCGAGGCGCTGAGACGCTGAGTGCGAGGCGCTGAGCTCCTGAGACGCTGAGTGCAAAGCACAGAGATGCTGAGTGTGAGGTGCTGAGACACTGAGTGCAAAGCGCCGAGACGCTGTGGGCGAGGCGCTGAGACGCTGAGTGTGAGGCGCTGCGGTCCTGAGACGCTGAGTGCAAAGCACAGAGATGCTGAGTGCGAGGCGCTGAGGCGCTGAGTGCGAGGCGCTGAGACGCTGAGTGCGAGGCGCTGAGACGCTGAGCGCGAGGCGCTGAGACGCTGAGACGCTGAGTGCAAAGCGCCGAGATGCTGAGTGCAAGGCGCCGAGATGCTGAGTGCGAGGCACTGAGACGCTGAGCTCGAGGCGCTGAGACGCTGAGCGCGAGGCGCTGAGACGCTGAGCGCGAGGCGCTGAGACGCTGAGTGCGAGGCGCTGAGACGCTGAGCGCGAGGCGCTGAGACGCTGAGACGCTGAGTGCAAAGCGCCGAGATGCTGAGTGCAAGGCGCCGAGATGCTGAGTGCGAGGCACTGAGACGCTGAGCTCGAGGCGCTGAGACGCTGAGCGCGAGGCGCTGAGACGCTGAGCGCGAGGCGCTGAGACGCTGAGTGCAAAGCGCTGAGACGCTGAGTGCGAGGTTCTGAGACGCTGAGTGCAAAGCGCTGAGACGCTGAGTGCGAGACGCTGTGGGCGAGGCTCTGAGACTCAGAGTGCGAGACGCTGAGGGCGAGGCGCTGAGACGCTGAGTGCGAGGCGCTGAGACGCTGAGTGTGAGGCGCTGAGACGCTGAGTGCGAGGCGCTGAGACGCTGAGCGCGAGGCGCTGAGACGCTGAGCGCGAGGCGCTGAGACGCTGAGTGCAAAGCGCTGAGACGCTGAGTGCGAGGTTCTGAGACGCTGAGTGCAAAGCGCTGAGACGCTGAGTGCGAGACGCTGAGGGCGAGGCGCTGAGACGCTGAGTGCGAGGCGCTGAGACGCTGAGTGCGAGGCGCTGAGACGCTGAGTGCGAGGCGCTGAGACGCTGAGTGCGAGGCGCTGAGACGCTGAGTTCGAGGCGCTGAGTGCGAGGCGCTGAGACGCTGAGTGCTAGGCGCTGCGACGCTGAGGGCGAGTCGCTGAGTGCGAGGCGCTGAGGGCAAGGCGCTGAGACGCTGAGTGCGAGATGCTGAGACGCTGAGTGCAAAGCGCCGAGATGCTGAGTGCGAGATGCTGAGACGCTGAGTGCGAGGCGCTGAGACGCTGAGGGCGAGGCGCTGAGAGGCTGAGTGCGGGTCGCTGAGGCGCTGAGTGCGAAGCGCTGAGACGCTGAGTGCGAGGCGCTGAGACGCTGAGTACGAGGCGCTGAGACGCTGAGTGCGAGGCGCTGAGACGCTGAGTGCGAGGCGCTGAGCTCCTGAGACGCTGAGTGCAAAGCACAGAGATGCTGAGTGTGAGGTGCTGAGACACTGAGTGCAAAGCGCCGAGACGCTGTGGGCGAGGCGCTGAGACGCTGAGTGTGAGGCGCTGCGGTCCTGAGACGCTGAGTTCAAGGCGCTGAGTGCGAGGCGCTGAGACACTGAGTGCGAGGCGCTGAGACGCTGAGTGCGAGGCGCTGAGGTCCTGAGACGCTGAGTTCAAGGCGCCGAGTGCGAGACACTGAGTGCTAGGCGCTGAGACGCTGAGTGCGAGGTGCTGCGACGCTGAGTGCGAGGTGCTGCGACGCTGAGTGCGAGGTGCTGCGACGCTGAGTGCGAGGTGCTGCGACGCTGAGTGCGAGGTGCTGCGACGCTGAGTGCGAGGTGCTGCGACGCTGAGTGCGAGGTGCTGCGACGCTGAGTGCGATGCGCTGAGACGCTGAGTGCGAGGCGCTGAGACGCTGAGAGCGAGGCGCTGAGACGCTGAGTGCGATGCGCTGAGACGCTGAGTGCGAGGCGCTGAGACGCTGAGAGCGAGGCGCTGAGACGCTGAGTGCGATGCGCTGAGACGCTGAGTGCGAGGCGCTGAGACGCTGAGAGCGAGGCGCTGAGACGCTGAGTGTGAGGCGCTGAGACGCTGAGAGCGAGGCGCTGAGACGCTGAGAGCGAGGCGCTGAGACGCTGAGCGCGAGGCGCTGAGACGCTGAGTGCAAAGCGCTGAGACGCTGAGTGCGAGACGCTGTGGGCGAGGCGCCGAGACGCTGAGTGCGAGGCACTGAGACGCTGAATGCGAAGCGCAGAAACGCTGAGTGCGAGGCGCTGAGGGCGAGGCGCTGAGACGCTGAGCGCGAGGCGCTGAGACGCTGAGTACAAAGCGCTGAGACGCTGAGTGCGAGGCGCCGAGACGCTGAGTGCGAGGCGCTGAATGCATGGCGCTGAGACGCTGAGTGCGAGGCGCTGCGACGCTGAGTGCGATTCGCTGAGCGCGAGGCGCTGCGACGCTGAGTGCGAGTCGCTGAGGGTGAGGCGCTGAGACGCTGAGCTCGAGTCGCTGAGTGCGAGGCGCTGCGACGCTGAGAGCGAGTCGCTGAGGGTGAGGCGCTGAGACGCTGAGCTCGAGTCGCTGAGTGCGAGGCGCTGAGATGCTGAGTGCAAAGCGCCGAGACGCTGAGTGCGAGACGCTGAGGGCGAGGCGCTGAGTGCGAGGCGCTGAGACGCTGAGTGCGAGGCGCTGAGACGCTGAGTGCGAGGCGCTGAGACGCTGAGTGCGAGGCGCTGAGACGCTGAGTGCGAGGCGCTGAGACGCTGAGTGCGAGGCGCTGAGGTGCTGAGTGCGAGGCGCTGAGTGCGAGGCGTTGAGTGCGAGGCGCTGAGGCGCTGAGTGCGAGGCGCTGAGGCGCTGAGTGCGAGGCGCTGAGGCGCTGAGTGCGAGGCGCTGAGGCGCTGAGTGCGAGGCGCTGAGGCGCTGAGTGCGAGGCGCTGAGGCGCTGAGTGCGAGGCGCTGAGGCCTTGAGTGCGAGGCGCTGAGGCCTTGAGTGCGAGGCGCTGAGGCGCTGAGTGCGAGGCGCTGAGGCGCTGAGTGCGAGGCGCTGAATGCGTGGCGCTGCGACGCTGAGTGCGATTCGCTGAGGGCGAGACGCTGAGACGCTGAGGTCGAGTCGCTGAGAAGCTGAGCTCGAGGTGCTGAGACGCTGAGATCGAGGTGCTGAGACGCTGAGATCGAGGCGCTGAGACGCTGAGCGCGAGGCGCTGAGACGCTGAGCACGAGGCGCTGAGATGCTTAGTGCAAGGCTCTGAGACGCTGAGGCGCTGAGTGCAAAGCGCCGAGATGCTGAGTGCAAGGCGCCGAGATGCTGAGTGCGAGGCGCTGAGACGCTGAGTGCGAGGCGCTGAGAAACTGAGCTCGAGGCGCTGAGACGCTGAGCGCGAGGCGCTGAGACGCTGAGCGCGAGGCGCTGAGACGCTGAGCGCGAGGCGCTGAGACGCTGAGCGCGAGGCGCTGAGACGCTGAGCGCGAGGCGCTGAGACGCTGAGCGCAAAGCGCTGAGACGCTGAGTGCGAGGTTCTGAGACGCTGAGTGCAAAGCGCTGAGACGCTGAGTGCGAGACGCTGTGGGCGAGGCTCTGAGACTCAGAGTGCGAGACGCTGAGGGCGAGGCGCTGAGACGCTGAGGGCGAGGCGCTGAGACGCTGTGTGCGAGGCGCTGAGACGCTGAGTGCGAGGTGCTGAGACGCTGAGTGCGAGGCGCTGAGACGCTGAGTTCGAGGCGCTGAGTGCGAGGCGCTGAGACGCTGAGTGCGAGGCGCTGAGACGCTGAGTTCGAGGCGCTGAGCGCGAGGCGCTGAGACGCTGAGTGCGAGGCGCTGCGACGCTGAGGGCGAGTCGCTGAGTGCGAGGCGCTGAGGGCAAGGCGCTGAGACGCTGAGTGCGAGATGCTGAGACGCTGAGTGCAAAGCGCCGAGATGCTGAGTGCGAGATGCTGAGACGCTGAGTGCGAGGCGCTGAGAAGCGGAGGGCGAGGCGCTGAGAGGCTGAGTGCGGGTCGCTGAGGCGCTGAGTGCGAAGCGCTGAGACGCTGAGTGCGAAGCGCTGAGACGCTGAGTGCGAGGCGCTGAGACGCTGAGTGCGAGGCGCTGAGACGATGAGTGAGAGGCGCTGAGCTCCTGAGACGCTGAGTGCAAAGCGCCGAGATGCTGAGTGTGAGGTGCTGAGACACTGAGTGCAAAGCGCCGAGACGCTGTGGGCGAGGCGCCGAGACGCTGAGTGCGAGGCTCTGAGACGCTGAGTGCGAGGCGCTGAGACGCTGAGTGCGAGGCGCTGAGACGCTGAGTGCGAGGCGCTGAGACGCTGAGTGCGAGGCGCTGAGACGCTGAGTGCGAGGCGCTGAGACGCTGAGTGCGAGGCGCTGAGGCGCTGAGTGCGAGGCGCTGAGTGCGAGGCGTTGAGTGCGAGGCGCTGAGGCGCTGAGTGCGAGGCGCTGAGGCGCTGAGTGCGATGCGCTGAGGCCTTGAGTGCGAGGCGCTGAGACGCTGAGTGCGAGGCACTGAGGCGCTGAGTGCGAGGCGCTGAATGCGTGGCGCTGCGACGCTGAGTGCGATTCTCTGAGGGCGAGACGCTGAGACGCTGAGGTCGAGTCGCTGAGACACTGAGCTCGAGGTGCTGAGACGCTGAGCGCGAGGAACTGAGTGCGAGGCGCTGAGACGCTGAGTGCGAGGCGCTGAGACGCTGAGTGCGAGGTGCTGAGACGCTGAGTGCGAGGCGCTGAGACGCTGAGTGCGAGGCGCTGAGACGCTGAGTGCGAGGCGCTGAGGCGCTGAGTGCGAGGCGCTGAGTGCGAGGCGTTGAGTGCGAGGTGCTGAGGCGCTGAGTGCGAGGCGCTGAGGCGCTGAGTGCGAGGCGCTGAGGCGCTGAGTGCGAGGCGCTGAGGCCTTGAGTGCGAGGCGCTGAGACGCTGAGAGCGAGGCGCTGAGGCGCTGAGTGCGAGGCGCTGAATGCGTGGCGCTGCGACGCTGAGTGCGATTCGCTGAGGGCGAGACGCTGAGACGCTGAGGTCGAGTCGCTGAGACGCTGAGCTCGAGGTGCTGAGACGCTGAGATCGAGGTGCTGAGACGCTGAGCGCGAGGCGCTGAGACGCTGAGCGCGAGGCGCTGAGACGCTGAGCGCGAGGCGCTGAGATGCTTAGTGCGAGGCTCTGAGACGCTGAGACGCTGAGTGCAAAGCGCCGAGATGCTGAGTGCAAGGCGCCGAGATGCTGAGTGCGAGGCACTGAGACGCTGAGTGCGAGACGCTGAGTGCGAGACGCTGAGTGCGAGACGCTGAGGGTGAGACGCTGAGCGCGAGGCGCTGAGACGCTGAGTGCAAAGCGCTGAGACGCTGAGTGCGAGACGCTGTGGGCGAGGCTCTGAGACTCAGAGTGCGAGACGCTGAGGGCGAAGCGCTGAGACGCTGAGTGCGAGACGCTGTGGGCGAGGCTCTGAGACTCAGAGTGCGAGACGCTGAGTGCGAGGCGCTGAGACGCTGAGTGCGAGGCGCTGAGACGCTGAGTGCGAGGCGCTGAGACGCTGAGTGCGAGGCGCTGAGACGCTGAGTGCGAGGCGCTGAGACGCTGAGTGCGAGGCGCTGAGGCGCTGAGTGCGAGGCGCTGAGTGCGAGGCGTTGAGTGCGAGGCGCTGAGGCGCTGAGTGCGAGGCGCTGAGGCGCTGAGTGCGATGCGCTGAGGCCTTGAGTGCGAGGCGCTGAGACGCTGAGTGCGAGGCACTGAGGCGCTGAGTGCGAGGCGCTGAATGCGTGGCGCTGCGACGCTGAGTGCGATTCTCTGAGGGCGAGACGCTGAGACGCTGAGGTCGAGTCGCTGAGACACTGAGCTCGAGGTGCTGAGACGCTGAGCGCGAGGAACTGAGTGCGAGGCGCTGAGACGCTGAGTGCGAGGCGCTGAGACGCTGAGTGCGAGGCGCTGAGACGCTGAGTGCGAGGTGCTGAGACGCTGAGTGCGAGGCGCTGAGACGCTGAGTGCGAGGCGCTGAGACGCTGAGTGCGAGGCGCTGAGGCGCTGAGTGCGAGGCGCTGAGTGCGAGGCGTTGAGTGCGAGGTGCTGAGGCGCTGAGTGCGAGGCGCTGAGGCGCTGAGTGCGAGGCGCTGAGGCGCTGAGTGCGAGGCGCTGAGGCCTTGAGTGCGAGGCGCTGAGACGCTGAGAGCGAGGCGCTGAGGCGCTGAGTGCGAGGCGCTGAATGCGTGGCGCTGCGACGCTGAGTGCGATTCGCTGAGGGCGAGACGCTGAGACGCTGAGGTCGAGTCGCTGAGACGCTGAGCTCGAGGTGCTGAGACGCTGAGATCGAGGTGCTGAGACGCTGAGCGCGAGGCGCTGAGACGCTGAGCGCGAGGCGCTGAGACGCTGAGCGCGAGGCGCTGAGATGCTTAGTGCGAGGCTCTGAGACGCTGAGACGCTGAGTGCAAAGCGCCGAGATGCTGAGTGCAAGGCGCCGAGATGCTGAGTGCGAGGCACTGAGACGCTGAGTGCGAGACGCTGAGTGCGAGACGCTGAGGGTGAGACGCTGAGCGCGAGGCGCTGAGACGCTGAGTGCAAAGCGCTGAGACGCTGAGTGCGAGACGCTGTGGGCGAGGCTCTGAGACTCAGAGTGCGAGACGCTGAGGGCGAGGCGCTGAGACGCTGAGGGCGAGGCGCTGAGACGCTGAGGGCGAGGCGCTGAGACGCTGAGTGCGAGGCGCTGAGACGCTGATTGCGAGGCGCTGAGACGCTGAGTGCGAGGCGCTGAGACGCTGAGTTCGAGGCGCTGAGTGCGAGGTTCTGAGACGCTGAGTGCAAAGCGCTGAGACGCTGAGTGCGAGGCGCTGAGACGCTGAGTGCGAGGCGCTGAGACGCTGAGTGCGAGGCGCTGAGACGCTGAGTGCGAGGCGCTGAGACGCTGAGTGCGAGGCGCTGAGACGCTGAGTTCGAGGCGCTGAGTGCGAGGCGCTGAGACGCTGAGTGCGAGGCGCTGAGACGCTGAGTGCGAGGTGCTGAGACGCTGAGTGCGAGGTGCTGAGACGCTGAGTGCGAGGTGCTGAGACGCTGAGTGCGAGGCGCTGAGACGCTGAGTTCGAGGCGCTGAGTGCGAGGTGCTGCGACGCTGAGTGCGATGCGCTGAGACGCTGAGTGCGAGGCGCTGAGACGCTGAGAGCGAGGCGCTGAGACGCTGAGTGCGATGCGCTGAGACGCTGAGTGCGAGGCGCTGAGACGCTGAGAGCGAGGCGCTGAGACGCTGAGTGCGATGCGCTGAGACGCTGAGTGCGAGGCGCTGAGACGCTGAGAGCGAGGCGCTGAGACGCTGAGTGTGAGGCGCTGAGACGCTGAGAGCGAGGCGCTGAGACGCTGAGAGCGAGGCGCTGAGACGCTGAGAGCGAGGCGCTGAGACGCTGAGCGCGAGGCGCTGAGACGCTGAGCGCGAGGTTCTGAGACGCTGAGTGCAAAGCGTTGAGACGCTGAGTGCGAGACGCTGTGGGCGAGGCGCCGAGACGCTGAGTGCGAGGCGCTGAGACGCTGAATGCGAAGCGCAGAGACGCTGAGTGCGAGGCGCTGAGGGCGAGGCGCTGAGACGCTGAGCGCGAGGCGCTGAGACGCTGAGTACAAAACGCTGAGACGCTGAGTGCGAGGCGCTGAGACGCTGAGTGCGAGGCGCTGAATGCATGGCGCTGAGACGCTGAGTGCGAGGCGCTGCGACGCTGAGTGCGATTCGCTGAGCGCGAGGCGCTGCGACGCTGAGTGCGAGTCGCTGAGGGTGAGGCGCTGAGACGCTGAGCTCGAGTCGCTGAGTGCGAGGCGCTGCGACGCTGAGAGCGAGTCGCTGAGGGTGAGGCGCTGAGACGCTGAGCTCGAGTCGCTGAGTGCGAGGCGCTGAGACGCTGAGTGCAAAGCGCTGAGACGCTGAGTGCGAGACGCTGAGGGCGAGGCGCTGAGATGCTGAGTGCAAAGCGCCGAGACGCTGAGTGCGAGACGCTGAGGGCGAGGCGCTGAGTGCGAGGCGCTGAGACGCTGAGTGCGAGGCGCTGAGACGCTGAGTGCGAGGCGCTGAGACGCTGAGTGCGAGGCGCTGAGACGCTGAGTGCGAGGCGCTGAGACGCTGAGTGCGAGGCGCTGAGGCGCTGAGTGCGAGGCGCTGAGTGCGAGGCGTTGAGTGCGAGGCGCTGAGGCGCTGAGTGCGAGGCGCTGAGGCGCTGAGTGCGATGCGCTGAGGCCTTGAGTGCGAGGCGCTGAGACGCTGAGTGCGAGGCACTGAGGCGCTGAGTGCGAGGCGCTGAATGCGTGGCGCTGCGACGCTGAGTGCGATTCTCTGAGGGCGAGACGCTGAGACGCTGAGGTCGAGTCGCTGAGACGCTGAGCTCGAGGTGCTGAGACGCTGAGCGCGAGGAACTGAGTGCGAGGCGCTGAGACGCTGAGTGCGAGGCGCTGAGACGCTGAGTGCGAGGCGCTGAGACGCTGAGTGCGAGGCGCTGAGACGCTGAGTGCGAGGCGCTGAGACGCTGAGTGCGAGGCGCTGAGACGCTGAGTGCGAGGCGCTGAGACGCTGAGTGCGAGGCGCTGAGACGCTGAGTGCGAGGCGCTGAGGCGCTGAGTGCGAGGCGCTGAGTGCGAGGCGTTGAGTGCGAGGTGCTGAGGCGCTGAGTGCGAGGCGCTGAGGCGCTGAGTGCGAGGCGCTGAGGCGCTGAGTGCGAGGCGCTGAGGCGCTGAGTGCGAGGCGCTGAGGCCTTGAGTGCGAGGCGCTGAGACGCTGAGAGCGAGGCGCTGAGGCGCTGAGTGCGAGGCGCTGAATGCGTGGCGCTGCGACGCTGAGTGCGATTCGCTGAGGGCGAGACGCTGAGACGCTGAGGTCGAGTCGCTGAGACGCTGAGCTCGAGGTGCTGAGACGCTGAGATCGAGGTGCTGAGACGCTGAGCGCGAGGCGCTGAGACGCTGAGCGCGAGGCGCTGAGACGCTGAGCGCGAGGCGCTGAGATGCTTAGTGCGAGGCTCTGAGACGCTGAGACGCTGAGTGCAAAGCGCCGAGATGCTGAGTGCAAGGCGCCGAGATGCTGAGTGCGAGGCACTGAGACGCTGAGTGCGAGACGCTGAGTGCGAGACGCTGAGGGTGAGACGCTGAGCGCGAGGCGCTGAGACGCTGAGTGCAAAGCGCTGAGACGCTGAGTGCGAGGTTCTGAGACGCTGAGTGCAAAGCGCTGAGACGCTGAGTGCGAGACGCTGTGGGCGAGGCTCTGAGACTCAGAGTGCGAGACGCTGAGGGCGAGGCGCTGAGACGCTGAGGGCGAGGCGCTGAGACGCTGAGGGCGAGGCGCTGAGACGCTGAGTGCGAGGCGCTGAGACGCTGATTGCGAGGCGCTGAGACGCTGAGTGCGAGGCGCTGAGACGCTGAGTTCGAGGCGCTGAGTGCGAGGTTCTGAGACGCTGAGTGCGAGGCGCTGAGACGCTGAGTGCGAGGCGCTGAGACGCTGAGTGCGAGGCGCTGAGACGCTGAGTGCGAGGCGCTGAGACGCTGAGTGCGAGGCGCTGAGACGCTGAGTGCGAGGCGCTGAGACGCTGAGTGCGAGGCGCTGAGACGCTGAGTTCGAGGCGCTGAGTGCGAGGCGCTGAGACGCTGAGTGCGAGGTGCTGAGACGCTGAGTGCGAGGCGCTGAGACGCTGAGTTCGAGGCGCTGAGTGCGAGGTGCTGCGACGCTGAGTGCGATGCGCTGAGACGCTGAGTGCGAGGCGCTGAGACGCTGAGAGCGAGGCGCTGAGACGCTGAGTGCGATGCGCTGAGACGCTGAGTGCGAGGCGCTGAGACGCTGAGAGCGAGGCGCTGAGACGCTGAGTGCGATGCGCTGAGACGCTGAGTGCGAGGCGCTGAGACGCTGAGAGCGAGGCGCTGAGACGCTGAGTGTGAGGCGCTGAGACGCTGAGAGCGAGGCGCTGAGACGCTGAGCGCGAGGCGCTGAGACGCTGAGCGCGAGGTTCTGAGACGCTGAGTGCAAAGCGCTGAGACGCTGAGTGCGAGACGCTGTGGGCGAGGCGCCGAGACGCTGAGTGCGAGGCGCTGAGACGCTGAATGCGAAGCGCAGAGACGCTGAGTGCGAGGCGCTGAGGGCGAGGCGCTGAGACGCTGAGCGCGAGGCGCTGAGACGCTGAGTACAAAGCGCTGAGACGCTGAGTGCGAGGCGCTGAGACGCTGAGTGCGAGGCGCTGAATGCATGGCGCTGAGACGCTGAGTGCGAGGCGCTGCGACGCTGAGTGCGATTCGCTGAGCGCGAGGCGCTGCGACGCTGAGTGCGAGTCGCTGAGGGTGAGGCGCTGAGACGCTGAGCTCGAGTCGCTGAGTGCGAGGCGCTGCGACGCTGAGAGCGAGTCGCTGAGGGTGAGGCGCTGAGACGCTGAGCTCGAGTCGCTGAGTGCGAGGCGCTGAGACGCTGAGTGCAAAGCGCTGAGACGCTGAGTGCGAGACGCTGAGGGCGAGGCGCTGAGATGCTGAGTGCAAAGCGCCGAGACGCTGAGTGCGAGACGCTGAGGGCGAGGCGCTGAGTGCGAGGCGCTGAGACGCTGAGTGCGAGGCGCTGAGACGCTGAGTGCGAGGCGCTGAGACGCTGAGTGCGAGGCGCTGAGACGCTGAGTGCGAGGCGCTGAGGTGCTGAGTGCGAGGCGCTGAGTGCGAGGCGTTGAGTGCGAGGCGCTGAGGCGCTGAGTGCGAGGCGCTGAGGCGCTGAGTGCGAGGCGCTGAGGCGCTGAGTGCGAGGCGCTGAGGCGCTGAGTGCGAGGCGCTGAGGCGCTGAGTGCGAGGCGCTGAGGCGCTGAGTGCGAGGCGCTGAGGCGCTGAGTGCGAGGCGCTGAGGCCTTGAGTGCGAGGCGCTGAGGCCTTGAGTGCGAGGCGCTGAGGCGCTGAGTGCGAGGCGCTGAGGCGCTGAGTGCGAGGCGCTGAGGCGCTGAGTGCGAGGCGCTGAATGCGTGGCGCTGCGACGCTGAGTGCGAATCGCTGAGGGCGAGACGCTGAGACGCTGAGGTCGAGTCGCTGAGAAGCTGAGCTCGAGGTGCTGAGACGCTGAGATCGAGGTGCTGAGACGCTGAGATCGAGGCGCTGAGACGCTGAGCGCGAGGCGCTGAGACGCTGAGCACGAGGCGCTGAGATGCTTAGTGCAAGGCTCTGAGACGCTGAGGCGCTGAGTGCAAAGCGCCGAGATGCTGAGTGCAAGGCGCCGAGATGCTGAGTGCGAGGCGCTGAGACGCTGAGTGCGAGGCGCTGAGAAACTGAGCTCGAGGCGCTGAGACGCTGAGCGCGAGGCGCTGAGACGCTGAGCGCGAGGCGCTGAGACGCTGAGCGCGAGGCGCTGAGACGCTGAGCGCGAGGCGCTGAGACGCTGAGCGCGAGGCGCTGACACGCTGAGCGCAAAGCGCTGAGACGCTGAGTGCGAGGTTCTGAGACGCTGAGTGCAAAGCGCTGAGACGCTGAGTGCAAGACGCTGTGGGCGAGGCTCTGAGACTCAGAGTGCGAGACGCTGAGGGCGAGGCGCTGAGACGCTGAGGGCGAGGCGCTGAGACGCTGAGTGCGAGGCGCTGAGACGCTGAGTGCGAGGTGCTGAGACGCTGAGTGCGAGGCGCTGAGACGCTGAGTTCGAGGCGCTGAGTGCGAGGCGCTGAGACGCTGAGTGCGAGGCGCTGAGACGCTGAGTGCGAGGCGCTGAGACGCTGAGTTCGAGGCGCTGAGCGCGAGGCGCTGAGACGCTGAGTGCGAGGCGCTGCGACGCTGAGGGCGAGTCGCTGAGTGCGAGGCGCTGAGGGCAAGGCGCTGAGACGCTGAGTGCGAGATGCTGAGACGCTGAGTGCAAAGCGCCGAGATGCTGAGTGCGAGATGCTGAGACGCTGAGTGCGAGGCGCTGAGAAGCTGAGGGCGAGGCGCTGAGAGGCTGAGTGCGGGTCGCTGAGGCGCTGAGTGCGAAGCGCTGAGACGCTGAGTGCGAAGCGCTGAGACGCTGAGAGCGAGGCGCTGAGACGCTGAGTGTGAGGCGCTGAGACGCTGAGAGCGAGGCGCTGAGACGCTGAGAGCGAGGCGCTGAGACGCTGAGCGCGAGGCGCTGAGACGCTGAGCGCGAGGTTCTGAGACGCTGAGTGCAAAGCGCTGAGACGCTGAGTGCGAGACGCTGTGGGCGAGGCGCCGAGACGCTGAGTGCGAGGCGCTGAGACGCTGAATGCGAAGCGCAGAGACGCTGAGTGCGAGGCGCTGAGGGCGAGGCGCTGAGACGCTGAGCGCGAGGCGCTGAGACGCTGAGTACAAAGCGCTGAGACGCTGAGTGCGAGGCGCTGAGACGCTGAGTGCGAGGCGCTGAATGCATGGCGCTGAGACGCTGAGTGCGAGGCGCTGCGACGCTGAGTGCGATTCGCTGAGCGCGAGGCGCTGCGACGCTGAGTGCGAGTCGCTGAGGGTGAGGCGCTGAGACGCTGAGCTCGAGTCGCTGAGTGCGAGGCGCTGCGACGCTGAGAGCGAGTCGCTGAGGGTGAGGCGCTGAGACGCTGAGCTCGAGTCGCTGAGTGCGAGGCGCTGAGACGCTGAGTGCAAAGCGCTGAGACGCTGAGTGCGAGACGCTGAGGGCGAGGCGCTGAGATGCTGAGTGCAAAGCGCCGAGACGCTGAGTGCGAGACGCTGAGACGCTGAGTGCGAGGCGCTGAGACGCTGAGTGCGAGGCGCTGAGGTGCTGAGTGCGAGGCGCTGAGTGCGAGGCGTTGAGTGCGAGGCGCTGAGGCGCTGAGTGCGAGGCGCTGAGGCGCTGAGTGCGAGGCGCTGAGGCGCTGAGTGCGAGGCGCTGAGGCGCTGAGTGCGAGGCGCTGAGGCGCTGAGTGCGAGGCGCTGAGGCGCTGAGTGCGAGGCGCTGAGGCCTTGAGTGCGAGGCGCTGAGGCGCTGAGTGCGAGGCGCTGAGGCGCTGAGTGCGAGGCGCTGAATGCGTGGCGCTGCGACGCTGAGTGCGATTCGCTGAGGGCGAGACGCTGAGACGCTGAGGTCGAGTCGCTGAGAAGCTGAGCTCGAGGTGCTGAGACGCTGAGATCGAGGTGCTGAGACGCTGAGATCGAGGCGCTGAGACGCTGAGCGCGAGGCGCTGAGACGCTGAGCACGAGGCGCTGAGATGCTTAGTGCAAGGCTCTGAGACGCTGAGGCGCTGAGTGCAAAGCGCCGAGATGCTGAGTGCAAGGCGCCGAGATGCTGAGTGCGAGGCGCTGAGACGCTGAGTGCGAGGCGCTGAGAAACTGAGCTCGAGGCGCTGAGACGCTGAGCGCGAGGCGCTGAGACGCTGAGCGCGAGGCGCTGAGACGCTGAGCGCGAGGCGCTGAGACGCTGAGCGCGAGGCGCTGAGACGCTGAGCGCAAAGCGCTGAGACGCTGAGTGCGAGGTTCTGAGACGCTGAGTGCAAAGCGCTGAGACGCTGAGTGCAAGACGCTGTGGGCGAGGCTCTGAGACTCAGAGTGCGAGACGCTGAGGGCGAGGCGCTGAGACGCTGAGGGCGAGGCGCTGAGACGCTGAGTGCGAGGCGCTGAGACGCTGAGTGCGAGGTGCTGAGACGCTGAGTGCGAGGCGCTGAGACGCTGAGTTCGAGGCGCTGAGTGCGAGGCGCTGAGACGCTGAGTGCGAGGCGCTGAGACGCTGAGTTCGAGGCGCTGAGCGCGAGGCGCTGAGACGCTGAGTGCGAGGCGCTGCTACGCTGAGGGCGAGTCGCTGAGTGCGAGGCGCTGAGGGCAAGGCGCTGAGACGCTGAGTGCGAGATGCTGAGACGCTGAGTGCAAAGCGCCGAGATGCTGAGTGCGAGATGCTGAGACGCTGAGTGCGAGGCGCTGAGAAGCTGAGGGCGAGGCGCTGAGAGGCTGAGTGCGGGTCGCTGAGGCGCTGAGTGCGAAGCGCTGAGACGCTGAGTGCGAAGCGCTGAGACGCTGAGTGCGAAGCGCTGAGACGCTGAGTGCGAGGCGCTGAGACGCTGAGTGCGAGGCGCTGAGACGATGAGTGAGAGGCGCTGAGCTCCTGAGACGCTGAGTGCAAAGCGCCGAGATGCTGAGTGTGAGGTGCTGAGACACTGAGTGCAAAGCGCCGAGACGCTGTGGGCGAGGCGCCGAGACGCTGAGTGCGAGGCTCTGAGACGCTGAGTGCGAGGCGCTGAGACGCTGAGTGCGAGACGCTGAGACGCTGAGTGCGAGGCGCTGAGACGCTGAGTGCGAGGCGCTGAGACGCTGAGTGCGAGGCGCTGAGGCGCTGAGTGCGAGGCGCTGAGTGCGAGGCGTTGAGTGCGAGGCGCTGAGGCGCTGAGTGCGAGGCGCTGAGACGCTGAGTTCGAGGCGCTGAGCGCGAGGCGCTGAGACGCTGAGTGCGAGGCGCTGCGACGCTGAGGGCGAGTCGCTGAGTGCGAGGCGCTGAGGGCAAGGCGCTGAGACGCTGAGTGCGAGATGCTGAGACGCTGAGTGCAAAGCGCCGAGATGCTGAGTGCGAGATGCTGAGACGCTGAGTGCGAGGCGCTGAGAAGCTGAGGGCGAGGCGCTGAGAGGCTGAGTGCGGGTCGCTGAGGCGCTGAGTGCGAAGCGCTGAGACGCTGAGTGCGAAGCGCTGAGACGCTGAGTGCGAAGCGCTGAGACGCTGAGTGCGAGGCGCTGAGACGCTGAGTGCGAGGCGCTGAGACGATGAGTGAGAGGCGCTGAGCTCCTGAGACGCTGAGTGCAAAGCGCCGAGATGCTGAGTGTGAGGAGCTGAGACACTGAGTGCAAAGCGCCGAGACGCTGTGGGCGAGGCGCCGAGACGCTGAGTGCGAGGCTCTGAGACGCTGAGTGCGAGGCGCTGAGACGCTGAGTGCGAGACGCTGAGACGCTGAGTGCGAGGCGCTGAGACGCTGAGTGCGAGGCGCTGAGACGCTGAGTGCGAGGCGCTGAGACGCTGAGTGCGAGGCGCTGAGACGCTGAGTGCGAGGCGCTGAGACGCTGAGTGCGAGGCGCTGAGACGCTGAGTGCGAGGCGCTGAGGCGCTGAGTGCGAGGCGCTGAGTGCGAGGCGTTGAGTGCGAGGCGCTGAGGCGCTGAGTGCGAGGCGCTGAGGCGTTGAGTGCGATGCGCTGAGGCCTTGAGTGCGAGGCGCTGAGACGCTGAGTGCGAGGCACTGAGGCGCTGAGTGCGAGGCGCTGAATGCGTGGCGCTGCGACGCTGAGTGCGATTCTCTGAGGGCGAGACGCTGAGACGCTGAGGTCGAGTCGCTGAGACGCTGAGCTCGAGGTGCTGAGACGCTGAGCGCGAGGAACTGAGTGCGAGGCGCTGAGACGCTGAGTGCGAGGCGCTGAGACGCTGAGTGCGAGGCGCTGAGACGCTGAGTGCGAGGCGCTGAGACGCTGAGTGCGAGGCGCTGAGACGCTGAGTGCGAGGCGCTGAGGCGCTGAGTGCGAGGCGCTGAGTGCGAGGCGTTGAATGCGAGGTGCTGAGGCGCTGAGTGCGAGGCGCTGAGGCGCTGAGTGCGAGGCGCTGAGGCGCTGAGTGCGAGGCGCTGAGGCCTTGAGTGCGAGGCGCTGAGACGCTGAGAGCGAGGCGCTGAGGCGCTGAGTGCGAGGCGCTGAATGCGTGGCGCTGCGACGCTGAGTGCGATTCGCTGAGGACGAGACGCTGAGACGCTGAGGTCGAGTCGCTGAGACGCTGAGCTCGAGGTGCTGAGACGCTGAGATCGAGGTGCTGAGACGCTGAGCGCGAGGCGCTGAGACGCTGAGCGCGAGGCGCTGAGACGCTGAGCGCGAGGCGCTGAGATGCTTAGTGCGAGGCTCTGAGACGCTGAGACGCTGAGTGCAAAGCGCCGAGATGCTGAGTGCAAGGCGCCGAGATGCTGAGTGCGAGGCACTGAGACGCTGAGTGCGAGACGCTGAGTGCGAGACGCTGAGGGTGAGACGCTGAGCGCGAGGCGCTGAGACGCTGAGTGCAAAGCGCTGAGACGCTGAGTGCGAGGTTCTGAGACGCTGAGTGCAAAGCGCTGAGACGCTGAGTGCGAGACGCTGTGGGCGAGGCTCTGAGACTCAAAGTGCGAGACGCTGAGGGCGAGGCGCTGAGACGCTGAGGGCGAGGCGCTGAGACGCTGAGGGCGAGGCGCTGAGACGCTGAGTGCGAGGCGCTGAGACGCTGAGTGCGAGGCGCTGAGACGCTGAGTTCGAGGCGCTGAGTGCGAGGTTCTGAGACGCTGAGTGCAAAGCGCTGAGACGCTGAGTGCGAGGTTCTGAGACGCTGAGTGCAAAGCGCTGAGACGCTGAGTGCGAGACGCGGTGGGCGAGGCTCTGAGACTCAGAGTGCGAGACGCTGAGGGCGAGGCGCTGAGACGCTGAGGGCGAGGCGCTGAGACGCTGAGTGCGAGGCGCTGAGACGCTGAGTGCGAGGCGCTGAGACGCTGAGTGCGAGGTGCTGAGATGCTGAGTGCGAGGCGCTGAGACGCTGAGTTCGAGGCGCTGAGTGCGAGGCGCTGAGACGCTGAGTGCGAGGCGCTGAGGCGCTGAGTGCGAGGCGCTGAATGCGTGGCGCTGAGACGCTGAGGGCGAGGCGCTGAGAGGCTGAGGGCGAGGCGCTGAGAGGCTGAGTGCGAGGCGCTGAGACGCTGAGTGCGAGGCGCTGAGACGCTGAGTGCGAGGCGCTGAGACGCTGAGTGCGAGGCGCTGAGACGCTGAGTGCGAGGCGCTGAGACGCTGAGTGCGAGGCGCTGAGGCGCTGAGTGCGAGGCGCTGAGACGCTGAGTGCGAGGCGCTGAGCTCCTGAGACGCTGAGTGCAAAGCGCCGAGATGCTGAGTGTGAGGTGCTGAGACACTGAGTGCAAAGCGCCGAGACGCTGTGGGCGAGGCGCTGAGACGCTGAGTGCGAGGCGCTGAGATGCTGAGTGCGAGGCGCTGAGACGCTGAGTTCGAGGCGCTGAGACGCTGAGTGCGAGGCGCTGAGACGCTGAGTGCGAGGCGCTGAGGCGCTGAGTGCGAGGCGCTGAGGCGCTGAGTGCGAGGCGCTGAGTGCGAGGCCCTGAGGTGCTGAGTGCGAGGCGCTGAGGCCTTGAGTGCGAGGCGCTGAGGCCTTGAGTGCGAGGCGCTGAGGCCTTGAGTGCGAGGCGCTGAGATGCTGAGTGCGAGGCGCTGAGGCGCTGAGTGCGAGGCGCTGAATGCGTGGCGCTGAGACGCTGAGTGCGATTCGCTGAGGGCAAGACGCTGAGACGCTGAGTTCGAGTCGCTGAGACGCTGAGCTCGAGGTGCTGAGACGCTGAGATCGAGGTGCTGAGACGCTGAGCGCGAGGCGCAGAGACGCTGAGCGCGAGGCGCTGAGATGCTTAGTGCGAGGCTCTGAGACGCTGAGACGCTGAGTGCAAAGCGCCGAGATGCTGAGTGCATGGCGCCGAGATGCTGAGTGCAAGGCACTGAGACGCTGAGCTCGAGGCGCTGAGACGCTGAGCGCGAGGCACTGAGAAGCTGAGCGCGAGACGCTGAGACGCTGAGCGCGAGGCGCTGAGACGCTGAGTGCGAGGCGCTGAGACGCTGAGCGCGAGGCGCTGAGACGCTGAGTGCGAGGTTCTGAGACGCTGAGTGCAAAGCGCTGAGACGCTGAGTGCGAGACGCTGTGGGCGAGGCTCTGAGACTGAGAGTGTGAGACGCTGAGGGCGAGGCGCTGAGACGCTGAGGGCGAGGCGCTGAGACGCTGAGGGCGAGGCGCTGAGACGCTGAGTGCGAGGCGCTGAATGCGTGGCGCTGCGACGCTGAGTGCGATTCGCTGAGGGTGAGACGCTGAGACGCTGAGGTCGAGTCGCTGAGACGCTGAGCTCGAGGTGCTGAGACGCTGAGCGCGAGGCGCTGAGACGCTGAGCGCGAGGCGCTGAGATGCTTAGTGCGAGGCTCTGAGACGCTGAGACGCTGAGTGCAAAGCGCCGAGATGCTGAGTGCAAGGCGCCGAGATGCTGAGTGCGAGGCACTGAGACGCTGAGCTCGAGGCGCTGAGACGCTGAGCGCGAGGCGCTGAGACGCTGAGCGCGAGGCGCTGAGACGCTGAGCGCGAGGCGCTGAGACGCTGAGCGCGAGGCGCTGAGACGCTGAGCGCGAGGCGCTGAGACGCTGAGTGCAAAGCGCTGAGACGCTGAGTGCGAGGTTCTGAGACGCTGAGTGCAAAGCGCTGAGACGCTGAGTGCGAGACGCTGTGGGCGAGGCTCTGAGACTCAGAGTGCGAGACGCTGAGGGCGAGGCGCTGAGACGCTGAGGGCGAGGCGCTGAGACGCTGAGTGCGAGGCGCTGAGACGCTGAGTGCGAGGCGCTGAGACGCTGAGTGCGAGGCGCTGAGACGCTGAGTGCGAGGCGCTGAGACGCTGAGATCGAGGCGCTGAGTGCGAGGCGCTGAGACGCTGAGCGCGAGGCGCTGAGACGCTGAGCGCGAGGCGCTGAGATGCTTAGTGCGAGGCTCTGAGACGCTGAGACGCTGAGTGGAAAGCGCCGAGATGCTGAGTGCAAGGCGCCGAGATGCTGAGTGCGAGGCACTGAGACGCTGAGCTCGAGGCGCTGAGACGCTGAGCGCGAGACGCTGAGAAGCTGAGCGCGAGGCGCTGAGACGCTGAGCGCGAGGCGCTGAGACGCTGAGCGCGAGGCGCTGAGACGCTGAGCGCAAAGCGCTCAGACGCTGAGTGCGAGGTTCTGAGACGCTGAGTGCAAAGCGCTGAGACGCTGAGTGCGAGACGCTGTGGGCGAGCCTCTGAGACTCAGAGTGCGAGACGCTGAGGGCGAGGCGCTGAGACGCTGAGGGCGAGGCGCTGAGACGCTGAGTGCGAGGCGCTGAGACGCTGAGTGCGAGGCGCTGAGATGCTGAGTGCGAGGCGCTGAGACGCTGAGTGCGAGGCGCTGAGACGCTGAGTGCGAGGCGCTGAGACGCTGAGTGCGAGGCGCTGAGACGCTGAGTGCGAGGCGCTGAGACGCTGAGTTCGAGGCGCTGATTGCGAGGTTCTGAGACGCTGAGTGCAAAGCGCTGAGACGCTGAGTGCGAGGTTCTGAGACGCTGAGTGCAAAGCGCTGAGACGCTGAGTGCGAGACGCGGTGGGCGAGGCTCTGAGACTCAGAGTGCGAGACGCTGAGGGCGAGGCGCTGAGACGCTGAGGGCGAGGCGCTGAGACGCTGAGTGCGAGGCGCTGAGACGCTGAGTGCGAGGTGCTGAGATGCTGAGTGCGAGGCGCTGAGACGCTGAGTTCGAGGCGCTGAGTGCGAGGCGCTGAGACGCTGAGTGCGAGGCGCTGCGACGCTGAGGGCGAGTCGCTGAGTGCGAGGCGCTGAGGGCACGGCGCTGAGACGCTGAGTGCGAGATGCTGAGACGCTGAGTGCAAAGCGCCGAGATGCTGAATGCGAGATGCTGAGACGCTGAGTGCGAGGCGCTGAGACGCTGAGGGCGAGGCGCTGAGAGGCTGAGGGCGAGGCGCTGAGAGGCTGAGTGCGAGGCGCTGAGACGCTGAGTGCGAGGCGCTGAGCTCCTGAGACGCTGAGTGCAAAGCGCCGAGATGCTGAGTGTGAGGTGCTGAGACACTGAGTGCAAAGCGTCGAGACGCTGTGGGCGAGGCGCTGAGACGCTGAGTGCGAGGCGCTGAGATGCTGAGTGCGAGGCGCTGAGATGCTGAGTGCGAGGCGCTGAGACGCTGAGTTCGAGGTGCTGAGACGCTGAGTGCGAGGCGCTGAGACGCTGAGTGCGAGGCGCTGAGACGCTGAGTGCGAGGCGCTGAGGCGCTGAGTGCGAGGCGCTGAGTGCGAGGCGCTGAGTGCGAGGCGCTGAGTGCGAGGCCCTGAGGCGCTGAGTGCGAGGCGCTGAGGCCTTGAGTGTGAGGCGCTGAGGCCTTGAGTGCGAGGCGCTGAGATGCTGAGTGCGAGGCGCTGAATGCGTGGCGCTGCGACGCTGAGTGCGATTCGCTGAGGGCGAGACGCTGAGACGCTGAGGTCGAGTCGCTGAGACGCTGAGCTCGAGGTGCTGAGACGCTGAGATCGAGGTGCTGAGACGCTGAGCGCGAGGCACTGAGAAGCTGAGCGCGAGACGCTGAGACGCTGAGCGCGAGGCGCTGAGACGCTGAGCGCGAGGCGCTGAGACGCTGAGTGCGAGGTTCTGAGACGCTGAGTGCAAAGCGCTGAGACGCTGAGTGCGAGACGCTGTGGGCGAGGCTCTGAGACTGAGAGTGCGAGACGCTGAGGGCGAGGCGCTGAGACGCTGAGGGCGAGGCGCTGAGACGCTGAGGGCGAGGCGCTGAGACGCTGAGTGCGAAGCGCTGAGACGCTGAGTGCGAGGCGCTGAATGCGTGGCGCTGCGACGCTGAGTGCGATTTGCTGAGGGTGAGACGCTGAGACGCTGAGGTCGAGTCGCTGAGACGCTGAGCTCGAGGTGCTGAGACGCTGAGATCGAGGTGCTGAGACGCTGAGCGCGAGGCGCTGAGACGCTGAGCGCGAGGCGCTGAGATGCTTAGTGCGAGGCTCTGAGACGCTGAGACGCTGAGTGCAAAGCGCCGAGATGCTGAGTGCAAGGCGCCGAGATGCTGAGTGCGAGGCACTGAGACGCTGAGCGCGAGGCGCTGAGACGCTGAGTGCGAGGTTCTGAGACGCTGAGTGCAAAGCGCTGAGACGCTGAGTGCGAGACGCTGTGGGCGAGGCTCTGAGACTGAGAGTGTGAGACGCTGAGGGCGAGGCGCTGAGACGCTGAGGGCGAGGTGCTGAGACGCTGAGGGCGAGGTGCTGAGACGCTGAGTGCGAGGCGCTGAGACGCTGAGTGCGAGGCGCTGAATGCGTGGCGCTGCGACGCTGAGTGCGATTCGCTGAGGGTGAGACGCTGAGACGCTGAGGTCGAGTCGCTGAGACGCTGAGCTCGAGGTGCTGAGACGCTGAGATCGAGGTGCTGAGACGCTGAGCGCGAGGCGCTGAGACGCTGAGTGCGAGGCGCTGAGATGCTTAGTGCGAGGCTCTGAGACGCTGAGACGCTGAGTGCAAAGCGCCGAGATGCTGAGTGCAAGGCGCCGAGACGCTGAGTGCGAGGCACTGAGACGCTGAGCTCGAGGCGCTGAGACGCTGAGCGCGAGGCGCTGAGACGCTGAGCGCGAGGCGCTGAGACGCTGAGCGCGAGGCGCTGAGACGCTGAGCGCGAGGCGCTGAGACGCTGAGCGCGAGGCGCTGAGACGCTGAGTGCAAAGCGCTGAGACGCTGAGTGCGAGGTTCTGAGACGCTGAGTGCAAAGCGCTGAGACGCTGAGTGCGAGACGCTGTGGGCGAGGCTCTGAGACTCAGAGTGCGAGACGCTGAGGGCGAGGCGCTGAGATGCTGAGGGCGAGGCGCTGAGACGCTGAGTGTGAGGCGCTGAGACGCTGAGTGCGAGGCGCTGAGACGCTGAGTGCGAGGCGCTAAGACGCTGAGTTCGAGGCGCTGAGTGCGAGGCGCTGAGACGCTGAGCGCGAGGCGCTGAGACGCTGAGCGCGAGGCGCTGAGATGCTTAGTGCGAGGCTCTGAGACGCTGAGACGCTGAGTGCAAAGCGCCGAGATGCTGAGTGCAAGGCGCCGAGATGCTGAGTGCGAGGCACTGAGACGCTGAGCTCGAGGCGCTGAGACGCTGAGCGCGAGACGCTGAGAAGCTGAGCGCGAGGCGCTGAGACGCTGAGCGCGAGGCGCTGAGACGCTGAGATCGAGGCGCTGAGACGCTGAGCGCGAGGCGCTGAGACGCTGAGCGCGAGGCGCTGAGACGCTGAGATCGAGGCGCTGAGACGCTGAGCGCGAGGCGCTGAGACGCTGAGTGCGAGGCGCTGAGCTCCTGAGACGCTGAGTGCAAAGCGCCGAGATGCTGAGTGTGAGGTGCTGAGACACTGAGTGCAAAGCGCCGAGACGCTGTGGGCGAGGCGCTGAGACGCTGAGTGCGAGGCGCTGAGATGCTGAGTGCGAGGCGCTGAGACGCTGAGTTCGAGGCGCTGAGACGCTGAGTGCGAGGCGCTGAGACGCTGAGTGCGAGGCGCTGAGGCGCTGAGTGCGAGGCGCTGAGGCGCTGAGTGCGAGGCGCTGAGTGCGAGGCCCTGAGGTGCTGAGTGCGAGGCGCTGAGGCCTTGAGTGCGAGGCGCTGAGGCCTTGAGTGCGAGGCGCTGAGGCCTTGAGTGCGAGGCGCTGAGATGCTGAGTGCGAGGCGCTGAGGCGCTGAGTGCGAGGCGCTGAATGCGTGGCGCTGAGACGCTGAGTGCGATTCGCTGAGGGCAAGACGCTGAGACGCTGAGTTCGAGTCGCTGAGACGCTGAGCTCGAGGTGCTGAGACGCTGAGATCGAGGTGCTGAGACGCTGAGCGCGAGGCGCAGAGACGCTGAGCGCGAGGCGCTGAGATGCTTAGTGCGAGGCTCTGAGACGCTGAGACGCTGAGTGCAAAGCGCCGAGATGCTGAGTGCATGGCGCCGAGATGCTGAGTGCAAGGCACTGAGACGCTGAGCTCGAGGCGCTGAGACGCTGAGCGCGAGGCACTGAGAAGCTGAGCGCGAGACGCTGAGACGCTGAGCGCGAGGCGCTGAGACGCTGAGTGCGAGGCGCTGAGACGCTGAGCGCGAGGCGCTGAGACGCTGAGTGCGAGGTTCTGAGACGCTGAGTGCAAAGCGCTGAGACGCTGAGTGCGAGACGCTGTGGGCGAGGCTCTGAGACTGAGAGTGTGAGACGCTGAGGGCGAGGCGCTGAGACGCTGAGGGCGAGGCGCTGAGACGCTGAGGGCGAGGCGCTGAGACGCTGAGTGCGAGGCGCTGAATGCGTGGCGCTGCGACGCTGAGTGCGATTCGCTGAGGGTGAGACGCTGAGACGCTGAGGTCGAGTCGCTGAGACGCTGAGCTCGAGGTGCTGAGACGCTGAGCGCGAGGCGCTGAGACGCTGAGCGCGAGGCGCTGAGATGCTTAGTGCGAGGCTCTGAGACGCTGAGACGCTGAGTGCAAAGCGCCGAGATGCTGAGTGCAAGGCGCCGAGATGCTGAGTGCGAGGCACTGAGACGCTGAGCTCGAGGCGCTGAGACGCTGAGCGCGAGGCGCTGAGACGCTGAGCGCGAGGCGCTGAGACGCTGAGCGCGAGGCGCTGAGACGCTGAGCGCGAGGCGCTGAGACGCTGAGCGCGAGGCGCTGAGACGCTGAGTGCAAAGCGCTGAGACGCTGAGTGCGAGGTTCTGAGACGCTGAGTGCAAAGCGCTGAGACGCTGAGTGCGAGACGCTGTGGGCGAGGCTCTGAGACTCAGAGTGCGAGACGCTGAGGGCGAGGCGCTGAGACGCTGAGGGCGAGGCGCTGAGACGCTGAGTGCGAGGCGCTGAGACGCTGAGTGCGAGGCGCTGAGACGCTGAGTGCGAGGCGCTGAGACGCTGAGTGCGAGGCGCTGAGACGCTGAGTTCGAGGCGCTGAGTGCGAGGCGCTGAGACGCTGAGCGCGAGGCGCTGAGACGCTGAGCGCGAGGCGCTGAGATGCTTAGTGCGAGGCTCTGAGACGCTGAGACGCTGAGTGGAAAGCGCCGAGATGCTGAGTGCAAGGCGCCGAGATGCTGAGTGCGAGGCACTGAGACGCTGAGCTCGAGGCGCTGAGACGCTGAGCGCGAGACGCTGAGAAGCTGAGCGCGAGGCGCTGAGACGCTGAGCGCGAGGCGCTGAGACGCTGAGCGCGAGGCGCTGAGACGCTGAGTGCAAAGCGCTCAGACGCTGAGTGCGAGGTTCTGAGACGCTGAGTGCAAAGCGCTGAGACGCTGAGTGCGAGACGCTGTGGGCGAGCCTCTGAGACTCAGAGTGCGAGACGCTGAGGGCGAGGCGCTGAGACGCTGAGGGCGAGGCGCTGAGACGCTGAGTGCGAGGCGCTGAGACGCTGAGTGCGAGGCGCTGAGACGCTGAGTGCGAGGCGCTGAGACGCTGAGTGCGAGGCGCTGAGACGCTGAGTGCGAGGCGCTGAGACGCTGAGTTCGAGGCGCTGATTGCGAGGTTCTGAGACGCTGAGTGCAAAGCGCTGAGACGCTGAGTGCGAGGTTCTGAGACGCTGAGTGCAAAGCGCTGAGACGCTGAGTGCGAGACGCGGTGGGCGAGGCTCTGAGACTCAGAGTGCGAGACGCTGAGGGCGAGGCGCTGAGACGCTGAGGGCGAGGCGCTGAGACGCTGAGTGCGAGGCGCTGAGACGCTGAGTGCGAGGTGCTGAGATGCTGAGTGCGAGGCGCTGAGACGCTGAGTTCGAGGCGCTGAGTGCGAGGCGCTGAGACGCTGAGTGCGAGGCGCTGCGACGCTGAGGGCGAGTCGCTGAGTGCGAGGCGCTGAGGGCACGGCGCTGAGACGCTGAGTGCGAGATGCTGAGACGCTGAGTGCAAAGCGCCGAGATGCTGAATGCGAGATGCTGAGACGCTGAGTGCGAGGCGCTGAGACGCTGAGGGCGAGGCGCTGAGAGGCTGAGGGCGAGGCGCTGAGAGGCTGAGTGCGAGGCGCTGAGACGCTGAGTGCGAGGCGCTGAGACGCTGAGTGCGAGGCGCTGAGACGCTGAGTGCGAGGCGCTGAGCTCCTGAGACGCTGAGTGCAAAGCGCCGAGATGCTGAGTGTGAGGTGCTGAGACACTGAGTGCAAAGCGCCGAGACGCTGTGGGCGAGGCGCTGAGACGCTGAGTGCGAGGCGCTGAGATGCTGAGTGCGAGGCGCTGAGATGCTGAGTGCGAGGCGCTGAGACGCTGAGTTCGAGGTGCTGAGACGCTGAGTGCGAGGCGCTGAGACGCTGAGTGCGAGGCGCTGAGGCGCTGAGTGCGAGGCGCTGAGTGCGAGGCGCTGAGTGCGAGGCGCTGAGTGCGAGGCCCTGAGGCGCTGAGTGCGAGGCGCTGAGGCCTTGAGTGCGAGGCGCTGAGGCCTTGAGTGCGAGGCGCTGAGATGCTGAGTGCGAGGCGCTGAGGCGCTGAGTGCGAGGCGCTGAATGCGTGGCGCTGCGACGCTGAGTGCGATTCGCTGAGGGCGAGACGCTGAGACGCTGAGGTCGAGTCGCTGAGACGCTGAGCTCGAGGTGCTGAGACGCTGAGATCGAGGTGCTGAGACGCTGAGCGCGAGGCACTGAGAAGCTGAGCGCGAGACGCTGAGACGCTGAGCGCGAGGCGCTGAGACGCTGAGCGCGAGGCGCTGAGACGCTGAGTGCGAGGTTCTGAGACGCTGAGTGCAAAGCGCTGAGACGCTGAGTGCGAGACGCTGTGGGCGAGGCTCTGAGACTGAGAGTGCGAGACGCTGAGGGCGAGGCGCTGAGACGCTGAGGGCGAGGCGCTGAGACGCTGAGGGCGAGGCGCTGAGACGCTGAGTGCGAAGCGCTGAGACGCTGAGTGCGAGGCGCTGAATGCGTGGCGCTGCGACGCTGAGTGCGATTTGCTGAGGGTGAGACGCTGAGACGCTGAGGTCGAGTCGCTGAGACGCTGAGCTCGAGGTGCTGAGACGCTGAGATCGAGGTGCTGAGACGCTGAGCGCGAGGCGCTGAGACGCTGAGCGCGAGGCGCTGAGATGCTTAGTGCGAGGCTCTGAGACGCTGAGACGCTGAGTGCAAAGCGCCGAGATGCTGAGTGCAAGGCGCCGAGATGCTGAGTGCGAGGCACTGAGACGCTGAGCGCGAGGCGCTGAGACGCTGAGTGCGAGGTTCTGAGACGCTGAGTGCAAAGCGCTGAGACGCTGAGTGCGAGACGCTGTGGGCGAGGCTCTGAGACTGAGAGTGTGAGACGCTGAGGGCGAGGCGCTGAGACGCTGAGGGCGAGGCGCTGAGACGCTGAGGGCGAGGTGCTGAGACGCTGAGTGCGAGGCGCTGAGACGCTGAGTGCGAGGCGCTGAATGCGTGGCGCTGCGACGCTGAGTGCGATTCGCTGAGGGTGAGACGCTGAGACGCTGAGGTCGAGTCGCTGAGACGCTGAGCTCGAGGTGCTGAGACGCTGAGATCGAGGTGCTGAGACGCTGAGCGCGAGGCGCTGAGACGCTGAGTGCGAGGCGCTGAGATGCTTAGTGCGAGGCTCTGAGACGCTGAGACGCTGAGTGCAAAGCGCCGAGATGCTGAGTGCAAGGCGCCGAGATGCTGAGTGCGAGGCACTGAGACGCTGAGCTCGAGGCGCTGAGACGCTGAGCGCGAGGCGCTGAGACGCTGAGCGCGAGGCGCTGAGACGCTGAGCGCGAGGCGCTGAGACGCTGAGCGCGAGGCGCTGAGACGCTGAGCGCGAGGCGCTGAGACGCTGAGTGCAAAGCGCTGAGACGCTGAGTGCGAGGTTCTGAGACGCTGAGTGCAAAGCGCTGAGACGCTGAGTGCGAGACGCTGTGGGCGAGGCTCTGAGACTCAGAGTGCGAGACGCTGAGGGCGAGGCGCTGAGACGCTGAGGGCGAGGCGCTGAGACGCTGAGTGTGAGGCGCTGAGACGCTGAGTGCGAGGCGCTGAGACGCTGAGTGCGAGGCGCTAAGACGCTGAGTTCGAGGCGCTGAGTGCGAGGCGCTGAGACGCTGAGCGCGAGGCGCTGAGACGCTGAGCGCGAGGCGCTGAGATGCTTAGTGCGAGGCTCTGAGACGCTGAGACGCTGAGTGCAAAGCGCCGAGATGCTGAGTGCAAGGCGCCGAGATGCTGAGTGCGAGGCACTGAGACGCTGAGCTCGAGGCGCTGAGACGCTGAGCGCGAGACGCTGAGAAGCTGAGCGCGAGGCGCTGAGACGCTGAGCGCGAGGCGCTGAGACGCTGAGATCGAGGCGCTGAGACGCTGAGCGCGAGGCGCTGAGGCGCTGAGTGCGAGGCGCTGAGGCGCTGAGTGCGAGGCGCTGAGGCCTTGAGTGCGAGGCGCTGAGACGCTGAGTGCGAGGCGCTGAGGCGCTGAGTGTGAGGCGCTGAATGCGTGGCGCTGCGACGCTGAGTGCGATTCGCTGAGGGCGAGACGCTGAGACTATGAGGTCGAGTCGCTGAGACGCTGAGCTCGAGGTGCTGAGACGCTGTGATCGAGGTGCTGAGACGCTGGGCGCGAGGCGCTGAGACGCTGAGCGCGAGGCGCTGAGATGCTTAGTGCGAGGCTCTGAGACGCTGAGACGCTGAGTGCAAAGCGCCGAGATGCTGAGTGCAATGCGCCGAGATGCTGAGTGCGAGGCACTGAGACGCTGAGCTCGAGGCGCTGAGACGCTGAGCGCGAGGCGCTGAGAAGCTGAGCGCGAGGTGCTGAGACGCTGAGCGCGAGGCGCTGAGACGCTGAGCGCGAGGCGCTGAGACGCTGAGTGCAAAGCGCTCAGACGCTGAGTGCGAGGTTCTGAGACGCTGAGTGCAAAGCGCTGAGACGCTGAGAGCGAGACGCTGTGGGCGAGGCTCTGAGACTCAGAGTGCGAGACGCTGAGGGCGAGGCGCTGAGATGCTGAGGGCGAGGCGCTGAGACGCTGAGTGCGAGGCGCTGAGACGCTGAGTGCGAGGCGCTGAGACGCTGAGTTCGAGGCGCTGAGTGCGAGGTTCTGAGACGCTGAGTGCAAAGCGCTGAGACGCTGAGTGCGAGGTTCTGAGACGCTGAGTGCAAAGCGCTGAGACGCTGAGTGCGAGACGCGGTGGGCGAGGCACTGAGACTCAGAGTGCGAGACGCTGAGGGCGAGGCGCTGAGACGCTGAGGGCGAGGTGCTGAGACGCTGAGTGCGAGGCGCTGAGACGCTGAGTGCGAGGCGCTGAGCTCCTGAGACGCTGAGTGCAAAGCGCCGAGATGCTGAGTGTGAGGTGCTGAGACACTGAGTGCAAAGCGACGAGACGCTGTGGGCGAGGCGCTGAGACGCTGAGTGCGAGGCGCTGAGATGCTGAGTGCGAGGCGCTGAGACGCTGAGTTCGAGGCGCTGAGACGCTGAGTGCGAGGCGCTGAGACGCTGAGTGCGAGGCGCTGAGACGCTGAGTGCGAAGCGCTGAGATGCTGAGTGCGAGGCGCTGAATGCGTGGCGCTGCGACGCTGAGTGCGATTCGCTGAGGGTGAGACGCTGAGACGCTGAGGTCGAGTCGCTGAGACGCTGAGCTCGAGGTGCTGAGACGCTGAGCTCGAGGTGCTGAGACGCTGAGATCGAGGTGCTGAGACGCTGAGCGCGAGGCGCTGAGACGCTGAGCGCGAGGCGCTGAGATGCTTAGTGCGAGGCTCTGAGACGCTGAGACGCTGAGTGCAAAGCGCCGAGATGCTGAGTGCAAGGCGCCGAGATGCTGAGTGCGAGGCACTGAGACGCTGAGCTCGAGGCGCTGAGTCGCTGAGCGCGAGACACTGAGAAGCTGAGCGCGAGGCGCTGAGACGCTGAGCGCGAGGCGCTGAGACGCTGAGCGCGAGGCGCTGAGACGCTGAGCGCGAGGCGCTGAGACGCTGAGTGCAAAGCGCTGAGACGCTGAGTGCGAGGTTCTGAGACGCTGAGTGCAAAGCGCTGAGACGCTGAGTGCGAGACGCTGTGGGCGAGGCTCTGAGACTCAGAGTGCGAGACGCTGAGGGCGAGGCGCTGAGACGCTGAGGGCGAGGCGCTGAGACGCTGAGTGCGAGGCGCTGAGACGCTGAGTGCGAGGTGCTGAGACGCTGAGTGCGAGGCGCTGAGACGCTGAGTTCGAGGCGCTGAGTGCGAGGCGCTGAGACGCTGAGTGCGAGGCGCTGCGACGCTGAGGGCGAGTCGCTGAGTGCGAGGCGCTGAGGGCAAGGCGCTGAGACGCTGAGTGCGAGATGCTGAGACGCTGAGGGCAAAGCGCCGAGATGCTGAGATCGAGATGCTGAGACGCTGAGGGCGAGGCGCTGAGACGCTGAGTGCGAGGCGCTGAGACGCTGAGTGCGAGGCGCTGAGACGCTGAGTGCGAGGCGCTGAGACGCTGAGTGCGAGGCGCTGAGACGCTGAGTGCGAGGCGCTGAGACGCTGAGTGCGAGGCGCTGAGACGCTGAGTGCGAGGCGCTGAGACGCTGAGTGCGAGGCGCTGAGACGCTGAGTGCGAGGCGCTGAGCTCCTGAGACGCTGAGTGCAAAGTGCCGAGATGCTGAGTGTGAGGTGCTGAGACACTGAGTGCAAAGCGCCGAGACGCTGTGGGTGAGGCGCTGAGACGCTGAGTGCGAGGCGCTGAGACGCTGAGTGCGAGGCGCTGAGACGCTGAGGGCGAGGCGCTGAGACGCTGAGTGCGAGGCGCTGAGGCGCTGAGTGCGAGGCGCTGAGTGCGAGGCGCTGAGTGCGAGGCGCTGAGGCGCTGAGTGCGAGGCGCTAAGGCGCTGAGTGCGAGGCGCTGAGGCCTTGAGTGCGAGGCGCTGAGACGCTGAGTGCGAGGCACTGAGGCGCTGAGTGCGAGGCGCTGAATGCGTGGCGCTGCGACGCTGAGTGCGATTCGCTGAGGGCGAGACGCTGAGACGCTGAGGTCGAGTCGCTGAGACGCTGAGCTCGAGGTGCTGAGACGCTGAGATCGAGGTGCTGAGACGCTGAGCGCGAGGCGCTGAGACGCTGAGTGCGAGGCGCTGAGGCGCTGAGTGCGAGGCGCTGAGGCGCTGAGTGCGAGGCGCTGAGGCCTTGAGTGCGAGGCGCTGAGACGCTGAGTGCGAGGCGCTGAGGCGCTGAGTGTGAGGCGCTGAATGCGTGGCGCTGCGACGCTGAGTGCGATTCGCTGAGGGCGAGACGCTGAGACGCTGAGGTCGAGTCGCTGAGATGCTGAGCTCGAGGTGCTGAGACGCTGAGATCGAGGTGCTGAGACGCTGAGCGCGAGGCGCTGAGACGCTGAGCGCGAGGCGCTGAGATGCTTAGTGCGAGGCTCTGAGACGCTGAGACGCTGAGTGCAAAGCGCCGAGATGCTGAGTGCAAGGCGCCGAGATGCTGAGTGCGAGGCACTGAGACGCTGAGCTCGAGGCGCTGAGACGCTGAGCGCGAGGTGCTGAGAAGCTGAGCGCGAGGCGCTGAGACGCTGAGCGCGAGGCGCTGAGACGCTGAGTGCGAGGCGCTGAGACGCTGAGTGCGAGGCGCTGAGACGCTGAGTGCGAGGCGCTGAGCTCCTGAGACGCTGAGTGCAAAGTGCCGAGATGCTGAGTGTGAGGTGCTGAGACACTGAGTGCAAAGCGCCGAGACGCTGTGGGTGAGGCGCTGAGACGCTGAGTGCGAGGCGCTGAGACGCTGAGTGCGAGGCGCTGAGACGCTGAGGGCGAGGCGCTGAGACGCTGAGTGCGAGGCGCTGAGGCGCTGAGTGCGAGGCGCTGCGTGCGAGGCGCTGAGTGCGAGGCGCTGAGGCGCTGAGTGCGAGGCGCTAAGGCGCTGAGTGCGAGGCGCTGAGGCCTTGAGTGCGAGGCGCTGAGACGCTGAGTGCGAGGCACTGAGGCGCTGAGTGCGAGGCGCTGAATGCGTGGCGCTGCGACGCTGAGTGCGATTCGCTGAGGGCGAGACGCTGAGACGCTGAGGTCGAGTCGCTGAGACGCTGAGCTCGAGGTGCTGAGACGCTGAGATCGAGGTGCTGAGACGCTGAGCGCGAGGCGCTGAGGCGCTGAGTGCGAGGCGCTGAGGCGCTGAGTGCGAGGCGCTGAGGCGCTGAGTGCGAGGCGCTGAGGCCTTGAGTGCGAGGCGCTGAGACGCTGAGTGCGAGGCGCTGAGGCGCTGAGTGTGAGGCGCTGAATGCGTGGCGCTGCGACGCTGAGTGCGATTCGCTGAGGGCGAGACGCTGAGACGCTGAGGTCGAGTCGCTGAGATGCTGAGCTCGAGGTGCTGAGACGCTGAGATCGAGGTGCTGAGACGCTGAGCGCGAGGCGCTGAGACGCTGAGCGCGAGGCGCTGAGATGCTTAGTGCGAGGCTCTGAGACGCTGAGACGCTGAGTGCAAAGCGCCGAGATGCTGAGTGCAAGGCGCCGAGATGCTGAGTGCGAGGCACTGAGACGCTGAGCTCGAGGCGCTGAGACGCTGAGCGCGAGGTGCTGAGAAGCTGAGCGCGAGGCGCTGAGACGCTGAGCGCGAGGCGCTGAGACGCTGAGCGCGAGGCGCTGGGACGCTGAGTGCAAAGCGCTGAGACGCTGAGTGCGAGGTTCTGAGACGCTGAGTGCAAAGCGCTGAGACGCTGAGAGCGAGACGCTGTGGGCGAGGCTCTGAGACTCAGAGTGCGAGACGCTGAGGGCGAGGCGCTGAGACGCTGAGTGCGAGGCGCTGAGACGCTGAGTGCGAGGCGCTGAGACGCTGAGTGCGAGGCGCTGAGACGCTGAGTGCGAGGCGCTGAGACGCTGAGTTCGAGGCGCTGAGTACGAGGTTCTGAGACGCTGAGTGCAAAGCGCTGAGACGCTGAGTGCGAGGTTCTGAGACGCTGAGTGCAAAGCGCTGAGACGCTGAGTGCGAGACGCGGTGGGCGAGGCTCTGAGACTCAGAGTGCGAGACGCTGAGTGCGAGGCGCTGAGACGCTGAGGGCGAGGCGCTGAGACGCTGAGTGCGAGGCGCTGAGACGCTGAGTGCGAGGCGCTGAGACGCTGAGTGCGAGGTGCTGAGACGCTGAGTTTGAGGCGCTGAGACGCTGAGTTCGAGGCGCTGAGTGCGAGGCGCTGAGACGCTGAGTGCGAGGCGCTGAGACGCTGAGTGCGAGGCGCTGCGACGCTGTGGGCGAGTCGCTGAGTGCGAGGCGCTGAGGGCAAGGCGCTGAGACGCTGAGTGCGAGATGCTGAGACGCTGAGTGCAAAGCGCCGAGATGCTGAATGCGAGATGCTGAGACGCTGAGTGCGAGGCGCTGAGACGCTGAGTGCGAGGCGCTGAGACGCTGAGTGCGAGGCGCTGAGAAGCTGAGTGCGAGGCGCTGAGACGCTGAGTGCGAAGCGCTGAGACGCTGAGTGCGAGGCGCTGAGCTCCTGAGACGCTGAGTGCAAAGCGCCGAGATGCTGAGTGCGAGGCGCTGAGACGCTGAGTGCGAGGCGCTGAGACGCTGAGTGCGAGGCGCTGAGACGCTGAGTGCGAGGCGCTGAGGCGCTGAGTGCGAGGCGCTGAGTGCGAGGCGCTGAGTGCGAGGCGCTGAGGCGCTGAGTGCGAGGCGCTAAGGCGCTGAGTGCGAGGCGCTGAGGCCTTGAGTGCGAGGCGCTGAGATGCTGAGTGCGAGGCGCTGAGGCGCTGAGTGCGAGGCGCTGAGGCGCTGAGTGCGAGGCGCTGAATGCGTGGCGCTGCGACGCTGAGTGCGATTCGCTGAGGGCGAGACTCTGAGACGCTGAGGTCGAGTCGCTGAGACGCTGAGCTCGAGGTGCTGAGACGCTGAGATCGAGGTGCTGAGAAGCTGAGATCGAGGCGCTGAGACGCTGAGCGCGAGGCGCTGAGACGCTGAGCGCGAGGCGCTGTGATGCTTAGTGCGAGGCTCTGAGACGCTGAGACGCTGAGTGCAAAGCGCCGAGATGCTGAGTGCAAAGCGCCGAGATGCTGAGTGCAAGGCGCCGAGACGCTGAGTGCGAGGCACTGAGACGCTGAGCTCGAGGCGCTGAGACGCTGAGCGCGAGGCGCTGAGAAGCTGAGCGCGAGGCGCTGAGACGCTGAGCGCGAGGCGCTGAGACGCTGAGCGCGAGGCGCTGAGACGCTGAGCGCGAGGCGCTGAGACGCTGAGCGCAAAGCTCTGAGACGCTGAGTGGAAGGTTCTGAGACGCTGAGTGCAAAGCGCTGAGACGCTGAGTGCTAGACGCTGTGGGCGAGGCTCTGAGACTGAGAGTGCGAGACGCTGAGGGCGAGGCGCTGAGACGCTGAGTGCGAGGCGCTGAGACGCTGAGTGCGAGGCGCTGAATGCGTGGCGCTGCGACGCTGAGTGCGAATCGCTGAGGGCGAGACGCTGAGACGCTGAGGTCGAGTCGCTGAGACGCTGAGCTCGAGGTGCTGAGACGCTGAGATCGAGGTGCTGAGACGCTGAGCGCGAGGCGCTGAGACGCTGAGCGCGAGGCGCTGAGATGCTTAGTGCGAGGCTCTGAGACGCTGAGACGCTGAGTGCAAAGCGCCGAGATGCTGAGTGCAAGGCGCCGAGATGCTGAGTGCGAGGCACTGAGACGCTGAGCTCGAGGCGCTGAGACGCTGAGCGCGAGGCGCTGAGAAGCTGAGCGCGAGGCGCTGAGACGCTGAGCGCGAGGCGCTGAGACGCTGAGCGCGAGGCGCTGAGACGCTGAGCGCGAGGCGCTGAGACGCTGAGTGCAAAGCGTTGAGACGCTGAGTGCGAGGTTCTGAGACGCTGAGTGCAAAGCGCTGAGAGGCTGAGTGCGAGACGCTCTGGGCGAGGCTCTGAGACTCAGAGTGCGAGACGCTGAGGGCGAGGCGCTGAGACACTGAGGGCGAGGCGCTGAGACGCTGAGTGCGAGGCGCTGAGACGCTGAGTGCGAGGCGCTGAGACGCTGAGTTCGAGGCGCTGAGTGCGAGGCGCTGAGACGCTGAGTGCGAGGCGCTGAGACGCTGAGTGCGAGGCGCTGAGACGCTGAGTGCGAGGCGCTGTGGGCGAGGCGCTGAGACGCTGAGTGCGAGGCGCTGAGACGCTGAGTACAAAGCGCTGAGACGCTGAGTGTGAGGCGCTGAGGGCGAGGCGCTGAGACGCTGAGCGCGAGGCGCTGAGACGCTGAGTACAAAGCGCTGAGACGCTGAGTGCGAGGCGCTGAGACGCTGAGTGCGAGGCGCTGAATGCATGGCGCTGAGACGCTGAGTGCGAGGCGCTGCGACGCTGAGTGCGATTCGCTGAGCGCGAGGCGCTGCGACGCTGAGTGCGAGTCGCTGAGGGTGAGGCGCCTAGACGCTGAGCTCGAGTTGCTGAGTGCGAGGCGCTGCGACGCTGAGAGCGAGTCGCTGAGGGTGAGGCGCTGAGACGCTGAGCTCGAGTCGCTGAGTGCGAGGCGCTGAGATGCTGAGTGCAAAGCGCTGAGACGCTGAGTGCGAGACGCTGAGGGCGAGGCGCTGAGATGCTGAGTGCAAAGCGCCGAGACGCTGAGTGCGAGACGCTGAGGGCGAGGCGCTGAGTGCGAGGCGCTGAGACGCTTAGTGCGAGGCGCTGAGACGCTGAGTGCGAGGCGCTGAGACGCTGAGTGCGAGGCGCTGAGACGCTGAGTGCGAGGCGCTGAGGCGCTGAGTGCGAGGCGCTGAGTGCGAGGCATTGAGTGCAAGGCGCTGAGGCGCTGAGTGCGAGGCGCTGAGTGCGAGGCGCTGAGGCGCTGAGTGCGAGGCGCTGAGGCGCTGAGTGCGAGGCGCTGAGGCCTTGAGTGCGAGGCGCTGAGACGCTGAGTGCGAGGCGCTGAGACGCTGAGTGCGAGGCGCTGAATGCGTGGCGCTGCGACGCTGAGTGCGATTCGCTGAGGGCAAGACGCTGAGACGCTGAGGTCGAGTCGCTGAGACGCTGAGCTCGAGGTGCTGAGACGCTGAGATCGAGGTGCTGAGACGCTGAGCGCGAGGCGCTGAGACGCTGAGCGCGAGGCTCTGAGACGCTGAGACGCTGAGTGCAAAGCGCCGAGATGCTGAGTGCAAGGCGCCGAGATGCTGAGTGCGAGGCACTGAGACGCTGAGCTCGAGGCGCTGAGACGCTGAGCGCGAGGCGCTGAGAAGCTGAGCGCGAGGCGCTGAGACGCTGAGCGCGAGGCGCTGAGACGCTGAGCGCGAGGCGCTGAGACGCTGAGTGCAAAGCGCTGAGACGCTGAGTGCGAGGTTCTGAGACGCTGAGTGCAAAGCGCTGAGACGCTGAGTGCGAGGCGCTGAGGGCGAGGCGCTGAGGGCAAGGCTCTGAGACGCTGAGTGCGAGATGCTGAGACGCTGAGTGCAAAGCGCCGAGATGCTGAGTGCGAGATGCTGAGACGCTGAGTGCGAGGCGCTGAGACGCTGAGTGCGAGGCGCTGAGACGCTGAGTGCGAGGCGCTGAGACGCTGAGTGCGAGGCGCTGAGGCGCTGGGTGCGAGGCGCTGAGTGCGAGGCGTTGAGTGCGAGGCGCTGAGGCGCTGAGTGCGAGGCGCTGAGGCGCTGAGTGCGAGGCGCTGAATGCGTGGCGCTGCGACGCTGAGTGCGATTCTCTGAGGGCGAGACGCTGAGACGCTGAGGTCGAGTCGCTGAGACGCTGAGCTCGAGGTGCTGAGACGCTGAGCGCGAGGAACTGAGTGCGAGGCGCTGAGACGCTGAGTGCGAGGCGCTGAGACGCTGAGTGCGAGGCGCTGAGACGCTGAGTGCGAGGCGCTGAGACGCTGAGTGCGAGGCGCTGAGACGCTGAGTGCGAGGCGCTGAGACGCTGAGTGCAAAGCGCCGGGACGCTGAGTGTGAGGTGCTGAGACACTGAGTGCAAAGCGCCGAGACGCTGTGGGCGAGGCGCCGAGACGCTGAGTGCGAGGCGCTGAGATGCTGAGTGCGAGGCGCTGAGACGCTGAGTGCGAGGCGCTGAGACGCTGAGTGCGAGGCGCTGAGGCGCTGAGTGCGAGGCGCTGAGTTCGAGGCGCTGAGTGCGAGGCGCTGAGGCGCTGAGTGCGAGGCGCTGAGGCGCTGAGTGCGAGGCGCAGAGGCGCTGAGTGCGAGGCGCTGAGGCGCTGAGTGCGAGGCGCTGAGGCGCTGAGTGCGAGGCGCTGAGGCGCTGAGTGCGAGGCGCTGAGGCGCTGAGTGCGAGGCGCTGAGACGCAGAGTGCGAGGCGCTGAGGCGCTGAGTGCGAGGCGCTGAATGCGTGGCGCTGCGACGCTGAGTGCGATTCGCTGAGGGCGAGACGCTGAGACGCTGAGGTCGAGTCGCTGAGACGCTGAGCTCGAGGTGCTGAGACGCTGAGATCGAGGTGCCGAGATGCTGAGTGCGAGGCACTGAGACGCTGAGCTCGAGGCGCTGAGACGCTGAGCGCGAGGCGCTGAGACGCTGAGCGCGAGGCGCTGAGAAGCTGAGCGCGAGGCGCTGAGACGCTGAGCGCGAGGCGCTGAGACGCTGAGTGCAAAGCGCTGAGACGCTGAGTGCGAGGTTCTGAGACGCTGAGTGCAAAGCGCTGAGAGGCTGAGTGCGAGACGCTGAGAGGCTGAGTGCGAGACGCTGTGGGCGAGGCTCTGAGACTCAGAATGCGAGACGCTGAGGGCGAGGCGCTGAGACGCTGAGGGCGAGGCGCTGAGACGCTGAGTGCGAGGCGCTGAGACGCTGAGTGCGAGGCGCTGAGACGCTGAGTGCGAGGCGCTGAGACGCTGAGTTCGAGGTGCTGAGTGCGAGGCGCTGAGACACTGAGTGCGAGGCGCTGAGATGCTGAGTGCGAGGCGCTGCGACGCTGAGGGCGAGTCGCTGACTGCGAGCCGCTGAGGGCAAGGCGCTGAGACGCTGAGTGCGAGATGCTGAGACGCTGAGTGCAAAGCGCCGAGATGCTGAGTGCGAGATGCTGAGACGCTGAGTGCGAGGCGCTGAGACGCTGAGGGCGAGGCGCTGAGAGGCTGAGTGCGGGTCGCTGAGGCGCTGAGTGCGAAGCGCTGAGACGCTGAGTGCGAAGCGCTGAGACGCTGAGTGCGAGGCGCTGAGACGCTGAGTGCGAGGCGCTGAGACGCTGAGTGCGAGGCGCTGAGGCCTTGAGTGCGAGGCGCTGAGACGCTGAGTGCGAGGCGCTGAGGCGCTGAGTGCGAGGCGCTGAATGCGTGGCGCTGCGATGCTGAGTGCGATTCGCTGAGGGCGAGACGCTCAGACGCTGAGGTCGAGTCGCTGAGACGCTGAGCTCGAGGTGCTGAGACGCTGAGATCGAGGTGCTGAGACGCTGAGATCGAGGTGCTGAGACGCTGAGCGCGAGGCGCTGAGACGCTGAGCGCGAGGCGCTGAGACGCTTAGTGCGAGGCGCTGAGACGCTGAGTGCGAGGCGCTGAGACGCTGAGTGCGAGGCGCTGAGGCGCTGAGTGCGAGGCGCTGAGGCGCTGAGTGCGAGGCGTTGAGTGCGAGGCGCTGAGGCGCTGAGTGCGAGGCGCTGAGGCGCTGAGTGCGAGGCGCTGAGGCGCTGAGTGCGAGGCGCTGAATGCGTGGCGCTGCGACGCTGAGTGCGATTCTCTGAGGGCGAGACGCTGAGACGCTGAGGTCGAGTCGCTGAGACGCTGAGCTCGAGGTGCTGAGACGCTGAGCGCGAGGAACTGAGTGCGAGGCGCTGAGACGCTGAGTGCGAGGCGCTGAGACGCTGAGTGCGAGGCGCTGAGAAGCTGAGTGCGAGGCGCTGAGATGCTGAGTGCGAGGCGCTGAGATGCTGAGTGCGAGGCGCTGCGACGCTGAGTGCAAGGCGCCGAGATGCTGAGTGCGAGGCACTGAGAGTCTGAGCTCGAGGCGCTGAGTCGCTGAGCACGAGGCACTGAGAAGCTGAGCGCGAGGCGCTGAGACGCTGAGCGCGAGGCGCTGAGACGCTGAGCGCGAGGCGCTGAGACGCTGAGCGCAAAGCGCTGAGACGCTGAGTGCGAGGTTCTGAGACGCTGAGTGCAAAGCGCTGAGACGCTGAGTGCGAGACGCTGTGGGCAAGGCTCTGAGACTGAGAGTGCGAGACGCTGAGGGCGAGGCGCTGAGACGCTGAGGGCGAGGCGCTGAGACGCTGAGTGCAAGGCGCTGAGACGCTGAGTGCGAGGCGCTGAGACGCTGAGTGCGAGGCGCTGAATGCGTGGCGCTGCGACGCTGAGTGCGATTCGCTGAGGTCGAGACGCTGAGACGCTGAGGTCGAGTCGCTGAGACGCTGAGCTCGAGGTGCTGAGACGCTGAGATCGAGGTGCTGAGACGCTGAGCGCGAGGCGCTGAGACGCTGAGCGCGAGGCGCTGAGATGCTTAGTGTGAGGCTCTGAGACGCTGAGACGCTGAGTGCAAAGCGCCGAGATGCTGAGTGCAAGGCGCCGAGATGCTGAGTGCGAGGCACTGAGACGCTGAGCTCGAGGCGCTGATACGCTGAGCGCGAGGCGCTGAGAAGCTGAGCGCGAGGCGCTGAGACGCTGAGCGCGAGGCGCTGAGACGCTGAGCGCGAGGCGCTGAGACGCTGAGCGCGAGGCGCTGAGACGCTGAGTGCAAAGCGCTGAGACGCTGAGTGCGAGGTTCTGAGACGCTGAGTGCAAAGCGCTGAGACGCTGAGTGCGAGGCGCTGAGGGCAAGGCGCTGAGACGCTGAGTGCGAGATGCTGAGACGCTGAGTGCAAAGCGCCGAGATGCTGAGTGCGAGATGCTGAGACGCTGAGTGCGAGGCGCTGAGACGCTGAGGGCGAGGCGCTGAGAGGCTGAGTGCGGGTCGCTGAGGCGCTGAGTGCGAAGCGCTGAGACGCTGAGTGCGAAGCGCTGAGACGCTGAGTGCGAGGCGCTGAGACGCTGAGTGCGAGGCGCTGAGACGCTGAGTGCGAGGCGCTGAGGCCTTGAGTGCGAGGCGCTGAGACGCTGAGTGCGAGGCGCTGAGGCGCTGAGTGCGAGGCGCTGAATGCGTGGCGCTGCGACGCTGAGTGCCATTCGCTGAGGGCGAGACGCTGAGACGCTGAGGTCGAGTCGCTGAGACGCTGAGCTCGAGGTGCTGAGACGCTGAGCTGGAGGCGCTGAGACGCTGAGCGCGAGGCGCTGAGACGCTGAGCGCGAGGCGCTGAGATGATTAGTGCGAGGCGCTGAGACGCTGAGTGCGAGGCGCTGAGCTCCTGAGACGCTGAGTGCAAAGCGCCGAGATGCTGAGTGTGAGGTGCTGAGACACTGAGTGCAAAGCGCCGAGACGCTGTGGGCGAGGCGCTGAGACGCTGAGTGCGAGGCGCTGAGACGCTGAGTGCGAGGCGCTGAGACGCTGAGTGCGAGGCGCTGAGACGCTGAGTGCGAGGCGCTGAGACGCTGAGTTCGAGGCGCTGAGACGCTGAGTTCGAGGCGCTGAGACGCTGAGTGCGAGGCGCTGAGACGCTGAGTGCGAGGCGCTGAGACGCTGAGTGCGAGGCGCTGAGGCGCTGAGGCGCTGAGTGCGAGGCGCTGAGTGCGAGGCGTTGAGTGCGAGGCGCTGAGGCGCTGAGTGCGAGGCGCTGAGACGCTGAGTGCGAGGCGCTGAGACGCTGAGTGCGAGGCGCTGAGTGCGAGGCGTTGAGTGCGAGGCGCTGAGGCGCTGAGTGCGAGGCGCTGAGGCGCTGAGTGCGAGGCGCTGAGGCGCTGAGTGCGAGGCGCTGAGGCGCTGAGTGCGAGGCGCTGAGGCGCTGAGTGCGAGGCGCTGAGACGCTGAGTGCGAGGCGCTGAGGCGCTGAGTGCGATTCTCTGAGGGCGAGACGCTGAGACGCTGAGGTCGAGTCGCTGAGACGCTGAGCTCGAGGTGCTGAGACGCTGAGCGCGAGGAACTGAGTGCGAGGCGCTGAGATGCTGAGTGCGAGGCGCTGAGATGCTGAGTGCGAGGCGCTGAGACGCTGAGTGCGAGGCGCTGAGACGCTGAGTGCGAGGCGCTGAGACGCTGAGTGCGAGGCGCTGAGACGCTGAGTGCGAGGCGCTGAGACGCTGAGTGCGAGGTGCTGAGACACTGAGTGCAAAGCACCGAGACGCTGTGGGCGAGGCGCTGAGACGCTGAGTGCGAGGCGCTGAGATGCTGAGTGCGAGGCGCTGAGACGCTGAGTGCGAGGCGCTGAGACGCTGAGTGCGAGGCGCTGAGGCGCTGAGTGCGACGCGCTGAGTTCGAGGCGTTGAGTGCGAGGCGCTAAGGCGCTGAGTGCGAGGCGCTGAGGCGCTGAGTGCGAGGCGCTGAGGCGCTGAGTGCGAGGCGCTGAGGCGCTGAGTGCGAGGCGCTGAGGCGCTGAGTGTGAGGCGCTGAGGCCTTGAGTGCGAGGCGCTGAGGCCTTGAGTGCGAGGCGCTGAGACGCAGAGTGCGAGGCGCTGAGGCGCTGAGTGCGAGGCGCTGAATGCGTGGCGCTGCGACGCTGAGTGCGATTCGCTGAGGGCGAGACGCTGAGACGCTGAGGTCGAGTCGCTGAGACGCTGAGCTCGAGGTGCTGAGACGCTGAGATCGAGGTGCCGAGATGCTGAGTGCGAGGCACTGAGACGCTGAGCTCGAGGCGCTGAGACGCTGAGCGCGAGGCGCTGAGACGCTGAGCGCGAGGCGCTGAGAAGCTGAGCGCGAGGCGCTGAGACGCTGAGCGCGAGGCGCTGAGACGCTGAGTGCAAAGCGCTGAGACGCTGAGTGCGAGGTTCTGAGACGCTGAGTGCAAAGCGCTGAGAGGCTGAGTGCGAGACGCTGAGAGGCTGAGTGCGAGACGCTGTGGGCGAGGCTCTGAGACTCAGAGTGCGAGACGCTGAGGGCGAGGCGCTGAGACGCTGAGTGCGAGGCGCTGAGACGCTGAGTGCGAGGCGCTGAGACGCTGAGTGCGAGGCGCTGAGACGCTGAGTTCGAGGCGCTGAGTGCGAGGCGCTGAGACGCTGAGTGCGAGGCGCTGAGACGCTGAGTGCGAGGCGCTGCGACGCTGAGGGCGAGTCGCTGACTGCGAGGCGCTGAGGGCAAGGCGCTGAGACGCTGAGTGCGAGATGCTGAGACGCTGAGTGCAAAGCGCCGAGATGCTGAGTGCGAGATGCTGAGACGCTGAGTGCGAGGCGCTGAGACGCTGAGGGCGAGGCGCTGAGAGGCTGAGTGCGGGTCGCTGAGGCGCTGAGTGTGAAGCGCTGAGACGCTGAGTGCGAAGCGCTGAGACGCTGAGTGCGAGGCGCTGAGACGCTGAGTGCGAGGCGCTGAGACGCTGAGTGCGAGGCGCTGAGACGCTGAGTGCGAGGCGCTGAGGCCTTGAGTGCGAGGCGCTGAGACGCTGAGTGCGAGGCGCTGAGGCGCTGAGTGCGAGGCGCTGAATGCGTGGCGCTGCGACGCTGAGTGCGATTCGCTGAGGGCGAGACGCTGAGACGCTGAGGTCGAGTCGCTGAGACGCTGAGCTCGAGGTGCTGAGACGCTGAGATAGAGGTGCTGAGACGCTGAGATCGAGGTGCTGAGACGCTGAGCGCGAGGCGCTGAGACGCTGAGCGCGAGGCGCTGAGACGCTGAGCGCGAGGCGCTGAGACGCTGAGCGCGAGGCGCTGAGATGCTTAGTGCGAGGCTCTGAGACGCTGAGACGCTGAGTGCAAAGCGCCGAGATGCTGAGTGCAAGGCGCCGAGATGCTGAGTGCGAGGCGCCGAGATGCTGAGTGCGAGGCGCTGAGATGGTGAGTGCGAGGCGCTGAGACGCTGAGCTCGAGGCGCTGAGACGCTGAGCGCGAGGCGCTGAGAAGCTGAGCGCGAGGCTCTGAGACGCTGAGCGCGAGGCGCTGAGACGCTGAGTGCGAGGTTCTGAGACGCTGAGTGCAAAGCGCTGAGACGCTGAGTGCGAGGTTCTGAGACGCTGAGTGCAAAGCGCTGAGACGCTGAGTGCGAGACGCGGTGGGCGAGGCTCTGAGACTCAGAGTGCGAGACGCTGAGGGCGAGGCGCTGAGACGCTGAGGGCGAGACGCTGAGACGCTGAGTGCGAGGCGCTGAGACGCTGAGTGCGAGGCGCTGAGACGCTGAGTGCGAGGCACTGAGACGCTGAGTTCGAGGCGCTGAGTGCGAGGCGCTGAGACGCTGAGTGCGAGGCGCTGCGACGCTGAGGGCGAGTCGCTGAGTGCGAGGCGCTGAGGCGCTGAGTGCGAGGCGCTGAGACGCTGAGTTCGAGGCGCTGAGTGCGAGGCGCTGAGACGCTGAGTGCGAGGCGCTGCGACGCTGAGGGCGAGTCGCTGAGTGCGAGGCGCTGAGGGCAAGGCGCTGAGACGCTGAGTGCGAGATCCTGAGACGCTGAGTGCAAAGCGCCGAGATGCTGAATGCGAGATGCTGAGACGCTGAGTGCGAGGCGCTGAGACGCTGAGGGCGAGGCGCTGAGAGGCTGAGTGCGGGTCGCTGAGGCGCTGAGTGCGAAGCGCTGAGACGCTGAGTGCGAGATGCTGAGACGCTGAGTGCGAGGCGCTGAGACGCTGAGTGCGAGGCGCTGAGACGCTGAGGGCGAGGCGCTGAGAGGCTGAGTGCGGGTCGCTGAGGCGCTGAGTGCGAAGCGCTGAGACGCTGAGTGCGAGGCGCTGAGACGCTGAGTGCGAGGCGCTGAGACGCTGAGTGCGAGGCGCTGAGCTCCTGAGACGCTGAGTGCAAAGCGCCGAGATGCTGAGTGTGAGGTGCTGAGACACTGAGTGCAAAGCGCCGAGACGCTGTGGGCGAGGCGCTGAGACGCTGAGTGCGAGGCGCTGAGACGCTGAGTGCGAGGCGCTGAGACGCTGAGTGCGAGGCGCTGAGGCGCTGAGTGCGAGGCGCTGAGTGCGAGGCGCTGAGTGCGAGGCGCTGAGTGCGAGGCGCTGAGGCGCTGAGTGCGAGGCGCTGAGGCCTTGAGTGCGAGGCGCTGAGGCGCTGAGCGCGAGGCGCTGAATGCGTGGCGTTGAGTGCTGAGTGCGATTCGCTGAGGGCGAGACGCTGAGAAGCTGAGGTCGAGTCGCTGAGACGCTGAGCTCGAGGTGCTGAGACGCTGAGATCGAGGTGCTGAGACGCTGAGATCGAGGTGCTGAGACGCTGAGCGCGAGGCGCTGAGACGCTGAGCGCGAGGCGCTGAGATGCTTAGTGCGAGGCTCTGAGACGCTGAGACGCTGAGTGCAAAGCGCCGAGATGCTGAGTGCAAGGCGCTGAGATGGTGAGTGCAAAGCGCCGAGATGCTGAGTGCAAGGCGCCGAGATGCTGAGTGCGAGGCACTGAGACGCTGAGCTCGAGGCGCTGAGACGCTGAGCGCGAGGCGCTGAGACGCTGAGCGCGAGGCGCTGAGACGCTGAGCGCGAGGCGCTGAGACGCTGAGCGCGAGGCGCTGAGACGCTGAGCGCGAGGTTCTGAGACGCTGAGGGCGAGATGCTGAGTGCGAGACGCTGTGGGCGAGGCTCTGAGACTGAGAGTGCGAGACGCTGAGGGCGAGGCGCTGAGACGCTGAGGGCGAGGCGCTGAGACGCTGAGGGCGAGGCGCTGAGACGCTGAGTGTGAGGCGCTGAGACGCTGAGTGCGAGGCGCTGAGACTCTGAGTTCGAGGCGCTGAGTGCGAGGCGCTGAGACGCTGAGTGCGAGGCGCTGCGACGCTGAGGACGAGTCGCTGAGTGCGAGGCGCTGAGGGCAAGGCGCTGAGACGCTGCGTGCGAGATGCTGAGACACTGAGTGCAAAGCGCCGAGATGCTGAGTGCGAGATGCTGAGACGCTGAGTGCGAGGCGCTGAGACGCTGAGGGCGAGGCGCTGAGAGGCTGAGTGCGGGTCGCTGAGGCGCTGAGTGCGAGGCGCTGAGACACTGAGTGCGAGGCGCTGAGACGCTGAGTGCGAGGCGCTGCGGTCCTGAGACGCTGAGTTCAAGGCGCTGAGTGCGAGGCGCTGAGACACTGAGTGCGAGGCGCTGAGACACTGAGTGCGAGGCGGTGAGACGCTGAGTGCGAGGCGCTGAGGTCCTGAGACGCTGAGTTCAAGGCGCCGAGTGCGAGACACTGAGTGCTAGGTGCTGCGACGCTGAGTGCGAGGTGCTGCGACGCTGAGTGCGATGCGCTGAGACGCTGAGTGCGAGGCGCTGAGACGCTGAGCGCGAGGCGCTGAGACGCTGAGCGCGAGGCGCTGAGACGCTGAGCGCGAGGTTCTGAGGCGCTGAGTGCAAAGCGCTGAGACGCTGAGTGCGAGACGCTGTGGGCGAGGCGCTGAGACGCTGAGTGCGAGGCGCTGAGACGCTGAATGCGAAGCGCAGAGACGCTGAGCGCGAGGCGCTGAGACGCTGAGCGCGAGGCGCTGAGACGCTGAGCGCAAAGCGCCGAGATGCTGAGTGCGAGGTTCTGAGACGCTGAGTACAAAGCGCTGAGACGCTGAGTGCGAGGCGCTGAGGGCGAGGCGCTGAGACGCTGAGTGCGAGACGCTGAATGCGAAGTGCTGAGACGCTGAGTGCGAGGCGCTGATGTCCTGAGACGCTGAGTTCAAGGCACTGAGTGCGAGGCACTGAGACGCTGAGTGCGAGGCGCTGAGACGCTGAGTGCGAGGCACTGAGTGCGAGGCGCTGAGACGCTGAGTGCGAGGCGCTGAGATGCTGAGTGCGAGGCGCTGAGACGCTGAGTGCGAGGCACTGAGACGCTGAGTGCGAGGCGCTGAGACGCTGAGTGCGAGTCGCTGAGACGCTGAGGCAAAGCGCAAAGATGCTGAGTGCACGACGCCGAGATGCTGAGTGCGAGGCACTGAAACGCTGAGTGCAAAGCGCTGAGACGCTGAGGGCGAGACGCTGAGGGCGAGGCGCTGAGTGCGAGGCGCTGAGACGCTGATTGCGGGTCGCTGAGGGGCTGATTGCGGGTCGCTGAGGCGCTGATTGCGAGGCGCTGAGACGCTGAGTGCGAGGCGCTGAGACGCGGAGTAGAAAGCGCTGAGACGCTGAGTGCGAGACGCTGAGGGCGAGGCGCTGAGATGCTGAGTGCAAAGCGCCGAGACGCTGAGTGCGAGGCGCTGAAACGCAGAGTGCGAGGCGCTGAGACGCTGAGTGCGAGGCGCTGAGACGCTGAGTGCGAGGCGCTGAGACGCTGAGTTCGAGGCGCTGAGTGCGAGGCGCTGAGACGCTGAGTGCGAGGCGCTGCGACGCTGAGGGCGAGTCGCTGAGTGCGAGGCGCTGAGGGCAAGGCGCTGAGACGCTGAGTGCGAGATGCTGAGACGCTGAGTGCGAGGCGCTGAGACGCTGAGGGCGAGGCGCTGAGAGGCTGAGTGCGGGTTGCGGAGGCGCTGAGTGCGAAGCGCTGAGACGCTGAGTGCGAGGCGCTGAGACGCTGAGTGCGAGGCGCTGAGACGCTGAGTGCGAGGCGCTGAGACGCTGAGTGCGAGGCGCTGAGCTCCTGAGACGCTGAGTGCAAAGCGCAGAGTTGCTGAGTGTGAGGTGCTGAGACACTGAGTGCAAAGCGCCGAGACGCTGTGGGCGAGGCGCTGAGACGCTGAGTGCGAGGCGCTGAGACACTGAGTGCGAGGCGCTGAGACACTGAGTGCGAGGCGCTGAGACGCTGAGTGCGAGGCGCTGCGGTCCTGAGACGCTGAGTTCAAGGCGCTGAGTGCGAGGCGCTGAGACACTGAGTGCGAGGCGCTGAGACGCTGAGTGCGAGGCGCTGAGACGCTGAGTGCGAGGCGCTGAGCCGCTGAGTGCGAGGCGCTGAGGTTCTGAGACGCTGAGTTCAAGGCGCCGAGTGCGAGACACTGAGTGCGAGGTGCTGCGACGCTGAGTGCGAGGTGCTGCGACGCTGAGTGCGAGGTGCTGCGACGCTGAGTGCGAGGTGCTGCGACGCTGAGTGCGATGCGCTGAGACGCTGAGTGCGAGGCGCTGAGACGCTGAGAGCGAGGCGCTGAGACGCTGAGCGCGAGGCGCTGAGACGCTGAGCGCGAGGCGCTGAGACGCTGAGCGCGAGGTTCTGAGACGCTGAGTGCAAAGCGCTGAGACGCTGAGTGCGAGACGCTGTGGGCGAGGCGCTGAGACGCTGAGTGCGAGGCGCTGAGACGCTGAATGCGAAGCGCAGAGACGCTGAGTGCGAGGCGCTGAGGGCGAGGCGCTGAGACGCTGAGCGCGAGGCACTGAGACGCTGAGCGCAAAGCGCCAAGACGCTGAGTGCGAGGTTCTGAGACGCTGAGTACAAAGCGCTGAGACGCTGAGTGCGAGGCGCTGAGGGCGAGGCACTGAGACGCTGAGTGCGAGACGCTGAATGCGAAGCGCTGAGGTCCTGAGACGCTGAGTTCAAGGCACTGAGTGCGAGGCACTGAGACGCTGAGTGCGAGGCGCTGAGACGCTAAGTGCGAGGCACTGAGTGCGAGGCGCTGAGACGCTGAGTGCGAGGCGCTGAGATGTTGAGTGCGAGGCGCTGATGTCCTGAGGCGCTGAGTTCAAGGCGGAGTGCGAGGTGCTGAGTGCGAGGCGCTGAATGCGCGGCGCTGAGACGCCGAGTGCGAGGCGCTGCGACTCTGAGTGCGAGTCGCAGAGGGCGAGGTGCTGAGGGCGAGGCACTGAGACGCTGAGCTCGAGTCGCTGAGACTCTGAGCGCGAGGCGCTGAGTGCGAGGCGCTGAGACGCTGAGCGCGAGGCGCTGAGTGCGAGCCGCTTAGACGCTGAGTGCGAGGCGCTGAGACGCTGAGCGCGAGGCGCTGAGACGCTGAGCGCGAGGCGCTGAGACGCTGAGCGCGAGGCGCTGAGACGCTGAGCGCGAGGCGCTGAGACGCTGAGCGCAAAGCGCTGAGACGCTGAGTGCGAGGTTCTGAGACGCTGAGGGCGAGATGCTGAGTGCGAGACGCTGTGGGCGAGGCTCTGAGACTGAGAGTGCGAGACGCTGAGGGCGAGGCGCTGAGACGCTGAGGGCGAGGCGCTGAGACGCTGAGGGCGAGGCGCTGAGACGCTGAGTGCGAGGCGCTGAGACACAGTGCGAGGCGCTGAAACTCAGATTGCAAGGCTCTGAGACTCAGAGTGCGAGGCTCTGAGACTCAGAGTGCGAGGCTCTGAGACTCAGAGTGCGAGACGCTGAGACGCTGAGATCGAGGCGCTGAGACGCTGATTTCGAGGCGCTGAGTGCGAGGCGCTGAGACGCTGAGACGCTGAGCGCAAAGCGCGAGATGCTGAGTGCAAGGCGCCGAGATGCTGAGTGCAAGACGCTGAGTGCGAGGCGCTGAGACGCTGAGTGCGAGGCGCTGAGACGCTGAGTGCGAGGCGCTGAGACACTGAGTGCGAGGCGCTGAGACGCTGAGTGCGAGGCGCTGAGCTCCTGAGACGCTGAGTGCAAAGCGCAGAGATGCTGAGTGTGAGGTGCTGAGACACTGAGTGCAAAGCGCCAAGACGCTGTGGGCGAGGCGCTGAGACGCTGAGTGCGAGGCGCTGAGACACTGAGTGCGAGGCGCTGAGACGCTGAGTGCGAGGCGCTGCGGTCCTGAGACGCTGAGTTCAAGGCGCTGAGTGCGAGGCGCTGAGACACTGAGTGCGAGGCGCTGAGACACTGAGTGCGAGGCGGTGAGACGCTGAGTGCGAGGCGCTGAGGTCCTGAGACGCTGAGTTCAAGGCGCCGAGTGCGAGACACTGAGTGCTAGGCGCTGAGACGCTGAGTGCGAGGCGCTGAAACGCAGAGTGCGAGGCGCTGAGACGCTGAGTGCGAGGCGCTGAGACGCTGAGTGCGAGGCGCTGAGACGCTGAGTGCGAGGCGCTGAGACGCTGAGTTCGAGGCGCTGAGTGCGAGGCGCTGAGACGCTGAGTGCGAGGCGCTGCGACGCTGAGGGCGAGTCGCTGAGTGCGAGTCGCTGAGGGCAAGGCGCTGAGACGGTGAGTGCGAGATGCTGAGACGCTGAGTGCGAGGCGCTGAGACGCTGAGTGCGATGCGCTGAGACGCTGAGTGCGATGCGCTGAGACGCTGAGCGCGAGGCGCTGAGACGCTGAGCGCGAGGCGCTGAGACGCTGAGCGCGAGGCGCTGAGACGCTGAGCGCGAGGTTCTGAGACGCTGAGTGCAAAGCGCTGAGACGCTGAGTGCGAGACGCTGTGGGCGAGGCGCTGAGACGCTGAGTGCGAGGCGCTGAGACGCTGAATGCGAAGCGCAGAGACGCTGAGTGCGAGGCGCTGAGGGCGAGGCGCTGAGACGCTGAGCGCGAGGCGCTGAGACGCTGAGCGCAAAGCGCCGAGATGCTGAGTGCGAGGTTCTGAGACGCTGAGTACAAAGCGCTGAGACGCTGAGTGCGAGGCGCTGAGGGCGAGGCGCTGAGACGCTGAGTGCGAGACGCTGAATGCGAAGTGCTGAGACGCTGAGTGCGAGGTGCTGAGGTCCTGAGACGCTGAGTTCAAGGCACTGAGTGCGAGGCACTGAGACGCTGAGTGCGAGGCGCTGAGACGCTGAGTGCGAGGCACTGAGTGCGAGGCGCTGAGACGCTGAGTGCGAGTCACTGAGACGCTGAGTGCGAGGCGCTGAGACGCTGAGTGCGAGGCGCTGAGACGCTGAGTGCGAGGCGCTGAGACGCTGAGTGCGAGGCGCTGAGACGCTGAGTGCGAGTCGCTGAGACGCTGAGGCAAAACGCCAAGATGCTGAGTGCACGACGCCGAGATGCTGAGTGCGAGGCACTGAAACGCTGAGTGCAAAGCGCTGAGACGCTGAGGGCGAGACGCTGAGGGCGAGGCGCTGAGTGCGAGGCGCTGAGACGCTGATTGCGGGTCGCTGAGGGGCTGATTGCGGGTCGCTGAGGCGCTGATTGCGAGGCGCTGAGACGCTGAGTGCGAGGCGCTGAGACGCTGAGTACAAAGCGCTGAGACGCTGAGTGCGAGACGCTGAGGGCGAGGCGCTGAGATGCTGAGTGCAAAGCGCCGAGACGCTGAGTGCGAGGCGCTGAAACGCAGAGTGCGAGGCGCTGAGACGCTGAGTGCGAGGCGCTGAGACGCTGAGTGCGAGGCGCTGAGACGCTGAGTGCGAGGCGCTGAGACGCTGAGTTCGAGGCGCTGAGTGCGAGGCGCTGAGACGCTGAGTGCGAGGCGCTGCGACGCTGAGGGCGAGTCGCTGAGTGCGAGGCGCTGAGGGCAAGGCGCTGAGACGCTGAGTGCGAAATGCTGAGACGCTGAGTGCAAAGCGCCGAGATGCTGAGTGCGAGATGCTGAGACGCTGAGTGCGAGGCGCTGAGACGCTGAGGGCGAGGCGCTGAGAGGCTGAGTGCGGGTTGCTGAGGCGCTGAGTGCGAAGCGCTGAGGCGCTGAGTGCGAGGCGCTGAGACGCTGAGTGCGAGGCGCTGAGACGCTGAGTGCGAGGCGCTGAGACGCTGAGTGCGAGGCGCTGAGACGCTGAGTGCGAGGCGCTGAGCTCCTGAGACGCTGAGTGCAAAGCGCAGAGTTGCTGAGTGTGAGGTGCTGAGACACTGAGTGCAAAGCGCCGAGATGCTGTGGGCGAGGCGCTGAGACGCTGAGTGCGAGGCGCTGAGACACTGAGTGCGAGGCGCTGAGACGCTGAGTGCGAGGCGCTGCGGTCCTGAGACGCTGAGTTCAAGGCGCTGAGTGCGAGGCGCTGAGACACTGAGTGCGAGGCGCTGAGACGCTGAGTGCGAGGCGCTGAGACGCTGAGTGCGAGGCGCTGAGACGCTGAGTGCGAGGCGCTGAGACGCTGAGTGCGAGGCGCTGAGACGCTGAGTGCGAGGCGCTGAGACGCTGAGTGCGAGGCGCTGAGTCCTGAGACGCTGAGTGCTAGGCGCGAGTGCGAGACGCTGAGTGCTAGGCGCTGAGACGCTGAGCTGCGAGGCGCTGAGACGCTGAGTGCGAGGCGCTGAGACGCTGAGTGCGAGGCGCTGAGACGCTGAGAGCGAGGCGCTGAGACGCTGAGCGCGAGGCGCTGAGACGCTGAGCGCGAGGTTCTGAGACGCTGAGTGCAAAGCGCTGAGACGCTGAGTGCGAGACGCTGTGGGCGAGGCGCTGAGACGCTGAGTGCGAGGCGCTGAGACGCTGAATGCGAAGCGCAGAGACGCTGAGTGCGAGGCGCTGAGGGCGAGGCGCTGAGACGCTGAGCGCGAGGCGCTGAGACGCTGAGCGCAAAGCGCCAAGACGCTGAGTGCGAGGTTCTGAGACGCTGAGTACAAAGCGCTGAGACGCTGAGTGCGAGGCGCTGAGGGCGAGGCGCTGAGACGCTGAGTGCGAGACGCTGAATGCGAAGCGCTGAGGTCCTGAGACGCTGAGTTCAAGGCACTGAGTGCGAGGCACTGAGACGCTGAGTGCGAGGCGCTGAGACGCTGAGTGCGAGGCACTGAGTGCGAGGCGCTGAGACGCTGAGTGCGAGGCGCTGAGACGTTGAGTGCGAGGCGCTGATGTCCTGAGGCACTGAGTTCAAGGCGGAGTGCGAGGTGCTGAGTGCGAGGTGCTGAGTGCGAGGTGCTGAATGCGCGGCGCTGAGACGCCAAGTGCGAGGCGCTGCGACTCTGAGTGCGAGTCGCAGAGGGCGAGGTGCTGAGGGCGAGGCACTGAGACGCTGAGCTCGAGTTGCTGAGACTCTGAGCGCGAGGCGCTGAGACACTGAGTGCAAAGCGCCAAGATGCTGAGTGCAAGACGCTGAGTGCGAGACGCTGAGTGCGAGACGCTGAGTGCGAGGCGCTGAGACGCTGAGTGCGAGGCGCTGAGACGCTGAGTGCGAGGCGCTGAGACGCTGAGTGCGAGACGCTGAGTGCGAGGCGCTGAGACGCTGAGTGCGAGACGCTGAGGGCGAGGCGCTGAGATGCTGAGTGCAAAGCGCCGAGACGCTGACTGCGAGAAGCTGAGTGCGAGGCGCTGAGACGCTGAGTGCGAGACGCTGAGGCGCTGAGTGCGAGACGCTGAGGCGCTGAGTGCGAGACGCTGAGGCGCTGAGTGCGAGGCGCTGAGGCGCTGAGTGCGAGGCGCTGAGGCGCTGAGTGCGAGGCGCTGAGTGCGAGGCGCTGAGGAGCTGAGTGTGAGGCGCTGAGTGCGAGGCGCTGAATGCGTGGCGCTGCGACGCTGAGTGCGATTCACTGAAGGCGAGAAGCTGAGACGCTGAGGTCGAGTCGCTGAGACGCTGAGCTCGAGGTGCTGAGACGCTGAGCTCGAGGCGCTGAGACGCTGAGCGCGAGGCGCTGAGACGCTGAGGGCGAGACGCTGAGGGCGAGGCGCTGAGTGCAAGGCGCTGAGACGCTGATTGCGGGTCGCTGAGGGGCTGATTGCGGGTCGCTGAGGCGCTGATTGCGAGGCGCTGAGACGCTGAGTGCGAGGCGCTGAGACGCTGAGTACAAAGCGCTGAGACGCTGAGTGCGAGACGCTGAGGGCGAGGCGCTGAGATGCTGAGTGCAAAGCGCCGAGACGCTGAGTGCGAGGCGCTGAAACGCAGAGTGCGAGGCGCTGAGACGCTGAGTGCGAGGCGCTGAGACGCTGAGTGCGAGGCGCTGAGACGCTGAGTGCGAGGCGCTGAGACGCTGAGTGCAAGGCGCTGAGACGCTGAGTTCGAGGCGCTGAGTGCGAGGCGCTGAGACGCTGAGTGCGAGGTGCTGCGACGCTGAGGGCGAGTCGCTGAGTGCGAGGCGCTGAGGGCAAGGCGCTGAGACGCTGAGTGCGAGATGCTGAGACGCTGAGTGCAAAGCGCCGAGATGCTGAGTGCGAGATGCTGAGACGCTGAGTGCGAGGCGCTGAGACGCTGAGGGCGAGGCGCTGAGAGGCTGAGTGCGGGTTGCTGAGGCGCTGAGTGCGAAGCGCTGAGGCGCTGAGTGCGAGGCGCTGAGACGCTGAGTGCGAGGCGCTGAGACGCTGAGGGCGAGGCGCTGAGACGCTGAGTGCGAGGCGCTGAGACGCTGAGTGCGAGGCGCTGAGACGCTGAGTGCGAGGCGCTGAGACGCTGAGTGCAAAGCGCCGAGATGCTGTGGGCGAGGCGCTGAGACGCTGAGTGCGAGGCGCTGAGACACTGAGTGCGAGGCGCTGAGACGCTGAGTGCGAGGCGCTGCGGTCCTGAGACGCTGAGTTCAAGGCGCTGAGTGCGAGGCGCTGAGACGCTGAGTGCGAGGCGCTGAGACGCTGAGTGCGAGGCGCTGAGACGCTGAGTGCGAGGCGCTGAGACGCTGAGTGCGAGGCGCTGAGACGCTGAGTGCGAGGCGCTGAGACGCTGAGTGCGAGGCGCTGAGGTCCTGAGACGCTGAGTTCAAGGCGCCGAGTGCGAGACACTGAGTGCTAGGCGCTGAGACGCTGAGTGCGAGGTGCTGCGACGCTGACTGCGATGCGCTGAGACGCTGAGTGCGAGGCGCTGAGACGCTGAGAGCGAGGCGCTGAGACGCTGAGCGCGAGGCGCTGAGACGCTGAGCGCGAGGTTCTGAGACGCTGAGTGCAAAGCGCTGAGACGCTGAGTGCGAGACGCTGTGGGCGAGGCGCTGAGACGCTGAGTGCGAGGTGCTGAGACGCTGAATGCGAAGCGCAGAGACGCTGAGTGCGAGGCGCTGAGGGCGAGGCGCTGAGACGCTGAGTGCGAGACGTTGAATGCGAAGCGCTGAGGTCCTGAGACGCTGAGTTCAAGGCACTGAGTGCGAGGCACTGAGACGCTGAGTGCGAGGCGCTGAGACGCTGAGTGCGAGGCACTGAGTGCGAGGCGCTGAGACGCTGAGTGCGAGGCGCTGAGACGTTGAGTGCGAGGCGCTGATGTCCTGAGGCACTGAGTTCAAGGCGGAGTGCGAGGTGCTGAGTGCGAGGTGCTGAATGCGCGGCGCTGAGACGCCGAGTGCGAGGCGCTGCGACTCTGAGTGCGAGTCGCAGAGGGCGAGGTGCTGAGGGCGAGGCACTGAGACGCTGAGCTCGAGTTGCTGAGACTCTGAGCGCGAGGCGCTGAGACACTGAGTGCAAAGCGCCAAGATGCTGAGTGCAAGACGCTGAGTGCGAGACGCTGAGTGCGAGGCGCTGAGACGCTGAGTGCGAGGCGCTGAGACGCTGAGTGCGAGGCGCTGAGACGCTGAGTGCGAGACGCTGAGTGCGAGGCGCTGAGACGCTGAGTGCGAGACGCTGAGGGCGAGGCGCTGAGATGCTGAGTGCAAAGCGCCGAGACGCTGACTGCGAGAAGCTGAGTGCGAGGCGCTGAGACGCTGAGTGCGAGACGCTGAGGCGCTGAGTGCGAGACGCTGAGGCGCTGAGTGCGAGACGCTGAGGCGCTGAGTGCGAGACGCTGAGGCGCTGAGTGCGAGGCGCTGAGGCGCTGAGTGCGAGGCGCTGAGGCGCTGAGTGCGAGGCGCTGAGTGCGAGGCGCTGAGGAGCTGAGTGTGAGGCGCTGAGTGCGAGGCGCTGAATGCGTGGCGCTGCGACGCTGAGTGCGATTCACTGAAGGCGAGAAGCTGAGACGCTGAGGTCGAGTCGCTGAGACGCTGAGCTCGAGGTGCTGAGACGCTGAGCTCGAGGCGCTGAGACGCTGAGCGCGAGGCGCTGAAACGCTGAGCGCGAGGTGCTGAGATGCTTAGTGCGAGGCACTGAGACGCTGAGTGCGAGTCGCTGAGACGCTGAGGCAAAGCGCCAAGATGCTGAGTGCACGACGCCGAGATGCTGAGTGCGAGGCACTGAGACGCTGAGTGCAAAGCGCTGAGACGCTGAGGGCGAGACGCTGAGGGCGAGGCGCTGAGTGCGAGGCGCTGAGACGCTGATTGCGGGTCGCTGAGGGGCTGATTGCGGGTCGCTGAGGCGCTGATTGCGAGGCGCTGAGACGCTGAGTGCGAGGCGCTGAGACGCTGAGTGCGAGACGCCGAGATGCTGAGTGCAAAGCGCCGAGATGCTGAGTGCGAAGTGCCGAGACGCTGAGTGCGAGGTGCTGAGTGCGAGGCGCTGAGTGTGAGGCGCTGAGTGCGAGGCGCTGAGACGCTGAGTGCGAGGCGCTGAGACGCTGAGTGCGAGGCGCTGAGACGCTGAGTGCGAGGCGCTGAGACGCTGAGTGCGAGGCGCTGCGACGCTGAGTGCGAGGCGCTGCGACGCTGAGTGCGAGTCGCTGAGACGCTGAGGCAAAACGCCAAGATGCTGAGTGCACGACGCCGAGATGCTGAGTGCGAGGCACTGAAACGCTGAGTGCAAAGCGCTGATACGCTGAGGGCGAGACGCTGAGGGCGAGGCGCTGAGTGCGAGGCGCTGAGACGCTGATTGCGGGTCGCTGAGGGGCTGATTGCGGGTCGCTGAGGCGCTGATTGCGAGGCGCTGAGACGCTGAGTGCGAGGCGCTGAGACGCTGAGTACAAAGCGCTGAGACGCTGAGTGCGAGACGCTGAGGGCGAGGCGCTGAGATGCTGAGTGCAAAGCGCCGAGACGCTGAGTGCGAGGCGCTGAAACGCAGAGTGCGAGGCGCTGAGACGCTGAGTGCGAGGCGCTGAGACGCTGAGTGCGAGGCGCTGAGACGCTGAGTGCGAGGTGCTGCGACGCTGAGGGCGAGTCGCTGAGTGCGAGGCGCTGAGGGCAAGGCGCTGAGACGCTGAGTGCGAGATGCTGAGACGCTGAGTGCAAAGCGCCGAGATGCTGAGTGCGAGATGCTGAGACGCTGAGTGCGAGGCGCTGAGACGCTGAGGGCGAGGCGCTGAGAGGCTGAGTGCGGGTTGCTGAGGCGCTGAGTGCGAAGCGCTGAGGCGCTTAGTGCGAGCGCTGAGACGCTGAGTGCGAGGCGCTGAGACGCTGAGGGCGAGGCGCTGAGACGCTGAGTGCGAGGCGCTGAGCTCTGAGACGCTGAGTGCAAGCGCCGAGACGCTGAGTGCGAGGCGCTGAGACGCTGAGTGCAAAGCGCCGAGATGCTGTGGGCGAGGCGCTGAGACGCTGAGTGCGAGGCGCTGAGACACTGAGTGCGAGGCGCTGAGACGCTGAGTGCGAGGCGCTGCGGTCCTGAGACGCTGAGTTCAAGGCGCTGAGTGCGAGGCGCTGAGACACTGAGTGCGAGGCGCTGAGACGCTGAGTGCGAGGCGCTGAGACGCTGAGTGCGAGGCGCTGAGACGCTGAGTGCGAGGCGCTGAGACGCTGAGTGCGAGGCGCTGAGACGCTGAGTGCGAGGCGCTGAGGTCCTGAGACGCTGAGTTCAAGGCGCCGAGTGCGAGACACTGAGTGCTAGGCGCTGAGACGCTGAGTGCGAGGTGCTGCGACGCTGACTGCGATGCGCTGAGACGCTGAGTGCGAGGCGCTGAGACGCTGAGAGCGAGGCGCTGAGACGCTGAGCGCGAGGCGCTGAGACGCTGAGCGCGAGGTTCTGAGACGCTGAGTGCAAAGCGCTGAGACGCTGAGTGCGAGACGCTGTGGGCGAGGCGCTGAGACGCTGAGTGCGAGGTGCTGAGACGCTGAATGCGAAGCGCAGAGACGCTGAGTGCGAGGCGCTGAGGGCGAGGCGCTGAGACGCTGAGTGCGAGACGCTGAATGCGAAGCGCTGAGGTCCTGAGACGCTGAGTTCAAGGCACTGAGTGCGAGGCACTGAGACGCTGAGTGCGAGGCGCTGAGACGCTGAGTGCGAGGCACTGAGTGCGAGGCGCTGAGACGCTGAGTGCGAGGCGCTGAGACGTTGAGTGCGAGGCGCTGATGTCCTGAGGCACTGAGTTCAAGGCGGAGTGCGAGGTGCTGAGTGCGAGGTGCTGAATGTGCGGCTCTGAGACGCCGAGTGCGAGGCGCTGCGACTCTGAGTGCGAGTCGCAGAGGGCGAGGTGCTGAGGGCGAGGCACTGAGACGCTGAGCTCGAGTTGCTGAGACTCTGAGCGCGAGGCGCTGAGACACTGAGTGCAAAGCGCCAAGATGCTGAGTGCAAGACGCTGAGTGCGAGACGCTGAGTGCGAGGCGCTGAGACGCTGAGTGCGAGGCGCTGAGACGCTGAGTGCGAGGCGCTGAGACGCTGAGTGCGAGACGCTGAGTGCGAGGCGCTGAGACGCTGAGTGCGAGACGCTGAGGGCGAGGCGCTGAGATGCTGAGTGCAAAGCGCCGAGACGCTGACTGCGAGAAGCTGAGTGCGAGGCGCTGAGACGCTGAGTGCGAGACGCTGAGGCGCTGAGTGCGAGACGCTGAGGCGCTGAGTGCGAGACGCTGAGGCGCTGAGTGCGAGGCGCTGAGGCGCTGAGTGCGAGGCGCTGAGGCGCTGAGTGCGAGGCGCTGAGTGCGAGGCGCTGAGGAGCTGAGTGTGAGGCGCTGAGTGCGAGGCGCTGAATGCGTGGCGCTGCGACGCTGAGTGCGATTCACTGAAGGCGAGAAGCTGAGACGCTGAGGTCGAGTCGCTGAGACGCTGAGCTCGAGGTGCTGAGACGCTGAGCTCGAGGCGCTGAGACGCTGAGCGCGAGGCGCTGAAACGCTGAGCGCGAGGTGCTGAGATGCTTAGTGCGAGGCACTGAGACGCTGAGTGCGAGTCGCTGAGACGCTGAGGCAAAGCGCCAAGATGCTGAGTGCACGACGCCGAGATGCTGAGTGCGAGGCACTGAGACGCTGAGTGCAAAGCGCTGAGACGCTGAGGGCGAGACGCTGAGGGCGAGACGCTGAGGGCGAGGCGCTGAGTGCGAGGCGCTGAGACGCTGATTGCGGGTCGCTGAGGGGCTGATTGCGGGTCGCTGAGGCGCTGATTGCGAGGCGCTGAGACGCTGAGTGCGAGGCGCTGAGACGCTGAGTGCGAGACGCCGAGATGCTGAGTGCAAAGCGCCGAGATGCTGAGTGCGAAGTGCCGAGACGCTGAGTGCGAGGCGCTGAGTGCGAGGCGCTGAGTGCGAGGCGCTGAGTGCGAGGCGCTGAGACGCTGAGTGCGAGGCGCTGAGACGCTGAGTGCGAGGCGCTGAGACGCTGAGTGCGAGGCGCTGAGACGCTGAGTGCGAGGCGCTGCGACGCTGAGTGCGAGGCGCTGCGACGCTGAGTGCGAGTCGCTGAGACGCTGAGGCAAAACGCCAAGATGCTGAGTGCACGACGCCGAGATGCTGAGTGCGAGGCACTGAAACGCTGAGTGCAAAGCGCTGAGACGCTGAGGGCGAGACGCTGAGGGCGAGGCGCTGAGTGCGAGGCGCTGAGACGCTGATTGCGGGTCGCTGAGGGGCTGATTGCGGGTCGCTGAGGCGCTGATTGCGAGGCGCTGAGACGCTGAGTGCGAGGCGCTGAGACGCTGAGTACAAAGCGCTGAGACGCTGAGTGCGAGACGCTGAGGGCGAGGCGCTGAGATGCTGAGTGCAAAGCGCCGAGACGCAGAGTGCGAGGCGCTGAAACGCAGAGTGCGAGGCGCTGAGACGCTGAGTGCGAGGCGCTGAGACGCTGAGTGCGAGGCGCTGAGACGCTGAGTGCGAGGCGCTGAGACGCTGAGTTCGAGGCGCTGAGTGCGAGGCGCTGAGACGCTGAGTGCGAGGCGCTGCGACGCTGAGGGCGAGTCGCTGAGTTTGAGGCGCTGAGGGCAAGGCGCTGAGACGCTGAGTGCGAGATGCTGAGACGCTGAGTGCAAAGCGCCGAGATGCTGAGTGCGAGATGCTGAGACGCTGAGTGCGAGGCGCTGAGACGCTGAGGGCGAGGCGCTGAGAGGCTGAGTGCGGGTTGCTGAGGCGCTGAGTGCGAAGCGCTGAGGCGCTTAGTGCGAAGCGCTGAGACGCTGAGTGCGAGGCGCTGAGACGCTGAGTGCGAGGCGCTGAGACGCTGAGTGCGAGGCGCTGAGACGCTGAGTGCGAGGCGCTGAGACGCTGAGTGCGAGGCGCTGAGACGCTGAGTGCGAGGCGCTGAGCTCCTGAGACGCTGAGTGCAAAGCGCAGAGTTGCTGAGTGTGAGGTGCTGAGACACTGAGTGCAAAGCGCCGAGATGCTGTGGGCGAGGCGCTGAGACGCTGAGTGCGAGGCGCTGAGACACTGAGTGCGAGGCGCTGAGACGCTGAGTGCGAGGCGCTGCGGTCCTGAGACGCTGAGTTCAAGGCGCTGAGTGCGAGGCGCTGAGACACTGAGTGCGAGGCGCTGAGACGCTGCGCTGAGTGCGAGGCGCTGAGACGCTGAGTGCGAGGCGCTGAGACGCTGAGTGCGAGGCGCTGAGACGCTGAGTGCGAGGCGCTGAGGTCCTGAGACGCTGAGTTCAAGGCGCCGAGTGCGAGACACTGAGTGCTAGGCGCTGAGACGCTGAGTGCGAGGTGCTGCGACGCTGAGTGCGATGCGCTGAGACGCTGAGTGCGAGGCGCTGAGACGCTGAGAGCGAGGCGCTGAGACGCTGAGCGCGAGGCGCTGAGACGCTGAGCGCGAGGTTCTGAGACGCTGAGTGCAAAGCGCTGAGACGCTGAGTGCGAGACGCTGTGGGCGAGGCGCTGAGACGCTGAGTGCGAGGCGCTGAGACGCTGAATGCGAAGCGCAGAGACGCTGAGTGCGAGGCGCTGAGGGCGAGGCGCTGAGACGCTGAGCGCGAGGCGCTGAGACGCTGAGCGCAAAGCGCCAAGACGCTGAGTGCGAGGTTCTGAGACGCTGAGTACAAAGCGCTGAGACGCTGAGTGCGAGGCGCTGAGGGCGAGGCGCTGAGACGCTGAGTGCGAGTCGCTGAGACGCTGAGGCAAAACGCCAAGATGCTGAGTACACGACGCCGAGATGCTGAGTGCGAGGCACTGAAACGCTGAGTGCAAAGCGCTGAGACGCTGAGGGCGAGACGCTGAGGGCGAGACGCTGAGGGCGAGGCGCTGAGTGCGAGGCGCTGAGACGCTGATTGCGGGTCGCTGAGGGGCTGATTGCGGGTCGCTGAGACGCTGATTGCGAGGCGCTGAGACGCTGAGTGCGAGGCGCTGAGACGCTGAGTACAAAGCGCTGAGACGCTGAGTGCGAGACGCTGAGGGCGAGGCGCTGAGATGCTGAGTGCAAAGCGCCGAGACGCTGAGTACGAGGCGCTGAAACGCAGAGTGCGAGGCGCTGAGACGCTGAGTGCGAGGCGCTGAGACGCTGAGTGCGAGGCGCTGAGACGCTGAGTGCGAGGCGCTGAGACGCTGAGTTCGAGGCGCTGAGTGCGAGGCGCTGAGACGCTGAGTGCGAGGCGCTGCGACGCTGAGGGCGAGTCGCTGAGTGCGAGGCGCTGAGGGCAAGGCGCTGAGACGCTGAGTGCGAGATGCTGAGACGCTGAGTGCAAAGCGCCGAGATGCTGAGTGCGAGATGCTGAGACGCTGAGTGCGAGGCGCTGAGACGCTGAGGGCGAGGCGCTGAGAGGCTGAGTGCGGGTTGCTGAGGCGCTGAGTGCGAAGCGCTGAGGCGCTGAGTGCGAAGCGCTGAGACGCTGAGTGCGAGGCGCTGAGACGCTGAGTGCGAGGCGCTGAGACGCTGAGTGCGAGGCGCTGAGACGCTGAGTGCGAGGCGCTGAGCTCCTGAGACGCTGAGTGCAAAGCGCAGAGTTGCTGAGTGTGAGGTGCTGAGACACTGAGTGCAAAGCGCCGAGATGCTGTGGGCGAGGCGCTGAGACGCTGAGTGCGAGGCGCTGAGACACTGAGTGCGAGGCGCTGAGACGCTGAGTGCGAGGCGCTGCGGTCCTGAGACGCTGAGTTCAAGGCGCTGAGTGCGAGGCGCTGAGACACTGAGTGCGAGGCGCTGAGACGCTGAGTGCGAGGCGCTGAGACGCTGAGTGCGAGGCGCTGAGACGCTGAGTGCGAGGCGCTGAGACGCTGAGTGCGAGGCGCTGAGACGCTGAGTGCGAGGCGCTGAGACGCTGAGTGCGAGGCGCTGAGACGCTGAGTGCGAGGCGCTGAGCCGCTGAGTGCGAGGCGCTGAGGTCCTGAGACGCTGAGTTCAAGGCGCCGAGTGCGAGACACTGAGTGCTAGGCGCTGAGACGCTGAGTGCGAGGTGCTGCGACGCTGAGTGCGATGCGCTGAGACGCTGAGTGCGAGGCGCTGAGACGCTGAGAGCGAGGCGCTGAGACGCTGAGTGCAAAGCGCTGAGACGCTGAGTGCGAGACGCTGTGGGCGAGGCGCTGAGACGCTGAGTGCGAGGCGCTGAGACGCTGAATGCGAAGCGCAGAACGCTGAGTGCGAGGCGCTGAGGGCGAGGCGCTGAGACGCTGAGCGCGAGGCGCTGAGACGCTGAGCGCAAAGCGCCAAGACGCTGAGTGCGAGGTTCTGAGACGCTGAGTACAAAGCGCTGAGACGCTGAGTGCGAGGCGCTGAGGGCGAGGCGCTGAGACGCTGAGTGCGAGACGCTGAATGCGAAGCGCTGAGGTCCTGAGACGCTGAGTTCAAGGCACTGAGTGCGAGGCACTGAGACGCTGAGTGCGAGGCGCTGAGACGCTGAGTGCGAGGCACTGAGTGCGAGGCGCTGAGACGCTGAGTGCGAGGCGCTGAGACGTTGAGTGCGAGGCGCTGATGTCCTGAGGCACTGAGTTCAAGGCGGAGTGCGAGGTGCTGAGTGCGAGGTGCTGAATGCGCGGCGCTGAGACGCCGAGTGCGAGGCGCTGCGACTCTGAGTGCGAGTCGCAGAGGGCGAGGTGCTGAGGGCGAGGCACTGAGACGCTGAGCTCGAGTTGCTGAGACTCTGAGCGCGAGGTGCTGAGACACTGAGTGCAAAGCGCCAAGATGCTGAGTGCAAGACGCTGAGTGCGAGACGCTGAGTGCGAGGCGCTGAGACGCTGAGTGCGAGGCGCTGAGACGCTGAGTGCGAGGCGCTGAGACGCTGAGTGCGAGGCGCTGAGACGCTGAGTGCGAGACGCTGAGTGCGAGGCGCTGAGACGCTGAGTGCGAGACGCTGAGGGCGAGGCGCTGAGATGCTGAGTGCAAAGCGCCGAGACGCTGACTGCGAGAAGCTGAGTGCGAGACGCTGAGGCGCTGAGTGCGAGACGCTGAGGCGCTGAGTGCGAGGCGCTGAGGCGCTGAGTGCGAGGCGCTGAGGCGCTGAGTGCGAGGCGCTGAGTGCGAGGCGCTGAGGAGCTGAGTGTGAGGCGCTGAGGCGCTGAGTGCGAGGCGCTGAGTGCGAGGCGCTGAATGCGTGGCGCTGCGACGCTGAGTGCGATTCACTGAAGGCGAGAAGCTGAGACGCTGAGGTCGAGTCGCTGAGACGCTGAGCTCGAGGTGCTGAGACGCTGAGCTCGAGGCGCTGAGACGCTGAGCGCGAGGCGCTGAAACGCTGAGCGCGAGGTGCTGAGATGCTTAGTGCGAGGCACTGAGACGCTGAGTGCGAGTCGCTGAGACGCTGAGGCAAAGCGCCAAGATGCTGAGTGCACGACGCCGAGATGCTGAGTGCGAGGCACTGAGACGCTGAGTGCAAAGCGCTGAGACGCTGAGGGCGAGACGCTGAGGGCGAGACGCTGAGGGCGAGGCGCTGAGTGCGAGGCGCTGAGACGCTGATTGCGGGTCGCTGAGGGGCTGATTGCGGGTCGCTGAGGCGCTGATTGCGAGGCGCTGAGACGCTGAGTGCGAGGCGCTGAGACGCTGAGTGCGAGACGCCGAGACGCTGAGTGCAAAGCGCCGAGATGCTGAGTGCGAAGTGCCGAGACGCTGAGTGCGAGGCGCTGAGTGCGAGGCGCTGAGTGCGAGGCGCTGAGGCGCTGATTGCGAGGCGCTGAGACGCTGAGTGCGAGGCGCTGAGACGCTGATTGCGAGGATCTGAGACGCTGAGTTCGAGGCGCTGAGTGCGAGGCACTGAGACGCTGAGTGCGAGGCGCTGAGACGCTGAGTGCGAGGTGCTGCGACGCTGAGTGCAAGGCGCCGAGATGCTGAGTGTGAGGAGCTGAGACGCTGAGTGCTAAGCGCTGAGATGCTGAGTGCGAGACACTGAGGGCGAGGCGCTGAGACGCTGAGTGCGAGGCGCTGAGACGCTGAGTGCGAGGCGCTGAGACACTGAGTGCGAGGCGCTGAGACTCAGAGTGCGAGGCGCTGAGACTCAGAGTGCGAGGCTCTGAGACTCAGAGTGCGAGACGCTGAGACGCTGAGTTCGAGGCGCTGAGACGCTGAATTCGAGGCGCTGAGTGCGAGGCGCTGAGACGCTGAGACGCTGAGCGCAAAGCGCGAGCTGCTGAGCGCAAGGCGCCGAGATGCTGAGTGCAAGACGCTGAGTACGAGGCGCTGAGACGATGAGTGCGAGGTGCTGAGACGCTGAGTGCGAGGCGCTGAGACGCTGAGTGCGAGGCGCTGAGAGGCTGAGTGCGAGGCGCTGAGACTCAGAGTGCGAGGCGCTGAGACTCAGAGTGCGAGGCGCTGAAGCGCTGAGGGCGAGGAGCTGAGACGCTGAGTGCGAGGCGCTGAGTGCGAGGCGCTGCGACGCTGAGTCCGAGTTGCTGAGGGCGAGGCGCTGAGACGCAGAGCGCGAGGCGCCGAGATGCTGAGCGCGAGGCGCCGAGACGCTGAGCGCGAGGCGCCGAGACGCTGAGCGCGAGGTTCTGAGACGCTGAGTGCAAAGCGCTGAAATGCTGAGTGCGAGACGCTGTGGGCGAGGCGCTGAGACGCTGAGTGCGAGGCGCTGAGACGCTGAATGTGAAGCGCTGAGACGCTGAGTGCGAGGCGCTGAGGGCGAGGCGCTGAGCGCGAGGCGCTGAGATGCCGAGTGCGAGGCGCTGTGACGCCGAGTGCGAGGCGCTGAGACACTGAGTGCGAGGCGCTGATGTCCTGAGGCGCTGAGTTCAAGGCGGAGTGCGAGGTGCTGAGGGCGAGGCGCTGAATGCGCGGCGCTGAGACTCTGAGCGCGAGGCGCTGAGACACTGAGTGCAAAGCGCCAAGATGCTGAGTGCAAGACGCTGAGTACGAGACGCTGAGTGCGAGGCACTGAGGCGCTGAGTGCGAGGCGCTGAGTGCGAGGCGCTGAGGAGCTGAGTGCGAGGCGCTGAGGAGCTGAGTGCGAGGCGCTGAGGCGCTGAGTGCGAGGCGCTGAGTGCGAGGCGCTGAGTGCGAGGCGCTGAATGCGTGGCGCTGCGACGCTGAGTGCGATTCACTGAGGGCGAGACGCTGAGACGCTGAGGTCGAGTCGCTGAGACGCTGAGCTCGAGGTGCTGAGACGCTGAGCTCGAGGCGCTGAGACGCTGAGCGCGAGGCGCTGAAACGCTGAGCGCGAGGCGCTGAGATTCTTAGTGCGAGGCACTGAGACGCTGAGTGCGAGGCGCTGAGACGCTGAGTGCGAGGCGCTGAGACGCTGAGTGCGAGGCGCTGAGACGCTGAGTGCGAGGCGCTGAGACGCTGAGTGTGATTCGCTGAGAGCGAGACGCTGAGACGCTGAGCGCGAGGCGCTGAGATGCTGAGCACGAGGCGCTGAGATGCTGAGCGCGAGGCGCTGAGACGCTGAGCGCGAGGCGCTGAGACGTTGAGCGCGAGGCGCTGAGACGCTGAGCGCGAGGCGCTGAGACGCTGAGACGCTGAGCGCTAGGCGCCGAGACGCTGAGCGCGAGGCGCCGAGACGCTGAGCGCGAGGCGCCGAGACGCTGAGCGCGAGGCGCCGAGACGCTGAGTGCGAGGTTCTGAGACGCTGAGTGCAAAGCGCTGTAACGCTGAGTGCGAGACGCTGTGGGCGAGGCGCTGAGACGCTGAGTGCGAGGCGCTGAGACGCTGAATGTGAAGCGCTGAGACGCTAAGCGCGAGGCGCTGAGAACGAGGCGCCGAGTGCGAGGCGCTGCGACGCCGAGTGCGAGGCGCTGCGACGCCGAGTGCGAGGCGCTGCGACGCTGAGTGCGAGGCGCTGAGACACTGAGTGCGAGGCGCTGATGTCCTGAGGCGCTGAGTTCAAGGCGGAGTGCGAGGTGCTGAGTGCGAGGCGCTGAATGCGCGGCGCTGAGACTCTGAGCGCGAGGCGCTGAGACACTGAGTGCAAAGCGCCAAGATGCTGAGTGCAAGACGCTGAGTGCGAGACGCTGAGTGCGAGGCACTGAGGCGCTGAGTGCGAGGCGCTGAGTGCGAGGCGCTGAGGAGCTGAGTGCGAGGCGCTGAGGCGCTGAGTGCGTGGCGCTGAGTGCGAGGCGCTGAATGCGTGGCGCTGCGACGCTGAGTGCGATTCACTGAGGGCGAGACGCTGAGACGCTGAGGTCGAGTCGCTGAGACGCTGAGCTCGAGGTGCTGAGACGCTGAGCTCGAGGCGCTGAGACGCTGAGCGCGAGGCGCTGAAACGCTGAGCGCGAGGCGCTGAGATTCTTAGTGCGAGGCACTGAGACGCTGAGACGCTGAGTGCGAGGCGCTGAGACGCTGAGTGCGAGGCGCTGAGACGCTGAGTGCGAGGCGCTGAGCCGCTGAGTGCGAGGCGCTGAGACGCTGAGTGTGATTCGCTGAGAGCGAGACGCTGAGACGCTGAGCGCGAGGCGCTGAGACGCTGAGCACGAGGCGCTGAGATGCTGAGCGTGAGGCGCTGAGGCGCTGAGCGCGAGGCGCTGCGACGCTGAGACGCTGAGCGCGAGGCGCTGAGACGCTGAGCGCGAGGCGCTGAGACGCTGAGCGCGAGGCGCCGAGACGCTGAGCGCGAAGCGCCGAGACGCTGAGTGCGAGCTTCTGAGACGCTGAGTGCAAAGCGCTGAAACGCTGAGTGCGAGACGCTGAGAGCGAGGCGCTGAGACGCTGAGTGCGAGGCGCTGAGACGCTGAATGTGAAGCGCTGAGACGCTGAGTGCGAGGCGCTGAGGGCGAGGCGCTGAGTGCGAGGCGCTGCGACGCCGAGTGCGAGGCGCTGCGACGCTGAGTGCGAGGCGCTCAGACACTGAGTGCGAGGCGCTGATGTCATGAGACGCGGAGTTCAAGGCGGAGTGCGAGGTGCTGAGTGCGAGGCGCTGAATGCGCGGCGCTGAGACGCCGAGTGCGAGGCGCTGCGACGCTGAGTGCGAGGCGCTGAGAGACTGAGTGCGAGGCGCTGATGTCCTGAGGCGCTGAGTTCAAGGCGGAGTGCGAGGTGCTGAGTGCGAGGCGCTGAATGCGAGGCGCTGAGACGCTGAGTGCGAGGCGCTGAGACGCTGAGTGCGAGGCGCTGAGACGCTGAGTGCGATTCGCTGAGACGCTGAGTGTGATTCGCTGAGAGCGAGACGCTGAGACGCTGAGCGCGAGGCGCTGAGACGCTGAGCGCGAGGCGCTGAGCCGCTGAGCGCGAGGCGCTGAGACGCTGAGCGTGAGGCGCTGAGGCGCTGAGCGCGAGGCGTTGCGACGCTGAGACGCTGAGCGCTAGGCGCTGAGACGCTGAGCGCGAGGCGCCGAGACGCTGAGCACGAGGCGCCGAGACGCTGAGCGCGAGGCGCCGAGACGCTGAGCGCGAGCCGCCGAGACGCTGAGTGCGAAGTTCTGAGACGCTGAGTGCAAAGCTCTGAAACGCTGAGTGCCAGACTCTGTGGGCGAGGCGCTGAGACGCTGAGTGCGAGGCGCTGAGACGCTGAATGTGAAGCGCTGAGACGCTAAGTGCGAGGCGCTGAGGGCGAGGCGCTGAGTGCGAGGCGCTGCGACGCTGAGTGCGAGGCGCTGCGACGCTGAGTGCGAGGCGCTGAGACACTGAGTGCGAGGCGCTGATGTCCTGAGGCGCTGAGTTCAAGGCGGAGTGCGAGGTGCTGAGTGCGAGACGCTGAATACGCGGCGCTGAGACGCCGAGTGCTAGGCACTGCGACTCTGAGTGCGAGTCGCAGAGGGCGAGGTGCTGAGGGCGAGGCACTGAGACGCTGAGCTCGAGTCGCTGAGACTCTGAGCGCGAGGCGCTGAGTGCGAGGCGCTGAGATGCTGAGCGCGAGGCGCTGAGTGCGAGGCGCTGAGACGCTGAGTGCAAGGCGCTGAGTGCGAGGTGCTGAGACGCTGAGTGCGAGACGCTGAGACGCTGAGCGCGAGGCGCTGAGTGCGAGGCGCTGAGACGCTGAGCGCAAGGCGCAGAGTGCGAGGCGCTGAGACGCTGAGTGCGAGGCGCTGAGACGCTGAGTGCGAGGCGCTGAGACGCTGAGGCAAAGCGCCGAGATGCTGAGTGCACGACGCCGAGATGCTGAGTGCGAGGCACTGAGACGCTGAGTGCAAAGCGCTGAGACGCTGAGGGCGAGACGCTGAGGGCGAGGCGCTGAGTGCGAGGCGCTGAGACGCTGATTGCGGGTCGCTGAGGGGCTGATTGCGGGTCGCTGAGGCGCTGATTGCGAGGCGCTGAGACGCTGAGTGCGAGGCGCTGAGACGCTGAGTGCGAGGCGCTGCGACGCTGAGTGCGAGTCGCTGAGTGCGAGGCGCTGCGACGCTGAGTGCGAGTCGCTGAATACGCGGCGCTGAGACGCCGAGTGCTAGGCACTGCGACTCTGAGTGCGAGTCGCAGAGGGCGAGGTGCTGAGGGCGAGGCACTGAGACGCTGAGCTCGAGTCGCTGAGACTCTGAGCGCGAGGCGCTGAGTGCGAGGCGCTGAGACGCTGAGCGTGAGGCGCTGAGTACGAGGCGCTGAGGCGCTGAGTGCGAGGCGCTGAGTGCGAGGTGCTGAGACGCTGAGTGCGAAGCGCCGAGACGCTGAATGCAAAGAGCCGAGACGCTGAGTGCGAGACGCTGAGACGCTGAGTGCGAGGCGCTGAGTGCGAGGCGCTGAGACGCTGAGTGCGAGGCGCTGAGACGCTGAGTGCGAGGCGCTGAGACGCTGAGTGCGAGGCGCTGAGACGCTGAGTGCGAGGCGCTGAGACGCTGAGTGCGAGGCGCTGAGACGCTGAGTGCGAGGCGCTGCGACGCTGAGTGCGAGGCGCTGCGACGCTGAGTGCGAGGCGCTGCGACGCTGAGTGCGAGGCGCTGCGACGCTGAGTGCGAGGCGCTGCGACGCTGAGTGCGAGGCGCTGCGACGCTGAGTGCGAGGCGCTGCGATGCTGAGCTCGAGTCGCTGAGTGCGAGGCGCTGAGACGCTGAGCTCGAGTCGCTGAGACTCTGAGCGCGAGGCGCTGAGACGCTGAGTACGAGACGCTGAGACGCTGAGTGCAAAGCGCCGAGATGCTGAGTGCGAAGCGCCGAGACGCTGAATGCAAAGAGCCGAGACGCTGAGTGCTAGACGCTGAGACGCTGAGTGCGAGGCGCTGAGTGCGAGGCGCTGAGACGCTGAGTGCGAGGCGCTGAGACGCTGAGTGCGAGGCGCTGAAGCGCTGAGGGCGAGGAGCTGAGACGCTGAGTGCGAGGCGCTGAGTGCGAGGCGCTGCGACGCTGAGTCCGAGTTGCTGAGGGCGAGGCGCTGAGACGCTGAGTGCGAGGCGCTGAGACGCTGAGTGCGAGGAGCTGAGACGCTGAGTGCGAGGCGCTGAGTGCGAGGCGCTGCGACGCTGAGTGCGAGTCACTGAGGATGAGTCGCTGAGACGCTGAGCTCGAGTCGCTGAGATGCTGAGCTCGAGTCGCTGAATGCGTGGCACTGAGACGCTGAGTGCGAGGAGCTGAGACGCTGAGTGCGAGGCGCTGAATGCGTGGCACTGAGAAGCTGAGTGCGATTAGCTGAGACGCTGAGTGCGAGGCGCTGCGACGCTGAGTGCGAGTCGCAGAGGGCGAGGCGCTGAGGGCGAGGTGCTGAGTCGCTGAGCTCGAGTCGCTGAGACGCTGAGCTCGAGTCGCTGAGACTCTGAGCGCGAGGCGCTGAGACACTGAGTGCAAGGCGCTGAGATGCTGAGTGCGAGGCGCTGAGACGCTGAGGGCGAGACGCTGAGGGCGAGGCGCTGAGTGCGAGGTGCTGAGACGATTGCGGGTCGCTGAGGCGCTGATTGCGAGGCGCTGAGACGCTGAGTTCAAGGCGCTGAGTGCGAGGCACTGAGACGCTGAGTGCGAGGCGCTGAGACGCTGAGTGCGAGGCGCTGAGACGCTGAGTGCGAGGCGCTGCGACGCTGAGTGCAAGGCGCCGAGATGCTGAGTGTGAGGAGCTGAGACGCTGAGTGCTAAGCGCTGAGATGCTGAGTGCGAGACGCTGAGGTCGAGGCGATGAGACGCTGAGTGCGAGGCGCTGAGACGCTGAGTGCGAGGCGCTGAGACACAGTGCGAGGCTCTGAGACTCAGAGTGCGAGGCTCTGAGACTCAGAGTGCGAGGCTCTGAGACTCAGAGTGCGAGACGCTGAGACGCTGAGATCGAGGCGCTGAGACGCTGAGTTCGAGGCGCTGAGTGCGAGGCGCTGAGACGCTGAGCGCAAAGCGCGAGATGCTGAGTGCAAGACGCCGAGATGCTGAGTGCAAGACGCTGAGTGCGAGGTGCTGAGACGCTGAGTGCGAGGCGCTGAGACGCTGAGTGCGAGGCGCTGAGACGCTGAATGCGAGGCGCTGAGTGCGAGGCGCTGAGACTCAGAGTGCGAGGCGCTGAGACTCAGAGTGCGAGGCGCTGAGACTCAGAGTGCGAGGTGCTGAGACTCAGAGTGCGAGGCGCTGAAGCGCTGAGGGCGAGGAGCTGAGACGCTGAGTGCGAGGCGCTGAGTGCGAGGCGCTGCGACGCTGAGTCCGAGTCGCTGAGGGCGAGGCGCTGAGACGCTGAGCGCGAGGCGCCGAGACGCTGAGTGCGAGGTTCTGAGACGCTGAGTGCAAGGCGCTGAAACGCTGAGTGCGAGACGCTGTGGGCGAGGCGCTGAGACGCTGAGTCGAGGCGCTGAGACGCTGAATGTGAAGCGCTGAGACGCTGAGTGCGAGGCGCTGAGGGCGAGGCGCTGAGTGCGAGGCGCTGAGACGGCGAGTGCGAGGCGCTGCGACGCTGAGTGCGAGGCGCTGCGACGCTGAGTGCGAGGCGCTGCGACGCTGAGTGCGAGGCGCTGAGACACTGAGTGCGAGGCGCTGATGTCCTGAGGCGCTGAGTTCAAGGCGGAGTGCGAGGTGCTGAGTGCGAGGCGCTGAATGCGCGGCCCTGAGACGCCGAGTGCGAGGCGCTGCGACTCTGAGTGCGAGTCGCAGAGGGCGAGGTGCTGAGGGCGAGGCACTGAGACGCTGAGCTCGAGTCGCTGAGACTCTGAGCGCGAGGCGCTGAGTGCGAGGCGCTGAGACGCTGAGCGCGAGGCGCTGAGTACGAGGCGCTGAGACGCTGAGTGCGAGGCGCTGAGTGCGAGGTGCTGAGACGCTGAGTGCGAAGCGCCGAGACGCTGAATGCAAAGAGCCGAGACGCTGAGTGCGAGACGCTGAGACGCTGAGTGCGATTCGCTGAGGGCGAGACGCTGAGACGCTGAGCTCGATGCGCTGAGACGCTGAGCGCGAGGCGCTGAGACGCTGAGCGCGAGGCGCTGAGACGCTGAGCGCGAGGCGCTGAGACGCTGAGCGCGAGGCGCTGAGACGCTGAGCGCGAGGCACTGAGGCGCTGAGTGCGAGGCGCTGCGACGCTGAGTGCGATTCGCTGAGGGCGAGACGCTGAGACGCTGAGCTCGAGGCGCTGAGACGCTGAGCGCGAGGCGCTGAGACGCTGAGCGCGAGGAGCTGAGTGCGAGGCGCTGAGACGCTGAGTGCGAGGCGCTGAGACGCTGAGTGCGAGGCGCTGAGACTCAGAGTGCGAGACGCTGAGGGCGAGGTGCTGCGACGCTGAGGGCGAGGCGCTGAGACGCTGAGCACGAGATGCTGAGTTCAAAGCGCCGAGATGCTGAGTGCGAGATGCTGAGGGCGAGATGCTGAGACGCTGAGTGCGAGGTGCTGAGAATCAGAGTGCGGGGCACTGAAGCGCTGAGTGCGAGGCACGGAGTGCGAGGCGCTGAGACGCTGAGTGCGAGGCGCTGAGACGCTGAGTGCGAGGCGCTGAGACGCTGAGTGCGAGGCGCTGAGACGCTGAGTGCGAGGCGCTGAGACGCTGAGTGCGAGGCGCTGCGACGCTCAGTGCGATTCGCTGAGGGCGAGACGCTGAGACGCTGAGCTCGAGGCGCTGAGACGCTGAGTGCGAGGCGCTGAGAAGCTGAGTGCGAGGCGCTGAGAATCAGAGTGCGGGGCACTGAAGCGCTGAGTGCGAGGCGCGGAGTGCGAGGTGCTGAGACGCTGAGTGCGAGACGCTGAGACGCTGAGCGCGAGGCGCTGAGTGCGAGGCGCTGAGACGCTGAGCGCGAGGCGCTGAGTGCGAGGCGCTGAGACGCTGAGTGCGAGGCGCTGAGTGCGAGGTGCTGAGACGCTGAGTGCGAGACGCTCAGACGCTGAGCGCGAGGCGCTCAGTGCGAGGTGCTGAGACGCTGAGCGCGAGGCGCTGAGTGCGAGGCGCTGAGACGCTGAGCGCGAGGCGCTGAGTGCGAGGCGCTGAGACGCTGAGCGCGAGGCGCTGAGTGCGAGGCGCTGAGGCGCTGAGTGCGAGGCGCTGAGACGCTGAGTGCGAGGCGCTGAGACGCTGAGTGCGAGGCGCTGAGACGCTGAGTGCGAGTCGCTGAGACGCTGAGGCAAAGCGCCGAGATGCTGAGTGCACGACGCCGAGATGCTGAGTGCGAGGCACTGAGACGCTGAGTGCAAAGCGCTGAGACGCTGAGGGCGAGACGCTGAGGGCGAGGCACTGAGACGCTGAGTGCGAGGCGCTGAGACGCTGAGTGCGAGGCGCTGAGATACTGAGTGCGAGGCGCTGAGACGCTGAGTGCGAGGCGCTGCGACGCTGAGTGCGATTCGCTGAGGGCGAGACGCTGAGACGCTGAGCCCGAGGCGCTGAGACGCTGAGCGCGAGGCGCTGAGACGCTGAGCGCGAGGCGCTGAGACGCAGAGCGCGAGGCGCTGAGTGCGAGGCGCTGAGACGCTGAGTGCGAGGCGCTGAGACGCTGAGTGCGAGGCTCTGAGACTCAGAGTGCGAGACGCTGAGGGCGAGGTGCTGCGACGCTGAGGGCGAGGCGCTGAGACGCTGAGCGCGAGATGCTGAGTTCAAAGCGCCGAGATGCTGTGTGCGAGACGCTGAGGGCGAGATGCTGAGACGCTGAGTGCGAGGTGCTGAGACGCTGAGTGCAAAGCGCTGAGATGCTGAGTGCGAGACGCTGAGTGCGAGGCTCTGAGACGCTGAGTGCGAGGCTCTGAGACGCTGAGTGCGAGGCGCTGAGACGCTGAGTGCGAGGCGCTGCGACGCTCAGTGCGATTCGCTGAGGGCGAGACGCTGAGACGCTGAGCTCGAGGCGCTGAGACGCTGAGTGCGAGGCGTTGAGACGCTGAGTGCGAGGCGCTGAGAATCAGAGTGCGGGGCACTGAAGCACTGAGTGCGAGGCGCGGAGTGCGAGGTGCTGAGACGCTGAGTGCGAGACACTGAGACGCTGAGCGCGAGGCGCTGAGTGCGAGGCGCTGAGACGCTGAGCGCGAGGCGCTGAGTGCGAGGCGCTGAGACGCTGAGTGCGAGTCGCTGAGACGCTGAGGCAAAGCGCCGAGATGCTGAGTGCACGACGCCGAGATGCTGAGTGCGAGGCACTGAGACGCTGAGTGCAAAGCGCTGAGACGCTGAGGGCGAGACGCTGAGGGCGAGGCACTGAGACGCTGAGTGCGAGGCGCTGAGACGCTGAGTGCGAGGCGCTGAGATACTGAGTGCGAGGCGCTGAGACGCTGAGTGCGAGGCGCTGCGACGCTGAGTGCGATTCGCTGAGGGCGAGACGCTGAGACGCTGAGCTCGAGGCGCTGAGACGCTGAGCGCGAGGCGCTGAGACGCTGAGCGCGAGGCGCTGAGACGCAGAGCGCGAGGCGCTGAGTGCGAGGCGCTGAGACGCTGAGTGCGAGGCGCTGAGACGCTGAGTGCGAGGCTCTGAGACTCAGAGTGCGAGACGCTGAGGGCGAGGTGCTGCGACGCTGAGGGCGAGGCGCTGAGACGCTGAGCGCGAGATGCTGAGTTCAAAGCGCCGAGATGCTGTGTGCGAGACGCTGAGGGCGAGATGCTGAGACGCTGAGTGCGAGGTGCTGAGACGCTGAGTGCGAGGCGCTGAGAATCAGAGTGCGGGGCACTGAAGCGCTGAGTGCGAGGCACGGAGTGCGAGGCGCTGAGACGCTGAGTGCGAGGCGCTGAGACGCTGAGTGCGAGGCGCTGAGACGCTGAGTGCGAGGCGCTGAGACGCTGAGTGCGAGGCGCTGAGACGCTGAGGCAAAGCGCCGAGATGCTGAGTGCACGACGCCGAGATGCTGAGTGCGAGGCACTGAGACGCTGAGTGCAAAGCGCTGAGACGCTGAGGGCGAGACGTTGAGTGCGAGGCGCTGAGTGCGAGGCGCTGAGACGCTGATTGCGGGTCGCTGAGGTGCTGATTGCGGGTCACTGAGGCGCTGATTGCGAGGCGCTGAGACGCTGAGTGCGAGGCGCTGAGACGCTGAGTGCGAGGCGCTGAGACGCTGAGTGCGAGGCGCTGAGACGCTGAGTGCGAGGCGCTGAGACGCTGAGTGCGAGGCGCTGAGACGCTGAGTGCGAGGCGCCGCGACGCTGAGTGCGAGTCGCTGAGTGCGAGGCGCTGAGACGCTGAGCTCGAGTCGCTGAGACTCTGAGCGCGAGGCGCTGAGACGCTGAGTACGAGACGCTGAGACGCTGAGTGCAAAGCGCCGAGATGCTGAGTGCGAAGCGCCGAGACGCTGAATGCAAAGAGCCGAGACGCTGAGTGCGAGACGCTGAGACGCTGAGCGCGAGGCGCTGAGGCGCTGAGCGCGAGGCGCTGAGGCGCTGAGTGCGAGGCGCTGCGACGCTGAGTGCGATTCGCTGAGGGCGAGACGCTGAGACGCTGAGCTCGAGGCGCTGAGACGCTGAGCGCGAGGCGCTGAGACGCTGAGCGCGAGGCTCTGAGACTCAGAGTGCGAGACGCTGAGGGCGAGGTGCTGCGACGCTGAGGGCGAGGTGCTGCGACGCTGAGGGCGAGGCGCTGAGACGCTGAGCGCGAGATGCTGAGTTCAAAGCGCCGAGATGCTGAGTGCGAGACGCTGAGGGCGAGATGCTGAGACGCTGAGTGCGAGGTGCTGAGACGCTGAGTGCGAGGCGCTGAGAATCAGAGTGTGGGGCACTGAAGCGCTGAGTGCGAGGCACGGAGTGCGAGGCGCTGAGACGCTGAGTGCGAGGCGCTGAGACGCTGAGTGCGAGGCGCTGAGACGCTGAGTGCGAGGCGCTGCGACGCTCAGTGCGATTCGCTGAGGGCGAGACGCTGAGACGCTGAGCTCGAGGCGCTGAGACGCTGAGTGCGAGGCGCTGAGACGCTGAGTGCGAGGCGCTGAGAATCAGAGTGCGGGGCACTGAAGCGCTGAGTGCGAGGCGCGGAGTGCGAGGTGCTGAGACGCTGAGTGCGAGGTGCTGAGAAGCTGAGTGCGAGGTGCTGAGACGCTGAGTGCGAGACGCTGAGACGCTGAGCGCGAGGCGCTGAGTGCGAGGCGCTGAGACGCTGAGCGCGAGGCGCTGAGTGCGAGGCGCTGAGACGCTGAGTGCGAGGCGCTGAGTGCGAGGTGCTGAGACGCTGAGTGCGAGACGCTGAGACGCTGAGCGCGAGGTGCTCAGTGCGAGGTGCTGAGACGCTGAGCGCGAGGCGCTGAGTGCGAGGCGCTGAGACGCTGAGCGCGAGGCGCTGAGTGCGAGGCGCTGAGACGCTGAGTGCGAGGCGCTGAGACGCTGAGTGCGAGGCGCTGAGACGCTGAGTGCGAGGAGCTGAGACGCTGAGTGCGAGTCGCTGAGACGCTGAGGCAAAGCGCCGAGATGCTGAGTGCACGACGCCGAGATGCTGAGTGCGAGGCACTGAGACGCTGAGTGCAAAGCGCTGAGACGCTGAGGGCGCGACGCTGAGGGCGAGACGCTGAGGGCGAGGCGCTGAGTGCGAGGCGCTGAGACGCTGATTGCGGGTCGCTGAGGGGCTGATTGCGGGTCGCTGAGGCGCTGATTGCGAGGCGCTGAGACGCTGAGTGCGAGGCGCTGAGACGCTGAGTGCGAGGCGCTGAGACGCTGAGTGCGAGGCGCTGAGACGCTGAGTGCGAGGCGCTGAGACGCTGAGTGCGAGGCGCTGAGACGCTGAGTGCGAGGCTCTGAGACTCAGAGTGCGAGACGCTGAGTGCGAGTCGCTGAGACGCTGAGGCAAAGCGCCGAGATGCTGAGTGCACGACGCCGAGATGCTGAGTGCGAGGCACTGAGACGCTGAGTGCAAAGCGCTGAGACGCTGAGGGCGAGACGCTGAGGGCGAGGCACTGAGACGCTGAGTGCGAGGCGCTGAGACGCTGAGTGCGAGGCGCTGAGACACTGAGTGCGAGGCGCTGAGACGCTGAGTGCGAGGCGCTGCGACGCTGAGTGCGATTCGCTGAGGGCGAGACGCTGAGACGCTGAGCTCGAGGCGCTGAGACGCTGAGCGCGAGGCGCTGAGACGCTGAGCGCGAGGCGCTGAGACGCAGAGCGCGAGGCGCTGAGTGCGAGGCGCTGAGACGCTGAGTGCGAGGCGCTGAGACGCTGAGTGCGAGGCTCTGAGACTCAGAGTGCGAGACGCTGAGGGCGAGGTGCTGCGACGCTGAGGGCGAGGCGCTGAGACGCTGAGCGCGAGATGCTGAGTTCAAAGCGCCGAGATGCTGAGTGCGAGACGCTGAGGGCGAGATGCTGAGACGCTGAGTGCGAGGTGCTGAGACGCTGAGTGCGAGGCGCTGAGAATCAGAGTGCGGGGCACTGAAGCGCTGAGTGCGAGGCACGGAGTGCGAGGCGCTGAGACGCTGAGTGCGAGGCGCTGAGACGCTGAGTGCGAGGCGCTGAGACGCTGAGTGCGAGGCGCTGAGACGCTGAGGCAAAGCGCCGAGATGCTGAGTGCACGACGCCGAGATGCTGAGTGCGAGGCACTGAGACGCTGAGTGCAAAGCGCTGAGACGCTGAGGGCGAGACGCTGAGTGCGAGGCGCTGAGTGCGAGGCGCTGAGACGCTGATTGCGGGTCGCTGAGGTGCTGATTGCGGGTCACTGAGGCGCTGATTGTGAGGCGCTGAGACGCTGAGTGCGAGGCGCTGAGACGCTGAGTGCGAGGCGCTGAGACGCTGAGTGCGAGGCGCTGCGACGCTGAGTGCGAGTCACTGAGTGCGAGGCGCTGAGACCCTGAGCTCGAGTCGCTGAGACTCTGAGCGCGAGGCGCTGAGACGCTGAGTACGAGACGCTGAGACGCTGAGTGCAAAGCGCCGAGATGCTGAGTGCGAAGCGCCGAGACGCTGAATGCAAAGAGCCGAGACGCTGAGTGCGAGACGCTGAGACGCTGAGCGCGAGGCGCTGAGGCGCTGAGTGCGAGGCGCTGCGACGCTGAGTGCGATTCGCTGAGGGCGAGACGCTGAGACGCTGAGCTCGAGGCGCCGAGATGCTGAGCGCGAGGCGCTGAGACGCTGAGCGCGAGGCTCTGAGACTCAGAGTGCGAGACGCTGAGGGCGAGGTGCTGCGACGCTGAGGGCGAGGTGCTGCGACGCTGAGGGCGAGGCGCTGAGACGCTGAGCGCGAGATGCTGAGTTCAAAGCGCCGAGATGCTGAGTGCGAGACGCTGAGGGCGAGATGCTGAGACGCTGAGTGCGAGGTCCTGAGACGCTGAGTGCGAGGCGCTGAGAATCAGAGTGCGGGGCACTGAAGCGCTGAGTGCGAGGCACGGAGTGCGAGGCGCTGAGACGCTGAGTGCGAGGCGCTGAGACGCTGAGTGCGAGGCGCTGAGACGCTGAGTGCGAGGCGCTGAGACGCTGAGTGCGAGGCGCTGAGACGCTGAGTGCGAGGCGCTGCGACGCTCAGTGCGATTCGCTGAGGGCGAGACGCTGAGACGCTGAGCTCGAGGCGCTGAGACGCTGAGTGCGAGGCGCTGAGACGCTGAGTGCGAGGCGCTGAGAATCAGAGTGCGGGGCACTGAAGCGCTGAGTGCGAGGCGCGGAGTGCGAGGTGCTGAGACGCTGAGTGCGAGACGCTGAGACGCTGAGCGCGAGGCGCTGAGTGCGAGGCGCTGAGACGCTGAGCGCGAGGCGCTGAGTGCGAGGCGCTGAGACGCTGAGTGCGAGGCGCTGAGTGCGAGGTGCTGAGACGCTGAGTGCGAGACGCTGAGACGCTGAGCGCGAGGTGCTCAGTGCGAGGTGCTGAGACGCTGAGCGCGAGGCGCTGAGTGCGAGGCGCTGAGACGCTGAGCGCGAGGCGCTGAGTGCGAGGCGCTGAGACGCTGAGTGCGAGGCGCTGAGACGCTGAGTGCGAGGCGCTGAGACGCTGAGTGCGAGGCGCTGAGACGCTGAGTGCGAGGAGCTGAGACGCTGAGTGCGAGTCGCTGAGACGCTGAGGCAAAGCGCCGAGATGCTGAGTGCACGACGCCGAGATGCTGAGTGCGAGGCACTGAGACGCTGAGTGCAAAGCGCTGAGACGCTGAGGGCGAGACGCTGAGGGCGAGGCACTGAGACGCTGAGTGCGAGGCGCTGAGACGCTGAGTGCGAGGCGCTGAGACGCTGAGTGCGAGGCGCTGAGACGCTGAGTGCGAGGCGCTGAGACGCTGAGTGCGAGGCGCTGAGACGCTGAGTGCGAGGCGCTGAGACGCTGAGTGCGAGGCGCTGAGACGCTGAGGCAAAGCGCCGAGATGCTGAGTGCACGACGCCGAGATGCTGAGTGCGAGGCACTGAGACGCTGAGTGCAAAGCGCTGAGACGCTGAGGGCGAGGCGCTGAGGGCGAGGCGCTGAGTGCGAGGCGCTGAGACGCTGATTGCGGGTCGCTGAGGTGCTGATTGCGGGTCGCTGAGGCGCTGATTGCGAGGCGCTGAGACGCTGAGTGCGAGGCGCTGAGACGCTGAGTGCGAGGCGCTGAGACGCTGAGTGCGAGGCGCTGAGACGCTGAGTGCGAGGCGCTGCGACGCTGAGTGCGAGTCGCTGAGTGCGAGGCGCTGAGACGCTGAGCTCGAGTCGCTGAGACTCTGAGCGCGAGGCGCTGAGACGCTGAGTACGAGACGCTGAGACGCTGAGTGCAAAGCGCCGAGATGCTGAGTGCGAAGCGCCGAGACGCTGAATGCAAAGAGCCGAGACGCTGAGTGCGAGACGCTGAGACGCTGAGTGCGAGGCGCTGAGGCGCTGAGTGCGAGGCGCTGCGACGCTGAGTGCGATTCGCTGAGGGCGAGACGCTGAGACGCTGAGCTCGAGGCGCTGAGACACTGAGCGCGAGGCGCTGAGACGCTGAGCGCGAGGCTCTGAGACTCAGAGTGCGAGACGCTGAGGGCGAGGTGCTGCGACGCTGAGGGCGAGGCGCTGAGACGCTGAGCGCGAGATGCTGAGTTCAAAGCGCCGAGATGCTGAGTGCGAGACGCTGAGTGCGAGATGCTGAGACGCTGAGTGCGAGGTGCTGAGACGCTGAGTGCGAGGCGCTGAGAATCAGAGTGCGGGGCACTGAAGCGCTGAGTGCGAGGCACGGAGTGCGAGGCGCTGAGACGCTGAGTGCGAGGCGCTGAGACGCTGAGGCAAAGCGCCGAGATGCTGAGTGCACGACGCCGAGATGCTGAGTGCGAGGCACTGAGACGCTGAGTGCAAAGCGCTGAGACGCTGAGGGCGAGGCGCTGAGGGCGAGGCGCTGAGTGCGAGGCGCTGAGACGCTGATTGCGGGTCGCTGAGGTGCTGATTGCGGGTCGCTGAGGCGCTGATTGCGAGGCGCTGAGACGCTGAGTGCGAGGCGCTGAGACGCTGAGTGCGAGGCGCTGAGACGCTGAGTGCGAGGCGCTGAGACGCTGAGTGCGAGGCGCTGCGACGCTGAGTGCGAGTCGCTGAGTGCGAGGCGCTGAGACGCTGAGCTCGAGTCGCTGAGACTCTGAGCGCGAGGCGCTGAGACGCTGAGTACGAGACGCTGAGACGCTGAGTGCAAAGCGCCGAGATGCTGAGTGCGAAGCGCCGAGACGCTGAATGCAAAGAGCCGAGACGCTGAGTGCGAGACGCTGAGACGCTGAGTGCGAGGCGCTGAGGCGCTGAGTGCGAGGCGCTGCGACGCTGAGTGCGATTCGCTGAGGGCGAGACGCTGAGACGCTGAGCTCGAGGCGCTGAGACGCTGAGCGCGAGGCGCTGAGACGCTGAGCGCGAGGCTCTGAGACTCAGAGTGCGAGACGCTGAGGGCGAGGTGCTGCGACGCTGAGGGCGAGGCGCTGAGACGCTGAGCGCGATATGCTGAGTTCAAAGCGCCGAGATGCTGAGTGCGAGACGCTGAGTGCGAGATGCTGAGACACTGAGTGCGAGGTGCTGAGACGCTGAGTGTGAGGCGCTGAGAATCAGAGTGCGGGGCACTGAAGCGCTGAGTGCGAGGCACGGAGTGCGAGGCGCTGAGACGCTGAGTGCGAGGCGCTGAGACGCTGAGTGCGAGATGCTGAGTTCAAAGCGCCGAGATGCTGAGTGCGAGACGCTGAGGGCGAGATGCTGAGACGCTGAGTGCGAGGTCCTGAGACGCTGAGTGCGAGGCGCTGAGAATCAGAGTGCGGGGCACTGAAGCGCTGAGTGCGAGGCACGGAGTGCGAGGCGCTGAGACGCTGAGTGCGAGGCGCTGAGACGCTGAGTGCGAGGCGCTGAGACGCTGAGTGCGAGGCGCTGAGACGCTGAGTGCGAGGCGCTGAGACTCTGAGTGCGAGGCGCTGCGACGCTCAGTGCGATTCGCTGAGGGCGAGACGCTGAGACGCTGAGCTCGAGGCGCTGAGACGCTGAGTGCGAGGCGCTGAGACGCTGAGTGCGAGGCGCTGAGAATCAGAGTGCGGGGCACTGAAGCGCTGAGTGCGAGGCGCGGAGTGCGAGGTGCTGAGACGCTGAGTGCGAGACGCTGAGACGCTGAGCGCGAGGCGCTGAGTGCGAGGCGCTGAGACGCTGAGTGCGAGGCGCTGAGTGCGAGGTGCTGAGACGCTGAGTGCGAGACGCTGAGACGCTGAGCGCGAGGTGCTCAGTGCGAGGTGCTGAGACGCTGAGCGCGAGGCGCTGAGTGCGAGGCGCTGAGACGCTGAGCGCGAGGCGCTGAGTGCGAGGCGCTGAGACGCTGAGTGCGAGGCGCTGAGACGCTGAGTGCGAGGCGCTGAGACGCTGAGTGCGAGGAGCTGAGACGCTGAGTGCGAGTCGCTGAGACGCTGAGGCAAAGCGCCGAGATGCTGAGTGCACGACGCCGAGATGCTGAGTGCGAGGCACTGAGACGCTGAGTGCAAAGCGCTGAGACGCTGAGGGCGAGACGCTGAGGGCGAGGCACTGAGACGCTGAGTGCGAGGCGCTGAGACGCTGAGTGCGAGGCGCTGAGACGCTGAGTGCGAGGCGCTGAGACGCTGAGTGCGAGGCGCTGAGACGCTGAGTGCGAGGCGCTGAGACGCTGAGTGCGAGGCGCTGAGACGCTGAGTGCGAGGCGCTGAGACGCTGAGGCAAAGCGCCGAGATGCTGAGTGCACGACGCCGAGATGCTGAGTGCGAGGCACTGAGACGCTGAGTGCAAAGCGCTGAGACGCTGAGGGCGAGGCGCTGAGGGCGAGGCGCTGAGTGCGAGGCGCTGAGACGCTGAGACGCTGATTGCGGGTCGCTGAGGTGCTGATTGCGGGTCGCTGAGGCGCTGATTGCGAGGCGCTGAGACGCTGAGTGTGAGGCGCTGAGACGCTGAGTGCGAGGCGCTGAGACGCTGAGTGCGAGGCGCTGAGACGCTGAGTGCGAGGCGCTGAGACGCTGAGTGCGAGGCGCTGCGACGCTGAGTGCGAGTCGCTGAGTGCGAGGCGCTGAGACGCTGAGCTCGAGTCGCTGAGACTCTGAGCGCGAGGCGCTGAGACGCTGAGTACGAGACGCTGAGACGCTGAGTGCAAAGCGCCGAGATGCTGAGTGCGAAGCGCCGAGACGCTGAATGCAAAGAGCCGAGACGCTGAGTGCGAGACGCTGAGACGCTGAGTGCGAGGCGCTGAGGCGCTGAGTGCGAGGCGCTGCGACGCTGAGTGCGATTCGCTGAGGGCGAGACGCTGAGACGCTGAGCTCGAGGCGCTGAGACGCTGAGCGCGAGGCGCTGAGACGCTGAGCGCGAGGCTCTGAGACTCAGAGTGCGAGACACTGAGGGCGAGGTGCTGCGACGCTGAGGGCGAGGCGCTGAGACGCTGAGCGCGAGATGCTGAGTTCAAAGCGCCGAGATGCTGAGTGCGAGACGCTGAGTGCGAGATGCTGAGACGCTGAGTGCGAGGTGCTGAGACGCTGAGTGCGAGGCGCTGAGAATCAGAGTGCGGGGCACTGAAGCGCTGAGTGCGAGGCACGGAGTGCGAGGCGCTGAGACGCTGAGTGCGAGGCGCTGAGACGCTGAGGCAAAGCGCCGAGATGCTGAGTGCACGACGCCGAGATGCTGAGTGCGAGGCACTGAGACGCTGAGTGCAAAGCGCTGAGACGCTGAGGGCGAGGCGCTGAGGGCGAGGCGCTGAGTGCGAGGCGCTGAGACGCTGATTGCGGGTCGCTGAGGTGCTGATTGCGGGTCGCTGAGGCGCTGATTGCGAGGCGCTGAGACGCTGAGTGCGAGGCGCTGAGACGCTGAGTGCGAGGCGCTGAGACGCTGAGTGCGAGGCGCTGAGACGCTGAGTGCGAGGCGCTGAGACGCTGAGTGCGAGGCGCTGCGACGCTGAGTGCGAGTCGCTGAGTGCGAGGCGCTGAGACGCTGAGCTCGAGTCGCTGAGACTCTGAGCGCGAGGCGCTGAGACGCTGAGTACGAGACGCTGAGACGCTGAGTGCAAAGCGCCGAGATGCTGAGTGCGAAGCGCCGAGACGCTGAATGCAAAGAGCCGAGACGCTGAGTGCGAGACGCTGAGACGCTGAGTGCGAGGCGCTGAGGCGCTGAGTGCGAGGCGCTGCGACGCTGAGTGCGATTCGCTGAGGGCGAGACGCTGAGACGCTGAGCTCGAGGCGCTGAGACGCTGAGCGCGAGGCGCTGAGACGCTGAGCGCGAGGCTCTGAGACTCAGAGTGCGAGACGCTGAGGGCGAGGTGCTGCGACGCTGAGGGCGAGGCGCTGAGACGCTGAGCGCGAGATGCTGAGTTCAAAGCGCCGAGATGCTGAGTGCGAGACGCTGAGTGCGAGATGCTGAGACACTGAGTGCGAGGTGCTGAGACGCTGAGTGTGAGGCGCTGAGAATCAGAGTGCGGGGCACTGAAGCGCTGAGTGCGAGGCACGGAGTGCGAGGCGCTGAGACGCTGAGTGCGAGGCGCTGAGACGCTGAGTGCGAGGCGCTGAGACGCTGAGTGCGAGGCGCTGAGACGCTGAGTGCGAGGCGCTGCGACGCTCAGTGCGATTCGCTGAGGGCGAGACGCTGAGACGCTGAGCTCGAGGCGCTGAGACGCTGAGTGCGAGGCGCTGAGACGCTGAGTGCGAGGCGCTGAGAATCAGAGTGCGGGGCACTGAAGCGCTGAGTGCGAGGCGCGGAGTGCGAGGTGCTGAGACACTGAGTGCGAGGTGCTGAGACGCTGAGTGCGAGACGCTGAGACGCTGAGCGCGAGGCGCTGAGTGCGAGGCGCTGAGACGCTGAGCGCGAGGCGCTGAGTGCGAGGCGCTGAGACGCTGAGCGCGAGGCGCTGATTGCGAGGCGCTGAGACGCTGAGCACGAGGCGCTGAGTGCGAGGCGCTGAGACGCTGAGTGAGAGGCGCTGAGACGCTGAGTGCGAGGCGCTGAGACGCTGAGTGCGAGGCGCTGAGACGCTGAGGGCGAGACGCTGAGGGCGAGGCGCTGAGACGCTGAGTGCGAGGCGCTGAGACGCTGAGTGCGAGGCGCTGAGACGCTGAGTGCGAGTCGCTGAGACGCTGAGGCAAAGCGCCGAGATGCTGAGTGCACGACGCCGAGATGCTGAGTGCGAGGCACTGAGACGCTGAGTGCAAAGCGCTGAGACGCTGAGGGCGAGACGCTGAGGGCGAGGCGCTGAGTGCGAGGCGCTGAGACGCTGATTGCGGGTCGCTGAGGTGCTGATTGCGGGTCGCTGAGGCACTGATTGCGAGATGCTGAGACGCTGAGTGCGAGGTGCTGAGACGCTGAGTGCGAGGCGCTGAGAATCAGAGTGCGGGGCACTGAAGCGCTGAGTGCGAGGCACGGAGTGCGAGGCGCTGAGACGCTGAGTGCGAGGCGCTGAGACGCTGAGTGCGAGGCGCTGAGACGCTGAGTGCGAGGCGCTGAGACGCTGAGTGCGAGGCGCTGAGACGCTGAGTGCGAGGCGCTGCGACGCTCAGTGCGATTCGCTGAGGGCGAGACGCTGAGATGCTGAGCTCGAGGCGCTGAGACGCTGAGTGCGAGGCGCTGAGTGCGAGGCGCTGAGTGCGAGGCGCTGAGTGCGAGGCGCTGAGACGCTGATTGCGGGTCGCTGAGTTGCTGATTACGGGTCGCTGAGGCGCTGAGTGCGAGGCGCTGAGACGCTGAGTGCGAGGCGCTGAGACGCTGAGTGCGAGGCGCTGAGACGCTGAGTGCGAGGCGCTGAGACGCTGAGTGCGAGGCGCTGAGACGCTGAGTGCGAGGCGCTGCGACGCTGAGTGCGAGTCGCTGAGTGCGAGGCGCTGAGACGCTGAGCTCGAGTCGCTGAGACTCTGAGCGCGAGGCGCTGAGACGCTGAGTACGAGACGCTGAGACGCTGAGTGCAAAGCGCCGAGATGCTGAGTGCGAAGCGCCGAGACGTTGAATGCAAAGAGCCGAGAAGCTGAGTGCGAGACGCTGAGACGCTGAGCGCGAGGCGCTGAGGCGCTGAGTGCGAGGCGCTGCGACGCTGAGTGCGATTCGCTGAGGGCGAGACGCTGAGACGCTGAGCTCGAGGCGCTGAGACGCTGAGCTCGAGGCACTGAGACGCTGAGCGCGAGGCGCTGAGACGCTGAGCGCGAGGCTCTGAGACTCAGAGTGCGAGACGCTGAGGGCGAGGTGCTGCGACGCTGAGGGCGAGGTGCTGCGACGCTGAGGGCGAGGCGCTGAGACGCTGAGCGCGAGATGCTGAGTTCAAAGCGCCGAGATGCTGAGTGCGAGACGCTGAGGGCGAGATGCTGAGACGCTGAGTGCGAGGTGCTGAGACGCTGAGTGCGAGGCGCTGAGAATCAGAGTGCGGGGCACTGAAGCGCTGAGTGCGAGGCACGGAGTGCGAGGCGCTGAGACGCTGAGTGCGAGGCGCTGAGACGCTGAGTGCGAGGCGCTGAGACGCTGAGTGCGAGGCGCTGAGACGCTGAGTGCGAGGCGCTGCGACGCTCAGTGCGATTCGCTGAGGGCGAGACGCTGAGACGCTGAGTGCGAGGCGCTGAGAATCAGAGTGCGGGGCACTGAAGCGCTGAGTGCGAGGCGCGGAGTGCGAGGTGCTGAGACGCTGAGTGCGAGACGCTGAGACGCTGAGCGCGAGGCGCTGAGTGCGAGGCGCTGAGACGCTGAGCGCGAGGCGCTGAGTGCGAGGCGCTGAGACGCTGAGTGCGAGGCGCTGAGTGCGAGGTGCTGAGACGCTGAGTGCGAGACGCTGAGACGCTGAGCGCGAGGCGCTCAGTGCGAGGTGCTGAGACGCTGAGCGCGAGGCGCTGAGTGCGAGGCGCTGAGACGCTGAGCGCGAGGCGCTGAGTGCGAGGCGCTGAGACGCTGAGTGCGAGGCGCTGAGACGCTGAGTGCGAGGAGCTGAGACGCTGAGTGCGAGTCGCTGAGACGCTGAGGCAAAGCGCCGAGATGCTGAGTGCACGACGCCGAGATGCTGAGTGCGAGGCACTGAGACGCTGAGTGCAAAGCGCTGAGACGCTGAGGGCGAGACGCTGAGGGCGAGGCACTGAGACGCTGAGTGCGAGGCGCTGAGACGCTGAGTGCGAGGCGCTGAGACGCTGAGTGCGAGGCGCTGAGACGCTGAGTGCGAGGCGCTGAGACGCTGAGTGCGAGGCGCTGAGACGCTGAGTGCGAGGCGCTGAGACGCTGAGGCAAAGCGCCGAGATGCTGAGTGCACGACGCCGAGATGCTGAGTGCGAGGCACTGAGACGCTGAGTGCAAAGCGCTGAGACGCTGAGGGCGAGACGCTGAGGGCGAGGCGCTGAGTGCGAGGCGCTGAGACGCTGAGTGAGAGGCGCTGAGACGCTGAGTGCGAGGCGCTGAGACGCTGAGTGCGAGGCGCTGAGACGCTGAGGGCGAGACGCTGAGGGCGAGGCGCTGAGACGCTGAGTGCGAGGCGCTGAGACGCTGAGTGCGAGTCGCTGAGACGCTGAGGCAAAGCGCCGAGATGCTGAGTGCACGACGCCGAGATGCTGAGTGCGAGGCACTGAGACGCTGAGTGCAAAGCGCTGAGACGCTGAGGGCGAGACGCTGAGGGCGAGGCGCTGAGTGCGAGGCGCTGAGACGCTGATTGCGGGTCGCTGAGGCACTGATTGCGAGATGCTGAGACGCTGAGTGCGAGGTGCTGAGACGCTGAGTGCGAGGCGCTGAGACGCTGAGCGCGAGGCGCTGAGACGCTGAGCGCGAGGCTCTGAGACTCAGAGTGCGAGACGCTGAGGGCGAGGTGCTGCGACGCTGAGGGCGAGGCGCTGAGACGCTGAGCGCGAGATGCTGAGTTCAAAGCGCCGAGATGCTGAGTGCGAGACGCTGAGGGCGAGATGCTGAGACGCTGAGTGCGAGGTGCTGAGACGCTGAGTGCGAGGCGCTGAGAATCAGAGTGCGGGGCACTGAAGCGCTGAGTGCGAGGCACGGAGTGCGAGGCGCTGAGACGCTGAGTGCGAGGCGCTGAGACGCTGAGTGCGAGGCGCTGAGACGCTGAGTGCGAGGCGCTGAGACGCTGAGTGCGAGGCGCTGCGACGCTCAGTGCGATTCGCTGAGGGCGAGACGCTGAGACGCTGAGCTCGAGGCGCTGAGACGCTGAGTGCGAGGCGCTGAGAATCAGAGTGCGGGGCACTGAAGCGCTGAGTGCGAGGCGCGGAGTGCGAGGTGCTGAGACGCTGAGTGCGAGACGCTGAGACGCTGAGCGCGAGGCGCTGAGTGCGAGGCGCTGAGACGCTGAGCGCGAGGCGCTGAGTGCGAGGCGCTGAGACGCTGAGTGCGAGGCGCTGAGTGCGAGGTGCTGAGACGCTGAGTGCAAGACGCTGAGACGCTGAGCGCGAGGCGCTCAGTGCGAGGTGCTGAGACGCTGAGCGCGAGGCGCTGAGTGCGAGGCGCTGAGACGCTGAGCGCGAGGCGCTGAGTGCGAGGCGCTGAGACGCTGAGTGCAAGGCGCTGAGACGCTGAGTGCGAGGCGCTGAGACGCTGAGTGCGAGGAGCTGAGACGCTGAGTGCGAGTCGCTGAGACGCTGAGGCAAAGCGCCGAGATGCTGAGTGCACGACGCCGAGATGCTGAGTGCGAGGCACTGAGACGCTGAGTGCAAAGCGCTGAGACGCTGAGGGCGAGACGCTGAGGGCGAGGCACTGAGACGCTGAGTGCGAGGCGCTGAGACGCTGAGTGCGAGGCGCTGAGACGCTGAGTGCGAGGCGCTGAGACGCTGAGTGCGAGGCGCTGAGACGCTGAGTGCGAGGCGCTGAGACGCTGAGTGCGAGGCGCTGAGACGCTGAGGCAAAGCGCCGAGATGCTGAGTGCACGACGCCGAGATGCTGAGTGCGAGGCACTGAGACGCTGAGTGCAAAGCGCTGAGACGCTGAGGGCGAGACGCTGAGGGCGAGGCGCTGAGTGCGAGGCGCTGAGACGCTGATTGCGGGTCGCTGAGGTGCTGATTGCGGGTCGCTGAGGCGCTGATTGCGAGGCGCTGAGACGCTGAGTGCGAGGCGCTGAGACGCTGAGTGCGAGGCGCTGAGACGCTGAGTGCGAGGCGCTGAGACGCTGAGTGCGAGGCGCTGAGACGCTGAGTGCGAGGCACTGAGACGCTGAGTGCGAGGCGCTGCGACGCTGAGTGCGAGTCGCTGAGTGCGAGGCGCTGAGACGCTGAGCTCGAGTCGCTGAGACTCTGAGCGCGAGGCGCTGAGACGCTGAGTACGAGACGCTGAGACGCTGAGTGCAAAGCGCCGAGATGCTGAGTGCGAAGCGCCGAGACGCTGAATGCAAAGAGCCGAGACGCTGAGTGCGAGACGCTGAGACGCTGAGTGCGAGGCGCTGAGGCGCTGAGTGCGAGGCGCTGCGACGCTGAGTGCGATTCGCTGAGGGCGAGACGCTGAGACGCTGAGCTCGAGGCGCTGAGACGCTGAGCGCGAGGCGCTGAGACGCTGAGCGCGAGGCTCTGAGACGCTGAGCGCGAGATGCTGAGTTCAAAGCGCCGAGATGCTGAGTGCGAGACGCTGTGTGCGAGATGCTGAGACGCTGAGTGCGAGGTGCTGAGACGCTGAGTGCGAGGCGCTGAGAATCAGAGTGCGAGGCACTGAAGCGCTGAGTGCGAGGCACGGAGTGCGAGGCGCTGAGACGCTGAGTGCGAGGCGCTGAGACGCTGAGTGCGAGGCGCTGAGACGCTGAGTGCGAGGCGCTGCGACGCTCAGTGCGATTCGCTGAGGGCGAGACGCTGAGACGCTGAGCTCGAGGCGCTGAGACGCTGAGTGCGAGGCGCTGAGACGCTGAGTGCGAGGCGCTGAGAATCAGAGTGCGGGGCACTGAAGCGCTGAGTGCGAGGCGCGGAGTGCGAGGTGCTGAGACGCTGAGTGCGAGGTGCTGAGACGCTGAGTGCGAGACGCTGAGACGCTGAGCGCGAGGCGCTGAGTGCGAGGCGCTGAGACGCTGAGCGCGAGGCGCTGAGTGCGAGGCGCTGAGACGCTGAGCGCGAGGCGCTGAGTGCGAGGCGCTGAGACGCTGAGCGCGAGGCGCTGAGTGCGAGGCGCTGAGACGCTGAGTGAGAGGCGCTGAGACGCTGAGTGCGAGGCGCTGAGACGCTGAGTGCGAGGCGCTGAGACGCTGAGTGCGAGGCGCTGAGACGCTGAGTGCGAGGCGCTGAGACGCTGAGGGCGAGACGCTGAGGGCGAGGCGCTGAGACGCTGAGTGCGAGGCGCTGAGACGCTGAGTGCGAGGCGCTGAGACGCTGAGTGCGAGGCGCTGAGACGCTGAGTGCGAGGCGCTGAGACGCTGAGTGCGAGTCGCTGAGATGCTGAGGCAAAGCGCCGAGATGCTGAGTGCACGACGCCGAGATGCTGAGTGCGAGGCACTGAGACGCTGAGTGCAAAGCGCTGAGACGCTGAGGGCGAGACGCTGAGGGCGAGGCGCTGAGTGCGAGGCGCTGAGACGCTGATTGCGGGTCGCTGAGGTGCTGATTGCGGGTCGCTGAGGCACTGATTGCGAGATGCTGAGACGCTGAGTGCGAGGTGCTGAGACGCTGAGTGCGAGGCGCTGAGAATCAGAGTGCGGGGCACTGAAGCGCTGAGTGCGAGGCACGGAGTGCGAGGCGCTGAGACGCTGAGTGCGAGGCGCTGAGACGCTGAGTGCGAGGCGCTGAGACGCTGAGTGCGAGGCGCTGAGACGCTGAGTGCGAGGCGCTGAGACGCTGAGTGCGAGGCGCTGCGACGCTCAGTGCGATTCGCTGAGGGCGAGACGCTGAGACGCTGAGCTCGAGGCGCTGAGACGCTGAGCTCGAGGCGCTGAGACGCTGAGTGCGAGGCGCTGAGTGCGAGGCGCTGAGTGCGAGGCGCTGAGACGCTGATTGCGGGTCGCTGAGTTGCTGATTACGGGTCGCTGAGGCGCTGATTGCGAGGCGCTGAGACGCTGAGTGCGAGGCGCTGAGACGCTGAGTGCGAGGCGCTGAGACGCTGAGTGCGAGGCGCTGAGACGCTGAGTGCGAGGCGCTGAGACGCTGAGTGCGAGGCGCTGAGACGCTGAGTGCGAGGCGCTGAGACGCTGAGTGCGAGGCGCTGCGACGCTGAGTGCGAGTCGCTGAGTGCGAGGCGCTGAGACGCTGAGCTCGAGTCGCTGAGACTCTGAGCGCGAGGCGCTGAGACGCTGAGTACGAGACGCTGAGACGCTGAGTGCAAAGCGCCGAGATGCTGAGTGCGAAGCGCCGAGACGCTGAATGCAAAGAGCCGAGACGCTGAGTGCGAGACGCTGAGACGCTGAGCGCGAGGCGCTGAGACGCTGAGCGCGAGATGCTGAGTTCAAAGCGCCGAGATGCTGAGTGCGAGACGCTGAGGGCGAGATGCTGAGACGCTGAGTGCGAGGTGCTGAGACGCTGAGTGCGAGGCGCTGAGAATCAGAGTGCGGGGCACTGAAGCGCTGAGTGCGAGGCACGGAGTGCGAGGCGCTGAGACGCTGAGTGCGAGGCGCTGAGACGCTGAGTGCGAGGCGCTGAGACGCTGAGTGCGAGGCGCTGAGACGCTGAGTGCGAGGCGCTGAGACGCTGAGTGCGAGGCGCTGAGACGCTGAGTGCGAGGCGCTGAGACGCTGAGTGCGAGGCGCTGCGACGCTCAGTGCGATTCGCTGAGGGCGAGACGCTGAGACGCTGAGCTCGAGGCGCTGAGACGCTGAGTGCGAGGCGCTGAGAATCAGAGTGCGGGGCACTGAAGCGCTGAGTGCGAGGCGCGGAGTGCGAGGTGCTGAGACGCTGAGTGCGAGACGCTGAGACGCTGAGCGCGAGGCGCTGAGTGCGAGGCGCTGAGACGCTGAGCGCGAGGCGCTGAGTGCGAGGCGCTGAGACGCTGAGTGCGAGGCGCTGAGTGCGAGGTGCTGAGACGCTGAGTGCGAGACGCTGAGACGCTGAGCGCGAGGCGCTCAGTGCGAGGTGCTGAGACGCTGAGCGCGAGGCGCTGAGTGCGAGGCGCTGAGACGCTGAGCGCGAGGCACTGAGTGCGAGGCGCTGAGACGCTGAGTGCGAGGCGCTGAGACGCTGAGTGCGAGGCGCTGAGACGCTGAGTGCGAGGAGCTGAGACGCTGAGTGCGAGTCGAAGAGACGCTGAGGCAAAGCGCCGAGATGCTGAGTGCACGACGCCGAGATGCTGAGTGCGAGGCACTGAGACGCTGAGTGCAAAGCGCTGAGACGCTGAGGGCGAGACGCTGAGGGCGAGGCACTGAGACGCTGAGTGCGAGGCGCTGAGACGCTGAGTGCGAGGCGCTGAGACGCTGAGTGCGAGGCGCTGAGACGCTGAGTGCGAGGCGCTGAGACGCTGAGTGCGAGGCGCTGAGACGCTGAGTGCGAGGCGCTGCGACGCTCAGTGCGATTCGCTGAGGGCGAGACGCTGAGACGCTGAGCTCGAGGCGCTGAGACGCTGAGTGCGAGGCGCTGAGACGCTGAGTGCGAGGCGCTGAGAATCAGAGTGCGGGGCACTGAAGCGCTGAGTGCGAGGCGCGGAGTGCGAGGTGCTGAGACGCTGAGCGCGAGACGCTGAGACGCTGAGCGCGAGGCGCTGAGTGCGAGGCGCTGAGACGCTGAGCGCGAGGCGCTGAGTGCGAGGCGCTGAGACGCTGAGCGCGAGGCGCTGAGTGCGAGGTGCTGAGACGCTGAGCGCGAGGCGCTCAGTGCGAGGTGCTGAGACGCTGAGCGCGAGGCGCTGAGCGCGAGGCGCTGAGTGCGAGGCGCTGAGACGCTGAGCGCGAGGCGCTGAGTGCGAGGCGCTGAGACGCTGAGTGCGAGGCGCTGAGACGCTGAGTGCGAGGCGCTGAGAAGCTGAGTGCGAGTCGCTGAGACGCTGAGGCAAAGCGCCGAGATGCTGAGTGCACGACGCCGAGATGCTGAGTGCGAGGCAATGAGACGCTGAGTGCAAAGCGCTGAGACGCTGAGGGCGAGACGCTGAGGGCGAGGCACTGAGACGCTGAGTGCGAGGCGCTGAGACGCTGAGTGCGAGGCGCTGAGACGCTGAGTGCGAGGCGCTGCGACGCTGAGTGCGATTCGCTGAGGGCGAGACGCTGAGACGCTGAGCTCGAGGCGCTGAGACGCTGAACGCGAGGCGCTGAGACGCTGAGCGCGAGGCGCTGAGACGCTGAGCGCGAGGCGCTGAGTGCGAGGCGCTGAGACGCTGAGTGCGAGGCGCTGAGACGCTGAGTGCGAGGCGCTGAGACGCTGAGTGCGAGGCGCTGAGACGCTGAGTGCGAGGCGCTGAGACGCTGAGTGCGAGGCTCTGAGACTCAGAGTTCGAGACGCTGAGGGCGAGGTGCTGCGACGCTGAGGGCGAGGCGCTCAGACGCTGAGCGCGAGATGCTGAGTTCAAAGCGCCGAGATGCTGAGTGCGAGACGCTGAGGGCGAGATGCTGAGACGCTGAGTGCGAGGTGCTGAGACGCTGAGTGCGAGGCGCTGAGAATCAGAGTGCGGGGCACTGAAGCGCTGAGTGCGAGGCACGGAGTGCGAGGCGCTGAGACGCTGAGTGCGAGGCGCTGAGACGCTGAGTGCGAGGCGCTGCGACGCTCAGTGCGATTCGCTGAGGGCGAGACGCTGAGACGCTGAGCTCGAGGCGCTGAGACGCTGAGTGCGAGGCGCTGAGTGCGAGGTGCTGAGACGCTGAGTGCGAGGCGCTGAGACGCTGAGTGCGAGGCGCTGAGACGCTGAGTGCGAGGCGCTGAGACGCTGAGTGCGAGGCGCTGAGACGCTGAGTGCGAGGCGCTGAGACGCTGAGGGCGAGGCGCTGAGACGCTGAGTTCGAGGCGCTGAGTGCGAGGCGCTGAGACGCTGAGACGCTGAGCGCAAAGCGCGAGATGCTGAGTGCAAGGCGCCGAGATGCTGAGTGCAAGACGCTGAGTGCGAGGCGCTGAGACGCTGAGTGCGAGGCGCTGAGACGCTGAGTGCGAGGCGCTGAGACGCTGAGTGCGAGGCGCTGAGACTCTGAGTGCGAGACGCTGAGACGCTGAGTGCGAGGAGCTGAGACGCTGAGTGCGAGGCGCTGAGACACTGAGTGCGAGGCACTGAGACGCTGAGGGCGAGGCGCTGAGACGCTGAGGGCGAGGCGCTGAGACGCTGAGTGCGAGGCGCTGAGACGCTGAATGCGAGGCGCTGAGACGCTGAGTGCGAGGCGCTGAGTGCGAGGCGCTGAGACTCAGAGTGCGAGGCGCTGAGACTCAGAGTGCGAGGCGCTGAGACTCAGAGTGCGAGGCGCTGAGACTCAGAGTGCGATGCGCTGAAGCGCTGAGGGCGAGGAGCTGAGACGCTGAGTGCGAGGCGCTGAGTGCGAGGCGCTGCGACGCTGAGTCCGAGTCGCTGAGGGCGAGGCGCTGAGACGCTGAGTGCGAGGTTCTGAGACGCTGAGTGCAAAGCGCTGAAACGCTGAGTGCGAGACGCTGTGGGCGAGGCGCTGAGACGCTGAGTGCGAGGCGCTGAGACGCTGAATGTGAAGCGCTGAGACGCTGAGTGCGAGGCGCTGAGGGCGAGGCGCTGAGTGCGAGGCGCTGAGACGGCGAGTGCGAGGCGCTGAGATGGCGAGTGCGAGGCGCTGCGACGCTGAGTGCGAGGCGCTGCGACGCTGAGTGCGAGGCGCTGCGACGCTGAGTGCGAGGCGCTGAGACACTGAGTGCGAGGCGCTGATGTCCTGAGGCGCTGAGTTCAAGGCGGAGTGCGAGGTGCTGAGTGCGAGGCGCTGAATGCGCGGCGCTGAGACGCCGAGTGCGAGGCGCTGCGACTCTGAGTGCGAGTCGCAGAGGGCGAGGTGCTGAGGGCGAGGCACTGAGACGCTGAGCTCGAGTCGCTGAGACTCTGAGCGTGAGGCGCTGAGACACTGAGTGCAAACGCCAAGATGCTGAGTGCAAGACGCTGAGTGCGAGACGCTGAGTGCGAGGCGCTGAGACGCTGAGTGCGAGGCGCTGAGACGCTGAGTGCGAGGCGCTGAGACGCTGAGTGCGAGACGCTGAGTGCGAGGCGCTGAGGTGCTGAGTGCGAGGCGCTGAGGCGCTGAGTGCGAGGCGCTGAGGCGCTGAGTGCGAGGCGCTGAGGCGCTGAGTGCGATTCGCTGAGGGCGAGACGCTGAGACGCTGAGGTCGAGTCGCTGAGACGCTGAGCTCGAGGTGCTGAGACGCTGAGCTGGAGGCGCTGAGACGCTGAGTGCGAGGCGCTGAAACGCTGAGCGCGAGGCGCTGAGATGCTTAGTGCGAGGCACTGAGACACTGAGACGCTGAGTGCAAAGCGCCGAGATGCTGAGTGCAAGGCGCCAAGAGGCTGAGTGCGAGGCACTGAGATGCGGAGTGCGAGGCGCTCAGACGCTGAGTATGAGGCGCTGAGACGCTGAGTGCGAGGCGCTGAGACGCTGAGTGCGAGGCGCTGAGACGCTGAGTGCGAGGTGCTGCGACGCTGAGTGCGATTCGCTGAGGGCGAGACGCTGAGCTCGATGCGCTGAGACGCTGAGCTCGATGCGCTGAGACGCTGAGCGCGAGGCGCTGAGACGCTGAGCGCGAGGCGCTGAGACGCTGAGCGCGAGGCGCTGAGGCGCTGAGTGCGAGGCGCTGCGACGCTGAGTGCGATTCGCTGAGGGCGAGACGCTGAGACGCTGAGCTCGAGGCGCTGAGACGCTGAGCGCGAGGCGCTGAGACGCTGAGCGCGAGGCGCTGAGACGCTGAGCGCGAGGCGCTGAGACGCTGAGCTCGAGGCGCTGAGTGCGAGGCGCTGAGACGCGGAGTGCGAGGCGCTGAGACGCTGAGTGCGAGGCGCTGAGACGCTGAGTGCGAGGCGCTGAGACGCTGAGGCAAAGCGCCAAGATGCGGAGTGCACGACGCCGAGATGCTGAGTGCGAGGCACTGAGACGCTGAGTGCAAAGCGCTGAGACGCTGAGGGCGAGACGCTGAGTGCGAGGCGCTGAGTGCGAGGCGCTGAGACGCTGATTGCGGGTCGCTGAGGGGCTGATTGCGGGTCGCTGAGGCGCTGATTGCGAGGCGCTGAGACGCTGAGTGCGAGGCGCTGAGAGGCTGAGTGCGAGGCGCTGAGAGGCTGAGTGCGAGGCGCTGAGACGCTGAGTGCGAGGCGCTGAGACGCTGAGTGCGAGGCGCTGCGACGCTGAGTGCGAGTCGCTGAGTGCGAGGCGCTGAGACGCTGAGCTCGAGTCGCTGAGACTCTGAGCGCGAGGCGCTGAGACGCTGAGTGCAAAGCGCCGAAATGCTGAGTGCGAAGCGCCGAGACGCTGAATGCAAAGAGCCGAGACGCTGAGTGCGAGACGCTGAGACGCTGAGTGCGAGGCGCTGAGTGCGAGGCGCTGAGACGCTGAGACGCTGAGTGCGAGGCGCTGAGACGCTGAGTGCGAGGCGCTGAGACGCTGAGTGTGAGGCGCTGCGACGCTGAGTGCGAGGCGCTGCGACGCTGAGTGCGAGGCGCTGCGACGCTGAGTGCGAGGCGCTGCGACGCTGAGTGCGAGGCGCTGAGACGCTGAGTGCGAGGCGCTGCGATGCTGTGTGCGAGTCGCTGAGTGCGAGGCGCTGAGATGCTGAGCTCGAGTCGCTGAGACTCTGAGCGCGAGGCGCTGAGACGCTGAGTACGAGACGCTGAGACGCTGAGTGCAAAGCGCCGAGACGCTGAGTGCGAAGCGCCGAGACGCTGAATGCAAAGAGCCGAGACGCTGAGTGCGAGACGCTGAGACGCTGAGTGCGAGGCGCTGAGTGCGAGGCACTGAGACGCTGAGTGCGAGGCGCTGAGACGCTGAGTGCGAGGCGCTGAGACGCTGAGGGCGAGGAGCTGAGACGCTGAGTGCGACGCGCTGAGTGCGAGGCGCTGCGACGCTGAGTCCGAGTTGCTGAGGGCGAGGCGCTGAGACGCTGAGTGCGAGGCGCTGAGACGCTGAGTGCGAGGCGCTGAGACGCTGAGTGCGAGGAGCTGAGACGCTGAGTGCGAGGCACTGAGTGCGAGGCTCTGCGACGCTGAGTGCGAGTCGCTGAGGGTGAGTCGCTGAGACGCTGAGCTCGAGTCGCTGAGACGCTGAGCTCGAGTCGCTGAATGCGTGGCACTGAGACGCTGAGTGCGAGGAGCTGAGACGCTGAGTGCGAGGCGCTGAATGCGTGGCACTGAGAAGCTGAGTGCGATTAGCTGAGACGCTGAGTGCGAGGCGCTGCGACGCTGAGTGCGAGTCGCAGAGTGCGAGTCGCAGAGGGCGAGGCGCTGAGGGCGAGGTGCTGAGACGCTGAGCTCGAGTCGCTGAGACGCTGAGCTCGAGTCGCTGAGACTCTGAGCGCTAGGCGCTGAGACACTGAGTGCAAGGCGCTGAGATGCTGAGTGCGAGGCGCTGAGACGCTGAGGGCGAGACGCTGAGGGCGAGACGCTGAGGGCGAGGCGCTGAGTGCGAGGTGCTGAGACGATTGCGGGTCGCTGAGGCGCTGATTGCGAGGCGCTGAGATGCTGAGTGCGAGGCGCTGAGACGCTGATTGCGAGGATCTGAGACGCTGAGTTCGAGGCGCTGAGTGCGAGGCGCTGAGACGCTGAGTGCGAGGCGCTGAGACGCTGAGTGCGAGGCGCTGCGACGCTGAGTGCAAGGCGCCGAGATGCTGAGTGTGAGGAGCTGAGACGCTGAGTGGTAAGCGCTGAGATGCTGAGTGCGAGACGCTGAGTGCGAGGCGCTGAGGGCGAGGCGCTGAGTGCGAGGTGCTGAGACGATTGCGGGTCGCTGAGGCGCTGATTGCGAGGCGCTGAGATGCTGAGTGCGAGGCGCTGAGACGCTGATTGCGAGGATCTGAGACGCTGAGTTCGAGGCGCTGAGTGCGAGGCGCTGAGACGCTGAGTGCGAGGCGCTGAGACGCTGAGTGCGAGGCGCTGCGACGCTGAGTGCAAGGCGCCGAGATGCTGAGTGTGAGGAGCTGAGACGCTGAGTGGTAAGCGCTGAGATGCTGAGTGCGAGACGCTGAGTGCGAGGCGCTGAGACGCTGAGTGCGAGGCGCTGAGACGCTGAGTGCGAGGCGCTGAGACACAGTGCGAGGCGCTGAAACTCAGAGTGCAAGGCTCTGAGACTCAGAGTGCGAGGCTCTGAGACTCAGAGTGCGAGGCGCTGAGACTCAGAGTGCGAGACGCTGAGACGCTGAGATCGAGGCGCTGAGACGCTGATTTCGAGGCGCTGAGTGCGAGGCGCTGAGACGCTGAGACGCTGAGCGCAAAGCACGAGATGCTGAGTGCAAGGCGCCGAGATGCTGAGTGCAAGACGCTGAGTGCGAGGCGCTGAGACGCTGAGTGCGAGGCGCTGAGACGCTGAGTGCGAGGCGCTGAGACGCTGAGTGCGAGGCGCTGAGACGCTGAGTGCGAGGAGCTGAGACGCTGAGTGCGAGGCGCTGAGACGCTGAGTGCGAGGCGCTGAGACGCTGAGTGCGAGACGCTGAGACGCTGAGGGCGAGGCGCTGAGACGCTGAGGGCGAGGCGCTGAGACGCTGAGTGCGAGGCGCTGAGATGCTGAGTGCGAGGAGCTGAGGTCCTGAGACGCTGAGTTCAAGGCACTGAGTGCGAGGCGCTGAGACGCTGAATGCAAGGCGCTGACACGCTGAGTGCGAGGCGCTGAGTGCGAGGCGCTGAGACTCAGAGTGCGAGGCGCTGAGACTCAGAGTGCGAGGCGCTGAGACTCAGAGTGCGAGGCGCTGAAGCGCTGAGGGTGAGGAGCTGAGACGCTGAGTGCGAGGCGCTGAGTGCGAGGCGCTGAAGCGCTGAGGGCGAGGAGCTGAGACGCTGAGTGCAAAGCGCTGAAACGCTGAGTGCGAGACGCTGTGGGCGAGGCGCTGAGAAGCTGAGTGCGAGGCGCTGAGACGCTGAATGTGAAGCGCTGAGACGCTGAGTGCGAGGCGCTGAGGGCGAGGCGCTGAGTGCGAGGCGCTGAGACGGCGAGTGCGAAGCGCTGCGCCGCTGAGTGCGAGGCGCTGCGACGCTGAGTGCGAGGCGCTGCGACGCTGAGTGCGAGGCGCTGCGACGCTGAGTGCGAGGCGCTGAGACGCTGAGTGCGAGGCGCTGATGTCCTGAGGCGCTGAGTGTAAGGCGGAGTGCGAGGTGCTGAGTGCGAGGCGCTGAGACTCAGAGTGCGAGGCGCTGAGACTCAGAGTGCGAGGCGCTGAGACTCAGAGTGCGAGGCGCTGAAGCGCTGAGGGCGAGGAGCTGAGACGCTGAGTGCGAGGCGCTGAGTGCGAGGCGCTGCGACGCTGAGTCCGAGTCGCTGAGGGCGAGGCGCTGAGACGCTGAGTGTGAGGTTCTGAGACGCTGAGTGCAAGGCGCTGAAACGCTGAGTGCGAGACGCTGTGGGCGAGGCGCTGAGACGCTGAGTGCGAGGCGCTGAGACGCTGAATGTGAAGCGCTGAGACGCTGAGTGCGAGGCGCTGAGGGCGAGGCGCTGAGTGCGAGGCGCTGAGACGGCGAGTGCGAGGCGCTGCGACGCTGAGTGCGAGGCGCTGCGACGCTGAGTGCGAGGCGCTGCGACGCTGAGTGCGAGGCGCTGAGACACTGAGTGCGAGGCGCTGATGTCCTGAGGCGCTGAGTTCAAGGCGGAGTGCGAGTTGCTGAGTGCGAGGCGCTGAATGCGTGGCGCTGAGACGCCGAGTGCGAGGCGCTGCGACTCTGAGTGCGAGTCGCAGAGGGCGAGGTGCTGAGGGCGAGGCACTGAGACGCTGAGCTCGAGTCGCTGAGACTCTGAGCGCGAGGCGCTGAGACACTGAGTGCAAAGCGCCAAGATGCTGAGTGCAAGACGCTGAGTGCGAGACGCTGAGTGCGAGGCGCTGAGACGCTGAGTGCAAAGCGCTGAGACGCTGAGTGCGAGATGCTGAGTGCGAGGCGCTGAGACGCTGAGTGCGAGGCGCTGAGGCGCTGAGTGCGAGGCGCTGAGGCGCTGAGTGCGAGGCGCTGAGGCGCTGAGGCGCTGAGTGCGAGGCGCTGAATGCGTGGCGCTGCGACGCTGAGTGCGATTCGCTGAGGGCGAGACGCTGAGACGCTGAGGTCGAGTCGCTGAGACGCTGAGCTCGAGGTGCTGAGACGCTGAGCTGGAGGCGCTGAGACGCTGAGCGCGAGGCGCTGAAATGCTGAGCGCGAGGCGCTGAGATGCTTAGTGCGAGGCACTGAGACACTGAGACGCTGAGTGCAAAGCGCCGAGATGCTGAGTGCAAGGCGCCGAGATGCTGAGGGCGAGGCACTGAGATGCGGAGTGCGAGGCGCTGAGACGCTGAGTATGAGGCGCTGAGACGCTGAGTAAGAGGCGCTGAGACGCTGAGTGCGAGGCGCTGCGACGCTGAGTGCGATTCGCTGAGGGCGAGGCGCTGAGACGATGAGCGCGAGGCGCTGAGACGCTGAGCGCGAGGCGCTGAGACGCTGAGCGCGAGGCGCTGAGACGCTGAGCGCGAGGCTCTGAGACTCAGAGTGCGAGACGCTGAGGGCGAGGTGCTGCGACGCTGAGGGCGAGGTGCTGCGACGCTGAGGGCGAGGCGCTGAGACGCTGAGCGCGAGATGCTGAGTTCAAAGCGCCGAGATGCTGAGTGCGAGACGCTGAGGGCGAGATGCTGAGACGCTGAGTGCGAGGTGCTGAGACGCTGAGTGCGAGGCGCTGAGAATCAGAGTGCGGGGCACTGAAGCGCTGAGTGCGAGGCACGGAGTGCGAGGCGCTGAGACGCTGAGTGCGAGGCGCTGAGACGCTGAGTGCGAGGCGCTGAGACGCTGAGTGCGAGGCGCTGAGACGCTGAGTGCGAGGCGCTGAGACGATGAGTGCGAGGCGCTGCGACGCTCAGTGCGATTCGCTGAGGGCGAGACGCTGAGACGCTGAGCTCGAGGCGCTGAGACGCTGAGTGCGAGGCGTTGAGACGCTGAGTGCGAGGCGCTGAGAATCAGAGTGCGGGGCACTGAAGCGCTGAGTGCGAGGCGCGGAGTGCGAGGTGCTGAGACGCTGAGTGCGAGGTGCTGAGACGCTGAGTGCGAGACGCTGAGACTCTGTGCGCGAGGCGCTGAGACACTGAGTGCAAACGCCAAGATGCTGAGTGCAAGACGCTGAGTGCGAGACGCTGAGTGCGAGGCGCTGAGACGCTGAGTGCAAAGCGCTGAGACGCTGAGTGCGAGACGCTGAGTGCGAGGCGCTGAGACGCTGAGTGCGAGGCGCTGAGGCGCTGAGTGCGAGGCGCTGAGGCGCTGAGTGCGAGGCGCTGAGGCGCTGAGTGCGAGGCGCTGAGGCGCTGAGGCGCTGAGTGCGAGGCGCTGAATGCGTGGCGCTGCGACGCTGAGTGCGATTCGCTGAGGGCGAGACGCTGAGACGCTGAGGTCGAGTCGCTGAGACGCTGAGCTCGAGGTGCTGAGACGCTGAGCTGGAGGCGCTAAGACGCTGAGCGCGAGGCGCTGAAACGCTGAGCGCGAGGCGCTGAGATGCTTAGTGCGAGGCACTGAGACACTGAGACGCTGAGTGCAAAGCGCCGAGATGCTGAGTGCAAGGCGCCGAGATGCTGAGTGCGAGGCGCTGAGACGCGGAGTGCGAGGCGCTGAGACGCTGAGTACGAGGCGCTGAGACGCTGAGTGCGAGGCGCTGAGACGCTGAGTGCGAGGCGCTGAGACGCTGAGTGCGAGGCGCTGAGACGCTGAGTGCGAGGCGCTGAGACGCTGAGTGCGAGGCGCTGCGACGCTGAGTGCGATTCGCTGAGGGCGAGACGCTGAGACGCTGAGCTCGATGCGCTGAGACGCTGAGCGCGAGGCGCTGAGACGCTGAGCACGAGGCGCTGAGGCGCTGAGTGCGAGGCGCTGCGACGCTGAGTGCGATTCGCTGAGGGCGAGACGCTGAGACGCTGAGCGCGAGGCGCTGAGACGCTGAGCGCGAGGCGCTGAGACGCTGAGCGCGAGGCGCTGAGACGCTGAGCGCGAGGCGCTGAGACGCTGAGCGCGAGGCGCTGAGACGCTGAGCGCGAGGCGCTGCGACGCTGAGTGCGAGTCGCTGAGTGCGAGGCGCTGAGACGCTGAGCTCGAGTCGCTGAGACTCTGAGCGCGAGGCGCTGAGACGCTGAGTGCAAAGCGCCGAGATGCTGAGTGCGAAGCGCCGAGACGCTGAATGCAAAGAGCCGAGACGCTGAGTGCGAGACGCTGAGACGCTGAGTGCGAGGCGCTGAGTGCGAGGCACTGAGACGCTGAGTGCGAGGCGCTGCGACGCTGAGTGCGAGGCGCTGCGACGCTGAGTGCGAGGCGCTGCGACGCTGAGTGCCAGGCGCTGCGACGCTGTGTGCAAGTCGCTGAGTGCGAGGCGTTGAGATGCTGAGCTCGAGTCGCTGAGACTCTGAGCGCGAGGCGCTGAGACGCTGAGTACGAGACGCTGAGACGCTGAGTGCAAAGCGCCGAGATGCTGAGTGCGAAGCGCCGAGACGCTGAATGCAAAGAGCCGAGACGCTGAGTGCGAGACGCTGAGACGCTGAGTGCGAGGCGCTGAGACGCTGAGTGCGAGGCGCTGAGACGCTGAGTGCGAGGCGCTGAAGCGCTGAGGGCGAGGAGCTGAGACGCTGAGTGCGAGGCGCTGAGTGCGAGGCGCTGCGACGCTGAGTCCGAGTTGCTGAGGGCGAGGCGCTGAGACGCTGAGTGCGAGGCGCTGAGACGCTGAGTGCGAGGCGCTGAGACGCTGAGTGCGAGGAGCTGAGACGCTGAGTGCGAGGCACTGAGTGCGAGGCGCTGCGACGCTGAGTGCGAGTCGCTGAGGGTGAGTCGCTGAGACTCTGAGCTCGAGTCGCTGAGACGCTGAGCTCGAGTCGCTGAGACGCTGAGCTCGAGTCGCTGAATGCGTGGCACTGAGACGCTGAGTGCGATTAGCTGAGACGCTGAGTGCGAGGCGCTGCGACGCTGAGTGCGAGTCGCAGAGGGCGAGGCGCTGAGGGCGAGGTGCTGAGACGCTGAGCTCGAGTCGCTGAGAGGCTGAGCTCGAGTCGCTGAGACTCTGAGCGCGAGGCGCTGAGACACTGAGTGCAAGGCGCTGAGATGCTGAGTGCGAGGCGCTGAGACGCTGAGGGCGAGACGCTGAGGGCGAGGCGCTGAGTGCGAGGTGCTGAGACGATTGCGGGTCGCTGAGGCGCTGATTGCGAGGCGCTGAGACGCTGAGTGCGAGGCGCTGAGACGCTGATTGCGAGGATCTGAGACGCTGAGTTCGAGGCGCTGAGTGCGAGGCACTGAGACGCTGAGTGCGAGGCGCTGCGACGCTGAGTGCAAGGCGCCGAGATGCTGAGTGTGAGGAGCTGAGACGCTGAGTGCTAAGCGCTGAGATGCTGAGTGCGAGACGCTGAGGGCGAGGCGCTGAGACGCTGAGTGCGAGGCGCTGAGACGCTGAGTGCGAGGCGCTGAGACACAGTGCGAGGCACTGAAACTCAGAGTGCGAGGCTCTGAGACTCAGAGTGCGAGGCTCTGAGACTCAGAGTGCGAGGCTCTGAGACTCAGAGTGCGAGGCTCTGAGACTCAGAGTGCGAGACGCTGAGACGCTGAGATCGAGGCGCTGAGACGCTGAGTTCGAGGCGCTGAGTGCGAGGCGCTGAGACGCTGAGACGCTGAGCGCAAAGCGCGAGATGCTGAGTGCAAGGCGCCGAGATGCTGAGTGCAAGACGCTGAGTGCGAGGCGCTGAGACGCTGAGTGCGAGGCGCTGAGACGCTGAGTGCGAGGCGCTGAGATGCTGAGTGCGAGGCGCTGAGACGCTGAGTGCGAGACGCTGAGACGCTGAGTGCGAGGAGCTGAGACGCTGAGTGCGAGGCGCTGAGACGCTGAGTGCGAGGCGCTGAGACGCTGAGTGCGAGGCGCTGAGACGCTGAGTGCGAGGCGCTGAGACGCTGAGGGCGAGGCGCTGAGACGCTGAGGGCAAGGCGCTGAGATGCTGAGTGCGAGGCGCTGAGGTCCTGAGACGCTGAGTTCAAGGCACTGAGTGCGAGGCGCTGAGACGCTGAATGCAAGGCGCTGAGACGCTGAGTGCGAGGCGCTGAGTGCGAGGCGCTGAGACTCAGAGTGCGAGGCGCTGAGACTCAGAGTGCGAGGCGCTGAGACTCAGAGCGCGAGGCGCTGAAGCGCTGAGGGCGAGGAGCTGAGACGCTGAGTGCAAAGCGCTGAAACGCTGAGTGCGAGACGCTGTGGGCGAGGCGCTGAGAAGCTGAGTGCGAGGCGCTAAGACGCTGAATGTGAAGCGCTGAGACGCTGAGTGCGAGGCGCTGAGGGCGAGGCGCTGAGTGCGAGGCGTTGAGACGGCGAGTTCGAGGCGCTGCGCCGCTGAGTGCGAGGCGCTGCGACGTTGAGTGCGAGACGCTGAGACGCTGAGTGCGAGGAGCTGAGACGCTGAGTGCGAGGCGCTGAGATGCTGAGTGCGAGGCGCTGAGACGCTGAGTGCGAGGCGCTGAGACGCTGAGGGCGAGGCGCTGAGACGCTGAGGGCGAGGCGCTGAGACGCTGAGGGCGAGGCGCTGAGATGCTGAGTGCGAGGCGCTGAGGTCCTGAGACGCTGAGTTCAAGGCACTGAGTGCGAGGCGCTGAGACGCTGAATGCAAGGCGCTGAGACGCTGAGTGCGAGGCGCTGAGTGCGAGGCGCTGAGACTCAGAGTGCGAGGCGCTGAGACTCAGAGTGCGAGGCGCTGAGACTCAGAGTGCGAGGCGCTGAAGCGCTGAGGGCGAGGAGCTGAGACGCTGAGTGCAAAGCGCTGAAACGCTGAGTGCGAGACGCTGTGGGCGAGGCGCTGAGAAGCTGAGTGCGAGGCGCTGAGACGCTGAATGTGAAGCGCTGAGACGCTGAGTGCGAGGCGCTGAGGGCGAGGCGCTGAGTGCGAGGCGTTGAGACGGCGAGTGCGAGGCGCTGCGCCGCTCAGTGCGAGGCGCTGCGACGCTGAGTGCGAGGCGCTGCGACGCTGAGTGCGAGGCGCTGAGACACTGAGTGCGAGGCGCTGATGTCCTGAGGCGCTGAGTGTAAGGCGGAGTGCGAGGTGCTGAGTGCGAGGCGCTGAGACTCAGAGTGCGAGGCGCTGAGACTCAGAGTGCGAGGCGCTGAAGCGCTGAGGGCGAGGAGCTGAGACGCTGAGTGCGAGGCGCTGAGTGCGAGGCGCTGCGACGCTGAGTCCGAGTCGCTGAGGGCGAGGCGCTGAGACGCTGAGTGCGAGGTTCTGAGACGCTGAGTGCAAAGCGCTGAAACGCTGAGTGCGAGACGCTGTGGGCGAGGCGCTGAGACGCTGAGTGCGAGGCGCTGAGACGCTGAATGTGAAGCGCTGAGACGCTGAGTGCGAGGCGCTGAGGGCGAGGCGCTGAGTGCGAGGCGCTGAGACGGCGAGTGCGAGGCGCTGCGACGCTGAGTGCGAGGCGCTGAGACACTGAGTGCGAGGTGCTGATGTCCTGAGGCGCTGAGTTCAAGGCGGAGTGCGAGTTGCTGAGTGCGAGGCGCTGAATGCGTGGCGCTGAGACGCCGAGTGCGAGGCGCTGCGACTCTGAGTGCGAGTCGCAGAGGGCGAGGTGCTGAGGGCGAGGCACTGAGACGCTGAGCTTGAGTCGCTGAGACTCTGAGCGCGAGGCGCTGAGACACTGAGTGCAAAGCGCCAAGACGCTGAGTGCGAGACGCTGAGTGCGAGGCGCTGAGACGCTGAGTGCAAAGCGCTGAGACGCTGAGTGCGAGACGCTGAGTGCGAGGCGCTGAGACGCTGAGTGCGAGGCGCTGAGGCGCTGAGTGCGAGGCGCTGAGGCGCTGAGTGCGAGGCGCTGAGTGCGAGGCGCTGAGGCGCTGAGGCGCTGAGTGCGAGGCGCTGAATGCGTGGCGCTGCGACGCTGAGTGCGATTCACTGAGGGCGAGACGCTGAGACGCTGAGGTCGAGTCGCTGAGACGCTGAGCTCGAGGTGCTGAGACCCTGAGATCGAGGTGCTGAGACGCTGAGCGCGAGGCGCGGAGACGCTGAGCGCGAGGCGCTGAGATGCTTAGTGCGAGGCTCTGAGACGCTGAGACGCTGAGTGCAAAGCGCCGAGATGCTGAGTGCAAGGCGCCGAGATGCTGAGTGCGAGGCGCTGATGTCCTGAGGCGCTGAGTTCAAGGCGGAGTGCGAGTTGCTGAGTGCGAGGCGCTGAATGCGTGGCGCCGAGACGCCGAGTGCGAGGCGCTGCGACTCTGAGTGCGAGTCGCAGAGGGCGAGGTGCTGAGGGCGAGGCACTGAGACGCTGAGCTCGAGTCGCTGAGACTCTGAGCGCGAGGCGCTGAGACACTGAATGCAAAGCGCCAAGATGCTGAGTGCAAGACGCTGAGTGCGAGACGCTGAGTGCGAGGCGCTGAGACGCTGAGTGCAAAGCGCTGAGACGCTGAGTGCGAGACGCTGAGTGCGAGGCGCTGAGGCGCTGAGTGCGAGGCGCTGAGGCGCTGAGTGCGAGGCGCTGAGGCGCTGAGTGCGAGGCGCTGAGAATCAGAGTGCGGGGCACTGAAGCACTGAGTGCGAGGCGCGGAGTGCGAGGTGCTGAGACGCTGAGTGCGAGACACTGAGACGCTGAGCGCGAGGCGCTGAGTGCGAGGCGCTGAGACGCTGAGCGCGAGGCGCTGAGTGCGAGGCGCTGAGACGGCGAGTGCGAGGCGCTGCGACGCTGAGTGCGAGGCGCTGAGACACTGAGTGCGAGGCGCTGATGTCCTGAGGCGCTGAGTTAAAGGCGGAGTGCGAGTTGCTGAGTGCGAGGCGCTGAATGCGTGGCGCTGAGACGCCGAGTGCGAGGCGCTGCGACTCTGAGTGCGAGTCGCAGAGGGCGAGGTGCTGAGGGCGAGGCACTGAGACGCTGAGCTCGAGTCGCTGAGACTCTGAGCGCGAGGCGCTGAGACACTGAGTGCAAAGCGCCAAGATGCTGAGTGCAAGACGCTGAGTGCGAGACGCTGAGTGCGAGGCGCTGAGACGCTGAGTGCAAAGCGCTGAGACGCTGAGTGCGAGACGCTGAGTGCGAGGCGCTGAGACGCTGAGTGCGAGGCGCTGAGGCGCTGAGGCGCTGAGTGCGAGGCGCTGAATGCGTGGCGCTGCGACGCTGAGTGCGATTCGCTGAGGGCGAGACGCTGAGACGCTGAGGTCGAGTCGCTGAGACGCTGAGCTCGAGGTGCTGAGACGCTGAGCTGGAGGCGCTGAGACGCTGAGCGCGAGGCGCTGAAATGCTGAGCGCGAGGCGCTGAGATGCTTAGTGCGAGGCACTGAGACACTGAGACGCTGAGTGCAAAGCGCCGAGATGCTGAGTGCAAGGCGCAGAGATGCTGAGTGCGAGGCACTGAGATGCGGAGTGCGAGGCGCTGAGACGCTGAGTATGAGGCGCTGAGACGCTGAGTGCGAGGCGCTGAGACGCTGAGTGCGAGGCGCTGAGACGCTGAGTGCGAGGCGCTGAGACGCTGAGTGCGAGGCGCTGCGACGCTGAGTGCGATTCGCTGAGGGCGAGACGCTGAGACGCTGAGCTCGATGCGCTGAGACGCTGAGCGCGAGGCGCTGAGACGCTGAGCGCGAGGCGCTGAGACGCTGAGCGCGAGGCGCTGCGACGCTGAGTGCGAGGCGCTGAGACACTGAGTGCAAAGCGCCAAGATGCTGAGTGCAAGACGCTGAGTGCGAGACGCTGAGTGCGAGGCGCTGAGACGCTGAGTGCAAAGCGCTGAGACGCTGAGTGCGAGACGCTGAGTGCGAGGCGCTGAGACGCTGAGTGCGAGGCGCTGAGGCGCTGAGGCGCTGAGTGCGAGGCGCTGAATGCGTGGCGCTGCGACGCTGAGTGCGATTCGCTGAGGGCGAGACGCTGAGACGCTGAGGTCGAGTCGCTGAGACGCTGAGCTCGAGGTGCTGAGACGCTGAGCTGGAGGCGCTGAGACGCTGAGCGCGAGGCGCTGAAATGCTGAGCGCGAGGCGCTGAGATGCTTAGTGCGAGGCACTGAGACACTGAGACGCTGAGTGCAAAGCGCCGAGATGCTGAGTGCAAGGCGCAGAGATGCTGAGTGCGAGGCACTGAGATGCGGAGTGCGAGGCGCTGAGACGCTGAGTATGAGGCGCTGAGACGCTGAGTGCGAGGCGCTGAGACGCTGAGTGCGAGGCGCTGAGACGCTGAGTGCGAGGCGCTGAGACGCTGAGAGCGAGGCGCTGCAACGCTGAGTGCGATTCGCTGAGGGCGAGACGCTGAGACGCTGAGCTCGATGCGCTGAGACGCTGAGCGCGAGGCGCTGAGACGCTGAGCGCGAGGCGCTGAGACGCTGAGCGCGAGGCGCTGCGACGCTGAGTGCGAGGCGCTGCGACGCTGAGTGCGATTCGCTGAGGGCGAGACGCTGAGACGCTGAGCGCGAGGCGCTGAGACGCTGAGCGCGAGGCGCTGAGACGCTGAGCGCGAGGCGCTGAGACGCTGAGCGCGAGGCGCTGAGTGCGAGGAGCTGAGACGCTGAGTGCGAGGCGCTGAGACGCTGAGTGCGAGGCGCTGAGACGCTGAGTGCGAGGCTCTGAGACTCAGAGTTCGAGATGCTGAGGGCGAGGTGCTGCGACGCTGAGGGCGAGGCGCTCAGACGCTGAGCGCGAGATGCTGAGTTCAAAGCGCCGAGATGCTGAGTGCGAGACGCTGAGGGCGAGATGCTGAGACGCTGAGTGCGAGGTGCTGAGACGCTGAGTGCGAGGCGCTGAGAATCAGAGTGCGGGGCACTGAAGCGCTGAGTGCGAGGCACGGAGTGCGAGGCGCTGAGACGCTGAGTGCGAGGCGCTGAGACGCTGAGTGCGAGGCGCTGAGACGCTGAGTGCGAGGCGCTGCGACGCTCAGTGCGATTCGCTGAGGGCGAGACGCTGAGACGCAGAGCTCGAGGCGCTGAGACGCTGAGTGCGAGGCGTTGAGACGCTGAGTGCGAGGCGCTGAGAATCAGAGTGCGGGGCACTGAAGCACTGAGTGCGAGGCGCGGAGTGCGAGGTGCTGAGACGCTGAGTGCGAGACACTGAGACGCTGAGCGCGAGGCGCTGAGTGCGAGGCGCTGAGACGCTGAGCGCGAGGCGCTGAGTGCGAGGCGCTGAGACGCTGAGCGCGAGGCGCTGAGTGCGAGGCGCTGAGTGCGAGGCGCTGAGACGCTGAGTGCGAGGCGCTGAGTGCGAGGTGCTGAGACGCTGAGTGCGAGACGCTGAGACGCTGAGTGCGAGGCGCTGAGTGCGAGGCGCTGAGACGCTGAGCGCGAGTCGCTGAGTGCGAGGCGCTGAGACGCTGAGCGCGAGGCGCTGAGTGCGAGGCGCTGAGACGCTGAGCGCGAGGCGCTGAGTGCGAGGCGCTGAGACGCTGAGCGCGAGGCGCTGAGTGCGAGGCGCTGAGACGCTGAGCGCGAGGCGCTGAGTGCGAGGCGCTGAGACGCTGAGCGCGAGGCGCTGAGTGCGAGGCGCTGAGACGCTGAGTGCGAGGCGCTGAGACGCTGAGCGCGAGGCGCTGAGTGCGAAGAGCTGAGACGCTGAGTGCGAGGCGCTGAGACGCTGAGTGCGAGGCGCTGAGACGCTGAGTGCGAGGCGCTGAGACGCTGAGTGCGAGGCTCTGAGACTCAGAGTGCGAGACGCTGAGGGCGAGGTGCTGCGACGCTGAGGGCGAGGCGCTGAGACGCTGAGCGCGAGATGCTGAATTCAAAGCGCCGAGATGCTGAGTGCGAGACGCTGAGGGCGAGATGCTGAGACGCTGAGTGCGAGGTGCTGAGACGCTGAGTGCGAGGCGCTGAGAATCCGAGTGCGGGGCACTGAAGCGCTGAGTGCGAGGCACGGAGTGCGAGGCGCTGAGACGCTGAGTGCGAGGCGCTGAGACGCTGAGTGCGAGGCGCTGAGACGCTGAGTGCGAGGCGCTGAGACGCTGAGTGCGAGGCGCTGCGACGCTCAGTGCGATTCGCTGAGGGCGAGACGCTGAGACGCTGAGCTCGAGGCGCTGAGACGCTGAGTGCGAGGCGTTGAGACGCTGAGTGCGAGGCGCTGAGAATCAGAGTGCGGGGCACTGAAGCACTGAGTGCGAGGCGCGGAGTGCGAGGTGCTGAGACGCTGAGTGCGAGACACTGAGACGCTGAGCGCGAGGCGCTGAGTGCGAGGCGCTGAGACGCTGAGCGCGAGGCGCTGAGTGCGAGGCGCTGAGACGCTGAGTGCGAGGCGCTGAGGGCGAGGCGCTGAGTGCGAGGCGCTGAGACGGCGAGTGCGAGGCGCTGCGACGCTGAGTGCGAGGCGCTGAGACACTGAGTGCGAGGCGCTGATGTCCTGAGGCGCTGAGTTAAAGGCCGAGTGCTAGTTGCTGAGTGCGAGGCGCTGAATGCGTGGCGCTGAGACGCCGAGTGCGAGGCGCTGCGACTCTGAGTGCGAGTCACAGAGGGCGAGGTGCTGAGCGCGAGGCACTGAGACGCTGAGCTTGAGTCGCTGAGACTCTGAGCGCGAGGCGCTGAGACACTGAGTGCAAAGCGCCAAGATGCTGAGTGCAAGACGCTGAGTGCGAGACGCTGAGTGCGAGGCGTTGAGACGCTGAGTGCAAAGCGCTGAGACGCTGAGTGCGAGACGCTGAGTGCGAGGCGCTGAGACGCTGAGTGCGAGGCGCTGAGGCGCTGAGTGCGAGGCGCTGAGGCGCTGAGGCGCTGAGTGCGAGGCGCTGAATGCGTGGCGCTGCGACGCTGAGTGCGATTCGCTGAGGGCGAGACGCTGAGACGCTGAGGTCGAGTCGCTGAGACGCTGAGCTCGAGGTGCTGAGACGCTGAGCTGGAGGCGCTGAGACGCTGAGCGCGAGGCGCTGAAATGCTGAGCGCGTGGCGCTGAGATGCTTAGTGCGAGGCACTGAGACACTGAGACGCTGAGTGCAAAGCGCCGAGATGCTGAGTGCAAGGCGCAGAGATGCTGAGTGCGAGGCACTGAGATGCGGAGTGCGAGGCGCTGAGACGCTGAGCGCGAGGCGCTGAGACGCTGAGCGCGAGGCGCTGAGACGCTGAGCGCGAGGCGCTGAGTGCGAGGAGCTGAGACACTGAGTGCGAGGCGCTGAGACGCTGAGTGCGAGGCGCTGAGACGCTGAGCGCGAGGCGCTGAGACGCTGAGCGCGAGGCGCTGAGACGCTGAGCGCGAGGCGCTGAGTGCGAGGAGCTGAGACGCTGAGTGCGAGGCGCTGAGACGCTGAGTGCGAGGCGCTGAGACGCTGAGTGCGAGGCTCTGAGACTCAGAGTTCGAGACGCTGAGGGCGAGGTGCTGCGACGCTGAGGGCGAGGCGCTCAGACGCTGAGCGCGAGATGCTGAGTTCAAAGCGCCGAGATGCTGAGTGCGAGACGCTGAGGGCGAGATGCTGAGACGCTGAGTGCGAGGTACTGAAGCGCTGAGTGCGAGGCACGGAGTGCGAGGCGCTGAGACGCTGAGTGCGAGGCGCTGAGACGCTGAGTGCGAGGCGCTGAGACGCTGAGTGCGAGGCGCTGCGATGCTCAGTGCGATTCGCTGAGGGCGAGACGCTGAGACGCAGAGCTCGAGGCGCTGAGACGCTGAGTGCGAGGCGTTGAGACGCTGAGTGCGAGGCGCTGAGAATCAGAGTGCGGGGCACTGAAGCACTGAGTGCGAGGCGCGGAGTGCGAGGTGCTGAGACGCTGAGTGCGAGACACTGAGACGCTGAGCGCGAGGCGCTGAGTGCGAGGCGCTGAGACGCTGAGCGCGAGGTGCTGAGTGAGAGGCGCTGAGACGCTGAGCGCGAGGCGCTGAGTGCGAGGCGCTGAGACGCTGAGCGCGAGGCGCTGAGTGCGAGGCGCTGAGACGCTGAGTGCGAGGCGCTGAGTGCGAGGTGCTGAGACGCTGAGTGCGAGACGCTGAGACGCTGAGCGCGAGGCGCTGAGTGCGAGGCGCTGAGACGCTGAGCGCGAGTCGCTGAGTGCGAGGCGCTGAGACGCTGAGCGCGAGGCGCTGAGTGCGAGGCGCTGAGACGCTGAGCGCGAGGCGCTGAGTGCGAGGCGCTGAGACGCTAAGCGCGAGGCGCTGAGTGCGAGGCGCTGAGACGCTGAGCGCGAGGCGCTGAGTGCGAGGCGCTGAGACGCTGAGCGCGAGGCGCTGAGTGCGAGGCGCTGAGACGCTGAGTGCGAGGCGCTGAGACGCTGAGCGCGAGGCGCTGAGTGCGAAGAGCTGAGACGCTGAGTGCGAGGCGCTGAGACGCTGAGTGCGAGGCGCTGAGACGCTGAGTGCGAGGCGCTGAGACGCTGAGTGCGAGGCGCTGAGACGCTGAGTGCGAGGCTCTGAGACTCAGAGTGCGAGACGCTGAGGGCGAGGTGCTGCGACGCTGAGGGCGAGGCGCTGAGACGCTGAGCGCGAGATGCTGAGTTCAAAGCGCCGAGATGCTGAGTGCGAGACGCTGAGGGCGAGATGCTGAGACGCTGAGTGCGAGGTGCTGAGACGCTGAGTGCGAGGCGCTGAGAATCCGAGTGCGGGGCACTGAAGCGCTGAGTGCGAGGCACGGAGTGCGAGGCGCTGAGACGCTGAGTGCGAGGCGCTGAGACGCTGAGTGCGAGGCGCTGAGACGCTGAGTGCGAGGCGCTGAGACGCTGAGTGCGAGGCGCTGCGACGCTCAGTGCGATTCGCTGAGGGCGAGACGCTGAGACGCTGAGCTCGAGGCGCTGAGACGCTGAGTGCGAGGCGTTGAGACGCTGAGTGCGAGGCGCTGAGAATCAGAGTGCGGGGCACTGAAGCACTGAGTGCGAGGCGCGGAGTGCGAGGTGCTGAGACGCTGAGTGCGAGACACTGAGACGCTGAGCGCGAGGCGCTGAGTGCGAGGCGCTGAGACGCTGAGCGCGAGGCGCTGAGTGCGAGGCGCTGAGACGCTGAGTGCGAGGCGCTGAGGGCGAGGCGCTGAGTGCGAGGCGCTGAGACGGCGAGTGCGAGGCGCTGCGACGCTGAGTGCGAGGCGCTGAGACACTGAGTGCGAGGCGCTGATGTCCTGAGGCGCTGAGTTAAAGGCGGAGTGCGAGTTGCTGAGTGCGAGGCGCTGAATGCGTGGCGCTGAGACGCCGAGTGCGAGGCGCTGCGACTCTGAGTGCGAGTCGCAGAGGGCGAGGTGCTGAGCGCGAGGCACTGAGACGCTGAGCTCGAGTCGCTGAGACTCTGAGCGCGAGGCGCTGAGACACTGAGTGCAAAGCGCCAAGATGCTGAGTGCAAGACGCTGAGTGCGAGACGCTGAGTGCGAGGCGCTGAGACGCTGAGTGCAAAGCGCTGAGACGCTGAGTGCGAGACGCTGAGTGCGAGGCGCTGAGGCGCTGAGTGCGAGGCGCTGAGGCGCTGAGTGCGAGGCGCTGAGGCGCTGAGGCGCTGAGTGCGAGGCGCTGAATGCGTGGCGCTGCGACGCTGAGTGCGATTCGCTGAGGGCGAGACGCTGAGACGCTGAGGTCGAGTCGCTGAGACGCTGAGCTCGAGGTGCTGAGACGCTGAGCTGGAGGCGCTGAGACGCTGAGCGCGAGGCGCTGAAATGCTGAGCGCGTGGCGCTGAGATGCTTAGTGCGAGGCACTGAGACACTGAGACGCTGAGTGCAAAGCGCCGAGATGCTGAGTGCAAGGCGCAGAGATGCTGAGTGCGAGGCACTGAGATGCGGAGTGCGAGGCGCTGAGACGCTGAGTATGAGGCGCTGAGACGCTGAGTGCGAGGCGCTGAGACGCTGAGTGCGAGGCGCTGAGACGCTGAGTGCGAGGCGCTGAGACGCTGAGTGCGAGGCGCTGCGATGCTGAGTGCGATTCGTTGAGGGCGAGACGCTGAGACGCTGAGCTCGATGCGCTGAGACGCTGAGCGCGAGGCGCTGAGACGCTGAGCGCGAGGCGCTGAGACGCTGAGCGCGAGGCGCTGAGGCGCTGAGTGCGAGGCGCTGCGACGCTGAGTGCGATTCGCTGAGGGCGAGACGCTGAGACGCTGAGCGCGAGGCGCTGAGACGCTGAGTGCGAGGCGCTGAGACGCTGAGCGCGAGGCGCTGAGACACTGAGCGCGAGGCGCTGAGTGCGAGGAGCTGAGACGCTGAGTGCGAGGCGCTGAGACGCTGAGTGCGAGGCGCTGAGACGCTGAGTGCGAGGCGCTGAGACTCAGAGTTCGAGACGCTGAGGGCGAGGTGCTGCGACGCTGAGGGCGAGGCGCTGAGACGCTGAGCGCGAGATGCTGAGTTCAAAGCGCCGAGATGCTGAGTGCGAGACGCTGAGGGCGAGATGCTGAGACGCTGAGTGCGAGGTGCTGAGACGCTGAGTGCGAGGCGCTGAGAATCAGAGTGCGGGGCACTGAAGCGCTGAGTGCGAGGCACGGAGTGCGAGGCGCTGAGACGCTGAGTGCGAGGCGCTGAGACGCTGAGTGCGAGGCGCTGAGACGCTGAGTGCGAGGCGCTGAGACGCTGAGTGCGAGGCGCTGAGACGCTGAGTGCGAGGCGCTGAGACGCTGAGTGCGAGGCGCTGCGACGCTCAGTGCGATTCGCTGAGGGCGAGACGCTGAGAAACTGAGCTCGAGGCGCTGAGACGCTGAGTGCGAGGCGTTGAGACGCTGAGTGCGAGGCGCTGAGAATCAGAGTGCGGGGCACTGAAGCACTGAGTGCGAGGCGCTGAGACGCTGAGTGCGAGACACTGAGACGCTGAGCGCGAGGCGCTGAGTGCGAGGCGCTGAGACGCTGAGCGCGAGGCGCTGAGTGCGAGGCGCTGAGACGCTGAGCGCGAGGCGCTGAGTGCGAGGCGCTGAGACGCTGAGCGTGAGGCGCTGAGTGCGAGGCGCTGAGACGCTGAGTGCGAGGCGCTGAGTGCGAGGTGCTGAGACGCTGAGTGCGAGACGCTGAGACGCTGAGCGCGAGGCGCTGAGTGCGAGGCGCTGAGACGCTGAGCGCGAGTCGCTGAGTGCGAGGCGCTGAGACGCTGAGCGCGAGGCGCTGAGTGCGAGGCGCTGAGACGCTGAGCGCGAGGCGCTGAGTGCGAGGCGCTGAGACGCTAAGCGCGAGGCGCTGAGTGCGAGGCGCTGAGACGCTGAGCGCGAGGCGCTGAGTGCGAGGCGCTGAGACGCTGAGTGCGAGGCGCTGAGTGCGAGGCGCTGAGACGCTGATTGCGGGTCGCTGAGGTGCTGATTGCGGGTCGCTGAGGCGCTGATTGCGAGGCGCTGAGATGCTGAGTGCGAGGCGCTGAGACGCTGAGTGCGAGGCGCTGAGACGCTGAGTGCAAAGCGCTGAGATGCTGAGTGCGAGGCGCTGAGACACTGAGTGCGAGGCGCTGAGACTCAGAGTGCGAGGCTCTGAGACTCAGAGTGCGAGGCTCTGAGACTCAGTGTGCGAGGCTCTGAGACTCAGAGTGCGAGGCTCTGAGACTCAGAGTGCGAGGCTCTGAGACTCAGAGTGCGAGGCTCTGAGACTCAGAGTGCGAGGCTCTGAGACTCAGAGTGCGAGGCTCTGAGACTCAGAGTGCGAGGCTCTGAGACGCTGAGTTCGAGGCGCTGAGACGCTGAGTTCGAGGCGCTGAGTGCGAGGCGCTGAGACGCTGAGACGCTGAGCGCAAAGCGTGAGATGCTGAGTGCAAGGCGCCGAGATGCTGAGTGCAAGACGCTGAGTGCGAGGCGCTGAGAAGCTGAGTGCGAGGCGCTGAGACGCTGAGTGCGAGGCGCTGAGACGCTGAGTGCGAGGCGCTGAGACGCTGAGTGCGAGGCGCTGAGACGCTGAGTGCGAGGAGCTGAGACGCTGAGTGCGAGGCGCTGAGACGCTGAGTGCGAGGCGCTGAGACGCTGAGGGCGAGGCGCTGAGACGCTGAGGGCGAGGCGCTGAGACGCTGAGGGCGAGGCGCTGAGACGCTGAGTGCGAGGCGCTGAGACGCTGAGTGCGAGGCGCTGAGGTCCTGAGACGCTGAGTTCAAGGCACTGAGTGCGAGGTGCTGAGACGCTGAATGCGAGGCGCTGAGTGCGAGGCGCTGAGACTCAGAGTGCGAGGCGCTGAGACTCAGAGTGCGAGGCGCTGAGACTCAGAGTGCGAGGCGTTGAAGCGCTGAGGGCGAGGAGCTGAGACGCTGAGTGCGAGGCGCTGAGTGCGAGGCGCTGCGACGCTGAGTCCGAGTCGCTGAGGGCGAGGCGCTGAGACGCTGAGCGCGAGGCGCCGAGATGCTGAGCACGAGGCGCCGAGATGCTGAGCGCGAGGCGCCGAGACGCTGAGCGCGAGGCGCCGAGACGCTGAGTGCGAGGTTCTGAGACGCTGAGTGCAAAGCGCTGAAACACTGAGTGCGAGACGCTGTGGGCGAGGCGCTGAGACGCTGAGTGCGAGGCGCTGAGACGCTGAATGTGAAGCGCTGAGACGCTGAGTGCGAGGCGCTGAGGGCGAGGCGCTGAGTGCGAGGCGCTGAGACGGTGAGTGCGAGGCGCTGCGACGCTGAGTGCGAGGCGCTGCGACGCTGAGTGCGAGGCGCTGAGACACTGAGTGCGAGGCGCTGATGTCCTGAGGCGCTGAGTTCAAGGCGGAGTGCGAGGTGCTGAGCGCGAGGCGCTGAGACGCTGAGGGCGAGGCGCTGAGATGCTGAGTGCGAGGCGCTGAGGTCCTGAGACGCTGAGTTCAAGGCACTGAGTGCGAGGCGCTGAGACGCTGAATGCAAGGCGCTGAGACGCTGAGTGCGAGGCGCTGAGTGCGAGGCGCTGAGACTCAGAGTGCAAGGCGCTGAGACTCAGAGTGCGAGGCGCTGAGACTCAGAGTGCGAGGCGCTGAGACTCAGAGTGCGAGGCGCTGAAGCGCTGAGGGCGAGGAGCTGAGACGCTGAGTGCGAGGCGCTGAGTGCGAGGCGCTGCGACGCTGAGTCCGAGTCGCTGAGGGCGAGGCGCTGAGACGCTGAGCGCGAGGCGCCGAGATGCTGAGCGCGAGGCGCCGAGACGCTGAGTGCAAGGCGCCGAGATGCTGAGTGTGAGGAGCTGAGACGCTGAGTGCTAAGCGCTGAGATGCTGAGTGCGAGACGCTGAGGGCGAGGCGCTGAGACGCTGAGTGCGAGGCGCTGAGACGCTGAGTGCGAGGCGCTGAGACGCTGAGTGCGAGGCGCTGCGACGCTGAGTGCGAGGCGCTGAGACGCTGAGTGTGAGGCGCTGAGACTCAGAGTGCGAGGCTCTGAGACTCAGAGTGCGAGGCTCTGAGACTCAGAGTGCGAGGCTCTGAGACTCAGAGTGCGAGGCGCTGAGACTCAGAGTGCGAGGCGCTGAAGCGCTGAGGGCGAGGAGCTGAGACGCTGAGTGCGAGGCGCTGAGTGCGAGGCGCTGCGACGCTGAGTCCGAGTCGCTGAGGGCGAGGCGCTGAGACGCTGAGCGCGAGGCGCCGAGATGCTGAGCGCGAGGCGCCGAGACGCTGAGTGCAAGGCGCCGAGATGCTGAGTGTGAGGAGCTGAGACGCTGAGTGCTAAGCGCTGAGATGCTGAGTGCGAGACGCTGAGGGCGAGGCGCTGAGACTCAGAGTGCGAGGCGCTGAGACTCAGAGTGCGAGACGCTGAGACGCTGAGATCGAGGCGCTGAGACGCTGAGTTCGAGGCGCTGAGTGCGAGGCGCTGAGACGCTGAGACGCTGAGCGCAAAGCGCGAGATGCTGAGTGCAAGGAGCCGAGATGCTGAGTGCAAGACGCTGAGTGCGAGGCGCTGAGAGGCTGAGTGCGAGGCGCTGAGACGCTGAGTGCGAGGCGCTGAGACGCTGAGTGCGAGGCGCTGAGACGCTGAGTGCGAGGAGCGGAGACGCTGAGTGCGAGGCGCTGAGACGCTGAGTGCGAGGCGCTGAGACGCTGAGGGCGAGGCGCTGAGACGCTGAGGGCGAGGCGCTGAGACGCTGAGTGCGAGGCTCTGAGATGCTGAGTGCGAGGCGCTGAGGTCCTGAGACGCTGTGTTCAAGGCACTGAGTGCGAGGCGCTGAGACGCTGAATGCAAGGCGCTGAGACGCTGAGTGCGAGGCGCTGAGTGCGAGGCGCTGAGACTCAGAGTGCGAGGCGCTGAGACTCAGAGTGCGAGGCGCTGAAGCGCTGAGGGCGAGGAGCTGAGACGCTGAGTGCAAAGCGCTGAAACGCTGAGCGCGAGGCGCCGAGATGCTGAGCGCGAGGCGCCGAGACGCTGAGCGCGAGGCGCCGAGACGCTGAGTGCGAGGTTCTGAGACGCTGAGTGCAAAGCGCTGAAACGCTGAGTGCGAGACGCTGTGGGCGAGGCGCTGAGACGCTGAGTTCGAGTTGCTGAGTGCGAGGCGCTGAGACGCTGAGACGCTGAGCGCAAAGCGCCGAGATGCTGAGTGCGAGGCGCTGAGTGCGAGGCGCTGAGACGCTGAGTGCGAGGCGCTGAGACGCTGAGTGCGAGGCGCTGAGACGCTGAGTGCGAGGCGCTGAAGCGCTGAGGGCGAGGAGCTGAGACGCTGAGTGCGAGGCGCTGAGTGCGAGGCGCTGCGACACTGAGTCCGAGTTGCTGAGGGCGAGGCGCTGAGACGCTGAGGGCGAGGCGCTGAGACGCTGAGTGCGAGGCGCTGAGACGCTGAGTGCGAGGAGCTGAGACGCTGAGTGCGAGGCGCTGAGTGCGAGGCGCTGCGACGCTGAGTGCGAGTCGCTGAGGGTGAGTCGCTGAGACGCTGAGCTCGAGTCGCTGAGACGCTGAGCTCGAGTCGCTGAATGCGCGGCACTGAGACGCTGAGCGCGAGGAGCTGAGACGCTGAGTGCGAGGCGCTGAATGCGTGGCACTGAGAAGCTGAGTGCGAGGAGCTGAGACGCTGAGTGCGAGGCGCTGCGACGCTGAGTGCGAGTCGCAGAGGGCGAGGCGCTGAGGGCGAGGTGCTGAGACGCTGAGCTCGAGTCGCTGAGACGCTGAGCTCGAGTCGCTGAGACTCTGAGCGCGAGGCGCTGAGACACTGAGTGCAAGGCGCTGAGATGCTGAGTGCGAGGCGCTGAGACGCTGAGGGCGAGACGCTGAGGGCGAGGCGCTGAGTGCGAGGTGCTGAGACGATTGCGGGTCGCTGAGGCGCTGATTGCGAGGCGCTGAGATGCTGAGTTCGAGGCGCTGAGTGCGAGGCACTGAGACGCTGAGTGCGAGGCGCTGAGACGCTGAGTGCGAGGCGCTGCGACGCTGAGTGCAAGGCGCCGAGATGCTGAGTGTGAGGAGCTGAGACGCTGAGTGCTAAGCGCTGAGATGCTGAGTGCGAGACGCTGAGGGCGAGGCGCTGAGACGCTGAGTGCGAGGCGCTGAGACGCTGAGTGCGAGGCGCTGAGACACAGTGCGAGGCGCTGAGACTCAGAGTGCGAGGCTCTGAGACTCAGAGTGCGAGGCTCTGAGACTCAGAGTGCGAGGCTCTGAGACTCAGAGTGCGAGGCTCTGAGACTCAGAGTGCGAGGCTCTGAGACTCAGAGTGCGAGACGCTGAGACGCTGAGATCGAGGCGCTGAGACGCTGAGTTCGAGGCGCTGAGTGCGAGGCGCTGAGACGCTGAGACGCTGAGCGCAAAGCGCCGAGATGCTGAGTGCAAGACGCTGAGTGCGAGGCGCTGAGACGCTGAGTGCGAGGCGCTGAGACGCTGAGTACGAGACGCCGAGATGCTGAGTGCAAAGCGCCGAGATGCTGAGTGCGAAGCGCCGAGACGCTGAATGCAAAGAGACGAGACGCTGAGTGCGAGACGCTGAGACGCTGAGTGCGAGGCGCTGAGTGCGAGGCGCTGAGACGCTGAGTGCGAGGCGCTGAGACGCTGAGTGCGAGGCGCTGAGACGCTGAGTGCGAGGCGCTGAGACGCTGAGTGCGAGACGCTGAGACGCTGAGTGCGAGACGCTGAGACGCTGAGTGCGAGACGCTGAGACGCTGAGAGCGAGGCGCTGCGACGCTGTGTGCGAGGCGCTGCGACGCTGAGTGCGAGGCGCTGAGACGCTGAGTGCGAGGCGCTGAGACGCTGAGTGCGAGGCGCTGAGTGCGAGGCGCTGAGACGCTGAGCTCGAGTCGCTGAGACTCTGAGCGCGAGGCGCTGAGACGCTGAGTACGAGACGCTGAGACGCTGAGTGCAAAGCGCCGAGATGCTGAGTGCGAAGCGCCGAGACGCTGAATGCAAAGATCCGAGACGCTGAGTGCGAGACGCTGAGACGCTGAGTGCGAGGCGCTGAGTGCGTGGCGCTGAGACGCTGAGTGCGAGGCGCTGAGACGCTGAGTGCGAGGCGCTGAAGCGCTGAGGGCGAGGAGCTGAGACGCTGAGTGCGAGGCGCTGAGTGCGAGGCGCTGCGACGCTGAGTCCCGAGTTGCTGAGGGCGAGGCGCTGAGACGCTGAGGGCGAGGCGCTGAGACGCTGAGTGCGAGGCGCTGAGACGCTGAGTGCGAGGAGCTGAGACGCTGAGTGCGAGGCGCTGAGTGCGAGGCGCTGCGACGCTGAGTGCGAGTCGCTGAGGGTGAGTCGCTGAGACGCTGAGCTCGAGTCGCTGAGACGCTGAGCTCGAGTCGCTGAATGCGTGGCACTGAGACGCTGAGTGCGAGGAGCTGAGACGCTGAGTGCGAGGCGCTGAATGCGTGGCACTGAGAAGCTGAGTGCGATTAGCTGAGACGCTGAGTGCGAGGCGCTGCGACGCTGAGTGCGAGTCGCAGAGGGCGAGGCGCTGAGCGCGAAGCGCCGAGACGCTGAGCGCGAGGCGCCGAGACGCTGAGTGCGAGGTTCTGAGACGCTGAGTGCAAAGCGCTGAAACGCTGAGTGCGAGACGCTGTGGGCGAGGCGCTGAGACGCTGAGTTCGAGGCGCTGAGTGCGAGGCGCTGAGACGCTGAGACGCTGAGCGCAAAGCGCCGAGATGCTGAGTGCGAGGCGCTGAGTGCGAGGCGCTGAGACGCTGAGTGCGAGGCGCTGAGACGCTGAGTGCGAGGCGCTGAGACGCTGAGTGCGAGGCGCTGAAGCGCTGAGGGCGAGGAGCTGAGACGCTGAGTGCGAGGCGCTGAGTGCGAGGCGCTGCGACGCTGAGTCCGAGTTGCTGAGGGCGAGGCGCTGAGACGCTGAGGGCGAGGCGCTGAGACGCTGAGTGCGAGGCGCTGAGACGCTGAGTGCGAGGAGCTGAGACGCTGAGTGCGAGGCGCTGAGTGCGAGGCGCTGCGACGCTGAGTGCGAGTCGCTGAGGGTGAGTCGCTGAGACGCTGAGCTCGAGTCGCTGAGACGCTGAGCTCGAGTCGCTGAATGCGCGGCACTGAGACGCTCAGCGCGAGGAGCTGAGACGCTGAGTGCGAGGCGCTGAATGCGTGGCACTGAGAAGCTGAGTGCGAGGAGCTGAGACGCTGAGTGCGAGGCGCTGCGACGCTGAGTGCGAGTCGCAGAGGGCGAGGCGCTGAGGGCGAGGTGCTGAGACGCTGAGCTCGAGTCGCTGAGACGCTGAGCTCGAGTCGCTGAGACTCTGAGCGCGAGGCGCTGAGACACTGAGTGCAAGGCGCTGAGATGCTGAGTGCGAGGCGCTGAGACGCTGAGGGCGAGACGCTGAGGGCGAGGCGCTGAGTGCGAGGTGCTGAGACGATTGCGGGTCGCTGAGGCGCTGATTGCGAGGCGCTGAGATGCTGAGTTCGAGGCGCTGAGTGCGAGGCACTGAGACGCTGAGTGCGAGGCGCTGAGACGCTGAGTGCGAGGCGCTGAGACGCTGAGTGCGAGGCGCTGCGACGCTGAGTGCAAGGCGCCGAGATGCTGAGTGTGAGGAGCTGAGACGCTGAGTGCTAAGCGCTGAGATGCTGAGTGCGAGACGCTGAGGGCGAGGCGCTGAGACGCTGAGTTCGAGGCGCTGAGACGCTGAGTGCGAGGCGCTGAGACACAGTGCGAGGCGCTGAGACTCAGAGTGCGAGGCTCTGAGACTCAGAGTGCGAGGCTCTGAGACTCAGAGTGCGAGGCTCTGAGACTCAGAGTGCGAGACGCTGAGACGCTGAGATCGAGGCGCTGAGACGCTGAGTTCGAGGCGCTGAGTGCGAGGCGCTGAGACGCTGAGACGCTGAGCGCAAAGCGCCGAGATGCTGAGTGCAAGACGCTGAGTGCGAGGCGCTGAGACGCTGAGTGCGAGGCGCTGAGACGCTGAGTACGAGACGCTGAGACGCTGAGTGCAAAGCGCCGAGATGCTGAGTGCGAAGCGCCGAGACGCTGAATGCAAAGAGACGAGACGCTGAGTGCGAGACGCTGAGACGCTGAGTGCGAGGCGCTGAGTGCGAGGCGCTGAGACGCTGAGTGCGAGGCGCTGAGACGCTGAGTGCGAGGCGCTGAGACGCTGAGTGCGAGACGCTGAGACGCTGAGTGCGAGACGCTGAGACGCTGAGAGCGAGGCGCTGCGACGCTGAGTGCGAGGTGCTGCGACGCTGAGTGCGAGGCGCTGCGACGCTGAGTGCGAGGCGCTGAGACGCTGAGTGCGAGGCGCTGAGACGCTGAGTGCGAGGCGCTGCGACGCTGAGTGCGAGTCGCTGAGTGCGAGGCGCTGAGACGCTGAGCTCGAGTCGCTGAGACTCTGAGCGCGAGGCGCTGAGACGCTGAGTACGAGACGCTGAGACGCTGAGTGCAAAGCGCCGAGATGCTGAGTGCGAAGCGCCGAGACGCTGAATGCAAAGATCCGAGACGCTGAGTGCGAGACGCTGAGACGCTGAGTGCGAGGCGCTGAGTGCGAGGCGCTGAGACGCTGAGTGCGAGGCGCTGAGACGCTGAGTGCGAGGCGCTGAAGCGCTGAGGGCGAGGAGCTGAGACGCTGAGTGCGAGGCGCTGAGTGCGAGGCGCTGCGACGCTGAGTCCCGAGTTGCTGAGGGCGAGGCGCTGAGACGCTGAGGGCGAGGCGCTGAGATGCTGAGTGCGAGGCGCTGAGACGCTGAGTGCGAGGAGCTGAGACGCTGAGTGCGAGGCGCTGAGTGCGAGGCGCTGCGACGCTGAGTGCGAGTCGCTGAGGGTGAGTCGCTGAGACGCTGAGCTCGAGTCGCTGAGACGCTGAGCTCGAGTCGCTGAATGCGTGGCACTGAGACGCTGAGTGCGAGGAGCTGAGACGCTGAGTGCGAGGCGCTGAATGCGTGGCACTGAGAAGCTGAGTGCGATTAGCTGAGACGCTGAGTGCGAGGCGCTGCGACGCTGAGTGCGAGTCGCAGAGGGCGAGGCGCTGAGGGCGAGGTGCTGAGACGCTGAGCTCGAGTCGCTGAGACGCTGAGCTCGAGTCGCTGAGACTCTGAGCGCGAGGCGCTGAGACACTGAGTGCAAGGCGCAGAGATGCTGAGTGCGAGGCGCTGAGACGCTGAGGGCGAGACGCTGAGGGCGAGGCGCTGAGTGCGAGGTGCTGAGACGATTGCGGGTCGCTGAGGCGCTGATTGCGAGGCGCTGAGACGCTGAGTGCGAGGCGCTGAGACGCTGATTGCGAGGATCTGAGACGCTGAGTTCGAGGCGCTGAGTGCGAGGCACTGAGACGCTGAGTGCGAGGCACTGAGACGCTGAGTGCGAGGCGCTGAGACGCTGAGTGCGAGGCGCTGCGACGCTGAGTGCAAGGCGCCGAGATGCTGAGTGTGAGGAGCTGAGACGCTGAGTGCTAAGCGCTGAGATGCTGAGTGCGAGACGCTGAGGGCGAGGCGCTGAGACGCTGAGTGCGAGGCGCTGAGACGCTGAGTGCGGGGCGCTGAGACACAGTGCGAGGCGCTGAGACTCAGAGTGCGAGGCTCTGAGACTCAGAGTGCGAGGCTCTGAGACTCAGAGTGCGAGGCTCTGAGACTCAGAGTGCGAGGCTCTGAGACTCAGAGTGCGAGACGCTGAGAAGCTGAGATCGAGGCGCTGAGACGCTGAGTTCGAGGCGCTGAGTGCGAGGCGATGAGACGCTGAGACGCTGAGCGCAAAGCGCGAGATGCTGAGTGCAAGGCGCCGAGATGCTGAGTGCAAGACGCTGAGTGCGAGGCGCTGAGACGCTGAGTGCGAGGCGCTGAGACGCTGAGTGCGAGGCGCTGAGACGCTGAGTGCGAGACGCTGAGACGCTGAGTGCGAGGAGCTGAGACGCTGAGTGCGAGGCGCTGAGACGCTGAGTGCGAGGCGCTGAGACGCTGAGTGCGAGGCGCTGAGACGCTGAGGGCGAGGCGCTGAGACGCTGAGGGCGAGGCGCTGAGATGCTGAGTGCGAGGCGCTGAGGTCCTGAGACGCTGAGTTCAAGGCACTGAGTGCGAGGCGCTGAGACGCTGAATGCAAGGCGCTGAGACGCTGAGTGCGAGGCGCTGAGTGCGAGGCGCTGAGACTCAGAGTGCGAGGCGCTGAGACTCAGAGTGCGAGGCGCTGAGACTCAGAGTGCGAGGCGCTGAGACTCAGAGAGCGAGGCGCTGAAGCGCTGAGGGTGAGGAGCTGAGACGCTGAGTGCGAGGCGCTGAGTGCGAGGCGCTGCGACGCTGAGTCCGAGTCGCTGAGAGCGAGGCGCTGAGACGCTGAGCGCGAGGCGCCGAGATGCTGAGCGCGAGGCGCCGAGACGCTGAGTGCAAGGCGCCGAGATGCTGAGTGTGAGGAGCTGAGACGCTGAGTGCTAAGCGCTGAGATGCTGAGTGCGAGACGCTGAGGGCGAGGCGCTGAGACGCTGAGTGCGAGGCGCTGAGACGCTGAGTGCGAGGCGCTGAGACGCTGAGTGCGAGGCGCTGAGACTCAGAGTGCGAGGCGCTGAGACTCAGAGTGCGAGGCTCTGAGACTCAGAGTGCGAGGCTCTGAGACTCAGAGTGCGAGGCTCTGAGACTCAGAGTGCGAGACGCTGAGACGCTGAGATCGAGGCGCTGAGACGCTGAGTTCGAGGCGCTGAGTGCGAGGCGCTGAGACGCTGAGACGCTGAGCGCAAAGCGCGAGATGCTGAGTGCAAGGAGCCGAGATGCTGAGAGCAAGACGCTGAGTGCGAGGCGCTGAGACGCTGAGTGCGAGGCGCTGAGACGCTGAGTGCGAGGCGCTGAGACGCTGAGTGCGAGGCGCTGAGACGCTGAGTGCGAGGCGCTGAGACGCTGAGTGCGAGGCGCTGAGACGCTGAGTGCGAGACGCTGAGACGCTGAGTGCGAGGAGCGGAGACGCTGAGTGCGAGGCGCTGAGACGCTGAGTGCGAGGCGCTGAGACGCTGAGGGCGAGGCGCTGAGACGCTGAGGGCGAGGCGCTGAGACGCTGAGTGCGAGGCTCTGAGATGCTGAGTGCGAGGCGCTGAGGTCCTGAGACGCTGTGTTCAAGGCACTGAGTGCGAGGCGCTGAGACGCTGAATGCAAGGCGCTGAGACGCTGAGTGCGAGGCGCTGAGTGCGAGGCGCTGAGACTCAGAGTGCGAGGCGCTGAGACTCAGAGTGCGAGGCGCTGAGACTCAGAGTGCGAGGCGCTGAAGCGCTGAGGGCGATGAGCTGAGACGCTGAGTGCAAAGCGCTGAAACGCTGAGCGCGAGGCGCCGAGATGCTGAGCGCGAGGCGCCGAGACGCTGAGCGTGAGGCGCCGAGACGCTGAGTGCGAGGTTCTGAGATGCTGAGTGCAAAGCGCTGAAACGCTGAGTGCGAGACGCTGTGGGCGAGGCGCTGAGACGCTGAGTGTGAGGCACTGAGACGCTGAATGTGAAGCGCTGAGACGCTGAGTGCGAGGCGCTGAGGGCGAGGCGCTGAGACACTGAGTGCGAGGTGCTGTGACGCTGAGTGCGAGGCGCTGAGACACTGAGTGCGAGGCGCTGATGTCCTGAGGCGCTGAGTTCAAGGCGGAGTGCGAGGTGCTGAGTGCGAGGCGCTGAATGCGCGGCGCTGAGACGCCGAGTGCGAGGCGCTGCGACTCTGAGTGCGAGTCGCAGAGGGCGAGGTGCTGAGGGCGAGGCACTGAGACGCTGAGCTTGAGTCGCTGAGACTCTGAGCTCGAGGCGCTGAGACACTGAGTGCAAAGCGCCAAGATGCTGAGTGCAAGACGCTGAGTGCGAGAAGCTGAGTGCGAGGCGCTGAGACGCTGAGTGCAAAGCGCTGAGACGCTGAGTGCGAGACGCTGAGTGCGAGGCGCTGAGACGCTGAGTGCGAGGCGCTGAGACGCTGAGTGCGAGGCGCTGAGGCGCTGAGTGCGAGGCGCTGAGGCGCTGAGTGCGAGGCGCTGAGGCGCTGAGTGCGAGGCGCTGAGGCGCTGAGGCGCTGAGTGCGAGGCGCTGAATGCGTGGCGCTGCGACGCTGAGTGCGATTCGCTGAGGGCGAGACGCTGAGACGCTGAGGTCGAGTCGCTGAGACGCTGAGCTCGAGGTGCTGAGACGCTGAGCTGGAGGCGCTGAGACGCTGAGCGCGAGGCGCTGAAACGCTGAGCGCGAGGCGCTGAGATCCTTAGTGCGAGGCACTGAGACACTGAGACGCTGAGTGCAAAGCGCCGAGATGCTGAGTGCAAGGCGCCGAGATGCTGAGTGCGAGGCACTGAGACGCGGAGTGCGAGGCGCTGAGACGCTGAGTATGAGGCGCTGAGACGCTGAGTGCGAGGCGCTGAGACGCTGAGTGCGAGGCGCTGAGACGCTGAGTGCGAGGCGCTGAGACGCTGAGTGCGATTCGCTGAGGGCGAGACGCTGAGACGCCGAGCGCGAGGCGCTGAGACGCAGAGCGCGAGGCGCTGAGACGCTGAGCGCGAGGCGCTGAGGCGCTGAGTGCGAGGCGCTGCGACGCTGAGTGCGATTCGCTGAGGGCGAGACGCTGAGACGCTGAGCGCGAGGCGCTGAGACGCTGAGCGCGAGGCGCTGAGACGCTGAGCGCGAGGCGCTGAGACGCTGAGCGCGAGGCGCTGAGACGCTGAGCGCGAGGCGCTGAGTGCGAGGCGCTGAGACGCTGAGTGCGAGGCGCTGAGACGCTGAGTGCGAGGCTCTGAGACGCTGAGTTCGAGGCGCTGAGACGCTGAGTTCGAGGCGCTGAGTGCGAGGCGCTGAGACGCTGAGACGCTGAGCGCAAAGCGCGAGATGCTGAGTGCAAGGAGCCGAGATGCTGAGTGCAAGACGCTGAGTGCGAGGCGCTGAGACGCTGAGTGCGAGGCGCTGAGACGCTGAGTGCGAGGCGCTGAGACGCTGAGTGCGAGGCGCTGAGACGCTGAGTGCGAGGCGCTGAGACGCTGAGTGCGAGGCGCTGAGAGGCTGAGTGCGAGACGCTGAGACGCTGAGTGCGAGGAGCGGAGACGCTGAGTGCGAGGCGCTGAGACGCTGAGTGCGAGGCGCTGCGACGCTGAGGGCGAGGCGCTGAGACGCTGAGGGCGAGGCGCTGAGACGCTGAGTGCGAGGCTCTGAGATGCTGAGTGCGAGGCGCTGAGGTCCTGAGACGCTGTGTTCAAGGCACTGAGTGCGAGGCGCTGAGACGCTGAATGCAAGGCGCTGAGACGCTGAGTGCGAGGCGCTGAGTGCGAGGCGCTGAGACTCAGAGTGCGAGGCGCTGAGACTCAGAGTGCGAGGCGCTGAGACTCAGAGTGCGAGGCGCTGAGACTCAGAGTGCGAGGCGCTGAAGCGCTGAGGTCGAGGAGCTGAGACGTTGAGTGCAAAGCGCTGAAACGCTGAGCGCGAGGCGCCGAGATGCTCAGCGCGAGGCGCCGAGACGCTGAGCGCGAGGCGCCGAGACGCTGAGTGCGAGGTTCTGAGACGCTGAGTGCAAAGCGCTGAAACGCTGAGTGCGAGACGCTGTGGGCGAGGCGCTGAGACGCTGAGTGTGAGGCGCTGAGACGCTGAATGTGAAGCGCTGAGACGCTGAGTGCGAGGCGCTGAGGGCGAGGCGCTGAGACACTGAGTGCGAGGCGCTGTGACGCTGAGTGCGAGGCGCTGAGACACTGAGTGCGAGGCGCTGATGTCCTGAGGCGCTGAGTTCAAGGCGGAGTGCGAGGTGCTGAGTGCGAGGCGATGAATGCGCGGCGCTGAGACGCCGAGTGCGAGGCGCTGCGACTCTGAGTGCGAGTCGCAGAGGGCGAGGTGCTGAGGGCGAGGCACTGAGACGCTGAGCTTGAGTCGCTGAGACTCTGAGCTCGAGGCGCTGAGACACTGAGTGCAAAGCGCTGAGACGCTGAGTGCGAGACGCTGAGTGCGAGGCGCTGAGACGCTGAGTGCGAGGCGCTGAGGCGCTGAGTGCGAGGCGCTGAGGCGCTGAGTGCGAGGCGCTGAGGCGCTGAGTGCGAGGCGCTGAATGCGTGGCGCTGCCACGCTGAGTCCGAGTTGCTGAGGGCGAGGCGCTGAGACGCTGAGCGCGAGGCGCCGAGATGCTGAGCGCGAGGCGCCGAGACGCTGAGACGCTGTGCGCGAGGCGCCGAGACGCTGAGTGCGAGGTTCTGAGACGCTGAGTGCAAAGCGCTGAAACGCTGAGTGCGAGACGCTGTGGGCGAGGCGCTGAGACGCTGAGTGTGAGGCGCTGAGACGCTGACTGTGAAGCGCTGAGACGCTGAGTGCGAGGCGCTGAGGGCGAGGCGCTGAGTGCGAGGCGCTGAGACGCCGAGTGCGAGGCGCTGAGACGCCGAGTGCGAGGCGCTGCAACGCCGAGTGCGAGGCGCTGCGACGCCGAGTGCGAGGCGCTGAGACGCTGAGTGCGAGGAGCGGAGACGCTGAGTGCGAGGCGCTGAGACGCTGAGTGCGAGGCGCTGAGACGCTGAGGGCGAGGCGCTGAGACGCTGAGGGCGAGGCGCTGAGACGCTGAGTGCGAGGCTCTGAGATGCTGAGTGCGAGGCGCTGAGGTCCTGAGACGCTGTGTTCAAGGCACTGAGTGCGAGGCGCTGAGACGCTGAATGCAAGGCGCTGAGACGCTGAGTGCGAGGCGCTGAGTGCGAGGCGCTGAGACTCAGAGTGCGAGGCGCTGAGACTCAGAGTGCGAGGCGCTGAGACTCAGAGTGCGAGGCGCTGAAGCGCTGAGGGCGAGGAGCTGAGACGCTGAGTGCAAAGCGCTGAAACGCTGAGCGCGAGGCGCCGAGATGCTGAGCGCGAGGCGCCGAGACGCTGAGCGCGAGGCGCCGAGACGCTGAGTGCGAGGTTCTGAGACGCTGAGTGCAAAGCGCTGAAACGCTGAGTGCGAGACGCTGTGGGCGAGGCGCTGAGACGCTGAGTGTGAGGCGCTGAGACGCTGAATGTGAAGCGCTGAGACGCTGAGTGCGAGGCGCTGAGGGCGAGGCGCTGAGACACTGAGTGCGAGGCGCTGTGACGCTGAGTGCGAGGCGCTGAGACACTGAGTGCGAGGCGCTGATGTCCTGAGGCGCTGAGTTCAAGGCGGAGTGCGAGGTGCTGAGTGCGAGGCGATGAATGCGCGGCGCTGAGACGCCGAGTGCGAGGCGCTGCGACTCTGAGTGCGAGTCGCAGAGGGCGAGGTGCTGAGGGCGAGGCACTGAGACGCTGAGCTTGAGTCGCTGAGACTCTGAGCTCGAGGCGCTGAGACACTGAGTGCAAAGCGCCAAGATGCTGAGTGCAAGACGCTGAGTGCGAGAAGCTGAGTGCGAGGCGCTGAGACGCTGAGTGTAAAGCGCTGAGACGCTGAGTGCGAGACGCTGAGTGCGAGGCGCTGAGACGCTGAGTGCGAGGCGCTGAGGCGCTGAGTGCGAGGCGCTGAGGCGCTGAGTGCGAGGCGCTGAGGCGCTGAGTGCGAGGCGCTGAATGCGTGGCGCTGCCACGCTGAGTCCGAGTTGCTGAGGGCGAGGCGCTGAGACGCTGAGCGCGAGGCGCCGAGATGCTGAGCGCGAGGCGCCGAGACGCTGAGACGCTGTGCGCGAGGCGCCGAGACGCTGAGTGCGAGGTTCTGAGACGCTGAGTGCAAAGCGCTGAAACGCTGAGTGCGAGACGCTGTGGGCGAGGCGCTGAGACGCTGAGTGTGAGGCGCTGAGACGCTGACTGTGAAGCGCTGAGACGCTGAGTGCGAGGCGCTGAGGGCGAGGCGCTGAGTGCGAGGCGCTGAAACGCCGAGTGCGAGGCGCTGAGACGCCGAGTGCGAGGCGCTGCAACGCCGAGTGCGAGGCGCTGCGACGCCGAGTGCGAGGCGCTGAGACGCTGAGTGCGAGGAGCGGAGACGCTGAGTGCGAGGCGCTGAGACGCTGAGTGCGAGGCGCTGAGACGCTGAGGGCGAGGCGCTGAGACGCTGAGGGCGAGGCGCTGAGACGCTGAGTGCGAGGCTCTGAGATGCTGAGTGCGAGGCGCTGAGGTCCTGAGACGCTGTGTTCAAGGCACTGAGTGCGAGGCGCTGAGACGCTGAATGCAAGGCGCTGAGACGCTGAGTGCGAGGCGCTGAGTGCGAGGCGCTGAGACTCAGAGTGCGAGGCGCTGAGACTCAGAGTGCGAGGCGCTGAGACTCAGAGTGCGAGGCGCTGAGACTCAGAGTGCGAGGCGCTGAAGCGCTGAGGGCGAGGAGCTGAGACGCTGAGTGCAAAGCGCTGAAACGCTGAGCGCGAGGCGCCGAGATGCTGAGCGCGAGGCGCCGAGACGCTGAGCGCGAGGCGCCGAGACGCTGAGTGCGAGGTTCTGAGACGCTGAGTGCAAAGCGCTGAAACGCTGAGTGCGAGACGCTGTGGGCGAGGCGCTGAGACGCTGAGTGTGAGGCGCTGAGACGCTGAATGTGAAGCGCTGAGACGCTGAGTGCGAGGCGCTGAGGGCGAGGCGCTGAGACACTGAGTGCGAGGCGCTGTGACGCTGAGTGCGAGGCGCTGAGACACTGAGTGCGAGGCGCTGATGTCCTGAGGCGCTGAGTTCAAGGCGGAGTGCGAGGTGCTGAGTGCGAGGCGATGAATGCGCGGCGCTGAGACGCCGAGTGCGAGGCGCTGCGACTCTGAGTGCGAGTCGCAGAGGGCGAGGTGCTGAGGGCGAGGCACTGAGACGCTGAGCTTGAGTCGCTGAGACTCTGAGCTCGAGGCGCTGAGACACTGAGTGCAAAGCGCCAAGATGCTGAGTGCAAGACGCTGAGTGCGAGAAGCTGAGTGCGAGGCGCTGAGACGCTGAGTGTAAAGCGCTGAGACGCTGAGTGCGAGACGCTGAGTGCGAGGCGCTGAGACGCTGAGTGCGAGGCGCTGAGGCGCTGAGTGCGAGGCGCTGAGGCGCTGAGTGCGAGGCGCTGAGGCGCTGAGGCGCTGAGTGCGAGGCGCTGAATGCGTGGCGCTGCGACGCTGAGTGCGATTCGCTGAGGGCGAGACGCTGAGACGCTGAGGTCGAGTCGCTGAGACGCTGAGCTCGAGGTGCTGAGACGCTGAGCTGGAGGCGCTGAGACGCTGAGCGCGAGGCGCTGAAACGCTGAGCGCGAGGCGCTGAGATCCTTAGTGCGAGGCAATGAGACACTGAGACGCTGAGTGCAAAGCGCCGAGATGCTGAGTGCAAGGCGCCGAGATGCTGAGTGCGAGGCACTGAGACGCGGAGTGCGAGGCGCTGAGACGCTGAGTATGAGGCGCTGAGACGCTGAGTGCGAGGCGCTGAGACGCTGAGTGCGAGGCGCTGAGACGCTGAGTGCGAGGCGCTGAGACGCTGAGTGCGAGGCGCTGCGACGCTGAGTGCGATTCGCTGAGGGCGAGACGCTGAGACGCTGAGCGCGAGGCGCTGAGACGTTGAGCGCGAGGCGCTGAGACGCTGAGCGCGAGGCGCTGAGGCGCTGAGTGCGAGGCGCTGCGACGCTGAGTGCGATTCGCTGAGGGCGAGACGCTGAGACGCTGAGCGCGAGGCGCTGAGACGCTGAGCGCGAGGCGCTGAGACGCTGAGCGCGAGGCGCTGAGACGCTGAGCGCGAGGCGCTGAGTGCGAGGCGCTGAGACGCTGAGTGCGAGGCGCTGAGACGCTGAGTGCGAGGCGCTGAGACGTTTAGTGCGAGGCGCTGAGACGCTGAGCGCGAGATGCTGAGTTGAAAGCGCCGAGATGCTGAGTGCGAGGTGCTGAGACGCTGAGTGCGAGGCGCTGAGAATCCGAGTGCGGGGCACTGAAGCGCTGAGTGCGAGGCACGGAGTGCGAGGCGCTGAGACGCTGAGTGCGAGGCGCTGTGACGCTCAGTGCGAGGCGCTGAGACGCTGAGTGCGAGGCGCTGCGACGCTCAGTGCGATTCGCTGAGGGCGAGACGCTGAGACGCTGAGCTCGAGGCGCTGAGACGCTGAGTGCGAGGCGCTGAGACGCTGAGTGCGAGGCGCTGAGGTCCTGAGACGCTGAGTTCAAGGCACTGAGTGCGAGGCGCTGAGACGCTGAATGCGAGGCGCTGAGACGCTGAGTGCGAGGCACTGAGTGCGAGGCGCTGAGACTCAGAGTGCGAGGCGCTGAGACTCAGAGTGCGAGGCGCTGAAGCGCTGAGGTCGAGGAGCTGAGACGCTGAGTGCGAGGCGCTGAGTGCGAGGCGCTGCCACGCTGAGTCCGAGTTGCTGAGGGCGAGGCGCTGAGACGCTGAGCGCGAGGCGCCGAGATGCTGAGCGCGAGGCGCCGAGACGCTGAGACGCTGAGCGCGAGGCGCCGAGACGCTGAGTGCGAGGTTCTGAGACGCTGAGTGCAAAGCGCTGAAACGCTGAGTGCGAGACGCTGTGGGCGAGGCGCTGAGACGCTGAGTGCGAGGCGCTGAGACGCTGAATGTGAAGCGCTGAGACGCTGAGTGCGAGGCGCTGAGGGCGAGGCGCTGAGTGCGAGGCGCTGAGACGCCGAGTGCGAGGCGCTGAGACGCCGAGTGCGAGGCGCTGCAACGCCGAGTGCGAGGCGCTGCGACGCTGAGTGCGAGGCGCTGAGACACTGAGTGTGAGGCGCTGATGTCCTGAGGCGCTGAGTTCAAGGCGGAGTGCGAGGTGCTGAGTGCGAGGCGCTGAATGCGCGGCGCTGAGACGCCGAGTGCGAGGCGCTGCGACTCTGAGTGCGAGTCGCAGAGGGCGAGGTGCTGAGGGCGAGGCACTGAGACGCTGAGCGCGAGGCACTGATACACTGAGTGCAAAGCGCCAAGATGCTGAGTGCAAGACACTGAGTGCGAGGCGCTGATGTCCTGAGGCGCTGAGTTCAAGGCGGAGTGCGAGGTGCTGAGTGCGAGGCGCTGAATGCGCGGCGCTGAGACGCCGAGTGCGAGGCGCTGCGACTCTGAGTGCGAGTCGCAGAGGGCGAGGTGCTGAGGGCGAGGCACTGAGACGCTGAGCGCGAGGCGCTGAGACACTGAGTGCAAAGCGCCAAGATGCTGAGTGCAAGACGCTGAGTGCGAGACGCTGAGTGCGAGGCGCTGAGACGCTGAGTGCAAAGCGCTGAGATGCTGAATGCGAGACGCTGAGTGCGAGGCGCTGAGACGCTGAGTGCGAGGCGCTGAGGCGCTGAGTGCGAGGCGCTGAGGCGCTGAGTGCGAGGCGCTGAGGCGCTGAGGCGCTGAGTGCGAGGCGCTGAATGCGTGGCGCTGCGACGCTGAGTGCGATTCGCTGAGGGCGAGACGCTGAGACGCTGAGGTCGAGTCGCTGAGACGCTGAGCTCGAGGTGCTGAGACGCTGAGCTGGAGGCGCTGAGACGCTGAGCGCGAGGCGCTGAAACGCTGAGCGCGAGGCGCTGAGATGCTTAGTGCGAGGCACTGAGACACTGAGACGCTGAGTGCAAAGCGCCGAGATGCTGAGTGCAAGGCGCCGAGATGCTGAGTGCGAGGCACTGAGACGCGGAGTGCGAGGCGCTGAGACGCAGAGTATGAGGCGCTGAGACGCTGAGAGCGAGGCGCTGAGACGCTGAGTGCGAGGCGCTGAGAGGCTGAGCGTGAGGCGCTGCAACGCTGAGTGCGATTCGCTGAGGGCGAGACGCTGAGACGCTGAGCTCGATGCGCTGAGACGCTGAGCGCGAGGCGCTGAGACGCTGAGCGCGAGGCGCTGAGACGCTGAGCGCGAGGCGCTGAGACGCTGAGCGCGAGGCGCTGAGGCGCTGAGCGCGAGGCGCTGAGGCGCTGAGCGCGAGGCGCTGGGACGCTGAGTGCGATTCGCTGCGACGCTGAGTGCGATTCGCTGAGGGCGAGACGCTGAGACGCTGAGCGCGAGGCGCTGAGACGCTGAGCGCGAGGCGCTGAGTGCGAGGCGCTGAGACGCTGAGTGCGAGGCGCTGAGACGCTGAGTGCGAGGCGCTGAGACACTGAGTGCAAAGCGCCAAGATGCTGAGTGCAAGACGCTGAGTGCGAGACGCTGAGTGCGAGGCGCTGAGACTCTGAGTGCCAAGCGCTGAGACGCTGAGTGCGAGACGCTGAGTGCGAGACGCTGAGACGCTGAGTGCGAGGCGCTGCGACGCTGAGTGCGATTCGCTGAGGGCGAGACGCTGAGACGCTGAGCGCGAGGCGCTGAGACGCTGAGCGCGAGGCGCTGAGACGCTGAGCGCGAGGCGCTGAGGCGCTGAGTGCGAGGCGCTGCGACGCTGAGTGCGATTCGCTGAGGGCGAGACGCTGAGACGCTGAGCGCGAGGCGCTGAGACGCTGAGCGCGAGGCGCTGAGACGCTGAGCGCGAGGCGCTGAGACGCTGAGCGCGAGGCGCTGAGACGCTGAGCGCGAGGCGCTGAGTGCGAGGCGCTGAGACGCTGAGTGCGAGGCGCTGAGACGCTGAGTGCGAGGCGCTGAGACGTTTAGTGCGAGGCGCTGAGACGCTGAGTGCGAGGCTCTGAGACTCAGAGTGCGAGACGCTGAGGGCGAGGTGCTGCGACGCTGAGGGCGAGGCGCTGAGACGCTGAGCGCGAGATGCTGAGTTGAAAGCGCCGAGATGCTGAGTGCGAGGTGCTGAGACGCTGAGTGCGAGGCGCTGAGAATCCGAGTGCGGGGCACTGAAGCGCTGAGTGCGAGGCACGGAGTGCGAGGCGCTGAGACGCTGAGTGCGAGGCGCTGAGACGCTGAGTGCGAGGCGCTGTGACGCTCAGTGCGAGGCGCTGAGGCGCTGAGTGCGAGGCGCTGCGACGCTCAGTGCGATTCGCTGAGGGCGAGACGCTGAGACGCTGAGCTCGAGGCGCTGAGACGCTGAGTGCGAGGCGCTGAGACGCTGAGTGCGAGGCGCTGAGGTCCTGAGACGCTGAGTTCAAGGCACTGAGTGCGAGGCGCTGAGACGCTGAATGCGAGGCGCTGAGACGCTGAGTGCGAGGCACTGAGTGCGAGGCGCTGAGACTCAGAGTGCGAGGCGCTGAGACTCAGAGTGCGAGGCGCTGAAGCGCTGAGGTCGAGGAGCTGAGACGCTGAGTGCGAGGCGCTGAGTGCGAGGCGCTGCCACGCTGAGTCCGAGTTGCTGAGGGCGAGGCGCTGAGACGCTGAGCGCGAGGCGCCGAGATGCTGAGCGCGAGGCGCCGAGACGCTGAGACGCTGAGCGCGAGGCGCCGAGACGCTGAGTGCGAGGTTCTGAGACGCTGAGTGCAAAGCGCTGAAACGCTGAGTGCGAGACGCTGTGGGCGAGGCGCTGAGACGCTGAGTGCGAGGCGCTGAGACGCTGAATGTGAAGCGTTGAGACGCTGAGTGCGAGGCGCTGAGGGCGAGGCGCTGAGTGCGAGGCGCTGAGACGCCGAGTGCGAGGCGCTGAGACGCCGAGTGCGAGGCGCTGCAACGCCGAGTGCGAGGCGCTGCGACGCTGAGTGCGAGGCGCTGAGACACTGAGTGTGAGGCGCTGATGTCCTGAGGCGCTGAGTTCAAGGCGGAGTGCGAGGTGCTGAGTGCGAGGCGCTGAATGCGCGGCGCTGAGACGCCGAGTGCGAGGCGCTGCGACTCTGAGTGCGAGTCGCAGAGGGCGAGGTGCTGAGGGCGAGGCACTGAGACGCTGAGCGCGAGGCACTGATACACTGAGTGCAAAGCGCCAAGATGCTGAGTGCAAGACACTGAGTGCGAGGCGCTGATGTCCTGAGGCGCTGAGTTCAAGGCGGAGTGCGAGGTGCTGAGTGCGAGGCGCTGAATGCGCGGCGCTGAGACGCCGAGTGCGAGGCGCTGCGACTCTGAGTGCGAGTCGCAGAGGGCGAGGTGCTGAGGGCGAGGCACTGAGACGCTGAGCGCGAGGCACTGATACACTGAGTGCAAAGCGCCAAGATGCTGAGTGCAAGACGCTGAGTGCGAGGCGCTGATGTCCTGAGGCGCTGAGTTCAAGGCGGAGTGCGAGGTGCTGAGTGCGAGGCGCTGAATGCGCGGCGCTGAGACGCCGAGTGCGAGGCGCTGCGACTCTGAGTGCGAGTCGCAGAGGGCGAGGTGCTGAGGGCGAGGCACTGAGACGCTGAGCTCGAGTCGCTGAGACTCTGAGCGCGAGGCGCTGAGACACTGAGTGCAAAGCGCCAAGATGCTGAGTGCAAGACGCTGAGTGCGAGACGCTGAGTGCGAGGCGCTGAGACACTGAGTGCAAAGCGCCAAGATGCTGAGTGCAAGACGCTGAGTGCGAGACGCTGAGTGCGAGGCGCTGAGACGCTGAGTGCAAAGCGCTGAGATGCTGAATGCGAGGCGCTGAGGCGCTGAGTGCGAGGCGCTGAGGCGCTGAGTGCGAGGCGCTGAGGCGCTGAGGCGCTGAGTGCGAGGCGCTGAATGCGTGGCGCTGCGACGCTGAGTGCGATTCGCTGAGGGCGAGACGCTGAGACGCTGAGGTCGAGTCGCTGAGACGCTGAGCTCGAGGTGCTGAGACGCTGAGCTGGAGGCGCTGAGACGCTGAGCGCGAGGCGCTGAAACGCTGAGCGCGAGGCGCTGAGATGCTTAGTGCGAGGCACTGAGACACTGAGACGCTGAGTGCAAAGCGCCGAGATGCTGAGTGCAAGGCGCCGAGATGCTGAGTGCGAGGCACTGAGACGCGGAGTGCGAGGCGCTGAGACGCAGAGTATGAGGCGCTGAGACGCTGAGAGCGAGGCGCTGAGACGCTGAGTGCGAGGCGCTGAGAGGCTGAGCGTGAGGCGCTGCAACGCTGAGTGCGATTCGCTGAGGGCGAGACGCTGAGACGCTGAGCTCGATGCGCTGAGACGCTGAGCGCGAGGCGCTGAGACGCTGAGCGCGAGGCGCTGAGACGCTGAGCGCGAGGCGCTGAGACGCTGAGCGCGAGGCGCTGAGACGCTGAGCGCGAGGCGCTGAGACGCTGAGCGCGAGGCGCTGAGGCGCTGAGCGCGAGGCGCTGGGACGCTGAGTGCGATTCGCTGCGACGCTGAGTGCGATTCGCTGCGACGCTGAGTGCGATTCGCTGAGGGCGAGACGCTGAGACGCTGAGCGCGAGGCGCTGAGACGCTGAGCGCGAGGCGCTGAGTGCGAGGCGCTGAGACCCTGAGTGCGAGGCGCTGAGACGCTGAGTGCGAGGCGCTGAGACGCTGAGTGCGAGGCGCTGAGACTCAGAGTGCGAGACGCTGAGGGCGAGGTGCTGCGACGCTGAGGGCAAGGCGCTGAGACGCTGAGCGTGAGATGCTGAGTTCAAAGCGCCGAGATGCTGAGTGCGAGACGCTGAGGGCGAGATGCTGAGACGCTGAGTGCGAGGTGCTGAGACGCTGAGTGCGAGGCGCTGAGAATCAGAGTGCGGGGCACTGAAGCGCTGAGTGCGAGGCACGGAGTGCGAGGCGCTGAGACGCTGAGTGCGAGGCGCTGAGACGCTGAGTGCGAGGCGCTGAGACGCTGAGTGCGAGGCGCTGCGACGCTCAGTGCGATTCGCTGAGGGCGAGACGCTGAGACGCTGAGCTCAAGGCGCTGAGACGCTGAGTGCGAGGCGCTGAGACGCTGAGTGCGAGGCGCTGAGAATCAGAGTGCGGGGCACTGAAGCGCTGAGTGCGAGGCGCGGAGTGCGAGGTGCTGAGACGCTGAGTGCGAGACGCTGAGACGCTGAGCGCGAGGCGCTGAGTGCAAGGCGCTGAGACGCTGAGTGCGAGGCGCTGAGACGCTGAGTGCGAGGCGCTGCGACGCTGAGTGCGAGGCGCTGCGACGCTGAGTGCGAGGCTCTGAGACTCAGAGTGCGAGGCGCTGAGACGCTGAGTGCGAGGCGCTGAGACGCTGAGTGCGAGGCGCTGAGACGCTGAGTGCGAGGCTCTGAGATCCTGAGACGCTGAGTTCAAGGCACTGAGTGCGAGGCGCTGAGACGCTGAGTGCGAGGCGCTGAGACTCTGAGTGCGAGGCGCTGAGACGCTGAGTGCGGGTCGCTGAGGCGCTGAGTGCGGGTCGCTGAGGCGCTGAGTGCGGGTCGCTGAGGCGCTGAGTGCGAGGCGCTGAGACGCTGAGTGCGAGGCGCTGAGACGCTGAGTGCGAGGCGCTGAGACGCTGAGTGCGAGTCGCTGAGACGCTGAGTGCGAGGCGCTGAGACGCTGAGTGCGAGGCGCTGAGACGCTGAGTTCGAGGCGCTGAGTGCGAGGCGCTGAGACGCTGACTGCGAGACGCTGAGACGCTGAGTTCGAGGTGCTGAGTGCGAGGCGCTGAGACGCTGAGTGCGAGGCGCTGCGATGCTGAGGGTGAGTCGCTGAGTGCGAGGCGCTGAGGGCGAGGCGCTGAGACGCAGAGTGCGAGATGCTGAGACGCTGAGTGCAAAGCGCCGAGATGCTGAGTGCGAGATGCTGAGGGCGAGGCGCTGAAATGCTGAGTGTGAGGCGCTGAGACGCTGAGTGCGAGGCACGGAGTGCGAGGCGCTGAGACGCTGAGTGCGAGGCGCTGAGACGCTGAGTGCGAGGCGCTGAGACGCTGAGTGCGAGGCGCTGAGAATCAGAGTGCGGGGCACTGAAGCGCTGAGTGAGAGGCGCGGAGTGCGAGGTGCTGAGACGCTGAGTGCGAGGTGCTGAGACGCTGAGTGCGAGGTGCTGAGACGCTGAGTGCGAGGTGCTGAGACGCTGAGTGCGAGACGCTGAGACGCTGAGCGCGAGGCGCTGAGTGCGAGGCGCTGAGACGCTGAGTGCGAGGCGCTGAGACGCTGAGTGCGAGGCGCTGAGACGCTGAGTGCGAGGCGCTGAGACGCTGAGTGCGAGGCGCTGAGACTCAGAGTGCGAGGCGCTGAGACTCAGAGTGCGTGGCGCTGAGACTCAGAGTGCGAGGCGCTGAGACTCAGAGTGCGAGGCTCTGAGACTCAGAGTGCGAGCCGCTGAGACGCTGAGTTCGAGGCGCTGAGACGCTGAGTTCGAGGCGCTGAGTTCGAGGTGCTGAGACGCTGAGACGCTGAGCGCAAAGCGCGAGATGCTGAGTGCAAGGCGCCGAGATGCTGAGTGCAAGACGCTGAGTGCGAGGCGCTGAGACGCTGAGTGCGAGGCGCTGAGACGCTGAGTGCGAGGCGCTGAGACGCTGAGTGTGAGACGCTGAGATGCTGAGTGCGAGAAGCTGAGACGCTGAGTGCGAGGAGCTGAGACGCTGAGTGCGAGGCGCTGAGACGCTGAGTGCGAGGCGCTGAGACGCTGAGTGCGAGGCGCTGAGACGCTGAGTTCGAGGCGCTGAGACGCTGAGTGCGAGGCGCTGAGACGCTGAGTGCGAGGCACTGACACGCTGAGGGCGAGGCGCTGAGACGCTGAGGGCGAGGCGCTGAAAAGCTGAGTGCGAGGCGCTGAGGTCCTGAGACGCTGAGTTCAAGGCACTGAGTGCGAGGCGCTGAGACGCTGAGTGCGAGGCGCTGAGACGCTGAGTGCGAGGCGCTGAAGCGCTGAGGGTGAGGAGCTGAGACGCTGAGTGCGAGGCGCTGAGTGCGAGGCGCTGAGTGCGAGGCGCTGCGACGCTGAGTCCGAGTCGCTGAGTGCGAGGCGCTGAGACGCTGAGTGCGAGGCGCTGAGACGCTGAGTGCGAGGCTCTGAGACTCAGAGTGCGAGACGCTGAGGGCGAGGCGCTGAGACGCTGAGTGCGAGGCGCTGAGATGCTGAGTGCGAGGCGCTAAGGTCCTGAGACGCTGAGTTCAAGGCACTGAGTGCGAGGCGCTGAGACGCTGAGTGCGAGGTGCTGAGACGCTGAGTGCGGGTCGCTGAGGCGCTGAGTGCGAAGCGCTGAGACGCTGAGTGCGAGGCGCTGAGACGCTGAGAGCGAGGCGCTGAGACGCTGAGAGCGAGGCGCTGAGACGCTGAGTGCGAGGCGCTGAGGCGCTGAGTGCGAAGCGCTGAGACGCTGAATGCGAGGCGCTGAGACGCTGAGAGCGAGGCGCTGAGACGCTGAGTGCGAGGCGCTGAGACGCTGAGTGCGAGGCGCTGAGACGCTGAGTACGAAGCGCTGAGGTCCTGAGACGCTGAGTTCAAGGCGCTGAGACGCTGAGTGCGAGGCGCTGATACGCTGAGTGCGAGGCACTGAGACACTGAGTTCGAGGCGCTGAGTGCGAGGCGCTGAGACGCTGAGTTCGAGGCGCTGAGTGCGAGGCGCTGCGACGCTGAGGGCGAGTCGCTGAGTGCGAGGCGCTGAGGACGAGGCGCTGAGACGCTGAGTGCGAGATGCTGAGACGCTGAGTGCGAGATGCTGAGACGCTGAGTTCGAGGCGCTGAGGCGCTGAGTGCGAGGCGCTGAGACGCTGAGTGCGAGGAGCTGAGACGCTGAGGGCGAGGCGCTGAGTGCGAGGTGTTGAGACGATTGCGGGTCGCTGAGGCGCTGATTGCGAGGCGCTGAGACGCTGAGTGTGTGGCGCTGAGACGCTGAGTTCGAGGCGCTGAGACGCTGAGTGCGAGGCGCTGAGAAGCTGATTGCGAGGATCTGAGACGCTGAGTTCGAGGCGCTGAGTGCGAGGCGCTGAGACGCTGAGTGCGAGGCGCTGAGACGCTGAGTGCGAGGCGCTGAGACGCTGAGTGCGAGGCGCTGAGACGCTGAGTGCGAGGCGCTGAGACGCTGAGTGCGAGGCGCTGAGACGCTGAGTGCGAGGCGCTGAGACGCTGAGTGTGAGACGCTGAGGGCGAGGCGCTGAGACGCTGAGGGCGAGGCGCTGAGACGCTGAGTGCGAGGCGCTGAGATGCTGAGTGCGAGGCGCTGAGGTCCTGAGACGCTGAGTTCAAGGCACTGACTGCGAGGCGCTGAGACGCTGAGTGCGAGGCGCTGAGACGCTGAGTGCGAGGCGCTGAGACGCTGAGTGCAAGGCGCTGAGACGCTGAGTGCGAGGCGCTGAGACGCTGAGTGCGAGGCGCTGAGACGCTGAGTGCGAGGCGCTGTGACGCTGCGTGCAAGGCGCCGAGATGCTGAGTGTGAGGTGCTGAGACGCTGAGTGCAAAGCGCTGAGATGCTGAGTGCGAGACGCTGAGTGCGAGGCTCTGAGACGCTGAGTGCGAGGCTCTGAGGCGCTGAGTGCGAGGCTCTGAGACGCTGAGTGCGAGGCGCTGAGACGCTGATTGTGAGGCGCTGAGACGCTGAGTGCGAGGCGCTGAGACGCTGAGTGCGAGGCGCTGAGACTCAGAGTGCGAGGCGCTGCGACTCAGAGTGCGAGGCGCTGCGACTCAGAGTGCGAGGCGCTGAGACTCAGAGTGCGAGGCTCTGAGACTCAGAGTGCGAGGCTCTGAGACGCTGAGTTCGAGGCGCTGAGACGCTGAGTTCGAGGCGCTGAGTGCGAGGCGCTGAGACGCTGAGACGCTGAGCGCAAAGCGCGAGATGCTGAGTGCAAGGCGCCGAGATGCTGAGTGCAAGACGCTGAGTGCGAGGCGCTGAGACGCTGAGTGCGAGGCGCTGAGACGCTGAGTGCGAGGCTCTGAGACTCAGAGTGCGAGACGCAGAGGGCGAGACGCTGAGACGCTGAGTTCGAGGCGCTGAGTGCGAGGCGCTGAGACGCTGACTGCGAGACGCTGAGACGCTGAGTTCGAGGTGCTGAGTGCGAGGCGCTGAGACGCTGAGTGCGAGGCGCTTCGATGCTGAGGGTGAGTCGCTGAGTGCGAGGCGCTGAGTGCGAGGCGCTGAGACGCAGAGTGCGAGATGCTGAGACGCTGAGTGCAAAGCGCCGAGATGCTGAGTGCGAGATGCTGAGGGCGAGGCGCTGAAACGCTGAGTGTGAGGCGCTGAGACGCTGAGTGCGAGGCACGGAGTGCGAGGCGCTGAGACGCTGAGTGCGAGGCGCTGAGACGCTGAGTGCGAGGCGCTGAGACGCTGAGTGCGAGGCGCTGCGACGCTCAGTGCGATTCGCTGAGGGCGAGACGCTGAGACGCTGAGTGCGAGGCGCTGAGACGCTGAGTGCGAGGCGCTGAGAATCAGAGTGCGGGGCACTGAAGCGCTGAGTGCGAGGCGCGGAGTGCGAGGTGCTGAGACGCTGAGTGCGAGGTGCTGAGACGCTGAGTGCGAGGTGCTGAGACGCTGAGTGCGAGGTGCTGAGACGCTGAGTGCGAGACGCTGAGACGCTGAGAGCGAGGCACTGAGTGCGAGGCGCTGAGACGCTGAGTGCGAGGCGCTGAGACGCTGAGTGCGAGGCGCTGAGACGCTGAGTGCGAGGCGCTGAGACGCTGAGTGCGAGACGCTGAGACGCTGAGTGCGAGGCGCTGAGACGTTGAGTGCGAGGCGCTGAGACTCAGAGTGCGAGGCGCTGAGACTCAGAGTGCGAGGCGCTGAGACTCAGAGTGCGAGGCGCTGAGACTCAGAGTGCGTGGCGCTGAGACTCAGATTGCGAGGCGCTGAGACTCAGAGTGCGAGGCTCTGAGACTCAGAGTGCGAGCCGCTGAGGCGCTGAGTTCGAGGCGCTGAGACGCTGAGTTCGAGGCGCTGAGTTCGAGGTGCTGAGACGCTGAGACGCTGAGCGCAAAGCGCGAGATGCTGAGTGCAAGGCGCCGAGATGCTGAGTGCAAGACGCTGAGTGCGAGGCGCTGAGACGCTGAGTGCGAGGCGCTGAGACGCTGAGTGCGAGGCGCTGAGACGCTGAGTGTGAGACGCTGAGATGCTGAGTGCGAGAAGCTGAGACGCTGAGTGCGAGGAGCTGAGACGCTGAGTGCGAGGCGCTGAGACGCTGAGTGCGAGGCGCTGAGACGCTGAGTGCGAGGCGCTGAGACGCTGAGTGCGAGGCGCTGAGACGCTGAGTGCGAGGCGCTGAGACGCTGAGTTCGAGGCGCTGAGACGCTGAGTGCGAGGCGCTGAGACGCTGAGTGCGAGGCTCTGAGACTCAGAGTGCGAGACGCTGAGGTCCTGAGATGCTGAGTTCAAGGCGCTGAGACGCTGAGTGCGAGGCGCTGATACGCTGAGTGCGAGGCACTGAGACACTGAGTTCGAGGCGCTGAGTGCGAGGCGCTGAGACGCTGAGTTCGAGGCGCTGAGTGCGAGGCGCTGCGACGCTGAGGGCGAGTCGCTGAGTGCGAGGCGCTGAGGGCGAGGCGCTGAGACGCTGAGTGCGAGATGCTGAGACGCTGAGTGCGAGATGCTGAGACGCTGAGTTCGAGGCGCTGAGACGCTGAGTCCGAGGCGCTGAGTGCGAGGTGCTGAGACGCTGAGTGCGAGGAGCTGAGACGCTGAGGGCGAGGCGATGAGTGCGAGGTGCTGAGACGATTGCGGGTCGCTGAGGCGCTGATTGCGAGGCGCTGAGACGCTGAGTGTGTGGCGCTGAGACGCTGAGTTCGAGGCGCTGAGACGCTGAGTGCGAGGCGCTGAGAAGCTGATTGCGAGGATCTGAGACGCTGAGTTCGAGGCGCTGAGTGCGAGGCGCTGAGACGCTGAGTGCGAGGCGCTGAGACGCTGAGTGCGAGGCGCTGAGACGCTGAGTGCGAGGCGCTGAGACGCTGAGTGCGAGGCGCTGAGACGCTGAGTGCGAGGCGCTGAGACGCTGAGTGCGAGGCGCTGTGACGCTGCGTGCAAGGCGCCGAGATGCTGAGTGTGAGGTGCTGAGACGCTGAGTGCAAAGCGCTGAGATGCTGAGTGCGAGACGCTGAGTGCGAGGCTCTGAGACGCTGAGTGCGAGGCTCTGAGGCGCTGAGTGCGAGGCTCTGAGACGCTGAGTGCGAGGCGCTGAGACGCTGATTGTGAGGCGCTGAGATGCTGAGTGCGAGGCGCTGAGACGCTGAGTGCGAGGCGCTGAGACGCTGAGTGCGAGGCGCTGAGACGCTGAGTGCGAGGCGCTGAGACTCAGAGTGCGAGGCGCTGCGACTCACAGTGCGAGGCGCTGCGACTCAGAGTGCGAGGCGCTGAGACTCAGAGTGCGAGGCTCTGAGACTCAGAGTGCGAGGCTCTGAGACGCTGAGTTCGAGGCGCTGAGACGCTGAGTTCGAGGCGCTGAGTGCGAGGCGCTGAGACGCTGAGACGCTGAGCGCAAAGCGCGAGATGCTGAGTGCAAGGCGCCGAGATGCTGAGTGCAAGACGCTGAGTGCGAGGCGCTGAGACGCTGAGTGCGAGGCGCTGAGACGCTGAGTGCGAGGCGCTGAGACGCTGAGTGCGAGGCGCTGAGACGCTGAGTGCGAGGCGCTGAGACGCTGAGTGCGAGGCGCTGAGACGCTGAGTGCGAGGCTCTGAGACTCAGAGTGCGAGACGCTGAGGGCGAGACGCTGAGACGTTGAGTTCGAGGCGCTGAGACGCTGAGTTCGAGGCGCTGAGTGCGAGGCGCTGAGACGCTGAGTGCGAGGCTCTGAGACTCAGAGTGCGAGACGCTGAGGGCGAGGCGCTGAGACGCTGAGTGCGAGGCGCTGAGATGCCGAGTGCGAGGCGCTAAGGTCCTGAGACGCTGAGTTCAAGGCACTGAGTGCGAGGCGCTGAGGCGCTGAGTGCGAGGTGCTGAGCTGCTGAGTGCGGGTCGCTGAGGCGCTGAGTGCAAAGCGCTGAGACGCTGAGTGCGAGGCGCTGAGACGCTGAGAGCGAGGCACTGAGACGCTGAGTGCGAGGCGCTGAGACGCTGAGTGCGAGGCGCTGAGACGCTGAGTGCGAGGCTCTGAGACGCTGAGTGCGAGGCTCTGAGGCGCTGAGTGCGAGGCTCTGAGACGCTGAGTGCGAGGCGCTGAGACGCTGATTGTGAGGCGCTGAGATGCTGAGTGCGAGGCGCTGAGACGCTGAGTGCGAGGCGCTGAGACGCTGAGTGCGAGGCGCTGAGACGCTGAGTGCGAGGCGCTGAGACGCTGAGTGCGAGGCGCTGAGACTCAGAGTGCGAGGCGCTGCGACTCAGAGTGCGAGGCGCTGCGACTCAGAGTGCGAGGCGCTGAGACTCAGAGTGCGAGGCTCTGAGACTCAGAGTGCGAGGCTCTGAGACGCTGAGTTCGAGGCGCTGAGACGCTGAGTTCGAGGCGCTGAGTGCGAGGCGCTGAGACGCTGAGACGCTGAGCGCAAAGCGCGAGATGCTGAGTGCAAGGCGCCGAGATGCTGAGTGCAAGACGCTGAGTGCGAGGCGCTGAGACGCTGAGTGCGAGGCGCTGAGACGCTGAGTGCGAGGCGCTGAGACGCTGAGTGCGAGGCGCTGAGACGCTGAGTGCGAGGCGCTGAGACGCTGAGTGCGAGGCTCTGAGACTCAGAGTGCGAGACGCTGAGGGCGAGACGCTGAGACGTTGAGTTCGAGGCGCTGAGACGCTGAGTTCGAGGCGCTGAGTGCGAGGCGCTGAGACGCTGAGTGCGAGGCTCTGAGACTCAGAGTGCGAGACGCTGAGGGCGAGGCGCTGAGACGCTGAGTGCGAGGCGCTGAGATGCCGAGTGCGAGGCGCTAAGGTCCTGAGACGCTGAGTTCAAGGCACTGAGTGCGAGGCGCTGAGGCGCTGAGTGCGAGGTGCTGAGCTGCTGAGTGCGGGTCGCTGAGGCGCTGAGTGCAAAGCGCTGAGACGCTGAGTGCGAGGCGCTGAGACGCTGAGAGCGAGGCGCTGAGACGCTGAGTGCGAGGCGCTGAGACGCTGAGTGCGAGGCGCTGAGACGCTGAGTGCGAGGCGCTGAGGTCCTGAGACGCTGAGTTCAAGGCGCTGAGACGCTGAGTGCGAGGCGCTGATACGCTGAGTGCGAGGCACTGAGATGCTGAGTTCGAGGCGCTGAGTACGAGGCGCTGAGACGCTGAGTTTGAGGCGCTGAGTGCGAGGCGCTGAGTGCGAGGCGCTGAGACGCTGAGTGCGAGATGCTGAGACGCTGAGTGCGAGGCGCTGAGACGCTGAGTCCGAGGCGCTGAGTGCGAGGTGCTGTGACGCTGAGTGCGAGGAGCTTAGACGCTGAGGGCGAGGCGCTGAGTGCGAGGTGCTGAGAGATTGCGGGTCGCTGAGGCGCTGATTACGAGGCGCTGAGACGCTGAGTGTGTGGCGCTGAGACGCTGAGTTCGAGGCGCTGAGACGCTGAGTGCGAGGCGCTGAGATGCTGATTGCGAGGATCTGAGACGCTGAGTTCGAGGCGCTGAGTCCGAGGCGCTGCGACGCTGAGTGCGAGGCGCTGAGACGCTGAGTGCGAGGCGCTGAGACGCTGAGTGCGAGGCGCTGAGACGCTGAGTGCGAGGCGCTGAGACGCTGAGTGCGAGGCGCTGAGACGCTGAGTGCGAGGCGCTGAGACGCTGAGTGCGAGGCGCTGAGACGCTGAGTGCGAGGCGCTGAGACGCTGAGAGCGAGGCGCTGAGGTCCTGAGACGCTGAGTTCAAGGCGCTGAGACGCTGAGTGCGAGGCGCTGATACGCTGAGTGCGAGGCACTGAGATGCTGAGTTCGAGGCGCTGAGTGCGAGGCGCTGAGACGCTGAGTTTGAGGCGCTGAGTGCGAGGCGATGCGACGCTGAGGGCGAGTCGCTGAGTGCGAGGCGCTGAGGGCGAGGCGCTGAGACGCTGAGTGCGAGATGCTGAGACGCTGAGTGCAAGGCGCTGAGACGCTGAGTCCGAGGCGCTGAGTGCGAGGTGCTGAGACGCTGAGTGCGAGGAGCTGAGACGCTGAGGGCGAGGCGCTGAGTGCGAGGGGCTGAGACGATTGCGGGTCGCTGAGACGCTGATTGCGAGGCGCTGAGACTCTGAGTGTGTGGCGCTGAGACGCTGAGTTCGAGGCGCTGAGACGCTGAGTGCGAGGCGCTGAGATGCTGATTGCGAGGATCTGAGACGCTGAGTTCGAGGCGCTGAGTGCGAGGCGCTGAGACGCTGAGTGCGAGGCGCTGAGACGCTGAGTGCGAGGCGCTGAGACGCTGAGTGCGAGGCGCTGAGACGCTGAGTGCGAGGCGCTGAGACGCTGAGTGCGAGGCGCTGAGACGCTGAGTGCGATGCGCTGTGACGCTGCGTGCAAGGCGCCGAGATGCTGAGTGTGAGGTGCTGAGACGCTGAGTGCAAAGCGCTGAGATGCTGAGTGCGAGACGCTGAGTGCGAGGCGCTGAGACGCTGAGTGCGAGGCGCTGAGACGCTGAGTGCGAGGCGCTGAGACGCTGAGTGCGAGGCGCTGAGACGCTGAGTGCGAGGCGCTGAGACTCAGATTGCGAGGCGCTGAGACTCAGAGTGCGAGGCTCTGAGACTCAGAGTGCGAGGCGCTGAGACTCAGAGTGCGAGGCTCTGAGACTCAGAGTGCGAGGCTCTGAGACGCTGAGTTCGAGGCGCTGAGACGCTGAGTTCGAGGCGCTGAGACGCTGAGTGCGAGGCGCTGAGACGCTGAGTGCGAGGCGCTGAGACGCTGAGAGCGAGGCGCTGAGGTCCTGAGACGCTGAGTTCAAGGCGCTGAGACGCTGAGTGCGAAGCGCTGATACGCTGAGTGCGAGGCACTGAGATGCTGAGTTCGAGGCGCTGAGTGCGAGGCGCTGATACGCTGAGTTTGAGGCGCTGAGTGCGAGGCGTTGCGACGCTGAGGGCGAGTCGCTGAGTGCGAGGCGCTGAGGGCGAGGCGCTGAGACGCTGAGTGCGAGATGCTGAGACGCTGAGTGCGAGGCGCTGAGACGCTGAGTCCGAGGCGCTGAGTGCGAGGTGCTGAGACGCTGAGTGCGAGGAGCTGAGACGCTGAGGGCGAGGCGCTGAGTGCGAGGTGCTGAGACGATTGCGGGTCGCTGAGGCGCTGATTGCGAGGCGCTGAGACGCTGAGTGTGTGGCGCTGAGATGCTGAGTTCGAGGCGCTGAGACGCTGAGTGCGAGGCGCTGAGATGCTGATTGCGAGGATCTGAGACGCTGAGTTCGAGGCACTGAGACGCTGAGTGCGAGGCGCTTAGACGCTGAGTGCGAGGCGCTGTGACGCTGCGTGCAAGGCGCCGAGATGCTGAGTGTGAGGTGCTGAGACGCTGAGTGCAAAGTGCTGAGATGCTGAGTGCGAGACGCTGAGTGCGAGGCGCTGAGACGCTGAGTGCGAGGCGCTGAGACGCTGAGTGCGAGATGCTCAGACGCTGAGTGCGAGATGCTCAGACGCTGAGTGCGAGATGCTGAGACGCTGAGTTCGAGGCGCTGAGATGCTGAGTCCGAGGCGCTGAGTGCGAGGTGCTGAGACGCTGAGTGCGAGGAGCTGAGACGCTGAGGGCGAGGCGCTGAGTGCGAGGTGCTGAGACGATTGCGGGTCGCTGAGGCGCTGATTGCGAGGCGCTGAGACGCTGAGTGTATGGCGCTGAGACGCTGAGTTCGAGGCGCTGAGACGCTGAGTGCGAGGCGCTGAGAAGCTGATTGCGAGGATCTGAGACGCTGAGTTCGAGGCGCTGAGTTCGAGGCGCTGAGACGCTGAGTGCGAGGCGCTGAGACGCTGAGTGCGAGGCGCTGAGATGCTGAGTGTGAGGTGCTGAGACGCTGAGTGCAAAGCGCTGAGATGCTGAGTGCGAGACGCTGAGTGCGAGACGCTGAGACGCTGAGTGCGAGGCGCTGAGACGCTGAGTGCGAGGCGCCGAGACGCTGAGTGCGAGGCGCTGAGACGCTGAGTGCGAGGCGCTGAGACTTAGAGTGCGAGGCGCTGAGACTCAGAGTGCGAGGCGCTGAGACTCAGAGTGCGAGGCGCTGAGACTCAGAGTGCGAGGCGCTGAGACTCAGAGTGCGAGGCTCTGAGACGCTGAGTTCGAGGCGCTGAGACGCTGAGTTCGAGGCGCTGAGTGCGAGGCGCTGAGACGCTGAGACGTTGAGCGCAAAGCGCGAGATGCTGAGTGCAAGGCGCCGAGATGCTGAGTGCAAGACGCTGAGTGCGAGGCGCTGAGACGCTGAGTGCGAGGCGCTGAGACGCTGAGTGCGAGGCGCTGAGACGCTGAGTGCGAGGCTCTGAGACTCAGAGTGCGAGACGCTGAGGGCGAGACGCTGAGACGTTGAGTTCGAGGCGCTGAGACGCTGAGTTCGAGGCGCTGAGTGCGAGGCGCTGAGACGCTGAGACGCTGAGCGCAAAGCGCGAGATGCTGAGTGCAAGGCGCCGAGATGCTGAGTGCAAGACGCTGAGTGCGAGGCGCTGAGACGCTGAGTGCGAGGCGCTGAGACGCTGAGTGCGAGGAGCTGAGACGCTGAGTGCGAGGCGCTGCGACGCTGAGTGCGAGTCGCAGAGGGCGAGGCGCTGAGGGCGAGGTGCTGAGACGCTGAGCTCGAGTCGCTGAGACGCTGAGCTCGAGTCGCTGAGACTCTGAGTGCGAGGCGCTGAGACACTGAGTGCAAGGCGCTGAGATGCTGAGTGCGAGGCGCTGAGACGCTGAGGGCGAGACGCTGAGGGCGAGGCGCTGAGTGCGAGGTGCTGAGACGATTGCGGGTCGCTGATGCGCTGATTGCGAGGCGCTGAGACGCTGAGTTCGAGGTGCTGAGACGCTGAGTGCGAGGCGCTGAGACGCTGATTGCGAGGATCTGAGACGCTGAGTTCGAGGCGCTGAGTGCGAGGCACTGAGACGCTGAGTGCGAGGCGCTGAGACGCTGAGTGCGAGGCGCTGCGATGCTGAGTGCAAGGCGCCGAGATGCTGAGTGTGGGGTGCTGAGACGCTGAGTGCGAGGCGCTGAGACGCTGAGTGCGAGGCGCTGAGACGCTGAGTGCGAGGCGCTGAGACGCTGAGTGCGAGGCGCTGAGACTCAGAGTGCGAGGCGCTGAGACTCAGAGTGCGAGGCTCTGAGACTCAGAGTGCGAGGCGCTGAGACGCTGAGTGCGAGGCACTGAGACGCTGAGTTCGAGGCGCTGAGTGCGAGGCGCTGAGACGCTGAGTTCGAGGCGCTGAGTGCGAGGCGCTGCGACGCTGAGGGCGAGACGCTGAGTGCGAGGCGCTGAGGGCGAGGCGCTGAGACGCTGAGTGCGAGATGCTGAGACGCTGAGTGCGAGGCGCTGAGACGCTGAGTCCGAGGCGCTGAGTGCGAGGTGCTGTGACGCTGAGTGCGAGGAGCTTAGACGCTGAGGGCGAGGCGCTGAGTGCGAGGTGCTGAGAGATTGCGGGTCGCTGAGGCGCTGATTACGAGGCGCTGAGACGCTGAGTGTGTGGCGCTGAGACGCTGAGTTCGAGGCGCTGAGACGCTGAGTGCGAGGCGCTGAGATGCTGATTGCGAGGATCTGAGACGCTGAGTTCGAGGCGGTGAGTGCGAGGCGCTGCGACGCTGAGTGCGAGGCGCTGCGACGCTGAGTGCGAGGCGCTGAGACGCTGAGTGCGAGGCGCTGAGACGCTGAGTGCGAGGCGCTGAGACGCTGAGTGCGAGGCGCTGAGACGCTGAGTGCGAGGCGCTGAGACGCTGAGTGCGAGGCGCTGAGACGCTGAGTGCGAGGCGCTGTGACGCTGCGTGCAAGGCGCCGAGATGCTGAGTGTTAGGTGCTGAGACGCTGAGTGCAAAGCGCTGAGATGCTGAGTGCGAGACGCTGAGTGCGAGGCTCTGAGACGCTGAGTGCGAGGCTCTGAGACGCTGAGTGCGAGGCTCTGAGGCGCTGAGTGCGAGGCTCTGAGACGCTGAGTGCGAGGCGCTGAGACGCTGATTGTGAGACGCTGAGATGCTGAGTGCGAGGCGCTGAGACGCTGAGTGCGAGGCGCTGAGGCGCTGAGTGCGAGGCGCTGAGACTCAGAGTGCGAGGCTCTGAGATGCTGAGTTCGAGGCGCTGAGACGCTGAGTTCGAGGCGCTGAGTGCGAGGCGCTGAGACGCTGAGACGCTGAGCGCAAAGCGCGAGATGCTGAGTGCAAGGCGCCGAGATGCTGAGTGCAAGACGCTGAGTGCGAGGCGCTGAGACGCTGAGTGCGAGGCGCTGAGACGCTGAGTGCGAGGCGCTGAGACGCTGAGTGCGAGGCGCTGAGACGCTGAGTGCGAGGCTCTGAGACTCAGAGTGCGAGACGCTGAGGGCGAGACGCTGAGACGTTGAGTTCGAGGCGCTGAGACGCTGAGTTCGAGGCGCTGAGTGCGAGGCGCTGAGACGCTGAGTGCGAGGCTCTGAGACTCAGAGTGCGAGACGCTGAGGGCGAGGCGCTGAGACGCTGAGTGCGAGGCGCTGAGATGCTGAGTGCGAGGCGCTAAGGTCCTGAGACGCTGAGTTCAAGGCACTGAGTGCGAGGCGCTGATACGCTGAGTGCGAGGCACTGAGATGCTGAGTTCGAGGCGCGGAGTGCGAGGCGCTGAGACGCTGAGTTTGAGGCGCTGAGTGCGAGGCGCTGCGACGCTGAGGGCGAGTCGCTGAGTGCGAGGCGCTGAGGGCGAGGCGCTGACACGCTGAGTGCGAGATGCTGAGACGCTGAGTGCGAGGCGCTGAGACGCTGAGTCCGAGGCGCTGAGTGCGAGGTGCTGAGACGCTGAGTGCGAGGAGCTGAGACGCTGAGGGCGAGGCGCTGAGTGCGAGGGGCTGAGATGATTGCGGGTCGCTGAGACGCTGATTGCGAGGCGCTGAGACGCTGAGTGTGTGGCGCTGAGACGCTGAGTTCGAGGCGCTGAGACGCTGAGTGCGAGGCACTGAGATGCTGATTGCGAGGATCTGAGACGCTGAGTTCGAGGCGCTGAGTGCGAGGCACTGAGACGCTGAGTGCGAGGCGCTGAGACGCTGAGTGCGAGGCGCTGAGACGCTGAGTGCGAGGCGCTGAGACGCTGAGTGCGAGGCGCTGAGACGCTGAGTGCGAGGCGCTGAGACGCTGAGTGCGAGGCGCTGAGACGCTGAGTGCGATGCGCTGTGACGCTGCGTGCAAGGCGCCGAGATGCTGAGTGTGAGGTGCTGAGACGCTGAGTGCAAAGCGCTGAGATGCTGAGTGCGAGACGCTGAGTGCGAGGCGCTGAGACGCTGAGTGCGAGGCGCTGAGACGCTGAGTGCGAGGAGCTGAGACGCTGAGGGCGAGGCGCTGAGTGCGAGGGGCTGAGATGATTGCGGGTCGCTGAGACGCTGATTGCGAGGCGCTGAGACGCTGAGTGTGTGGCGCTGAGACGCTGAGTGCGAGGCGCTGAGACGCTGAGTGCGATGCGCTGTGACGCTGCGTGCAAGGCGCCGAGATGCTGAGTGTGAGGTGCTGAGACGCTGAGTGCAAAGCGCTGAGATGCTGAGTGCGAGACGCTGAGTGCGAGGCGCTGAGACGCTGAGTGCGAGGCGCTGAGACGCTGAGTGCGAGGAGCTGAGACGCTGAGGGCGAGGCGCTGAGTGCGAGGGGCTGAGATGATTGCGGGTCGCTGAGACGCTGATTGCGAGGCGCTGAGACGCTGAGTGTGTGGCGCTGAGACGCTGAGTTCGAGGCGCTGAGACGCTGAGTGCGAGGCGCTGAGATGCTGATTGCGAGGATCTGAGACGCTGAGTTCGAGGCGCTGAGTGCGAGGCACTGAGACGCTGAGTGCGAGGCGCTGAGACGCTGAGTGCGAGGCGCTGAGACGCTGAGTGCGAGGCGCTGAGACGCTGAGTGCGAGGCGCTGAGACGCTGAGTGCGAGGCGCTGAGACGCTGAGTGCGATGCGCTGTGACGCTGCGTGCAAGGCGCCGAGATGCTGAGTGTGAGGTGCTGAGACGCTGAGTGCAAAGCGCTGAGATGCTGAGTGCGAGACGCTGAGTGCGAGGCGCTGAGACGCTGAGTGCGAGGCGCTGAGACGCTGAGTGCGAGGCGCTGAGACGCTGAGTGCGAGGCGCTGAGACGCTGAGTGCGAGGCGCTGAGACTCAGATTGCGAGGCGCTGAGACTCAGAGTGCGAGGCTCTGAGACTCAGAGTGCGAGGCGCTGAGACTCAGAGTGCGAGGCTCTGAGACTCAGAGTGCGAGGCTCTGAGACGCTGAGTTCGAGGCGCTGAGACGCTGAGTGCGAGGCGCTGAGACGCTGAGTGCGAGGCGCTGAGACGCTGAGTGCGAGGCGCTGAGACGCTGAGTGCGAGGCGCTGAGACGCTGAGAGCGAGGCGCTGAGGTCCTGAGACGCTGAGTTCAAGGCGCTGAGACGCTGAGTGCGAAGCGCTGATACGCTGAGTGCGAGGCACTGAGATGCTGAGTTCGAGGCGCTGAGTGCGAGGCGCTGAGACGCTGAGTTTGAGGCGCTGAGTGCGAGGCGCTGCGACGCTGAGGGCGAGTCGCTGAGTGCGAGGCGCTGAGGGCGAGGCTCTGAGACGCTGAGTGCGAGATGCTGAGACGCTGAGTGCGAGGAGCTGAGTCGCTGAGGGCGAGGCGCTGAGTGCGAGGTGCTGAGACGATTGCGGGTCGCTGAGGCGCTGATTGCGAGGCGCTGAGACGCTGAGTGTGTGGCGCTGAGACGCTGAGTTCGAGGCGCTGAGACGCTGAGTGCGAGGCGCTGAGATGCTGATTGCGAGGATCTGAGACGCTGAGTTTGAGGCGCTGAGACGCTGAGTGCGAGGCGCTTAGACGCTGAGTGCGAGGCGCTGTGACGCTGCGTGCAAGGCGCCGAGATGCTGAGTGTGAGGTGCTGAGACGCTGAGTGCAAAGCGCTGAGATGCTGAGTGCGAGACGCTGAGTGCGAGGCGCTGAGACGCTGAGTGCGAGGCGCTGAGACGCTGAGTGCGAGGCGCTGAGACGCTGAGTGCGAGGCGCTGAGACGCTGAGTGCGAGGCGCTGAGACGCTGAGTGCGAGGCGCTGAGACTCAGAGTGCGAGGCGCTGAGACTCAGAGTGCGAGGCGCTGAGACTCAGAGTGCGAGGCTCTGAGACGCAGAGTGCGAGGCTCTGAGACGCTGAGTTCGAGGCGCTGAGACGCTGAGTTCGAGGCGCTGAGTGCGAGGCGCTGAGACGCTGAGACGCTGAGCGCAAAGCGCGAGATGCTGAGTGCAAGGCGCCGAGATGCTGAGTGCAAGACGCTGAGTGCGAGGCGCTGAGACGCTGAGTGCGAGGCGCTGAGACGCTGAGTGCGAGGCGCTGAGACGCTGAGTGCGAGGCGCTGAGACGCTGAGTGCGAGGCGCTGAGACGCTGAGTGCGAGGCGCTGAGACGCTGAGTGCGAGGCGCTGAGACTCAGAGTGCGAGGCGCTGAGACTCAGAGTGCGAGGCGCTGAGACTCAGAGTGCGAGGCGCTGAGACTCAGAGTGCGAGGTGCTGAGACTCAGAGTGCGAGGTGCTGAGACTCAGAGTGCGAGGCTCTGAGACTCAGAGTGCGAGGCTCTGAGACGCTGAGTTCGAGGCGCTGAGACGCTGAGTTCGAGGCGCTGAGTGCGAGGCGCTGAGACGCTGAGACGCTGAGCGCAAAGCGCGAGATGCTGAGTGCAAGGCGCCGAGATGCTGAGTGCAAGACGCTGAGTGCGAGGCGCTGAGACGCTGAGTGCGAGGCGCTGAGACGCTGAGTGCGAGGCGCTGAGACGCTGAGTGCGAGGCGCTGAGACGCTGAGTGCGAGGCGCTGAGACGCTGAGTGCGAGGCGCTGAGACGCTGAGTGCGAGGCTCTGAGACTCAGAGTGCGAGACGCTGAGGGCGAGACGCTGAGACGTTGAGTTCGAGGCGCTGAGACGCTGAGTTCGAGGCGCTGAGTGCGAGGCGCTGAGACGCTGAGTGCGAGGCTCTGAGACTCAGAGTGCGAGACGCTGAGGGCGAGGCGCTGAGACGCTGAGTGCGAGGCGCTGAGATGCTGAGTGCGAGGCGCTAAGGTCCTGAGACGCTGAGTTCAAGGCACTGAGTGCGAGGCGCTGATACGCTGAGTGCGAGGCACTGAGATGCTGAGTTCGAGGCGCGGAGTGCGAGGCGCTGAGACGCTGAGTTTGAGGCGCTGAGTGCGAGGCGCTGCGACGCTGAGGGCGAGTCGCTGAGTGCGAGGCGCTGAGGGCGAGGCGCTGACACGCTGAGTGCGAGATGCTGAGACGCTGAGTGCGAGGTGCTGAGACGCTGAGTCCGAGGCGCTGAGTGCGAGGTGCTGAGACGCTGAGTGCGAGGAGCTGAGACGCTGAGGGCGAGGCGCTGAGTGCGAGGGGCTGAGATGATTGCGGGTCGCTGAGACGCTGATTGCGAGGCGCTGAGACGCTGAGTGTGTGGCGCTGAGACGCTGAGTTCGAGGCGCTGAGACGCTGAGTGCAAGGCGCTGAGATGCTGATTGCGAGGATCTGAGACGCTGAGTTCGAGGCGCTGAGTGCGAGGCGCTGAGACGCTGAGTGCGAGGCGCTGAGACGCTGAGTGCGAGGCGCTGAGACGCTGAGTGCGAGGCGCTGAGACGCTGAGTGCGAGGCGCTGAGACGCTGAGTGCGAGGCGCTGAGACGCTGAGTGCGAGGCGCTGAGACGCTGAGTGCGAGGCGCTGAGACGCTGAGTGCGATGCGCTGTGACGCTGCGTGCAAGGCGCCGAGATGCTGAGTGTGAGGTGCTGAGACGCTGAGTGCAAAGCGCTGAGATTCTGAGTGCGAGACGCTGAGTGCGAGGCGCTGAGACGCTGAGTGCGAGGCGCTGAGACGCTGAGTGCGAGGAGCTGAGACGCTGAGGGCGAGGCGCTGAGTGCGAGGGGCTGAGATGATTGCGGGTCGCTGAGACGCTGATTGCGAGGCGCTGAGACGCTGAGTGTGTGGCGCTGAGACGCTGAGTTCGAGGCGCTGAGACGCTGAGTGCGAGGCGCTGAGATGCTGATTGCGAGGATCTGAGACGCTGAGTTCGAGGCGCTGAGTGCGAGGCACTGAGACGCTGAGTGCGAGGCGCTGAGACGCTGAGTGCGAGGCGCTGAGACGCTGAGTGCGAGGCGCTGAGACGCTGAGTGCGAGGCGCTGAGACGCTGAGTGCGATGCGCTGTGACGCTGCGTGCAAGGCGCCGAGATGCTGAGTGTGAGGTGCTGAGACGCTGAGTGCAAAGCGCTGAGATGCTGAGTGCGAGACGCTGAGTGCGAGGCGCTGAGACGCTGAGTGCGAGGCGCTGAGACGCTGAGTGCGAGGCGCTGAGACGCTGAGTGCGAGGCGCTGAGACGCTGAGTGCGAGGCGCTGAGACGCTGAGTGCGAGGCGCTGAGACTCAGATTGCGAGGCGCTGAGACTCAGAGTGCGAGGCGCTGAGACTCAGAGTGCGAGGCGCTGAGACTCAGAGTGCGAGGCTCTGAGACTCAGAGTGCGAGGCTCTGAGACGCTGAGTTCGAGGCGCTGAGACGCTGAGTGCGAGGCGCTGAGACGCTGAGTGCGAGGCGCTGAGACGCTGAGTGCGAGGCGCTGAGACGCTGAGTGCGAGGCGCTGAGACGCTGAGAGCGAGGCGCTGAGGTCCTGAGACGCTGAGTTCAAGGCGCTGAGACGCTGAGTGCGAAGCGCTGATACGCTGAGTGCGAGGCACTGAGATGCTGAGTTCGAGGCGCTGAGTGCGAGGCGCTGAGATGCTGAGTTTGAGGCGCTGAGTGCGAGGCGCTGCGACGCTGAGGGCGAGTCGCTGAGTGCGAGGTGCTGAGGGCGAGGCGCTGAGACGCTGAGTGCGAGATGCTGAGAAGCTGAGTGCGAGGAGCTGAGACGCTGAGGGCGAGGCGCTGAGTGCGAGGTGCTGAGACGATTGCGGGTCGCTGAGGCGCTGATTGCGAGGCGCTGAGACGCTGAGTGTGTGGCGCTGAGACGCTGAGTTCGAGGCGCTGAGACGCTGAGTGCGAGGCGCTGAGATGCTGATTGCGAGGATCTGAGACGCTGAGTTCGAGGCGCTGAGACGCTGAGTGCGAGGCGCTTAGACGCTGAGTGCGAGGCGCTGTGACGCTGCGTGCAAGGCGCCGAGATGCTGAGTGTGAGGTGCTGAGACGCTGAGTGCAAAGCGCTGAGATGCTGAGTGCGAGACGCTGAGTGCGAGGCGCTGAGACGCTGAGTGCGAGGCGCTGAGACGCTGAGTGCGAGGCGCTGAGACGCTGAGTGCGAGGCGCTGAGACGCTGAGTGCGAGGCGCTGAGACGCTGAGTGCGAGGCGCTGAGACTCAGAGTGCGAGGCGCTGAGACTCAGAGTGCGAGGCGCTGAGACTCAGAGTGCGAGGCTCTGAGACGCAGAGTGCGAGGCTCTGAGACGCTGAGTTCGAGGCGCTGAGACGCTGAGTTCGAGGCGCTGAGTGCGAGGCGCTGAGACGCTGAGACGCTGAGCGCAAAGCGCGAGATGCTGAGTGCAAGGCGCCGAGATGCTGAGTGCAAGACGCTGAGTGCGAGGCGCTGAGACGCTGAGTGCGAGGCTCTGAGACGCTGAGTTCGAGGCGCTGAGACGCTGAGTGCGAGGCGCTGAGACGCTGAGTGCGAGGCGCTGAGACGCTGAGTGCGAGGCGCTGAGACGCTGAGTGCGAGGTGCTGAGACGCTGAGTGCGAGGAGCTGAGACGCTGAGTGCGAGGCGCTGAGTGCGAGGTGCTGAGACGATTGCGGGTCGCTGAGGCGCTGATTGCGAGGCGCTGAGACGCTGAGTGTGTGGCGCTGAGACGCTGAGTTCGAGGCGCTGAGACGCTGAGTGCGAGGCGCTGAGATGCTGATTGCGAGGATCTGAGACGCTGAGTTCGAGGCGCTGAGACGCTGAGTGCGAGGCGCTTAGACGCTGAGTGCGAGGCGCTGTGACGCTGCGTGCAAGGCGCCGAGATGCTGAGTGTGAGGTGCTGAGACGCTGAGTGCAAAGCGCTGAGATGCTGAGTGCGAGACGCTGAGTGCGAGGCGCTGAGACGCTGAGTGCGAGGCGCTGAGACGCTGAGTGCGAGGCGCTGAGACGCTGAGTGCGAGGCGCTGAGACGCTGAGTGCGAGGCGCTGAGACTCAGAGTGCGAGGCGCTGAGACTCAGAGTGCGAGGCGCTGAGACTCAGAGTGCGAGGCTCTGAGACGCTGAGTTCGAGGCGCTGAGACGCTGAGTTCGAGGCGCTGAGTGCGAGGCGCTGAGACGCTGAGACGCTGAGCGCAAAGCGCGAGATGCTGAGTGCAAGGCGCCGAGATGCTGAGTGCAAGACGCTGAGTGCGAGGCGCTGAGACGCTGAGTGCGAGGCTCTGAGACGCTGAGTTCGAGGCGCTGAGACGCTGAGTGCGAGGCGCTGAGACGCTGAGTGCGAGGCGCTGAGACGCTGAGTGCGAGGCGCTGAGACGCTGAGTGCGAGGCGCTGAGACGCTGAGAGCGAGGCGCTGAGGTCCTGAGACGCTGAGTTCAAGGCGCTGAGACGCTGAGTGCGAAGCGCTGATACGCTGAGTGCGAGGCACTGAGATGCTGAGTTCGAGGCGCTGAGTGCGAGGCGCTGAGACGCTGAGTTTGAGGCGCTGAGTGCGAGGCGCTGCGACGCTGAGGGCGAGTCGCTGAGTGCGAGGCGCTGAGGGCGAGGCGCTGAGACGCTGAGTGCGAGATGCTGAGACGCTGAGTGCGAGGAGCTGAGACGCTGAGGGCGAGGCGCTGAGTGCGAGGTGCTGAGACGATTGCGGGTCGCTGAGGCGCTGATTGCGAGGCGCTGAGACGCTGAGTGTGTGGCGCTGAGACGCTGAGTTCGAGGCGCTGAGACGCTGAGTGCGAGGCTCTGAGACGCTGAGTTCGAGGCGCTGAGACGCTGAGTGCGAGGCGCTGAGACGCTGAGTGCGAGGCGCTGAGACGCTGAGTGCGAGGCGCTGAGACGCTGAGTGCGAGGCGCTGAGACGCTGAGTGCGAGGCGCTGAGACGCTGAGAGCGAGGCGCTGAGGTCCTGAGACGCTGAGTTCAAGGCGCTGAGACGCTGAGTGCGAAGCGCTGATACGCTGAGTGCGAGGCACTGAGATGCTGAGTTCGAGGCGCTGAGTGCGAGGCGCTGAGACTCAGAGTGCGAGGCGCTGAGACTCAGAGTGCGAGGCGCTGAGACTCAGAGTGCGAGGCGCTGAGACTCAGAGTGCGAGGCTCTGAGACGCAGAGTGCGAGGCTCTGAGACGCTGAGTTCGAGGCGCTGAGACGCTGAGTTCGAGGCGCTGAGTGCGAGGCGCTGAGACGCTGAGACGCTGAGCGCAAAGCGCGAGATGCTGAGTGCAAGGCGCCGAGATGCTGAGTGCAAGACGCTGAGTGCGAGGCGCTGAGACGCTGAGTGCGAGGCTCTGAGACGCTGAGTTCGAGGCGCTGAGACGCTGAGTGCGAGGCGCTGAGACGCTGAGTGCGAGGCGCTGAGACGCTGAGAGCGAGGCGCTGAGGTCCTGAGACGCTGAGTTCAAGGCGCTGAGACGCTGAGTGCGAAGCGCTGATACGCTGAGTGCGAGGCACTGAGATGCTGAGTTCGAGGCGCTGAGTGCGAGGCGCTGAGACGCTGAGTTTGAGGCGCTGAGTGCGAGGCGCTGCGACGCTGAGGGCGAGTCGCTGAGTGCGAGGCGCTGAGGGCGAGGCGCTGAGACGCTGAGTGCGAGATGCTGAGACGCTGAGTGCGAGGAGCTGAGACGCTGAGGGCGAGGCGCTGAGTGCGAGGTGCTGAGACGATTGCGGGTCGCTGAGGCGCTGATTGCGAGGCGCTGAGACGCTGAGTGTGTGGCGCTGAGACGCTGAGTTCGAGGCGCTGAGACGCTGAGTGCGAGGCGCTGAGATGCTGATTGCGAGGATCTGAGACGCTGAGTTCGAGGCGCTGAGACGCTGAGTGCGAGGCGCTTAGACGCTGAGTGGGAGGCGCTGTGACGCTGCGTGCAAGGCGCCGAGATGCTGAGTGTGAGGTGCTGAGACGCTGAGTGCAAAGTGCTGAGATGCTGAGTGCGAGACGCTGAGTGCGAGGCGCTGAGACGCTGAGTGCGAGATGCTCAGACGCTGAGTGCGAGATGCTGAGACGCTGAGTTCGAGGCGCTGAGACGCTGAGTGCGAGGCGCTGAGACGCTGAGTGCGAGGCGCTGAGACTCAGAGTGCGAGGCTCTGAGACGCAGAGTGCGAGGCTCTGAGACGCTGAGTTCGAGGCGCTGAGACGCTGAGTTCGAGGCGCTGAGTGCGAGGCGCTGAGACGCTGAGCGCAAAGCGCGAGATGCTGAGTGCAAGGCGCCGAGATGCTGAGTGCAAGACGCTGAGTGCGAGGCGCTGAGACGCTGAGTGCGAGGCGCTGAGACGCTGAGTGCGAGGCGCTGAGACGCTGAGTGCGAGGCGCTGAGACGCTGAGTGCGAGGCGCTGAGACGCTGAGTGCGAGGCGCTGAGACGCTGAGTGCGAGGCGCTGAGACGCTGAGTGCGAGGCGCTGAGACTCAGAGTGCGAGGCGCTGAGACTCAGAGTGCGAGGCGCTGAGACTCAGAGTGCGAGGCTCTGAGACGCAGAGTGCGAGGCTCTGAGACGCTGAGTTCGAGGCGCTGAGACGCTGAGTTCGAGGCGCTGAGTGCGAGGCGCTGAGACGCTGAGACGCTGAGCGCAAAGCGCGAGATGCTGAGTGCAAGGCGCCGAGATGCTGAGTGCAAGACGCTGAGTGCGAGGCGCTGAGACGCTGAGTGCGAGGCTCTGAGACGCTGAGTTCGAGGCGCTGAGACGCTGAGTGCGAGGCGCTGAGACGCTGAGTGCGAGGCGCTGAGACGCTGAGTGCGAGGCGCTGAGACGCTGAGTGCGAGGTGCTGAGACGCTGAGTGCGAGGAGCTGAGACGCTGAGTGCGAGGCGCTGAGTGCGAGGTGCTGAGACGATTGCGGGTCGCTGAGGCGCTGATTGCGAGGCGCTGAGACGCTGAGTGTGTGGCGCTGAGACGCTGAGTTCGAGGCGCTGAGACGCTGAGTGCGAGGCGCTGAGATGCTGATTGCGAGGATCTGAGACGCTGAGTTCGAGGCGCTGAGACGCTGAGTGCGAGGCGCTGAGACGCTGAGAGCGAGGCGCTGAGGTCCTGAGACGCTGAGTTCAAGGCGCTGAGACGCTGAGTGCGAAGCGCTGATACGCTGAGTGCGAGGCACTGAGATGCTGAGTTCGAGGCGCTGAGTGCGAGGCGCTGAGACGCTGAGTTTGAGGCGCTGAGTGCGAGGCGCTGCGACGCTGAGGGCGAGTCGCTGAGTGCGAGGCGCTGAGGGCGAGGCGCTGAGACGCTGAGTGCGAGATGCTGAGACGCTGAGTGCGAGGAGCTGAGACGCTGAGGGCGAGGCGCTGAGTGCGAGGTGCTGAGACGATTGCGGGTCGCTGAGGCGCTGATTGCGAGGCGCTGAGACGCTGAGTGTGTGGCGCTGAGACGCTGAGTGCGAGGCGCTGAGACGCTGAGTGCGAGGCGCTGAGACGCTGAGTTCGAGGCGCTGAGACGCTGAGTGCGAGGCGCTGAGACGCTGAGTGCGAGGCGCTGAGACGCTGAGTGCGAGGCGCTGAGACGCTGAGTGCGAGGCGCTGAGACGCTGAGTGCGAGGCGCTGAGACGCTGAGTGCGAGGCGCTGAGGTCCTGAGACGCTGAGTTCAAGGCGCTGAGACGCTGAGTGCGAAGCGCTGATACGCTGAGTGCGAGGCACTGAGATGCTGAGTTCGAGGCGCTGAGTGCGAGGCGCTGAGACTCAGAGTGCGAGGCGCTGAGACTCAGAGTGCGAGGCGCTGAGACTCAGAGTGCGAGGCGCTGAGACTCAGAGTGCGAGGCTCTGAGACGCAGAGTGCGAGGCTCTGAGACGCTGAGTTCGAGGCGCTGAGACGCTGAGTTCGAGGCGCTGAGTGCGAGGCGCTGAGACGCTGAGACGCTGAGCGCAAAGCGCGAGATGCTGAGTGCAAGGCGCCGAGATGCTGAGTGCAAGACGCTGAGTGCGAGGCGCTGAGACGCTGAGTGCGAGGCTCTGAGACGCTGAGTTCGAGGCGCTGAGACGCTGAGTGCGAGGCGCTGAGACGCTGAGTGCGAGGCGCTGAGACGCTGAGAGCGAGGCGCTGAGGTCCTGAGACGCTGAGTTCAAGGCGCTGAGACGCTGAGTGCGAAGCGCTGATACGCTGAGTGCGAGGCACTGAGATGCTGAGTTCGAGGCGCTGAGTGCGAGGCGCTGAGACGCTGAGTTTGAGGCGCTGAGTGCGAGGCGCTGCGACGCTGAGGGCGAGTCGCTGAGTGCGAGGCGCTGAGGGCGAGGCGCTGAGACGCTGAGTGCGAGATGCTGAGACGCTGAGTGCGAGGAGCTGAGACGCTGAGGGCGAGGCGCTGAGTGCGAGGTGCTGAGACGATTGCGGGTCGCTGAGGCGCTGATTGCGAGGCGCTGAGACGCTGAGTGTGTGGCGCTGAGACGCTGAGTTCGAGGCGCTGAGACGCTGAGTGCGAGGCGCTGAGATGCTGATTGCGAGGATCTGAGACGCTGAGTTCGAGGCGCTGAGACGCTGAGTGCGAGGCGCTTAGACGCTGAGTGGGAGGCGCTGTGACGCTGCGTGCAAGGCGCCGAGATGCTGAGTGTGAGGTGCTGAGACGCTGAGTGCAAAGCGCTGAGATGCTGAGTGCGAGACGCTGAGTGCGAGGCGCTGAGACGCTGAGTGCGAGGCGCTGAGACGCTGAGTGCGAGGCGCTGAGACGCTGAGTGCGAGGCGCTGAGACGCTGAGTGCGAGGCGCTGAGACGCTGAGTGCGAGGCGCTGAGACTCAGAGTGCGAGGCTCTGAGACGCAGAGTGCGAGGCTCTGAGACGCTGAGTTCGAGGCGCTGAGACGCTGAGTTCGAGGCGCTGAGTGCGAGGCGCTGAGACGCTGAGCGCAAAGCGCGAGATGCTGAGTGCAAGGCGCCGAGATGCTGAGTGCAAGACGCTGAGTGCGAGGCGCTGAGACGCTGAGTGCGAGGCGCTGAGACGCTGAGTGCGAGGCGCTGAGACGCTGAGTGCGAGGCGCTGAGACGCTGAGTGCGAGGCGCTGAGACGCTGAGTGCGAGGCGCTGAGACGCTGAGTGCGAGGCGCTGAGACTCAGAGTGCGAGGCGCTGAGACTCAGAGTGCGAGGCGCTGAGACTCAGAGTGCGAGGCGCTGAGACTCAGAGTGCGAGGCGCTGAGACTCAGAGTGCGAGGCGCTGAGACTCAGAGTGCGAGGCTCTGAGACGCTGAGTTCGAGGCGCTGAGACGCTGAGTTCGAGGCGGAGTGCGAGGCGCTGAGACGCTGAGACGCTGAGCGCAAAGCGCGAGATGCTGAGTGCAAGGCGCCGAGATGCTGAGTGCAAGACGCTGAGTGCGAGGCGCTGAGACGCTGAGTGCGAGGCGCTGAGACGCTGAGTGCGAGGCGCTGAGACGCTGAGTGCGAGGCGCTGAGACGCTGAGTGCGAGGCGCTGAGACGCTGAGTGCGAGGCGCTGAGACGCTGAGTGTGAGGCTCTGAGACTCAGAGTGCGAGACGCTGAGGGCGAGACGCTGAGACTTTGAGTTCGAGGCGCTGAGACGCTGAGTTCGAGGCGCTGAGTGCGAGGCGCTGAGACGCTGAGACGCTGAGCGCAAAGCGCGAGATGCTGAGTGCAAGGCGCCGAGATGCTGAGTGCAAGACGCTGAGTGCGAGGCGCTGAGACGCTGAGTGCGAGGCGCTGAGACGCTGAGTGCGAGGCGCTGAGACGCTGAGTGCGAGGCGCTGCGACGCTGAGTGCGAGTCGCAGAGGGCGAGGCGCTGAGGGTGAGGTGCTGAGACGCTGAGCTCGAGTCGCTGAGACGCTGAGCTCGAGTCGCTGAGACTCTGAGTGCGAGGCGCTGAGACACTGAGTGCAAGGCGCTGAGATGCTGAGTGCGAGGCGCTGAGACGCTGAGGGCGAGACGCTGAGGGCGAGGCGCTGAGTGCGAGGTGCTGAGACGATTGCGGGTCGCTGAGGCGCTGATTGAGAGGCGCTGAGACGCTGAGTTCGAGGCGCTGAGACACTGAGTGCGAGGCGCTGAGACGCTGATTGCGAGGATCTGAGACGCTGAGTTCGAGGCGCTGAGTGCGAGGCACTGAGACGCTGAGTGCGAGGCACTGAGACGCTGAGTGCGAGTCGCTGAGACGCTGAGTGCGAGGCGCTGAGACGCTGAGTGCGAGGCGCTGAGACGCTGAGTGCGAGGCGCTGAGACGCTGAGTGCGAGGCGCTGCGACGCTGAGTGCAAGGCGCCGAGATGCTGAGTGTGGGGTGCTGAGACGCTGAGTGCAAAGCGCTGAGATGCTGAGTGCGAGACGCTGAGGGCGAGGCGCTGAGACGCTGAGTGCGAGGCGCTGAGACGCTGAGTGCGAGGCGCTGAGACGCTGAAGGCGAGGCGCTGAGACGCTGAGTGCGAGGCGCTGAGACGCTGAGTGCGAGGCGCTGAGACGCTGAGTGCGAGGCGCTGAGACTCAGAGTGCGAGGCTCTGAGACTCAGAGTGCGAGGCTCTGAGACTCAGAGTGCGAGACGCTGAGATGCTGAGTTCGAGGCGCTGAGACGCTGAGTGCGAGGCACTGAGACGCTGAGTTCGAGGCGCTGAGTGCGAGGCGCTGAGACGCTGAGTGCGAGGCGCTGAGGGCGAGGCGCTGAGACGCTGAGTGCGAGATGCTGAGACGCTGAGTGCGAGGCGCTGAGACGCTGAGTTCGAGGCGCTGAGTGCGAGGTGCTGAGACGCTGAGTGCGAGGAGCTGAGACGCTGAGGGCGAGGCGCTGAGTGCGAGGTGCTGAGACGATTGCGGGTCGCTGAGGCGCTGATTACGAGGCGCTGAGACGCTGAGTGTGTGGCGCTGAGACGCTGAGTTCGAGGCGCTGAGACGCTGAGTGCGAGGCGCTGAGAAGCTGATTGCGAGGATCTGAGACGCTGAGTTCGAGGCGCTGAGTGCGAGGCACTGAGACGCTGAGTGCGAGGCGCTGAGACGCTGAGTGCGAGGCGCTGAGACGCTGAGTGCGAGGCGCTGAGACGCTGAGTGCGAGGCGCTGAGACGCTGAGTGCGAGGCGCTGAGACTCAGAGTGCGAGGCGCTGAGACTCAGAGTGCGAGGCGCTGAGACTCAGAGTGCGAGGCGCTGAGACTCAGAGTGCGAGGTGCTGAGACTCAGAGTGCGAGGCTCTGAGACTCAGAGTGCGAGGCTCTGAGACGCTGAGTTCGAGGCGCTGAGACGCTGAGTTCGAGGCGCTGAGTGCGAGGCGCTGAGACGCTGAGACGCTGAGCGCAAAGCGCGAGATGCTGAGTGCAAGGCGCCGAGATGCTGAGTGCAAGACGCTGAGTGCGAGGCGCTGAGACGCTGAGTGCGAGGCGCTGAGACGCTGAGTGCGAGGCGCTGAGACGCTGAGTGCGAGGCGCTGAGACGCTGAGTGCGAGGCGCTGAGACGCTGAGTGCGAGGCGCTGAGACGCTGAGTGCGAGGCTCTGAGACTCAGAGTGCGAGACGCTGAGGGCGAGACGCTGAGACGTTGAGTTCGAGGCGCTGAGACGCTGAGTTCGAGGCGCTGAGTGCGAGGCGCTGAGACGCTGAGTGCGAGGCTCTGAGACTCAGAGTGCGAGACGCTGAGGGCGAGGCGCTGAGACGCTGAGTGCGAGGCGCTGAGATGCTGAGTGCGAGGCGCTAAGGTCCTGAGACGCTGAGTTCAAGGCACTGAGTGCGAGGCGCTGATACGCTGAGTGCGAGGCACTGAGATGCTGAGTTCGAGGCGCGGAGTGCGAGGCGCTGAGACGCTGAGTTTGAGGCGCTGAGTGCGAGGCGCTGCGACGCTGAGGGCGAGTCGCTGAGTGCGAGGCGCTGAGGGCGAGGCGCTGACACGCTGAGTGCGAGATGCTGAGACGCTGAGTGCGAGGTGCTGAGACGCTGAGTCCGAGGCGCTGAGTGCGAGGTGCTGAGACGCTGAGTGCGAGGAGCTGAGACGCTGAGGGCGAGGCGCTGAGTGCGAGGGGCTGAGATGATTGCGGGTCGCTGAGACGCTGATTGCGAGGCGCTGAGACGCTGAGTGTGTGGCGCTGAGACGCTGAGTTCGAGGCGCTGAGACGCTGAGTGCAAGGCGCTGAGATGCTGATTGCGAGGATCTGAGACGCTGAGTTCGAGGCGCTGAGTGCGAGGCGCTGAGACGCTGAGTGCGAGGCGCTGAGACGCTGAGTGCGAGGCGCTGAGACGCTGAGTGCGAGGCGCTGAGACGCTGAGTGCGAGGCGCTGAGACGCTGAGTGCGAGGCGCTGAGACGCTGAGTGCGATGCGCTGTGACGCTGCGTGCAAGGCGCCGAGATGCTGAGTGTGAGGTGCTGAGACGCTGAGTGCAAAGCGCTGAGATGCTGAGTGCGAGACGCTGAGTGCGAGGCGCTGAGACGCTGAGTGCGAGGCGCTGAGACGCTGAGTGCGAGGAGCTGAGACGCTGAGGGCGAGGCGCTGAGTGCGAGGGGCTGAGATGATTGCGGGTCGCTGAGACGCTGATTGCGAGGCGCTGAGACGCTGAGTGTGTGGCGCTGAGACGCTGAGTTCGAGGCGCTGAGACGCTGAGTGCGAGGCGCTGAGATGCTGATTGCGAGGATCTGAGACGCTGAGTTCGAGGCGCTGAGTGCGAGGCACTGAGACGCTGAGTGCGAGGCGCTGAGACGCTGAGTCCGAGGCGCTGAGACGCTGAGTGCGAGGCGCTGAGACGCTGAGTGCGAGGCGCTGAGACGCTGAGTGCGATGCGCTGTGACGCTGCGTGCAAGGCGCCGAGATGCTGAGTGTGAGGTGCTGAGACGCTGAGTGCAAAGCGCTGAGATGCTGAGTGCGAGACGCTGAGTGCGAGGCGCTGAGACGCTGAGTGCGAGGCGCTGAGACGCTGAGTGCGAGGCGCTGAGACGCTGAGTGCGAGGCGCTGAGACGCTGAGTGCGAGGCGCTGAGACGCTGAGTGCGAGGCGCTGAGACTCAGATTGCGAGGCGCTGAGACTCAGAGTGCGAGGCGCTGAGACTCAGAGTGCGAGGCGCTGAGACTCAGAGTGCGAGGCTCTGAGACTCAGAGTGCGAGGCTCTGAGACGCTGAGTTCGAGGCGCTGAGACGCTGAGTGCGAGGCGCTGAGACGCTGAGTGCGAGGCGCTGAGACGCTGAGTGCGAGGCGCTGAGACGCTGAGTGCGAGGCGCTGAGACGCTGAGAGCGAGGCGCTGAGGTCCTGAGACGCTGAGTTCAAGGCGCTGAGACGCTGAGTGCGAAGCGCTGATACGCTGAGTGCGAGGCACTGAGATGCTGAGTTCGAGGCGCTGAGTGCGAGGCGCTGAGATGCTGAGTTTGAGGCGCTGAGTGCGAGGCGCTGCGACGCTGAGGGCGAGTCGCTGAGTGCGAGGTGCTGAGGGCGAGGCGCTGAGACGCTGAGTGCGAGATGCTGAGAAGCTGAGTGCGAGGAGCTGAGACGCTGAGGGCGAGGCGCTGAGTGCGAGGTGCTGAGACGATTGCGGGTCGCTGAGGCGCTGATTGCGAGGCGCTGAGACGCTGAGTGTGTGGCGCTGAGACGCTGAGTTCGAGGCGCTGAGACGCTGAGTGCGAGGCGCTGAGATGCTGATTGCGAGGATCTGAGACGCTGAGTTCGAGGCGCTGAGACGCTGAGTGCGAGGCGCTTAGACGCTGAGTGCGAGGCGCTGTGACGCTGCGTGCAAGGCGCCGAGATGCTGAGTGTGAGGTGCTGAGACGCTGAGTGCAAAGCGCTGAGATGCTGAGTGCGAGACGCTGAGTGCGAGGCGCTGAGACGCTGAGTGCGAGGCGCTGAGACGCTGAGTGCGAGGCGCTGAGACGCTGAGTGCGAGGCGCTGAGACGCTGAGTGCGAGGCGCTGAGACGCTGAGTGCGAGGCGCTGAGACTCAGAGTGCGAGGCGCTGAGACTCAGAGTGCGAGGCGCTGAGACTCAGAGTGCGAGGCTCTGAGACTCAGAGTGCGAGGCTCTGAGACGCTGAGTTCGAGGCGCTGAGACGCTGAGTTCGAGGCGCTGAGTGCGAGGCGCTGAGACGCTGAGACGCTGAGCGCAAAGCGCGAGATGCTGAGTGCAAGGCGCCGAGATGCTGAGTGCAAGACGCTGAGTGCGAGGCGCTGAGACGCTGAGTGCGAGGCTCTGAGACGCTGAGTTCGAGGCGCTGAGACGCTGAGTGCGAGGCGCTGAGACGCTGAGTGCGAGGCGCTGAGACGCTGAGTGCGAGGCGCTGAGACGCTGAGTGCGAGGTGCTGAGACGCTGAGTGCGAGGAGCTGAGACGCTGAGTGCGAGGCGCTGAGTGCGAGGTGCTGAGACGATTGCGGGTCGCTGAGGCGCTGATTGCGAGGCGCTGAGACGCTGAGTGTGTGGCGCTGAGACGCTGAGTTCGAGGCGCTGAGACGCTGAGTGCGAGGCGCTGAGATGCTGATTGCGAGGATCTGAGACGCTGAGTTCGAGGCGCTGAGACGCTGAGTGCGAGGCGCTTAGACGCTGAGTGCGAGGCGCTGTGACGCTGCGTGCAAGGCGCCGAGATGCTGAGTGTGAGGTGCTGAGACGCTGAGTGCAAAGCGCTGAGATGCTGAGTGCGAGACGCTGAGTGCGAGGCGCTGAGACGCTGAGTGCGAGGCGCTGAGACACTGAGTGCGAGGCGCTGAGACGCTGAGTGCGAGGCGCTGAGACGCTGAGTGCGAGGCGCTGAGACGCTGAGTGCGAGGCGCTGAGACTCAGAGTGCGAGGCGCTGAGACTCAGAGTGCGAGGCGCTGAGACTCAGAGTGCGAGGCTCTGAGACGCTGAGTTCGAGGCGCTGAGACGCTGAGTTCGAGGCGCTGAGTGCGAGGCGCTGAGACGCTGAGACGCTGAGCGCAAAGCGCGAGATGCTGAGTGCAAGGCGCCGAGATGCTGAGTGCAAGACGCTGAGTGCGAGGCGCTGAGACGCTGAGTGCGAGGCTCTGAGACGCTGAGTTCGAGGCGCTGAGACGCTGAGTGCGAGGCGCTGAGACGCTGAGTGCGAGGCGCTGAGACGCTGAGTGCGAGGCGCTGAGACGCTGAGTGCGAGGCGCTGAGACGCTGAGAGCGAGGCGCTGAGGTCCTGAGACGCTGAGTTCAAGGCGCTGAGACGCTGAGTGCGAAGCGCTGATACGCTGAGTGCGAGGCACTGAGATGCTGAGTTCGAGGCGCTGAGTGCGAGGCGCTGAGACGCTGAGTTTGAGGCGCTGAGTGCGAGGCGCTGCGACGCTGAGGGCGAGTCGCTGAGTGCGAGGCGCTGAGGGCGAGGCGCTGAGACGCTGAGTGCGAGATGCTGAGACGCTGAGTGCGAGGAGCTGAGACGCTGAGGGCGAGGCGCTGAGTGCGAGGTGCTGAGACGATTGCGGGTCGCTGAGGCGCTGATTGCGAGGCGCTGAGACGCTGAGTGTGTGGCGCTGAGACGCTGAGTTCGAGGCGCTGAGACGCTGAGTGCGAGGCTCTGAGACGCTGAGTTCGAGGCGCTGAGACGCTGAGTGCGAGGCGCTGAGACGCTGAGTGCGAGGCGCTGAGACGCTGAGTGCGAGGCGCTGAGACGCTGAGTGCGAGGCGCTGAGACGCTGAGTGCGAGGCGCTGAGACGCTGAGAGCGAGGCGCTGAGGTCCTGAGACGCTGAGTTCAAGGCGCTGAGACGCTGAGTGCGAAGCGCTGATACGCTGAGTGCGAGGCACTGAGATGCTGAGTTCGAGGCGCTGAGTGCGAGGCGCTGAGACTCAGAGTGCGAGGCGCTGAGACTCAGAGTGCGAGGCGCTGAGACTCAGAGTGCGAGGCGCTGAGACTCAGAGTGCGAGGCTCTGAGACGCAGAGTGCGAGGCTCTGAGACGCTGAGTTCGAGGCGCTGAGACGCTGAGTTCGAGGCGCTGAGTGCGAGGCGCTGAGACGCTGAGACGCTGAGCGCAAAGCGCGAGATGCTGAGTGCAAGGCGCCGAGATGCTGAGTGCAAGACGCTGAGTGCGAGGCGCTGAGACGCTGAGTGCGAGGCTCTGAGACGCTGAGTTCGAGGCGCTGAGACGCTGAGTGCGAGGCGCTGAGACGCTGAGTGCGAGGCGCTGAGACGCTGAGAGCGAGGCGCTGAGGTCCTGAGACGCTGAGTTCAAGGCGCTGAGACGCTGAGTGCGAAGCGCTGATACGCTGAGTGCGAGGCACTGAGATGCTGAGTTCGAGGCGCTGAGTGCGAGGCGCTGAGACGCTGAGTTTGAGGCGCTGAGTGCGAGGCGCTGCGACGCTGAGGGCGAGTCGCTGAGTGCGAGGCGCTGAGGGCGAGGCGCTGAGACGCTGAGTGCGAGATGCTGAGACGCTGAGTGCGAGGAGCTGAGACGCTGAGGGCGAGGCGCTGAGTGCGAGGTGCTGAGACGATTGCGGGTCGCTGAGGCGCTGATTGCGAGGCGCTGAGACGCTGAGTGTGTGGCGCTGAGACGCTGAGTTCGAGGCGCTGAGACGCTGAGTGCGAGGCGCTGAGATGCTGATTGCGAGGATCTGAGACGCTGAGTTCGAGGCGCTGAGACGCTGAGTGCGAGGCGCTTAGACGCTGAGTGGGAGGCGCTGTGACGCTGCGTGCAAGGCGCCGAGATGCTGAGTGTGAGGTGCTGAGACGCTGAGTGCAAAGCGCTGAGATGCTGAGTGCGAGACGCTGAGTGCGAGGCGCTGAGACGCTGAGTGCGAGGCGCTGAGACGCTGAGTGCGAGGCGCTGAGACGCTGAGTGCGAGGCGCTGAGACGCTGAGTGCGAGGCGCTGAGACGCTGAGTGCGAGGCGCTGAGACTCAGAGTGCGAGGCTCTGAGACGCAGAGTGCGAGGCTCTGAGACGCTGAGTTCGAGGCGCTGAGACGCTGAGTTCGAGGCGCTGAGTGCGAGGCGCTGAGACGCTGAGCGCAAAGCGCGAGATGCTGAGTGCAAGGCGCCGAGATGCTGAGTGCAAGACGCTGAGTGCGAGGCGCTGAGACGCTGAGTGCGAGGCGCTGAGACGCTGAGTGCGAGGCGCTGAGACGCTGAGTGCGAGGCGCTGAGACGCTGAGTGCGAGGCGCTGAGACGCTGAGTGCGAGGCGCTGAGACGCTGAGTGCGAGGCGCTGAGACTCAGAGTGCGAGGCGCTGAGACTCAGAGTGCGAGGCGCTGAGACTCAGAGTGCGAGGCGCTGAGACTCAGAGTGCGAGGCGCTGAGACTCAGAGTGCGAGGCTCTGAGACGCTGAGTTCGAGGCGCTGAGACGCTGAGTTCGAGGCGGAGTGCGAGGCGCTGAGACGCTGAGACGCTGAGCGCAAAGCGCGAGATGCTGAGTGCAAGGCGCCGAGATGCTGAGTGCAAGACGCTGAGTGCGAGGCGCTGAGACGCTGAGTGCGAGGCGCTGAGACGCTGAGTGCGAGGCGCTGAGACGCTGAGTGCGAGGCGCTGAGACGCTGAGTGCGAGGCGCTGAGACGCTGAGTGCGAGGCGCTGAGACGCTGAGTGTGAGGCTCTGAGACTCAGAGTGCGAGACGCTGAGGGCGAGACGCTGAGACTTTGAGTTCGAGGCGCTGAGACGCTGAGTTCGAGGCGCTGAGTGCGAGGCGCTGAGACGCTGAGACGCTGAGCGCAAAGCGCGAGATGCTGAGTGCAAGGCGCCGAGATGCTGAGTGCAAGACGCTGAGTGCGAGGCGCTGAGACGCTGAGTGCGAGGCGCTGAGACGCTGAGTGCGAGGCGCTGAGACGCTGAGTGCGAGGCGCTGCGACGCTGAGTGCGAGTCGCAGAGGGCGAGGCGCTGAGGTCGAGGTGCTGAGACGGTGAGCTCGAGTCGCTGAGACGCTGAGCTCGAGTCGCTGAGACTCTGAGTGCGAGGCGCTGAGACACTGAGTGCAAGGCGCTGAGATGCTGAGTGCGAGGCGCTGAGACGCTGAGGGCGAGACGCTGAGGGCGAGGCGCTGAGTGCGAGGTGCTGAGACGATTGCGGGTCGCTGAGGCGCTGATTGAGAGGCGCTGAGACGCTGAGTTCGAGGCGCTGAGACACTGAGTGCGAGGCGCTGAGACGCTGATTGCGAGGATCTGAGACGCTGAGTTCGAGGCGCTGAGTGCGAGGCACTGAGACGCTGAGTGCGAGGCACTGAGACGCTGAGTGCGAGTCGCTGAGACGCTGAGTGCGAGGCGCTGAGACGCTGAGTGCGAGGCGCTGAGACGCTGAGTGCGAGGCGCTGAGACGCTGAGTGCGAGGCGCTGCGACGCTGAGTGCAAGGCGCCGAGATGCTGAGTGTGGGGTGCTGAGACGCTGAGTGCAAAGCGCTGAGATGCTGAGTGCGAGACGCTGAGGGCGAGGCGCTGAGACGCTGAGTGCGAGGCGCTGAGACGCTGAGTGCGAGGCGCTGAGACGCTGAAGGCGAGGCGCTGAGACGCTGAGTGCGAGGCGCTGAGACGCTGAGTGCGAGGCGCTGAGACGCTGAGTGCGAGGCGCTGAGACTCAGAGTGCGAGGCTCTGAGACTCAGAGTGCGAGGCTCTGAGACTCAGAGTGCGAGACGCTGAGATGCTGAGTTCGAGGCGCTGAGACGCTGAGTGCGAGGCACTGAGACGCTGAGTTCGAGGCGCTGAGTGCGAGGCGCTGAGACGCTGAGTGCGAGGCGCTGAGGGCGAGGCGCTGAGACGCTGAGTGCGAGATGCTGAGACGCTGAGTGCGAGGCGCTGAGACGCTGAGTCCGAGGCGCTGAGTGCGAGGTGCTGAGACGCTGAGTGCGAGGAGCTGAGACGCTGAGGGCGAGGCGCTGAGTGCGAGGTGCTGAGACGATTGCGGGTCGCTGAGGCGCTGATTACGAGGCGCTGAGACGCTGAGTGTGTGGCGCTGAGACGCTGAGTTCGAGGCGCTGAGACGCTGAGTGCGAGGCGCTGAGATGCTGATTGCGAGGATCTGAGACGCTGAGTTCGAGGCGCTGAGTGCGAGGCACTGAGACGCTGAGTGCGAGGCGCTGAGACGCTGAGTGCGAGGCGCTGAGACGCTGAGTGCGAGGCGCTGAGACGCTGAGTGCGAGGCGCTGAGACGCTGAGTGCGAGGCGCTGAGACGCTGAGTGCGAGGCGCTGAGACGCTGAGTGCGAGGCGCTGAGACGCTGAGTGCGAGGCGCTGAGACGCTGAGTGCGAGGCGCTGAGACGCTGAGTGCGATGCGCTGTGACGCTGTGTGCAAGGCGCCGAGATGCTGAGTGTGAGGTGCTGAGACGCTGAGTGCAAAGCGCTGAGATGCTGAGTGCGAGACGCTGAGTGCGAGGCTCTGAGACGCTGAGTGCGAGGCTCTGAGACGCTGAGTGCGAGGCTCTGAGACGCTGAGTGCGAGGCGCTGAGACGCTGAGTGCGAGGCGCTGAGACGCTGAGTGCGAGGCGCTGAGACGCTGAGTGCGAGGCGCTGAGACGCTGAGTGCGAGGCGCTGAGACTCAGAGTGCGAGGCGCTGAGACTCAGAGTGTGAAGCGCTGAGACTCAGAGTGCGAGGCGCTGAGACTCAGAGTGCGAGGCTCTGAGACTCAGAGTGCGAGGCTCTGAGACGCTGAGTTCGAGGCGCTGAGACGCTGAGTTCGAGGCGCTGAGTGCGAGGTGCTGAGACGCTGAGCGCAAAGCGCGAGATGCTGAGTGCAAGGCGCCGAGATGCTGAGTGCAAGACGCTGAGTGCGAGGCGCTGAGACGCTGAGTGCGAGGCGCTGAGACACTGAGTGCGAGGCGCTGAGACGCTGAGTGCGAGGCGCTGAGACGCTGAGTGCGAGTCGCTGAGACGCTGAGTGCGAGGCGCTGAGACGCTGAGTGTGAGGCTCTGAGACTCAGAGTGCGAGACGCTGAGTGCGAGTCGCTGAGACGCTGAGTGCGAGGCGCTGAGACGCTGAGTGTGAGGCTCTGAGACTCAGAGTGCGAGGCGCTGAGACTCAGAGTGCGAGGCTCTGAGACGCAGAGTGCGAGGCTCTGAGACGCTGAGTTCGAGGCGCTGAGACGCTGAGTTCGAGGCGCTGAGTGCGAGGCGCTGAGACGCTGAGACGCTGAGCGCAAAGCGCGAGATGCTGAGTGCAAGGCGCCGAGATGCTGAGTGCAAGACGCTGAGTGCGAGGCGCTGAGACGCTGAGTGCGAGGCTCTGAGACGCTGAGTTCGAGGCGCTGAGACGCTGAGTGCGAGGCGCTGAGACGCTGAGTGCGAGGCGCTGAGACGCTGAGAGCGAGGCGCTGAGGTCCTGAGACGCTGAGTTCAAGGCGCTGAGACGCTGAGTGCGAAGCGCTGATACGCTGAGTGCGAGGCACTGAGATGCTGAGTTCGAGGCGCTGAGTGCGAGGCGCTGAGACGCTGAGTTTGAGGCGCTGAGTGCGAGGCGCTGCGACGCTGAGGGCGAGTCGCTGAGTGCGAGGCGCTGAGGGCGAGGCGCTGAGACGCTGAGTGCGAGATGCTGAGACGCTGAGTGCGAGGAGCTGAGACGCTGAGGGCGAGGCGCTGAGTGCGAGGTGCTGAGACGATTGCGGGTCGCTGAGGCGCTGATTGCGAGGCGCTGAGACGCTGAGTGTGTGGCGCTGAGACGCTGAGTTCGAGGCGCTGAGACGCTGAGTGCGAGGCGCTGAGATGCTGATTGCGAGGATCTGAGACGCTGAGTTCGAGGCGCTGAGACGCTGAGTGCGAGGCGCTTAGACGCTGAGTGGGAGGCGCTGTGACGCTGCGTGCAAGGCGCCGAGATGCTGAGTGTGAGGTGCTGAGACGCTGAGTGCAAAGCGCTGAGATGCTGAGTGCGAGACGCTGAGTGCGAGGCGCTGATACGCTGAGTGCGAGGCGCTGAGACGCTGAGTGCGAGGCGCTGAGACGCTGAGTGCGAGGCGCTGAGACGCTGAGTGCGAGGCGCTGAGACGCTGAGTGCGAGGCGCTGAGACTCAGAGTGCGAGGCTCTGAGACGCAGAGTGCGAGGCTCTGAGACGCTGAGTTCGAGGCGCTGAGACGCTGAGTTCGAGGCGCTGAGTGCGAGGCGCTGAGACGCTGAGCGCAAAGCGCGAGATGCTGAGTGCAAGGCGCCGAGATGCTGAGTGCAAGACGCTGAGTGCGAGGCGCTGAGACGCTGAGTGCGAGGCGCTGAGACGCTGAGTGCGAGGCGCTGAGACGCTGAGTGCGAGGCGCTGAGACGCTGAGTGCGAGGCGCTGAGACGCTGAGTGCGAGGCGCTGAGACGCTGAGTGCGAGGCGCTGAGACTCAGAGTGCGAGGCGCTGAGACTCAGAGTGCGAGGCGCTGAGACTCAGAGTGCGAGGCGCTGAGACTCAGAGTGCGAGGCTCTGAGACGCTGAGTTCGAGGCGCTGAGACGCTGAGTTCGAGGCGGAGTGCGAGGCGCTGAGACGCTGAGACGCTGAGCGCAAAGCGCGAGATGCTGAGTGCAAGGCGCCGAGATGCTGAGTGCAAGACGCTGAGTGCGAGGCGCTGAGACGCTGAGTGCGAGGCGCTGAGACGCTGAGTGCGAGGCGCTGAGACGCTGAGTGCGAGGCGCTGAGACGCTGAGTGCGAGGCGCTGAGACGCTGAGTGCGAGGCGCTGAGACGCTGAGTGTGAGGCTCTGAGACTCAGAGTGCGAGACGCTGAGGGCGAGACGCTGAGACTTTGAGTTCGAGGCGCTGAGACGCTGAGTTCGAGGCGCTGAGTGCGAGGCGCTGAGACGCTGAGACGCTGAGCGCAAAGCGCGAGATGCTGAGTGCAAGGCGCCGAGATGCTGAGTGCAAGACGCTGAGTGCGAGGCGCTGAGACGCTGAGTGCGAGGCGCTGAGACGCTGAGTGCGAGGCGCTGAGACGCTGAGTGCGAGGCGCTGCGACGCTGAGTGCGAGTCGCAGAGGGCGAGGCGCTGAGGGTGAGGTGCTGAGACGCTGAGCTCGAGTCGCTGAGACGCTGAGCTCGAGTCGCTGAGACTCTGAGTGCGAGGCGCTGAGACACTGAGTGCAAGGCGCTGAGATGCTGAGTGCGAGGCGCTGAGACGCTGAGGGCGAGACGCTGAGGGCGAGGCGCTGAGTGCGAGGTGCTGAGACGATTGCGGGTCGCTGAGGCGCTGATTGAGAGGCGCTGAGACGCTGAGTTCGAGGCGCTGAGACACTGAGTGCGAGGCGCTGAGACGCTGATTGCGAGGATCTGAGACGCTGAGTTCGAGGCGCTGAGTGCGAGGCACTGAGACGCTGAGTGCGAGGCACTGAGACGCTGAGTGCGAGTCGCTGAGACGCTGAGTGCGAGGCGCTGAGACGCTGAGTGCGAGGCGCTGAGACGCTGAGTGCGAGGCGCTGCGACGCTGAGTGCAAGGCGCCGAGATGCTGAGTGTGGGGTGCTGAGACGCTGAGTGCAAAGCGCTGAGATGCTGAGTGCGAGACGCTGAGGGCGAGGCGCTGAGACGCTGAGTGCGAGGCGCTGAGACGCTGAGTGCGAGGCGCTGAGACGCTGAAGGCGAGGCGCTGAGACGCTGAGTGCGAGGCGCTGAGACGCTGAGTGCGAGGCGCTGAGACGCTGAGTGCGAGGCGCTGAGACTCAGAGTGCGAGGCTCTGAGACTCAGAGTGCGAGGCTCTGAGACTCAGAGTGCGAGACGCTGAGATGCTGAGTTCGAGGCGCTGAGACGCTGAGTGCGAGGCACTGAGACGCTGAGTTCGAGGCGCTGAGTGCGAGGCGCTGAGACGCTGAGTGCGAGGCGCTGAGGGCGAGGCGCTGAGACGCTGAGTGCGAGATGCTGAGACGCTGAGTGCGAGGCGCTGAGACGCTGAGTCCGAGGCGCTGAGTGCGAGGTGCTGAGACGCTGAGTGCGAGGAGCTGAGACGCTGAGGGCGAGGCGCTGAGTGCGAGGTGCTGAGACGATTGCGGGTCGCTGAGGCGCTGATTACGAGGCGCTGAGACGCTGAGTGTGTGGCGCTGAGACGCTGAGTTCGAGGCGCTGAGACGCTGAGTGCGAGGCGCTGAGATGCTGATTGCGAGGATCTGAGACGCTGAGTTCGAGGCGCTGAGTGCGAGGCACTGAGACGCTGAGTGCGAGGCGCTGAGACGCTGAGTGCGAGGCGCTGAGACGCTGAGTGCGAGGCGCTGAGACGCTGAGTGCGAGGCGCTGAGACGCTGAGTGCGAGGCGCTGAGACGCTGAGTGCGAGGCGCTGAGACGCTGAGTGCGAGGCGCTGAGACGCTGAGTGCGAGGCGCTGAGACGCTGAGTGCGATGCGCTGTGACGCTGTGTGCAAGGCGCCGAGATGCTGAGTGTGAGGTGCTGAGACGCTGAGTGCAATGCGCTGAGATGCTGAGTGCGAGACGCTGAGTGCGAGGCTCTGAGACGCTGAGTGCGAGGCTCTGAGACGCTGAGTGCGAGGCTCTGAGACGCTGAGTGCGAGGCGCTGAGACGCTGAGTGCGAGGCGCTGAGACGCTGAGTGCGAGGCGCTGAGACGCTGAGTGCGAGGCGCTGAGACGCTGAGTGCGAGGCGCTGAGACTCAGAGTGCGAGGCGCTGAGACTCAGAGTGTGAAGCGCTGAGACTCTGAGTGCGAGGCGCTGAGACTCAGAGTGCGAGGCTCTGAGACTCAGAGTGCGAGGCTCTGAGACGCTGAGTTCGAGGCGCTGAGACGCTGAGTTCGAGGCGCTGAGTGCGAGGTGCTGAGACGCTGAGCGCAAAGCGCGAGATGCTGAGTGCAAGGCGCCGAGATGCTGAGTGCAAGACGCTGAGTGCGAGGCGCTGAGACGCTGAGTGCGAGGCGCTGAGACACTGAGTGCGAGGCGCTGAGACGCTGAGTGCGAGGCGCTGAGACGCTGAGTGCGAGGCGCTGAGACGCTGAGTGCGTGGCGCTGAGACGCTGAGTGCGAGGCTCTGAGACTCAGAGTGCGAGACGCTGAGGGCGAGACGCTGAGGCGTTGAGTTCGAGGCGCTGAGACGCTGAGTTCGAGGCGCTGAGTGCGAGGCGCTGACACGCTGAGACGCTGGGCGCAAAGCGCGAGATGCTGATTGCAAGGTGCCGAGATGCTGCGTGCAAGACGCTGAGTGCGAGGCGTTGAGACGCTGAGTGCGAGGCGCTGAGACGCTGAGTGCGAGGAGCTGAGACGCTGAGTGCGAGGTGCTGCGACGCTGAGTGCGAGTCGCAGAGGGCGAGGCGCTGAGACGCTGAGCTCGAGTCGCTGAGACGCTGAGCTCGAGTCGCTGAGACTCTGAGTGCGAGGCGCTGAGACACTGAGTGCAAGGCGCTGAGACGCTGAGTGCGAGGCGCTGAGACGCTGAGGGCGAGACGCTGAGGGCGAGGCGCTGAGTGCGAGGTGCTGAGACGATTGCGGGTCGCTGAGGTGCTGATTGCGAGGCGCTGAGACGCTGAGTTCGAGGCGCTGAGACGCTGAGTTCGAGGCGCTGAGACGCTGAGTGCGAGGCGCTGAGATGCTGATTGCGAGGATCTGAGACGCTGAGTTCGAGGCGCTGAGTTCAAGGCTCCGAGATGCTGAGTGTGGGGTGCTGAGACGCTGAGTCCAAAGCGCTGAGATGCTGAGTGCGAGGCGCTGAGGGCGAGGCGCTGAGACGCTGAGTGCGAGATGCTGAGACGCTGAGTGCGAGATGCTGAGACGCTGAGTGCGAGATGCTGAGACGCTGAGTGCGAGGCGCTGAGACGCTGAGTCCGAGGCGCTGAGTGCGAGGTGCTGAGACGCTGAGTGCGAGGTGCTGAGACGCTGAGTGCGAGGAGCTGAGACGCTGAGGGCGAGGCGCTGAGTGCGAGAGGCTGAGACGATTGCGGGTCGCTGAGACGCTGATTGCGAGGCGCTGAGACGCTGAGTGTGTGGCGCTGAGACGCTGAGTTCGAGGCGCTGAGACGCTGAGTGCGAGGAGCTGAGACGCTGAGGGCGAGGCGCTGAGTGCGAGGGGCTGAGACGATTGCGGGTCGCTGAGACGCTGATTGCGAGGCGCTGAGATGCTGAGTGTGTGGCGCTGAGACGCTGAGTTCGAGGCGCTGAGACGCTGAGTGCGAGGCGCTGAGATGCTGATTGCGAGGATCTGAGACGCTGAGTTCGAGGCGCTGAGTGCGAGGCACTGAGACGCTGAGTGCGAGGCGCTGAGACGCTGAGTGCGAGTCGCTGAGACGCTGAGTGCGAGGCGCTGAGATGCTGAGTGCGAGGCGCTGAGACGCTGAGTGCGATGCGCTGTAACGCTGCGTGCAAGGCGCCGAGATGCTGAGTGTGAGGTGCTGAGACGCTGAGTGCAAGGCGCCGAAATGCTGAGTGCAAGACGCTGAGTGCGAGGCACTGAGACGCTGAGTGCGAGGAGCTGAGACGCTGAGTGCGAGGCGCTGCGACGCTGAGTGCGAGTCGCAGAGGGCGAGGCGCTGAGGGCGAGGTGCTGAGACGCTGAGCTCGAGTCGCTGAGACGCTGAGCTCGAGTCGCTGAGACTCTGAGTGCGAGGCGCTGAGACACTGAGTGCAAGGCGCTGAGATGCTGAGTGCGAGGCGCTGAGACGCTGAGCTCGAGTCGCTGAGACTCTGAATGCGAGGCGCTGAGACGCTGAGTGCGAGGCGCTGAGTGCGAGGCGCTGAGACGTTGAGTGCGAGGCGCTGAGACTCAGAGTGCGAGGCGCTGAGACTCAGAGTGCGAGGCTCTGAGACTCAGAGTGCGAGGCTCTGAGACTCAGAGTGCGAGGCTCTGAGACTCAGAGTGCGAGGCTCTGAGACTCAGAGTGCGAGGCTCTGAGACTCAGAGTGCGAGGCTCTGAGACTCAGAGTGCGAGGCTCTGAGACTCGGAGTGCGAGACGCTGAGATGCTGAGTGCGAGGCACTGAGACGCTGAGTTCGAGGCGCTGACTGCGAGGCGCTGAGACGCTGAGTTCGAGGAGCTGAGTGCGAGGCGCTGCGACGCTGAGGGCGAGTCGCTGAGTGCGAGGCGCTGAGGGCGAGGCGCTGAGACGCTGAGTGCGAGATGCTGAGACGCTGAGTGCGAGGCGCTGAGACGCTGAGTCCGAGGCGCTGAGTGCGAGGTGCTGAGACGCTGAGTGCGAGGAGCTGAGACGCTGAGGGCGAGGCGCTGAGTGCGAGGTGCTGAGACGATTGCGGGTCGCTGAGGCCCTGATTGCGAGGCGCTGAGACGCTGAGTGTGTGGCGCTGAGACGCTGAGTTCGAGGCGCTGAGACGCTGAGTGCGAGGCGCTGAGATGCTGATTGCGAGGATCTGAGACGCTGAGTTCGAGGCGCTGAGTGCGAGGCACTGAGACGCTGAGTGCGAGGCGCTGAGACGCTGAGTGCGAGGCGCTGAGACGCTGAGTGCGAGGCGCTGAGACGCTGAGTGCGATGCGCTGTGACGCTGCGTGCAAGGCGCCGAGATGCTGAGTGTGAGGTGCTGAGACGCTGAGTGCAAAGCGCTGAGATGCTGAGTGCGAGACGCTGAGTGCGAGGCTCTGAGACGCTGAGTGCGAGGCGCTGAGACGCTGAGTGCGAGGCGCTGAGACGCTGAGTGCGAGGCGCTGAGACGCTGAGTGCGAGGCGCTGAGACGCTGAGTGCGAGGGGCTGAGACGATTGCGGGTCGCTGAGACGCTGATTGCGAGGCGCTGAGACGCTGAGTGTGTGGCGCTGAGACGCTGAGTTCGAGGCGCTGAGACGCTGAGTGCGAGGAGCTGAGACGCTGAGGGCGAGGCGCTGAGTGCGAGGGGCTGAGACGATTGCGGGTCGCTGAGACGCTGATTGCGAGGCGCTGAGATGCTGAGTGTGTGGCGCTGAGACGCTGAGTTCGAGGCGCTGAGACGCTGAGTGCGAGGCGCTGAGATGCTGATTGCGAGGATCTGAGACGCTGAGTTCGAGGCGCTGAGTGCGAGGCACTGAGACGCTGAGTGCGAGGCGCTGAGACGCTGAGTGCGAGTCGCTGAGACGCTGAGTGCGAGGCGCTGAGATGCTGAGTGCGAGGCGCTGAGACGCTGAGTGCGATGCGCTGTAACGCTGCGTGCAAGGCGCCGAGATGCTGAGTGTGAGGTTCTGAGACGCTGAGTGCAAGGCGCCGAAATGCTGAGTGCAAGACGCTGAGTGCGAGGCACTGAGACGCTGAGTGCGAGGAGCTGAGACGCTGAGTGCGAGGCGCTGCGACGCTGAGTGCGAGTCGCAGAGGGCGAGGCGCTGAGGGCGAGGTGCTGAGACGCTGAGCTCGAGTCGCTGAGACGCTGAGCTCGAGTCGCTGAGACTCTGAGTGCGAGGCGCTGAGACACTGAGTGCAAGGCGCTGAGATGCTGAGTGCGAGGCGCTGAGACGCTGAGCTCGAGTCGCTGAGACTCTGAGTGCGAGGCGCTGAGACGCTGAGTGCGAGGCGCTGAGACGCTGAGTGCGAGGCGCTGCGACGCTGAGGGCGAGTCGCTGAGTGCGAGGCGCTGAGGGCGAGGCGCTGAGACGCTGAGTGCGAGATGCTGAGACGCTGAGTGCGAGGCGCTGAGACGCTGAGTCCGAGGCGCTGAGTGCGAGGTGCTGAGACGCTGAGTGCGAGGAGCTGAGACGCTGAGGGCGAGGCGCTGAGTGCGAGGTGCTGAGACGATTGCGGGTCGCTGAGGCCCTGATTGCGAGGCGCTGAGACGCTGAGTGTGTGGCGCTGAGACGCTGAGTTCGAGGCGCTGAGACGCTGAGTGCGAGGCGCTGAGATGCTGATTGCGAGGATCTGAGACGCTGAGTTCGAGGCGCTGAGTGCGAGGCACTGAGACGCTGAGTGCGAGGCGCTGAGACGCTGAGTGCGAGGCGCTGAGACGCTGAGTGCGAGGCGCTGAGACGCTGAGTGCGATGCGCTGTGACGCTGCGTGCAAGGCGCCGAGATGCTGAGTGTGAGGTGCTGAGACGCTGAGTGCAAAGCGCTGAGATGCTGAGTGCGAGACGCTGAGTGCGAGGCTCTGAGACGCTGAGTGCGAGGCGCTGAGACGCTGAGTGCGAGGCGCTGAGACGCTGAGTGCGAGGCGCTGAGACGCTGAGTGCGAGGCGCTGAGACGCTGAGTGCGAGGCGCTGAGACGCTGAGTGCGAGGCGCTGAGACTCAGAGTGCGAGGCGCTGAGACTCAGAGTGCGAGGCGCTGAGACTCAGAGTGCGAGGCTCTGAGACTCAGAGTGCGAGGCTCTGAGACGCTGAGTTCGAGGCGCTGAGACGCTGAGTTCGAGGCGCTGAGTGCGAGGTGCTGAGACGCTGAGACGCTGAGCGCAAAGCGCGAGATGCTGAGTGCAAGGCGCCGAGATGCTGAGTGCAAGACGCTGAGTGCGAGGCGCTGAGACGCTGAGTGCGAGGCGCTGAGACGCTGAGTGCGAGGCTCTGAGACTCAGAGTGCGAGACTCTGAGGGCGAGACGCTGAGACGTTGAGTTCGAGGCGCTGAGACGCTGAGTTCGAGGCGCTGAGTGCGAGGCGCTGAGACGCTGAGACGCTGGGTGCAAAGCGCGAGATGCTGATTGCAAGGTGCCGAGATGCTGAGTGCAAGACGCTGAGTGCGAGGCGCTGAGATGCTGAGTGCGAGGCGCTGAGACGCTGAGTGCGAGGAGCTGAGACGCTGAGTGCGAGGCGCTGCGACGCTGAGTGCGAGTCGCAGAGGGCGAGGCGCTGAGGGCGAGGTGCTGAGACGCTGAGCTCGAGTCGCTGAGACGCTGAGCTCGAGTAGCTGAGACGCTGAGTGCGAGGCGCTGAGACACTGAGTGCGAGGCGCTGAGATGCTGAGTGCGAGGCGCTGAGACGCTGAGGGCGAGACGCTGAGGGCGAGGCGCTGAGTGCGAGGTGCTGAGACGATTGCGGGTCACTGAGGCGCTGATTGCGAGGCGCTGAGGCGCTGAGTTCGAGGCGCTGAGACGCTGAGTTCGAGGCGCTGAGATCATGAGTGCGAGGCGCTGAGACGCTGATTGCGAGGATCTGAGACGCTGAGTTCGAGGCGCTGAGTTCAAGGCGCCGAGATGCTGAGTGTGGGGTGCTGAGACGCTGAGTGCAAAGCGCTGAGATGCTGAGTGCGAGGCGCTGAGGGCGAGGCGCTGAGACGCTGAGTGCGAGATGCTGAGACGCTGAGTGCGAGGCGCTGAGACGCTGAGTCCGAGGCGCTGAGTGCGAGGTGCTGAGACGCTGAGTGCGAGGAGCTGAGACGCTGAGGGCAAGGCGCTGAGTGCGAGGGGCTGAGACGATTGCGGGTCGCTGAGACGCTGATTGCGAGGCGCTGAGACGCTGAGTGTGTGGCGCTGAGACGCTGAGTTCGAGGCGCTGAGACGCTGAGTGCGAGGCGCTGAGATGCTGATTGCGAGGATCTGAGACGCTGAGTTCGAGGCGCTGAGTGCGAGGCGCTGAGACGCTGAGTGCGAGGCGCTGAGACGCTGAGTGCGAGGCGCTGAGACGCTGAGTGCGAGGCGCTGAGACGCTGAGTGCGAGGCGCTGAGACGCTGAGAGCGAGGCGCTGAGTGCGAGGCGCTGAGACGCTGAGTGCGAGGCGCTGAGACGCTGAGTGCGAGGCGCTGAGACGCTGAGTGCGAGGCGCTGAGACGCTGAGGGTGACTCGCTGAGTGCGAGGCGCTCAGGGCGAGGCGCTGAGACGCTGAGTGCGAGATGCTGAGACGCTGAGTGCAAAACGCCGTGATGCTGAGTGCGAGATGCTGAGTGCGAGGCGCTGAGACGCTGAGTGCGAGGCGCTGAGACGCTGAGTGCGAGGCGTTGAGACGCTGAGTGCAAGGCGCGGAGTGCGAGGCGCTGAAACGCTGAGTGCGAGGCGCTGAGACGCTGAGTGCGAGGCGCGGAGTGCGAGGTGCTGAGATGCTGAGTGCGAGGCACCGAGATGCAGAATGCAAGGCGCTGAGACTCAGAGTGCGAGGCGGTGAGTGTGAGGCGCTGAGTGCGAGTCGCTGAGACTCTGAGTGCGAGTCGCTGAGACTCTGAGTGCGAGTCGCTGAGACGCTGAGTGCGAGACGCTGAGGGCGAGGCGCTGAGACGCTGAGGGCGAGGCGCTGAGACGCTGAGTGCGAGGCGCTGAGATGCTGAGTGCGAGGCGCTGAGGTCCTGAGACGCTGAGTTCAAGGCACTGAGTGCGAGGCGCTGAGACGCTGAGTGCGAGGCGCTGAGACGCTGAGTGCGAGACGCTGAGACGCTGAGTGCGAGGCGCTGAGACGCTGAGTGCGAGGCGCTGAGACGCTGAGTGCGGGTCGCTGAGGCGCTGAGTGCGAAGCGCTGAGACGCTGAGAGCGAGGTGCTGAGACGCTGAGTTCGAGGCGCTGAGTGCGAGGCGCTGAGACGCTGAGTGCGAGGCGCTGAGACGCTGAATGCGAGGCGCTGAGACGCTGAGTGCGAGGCGCTGCGACGCTGAGCGTGAGTCGCTGAGTGCGAGGCGCTCAGGGCGAGGCGCTGAGACGCTGAGTGCGAGATGCTGAGACGCTGAGTGCAAAGCGCCGTGATGCTGAGTGCGAGACGCTGAGTGCGAGGCGCTGAGACGCTGAGTGCGAGGCGCTGAGACGCTGAGTGCGAGGCGCGGAGTGCGAGGCGCTGAAACGCTGAGTGCGAGGCGCTGAGACGCTGAGTGCGAGGCGCGGAGTGCGAGGTGCTGAGATGCTGAGTGCGAAGCACCGAGATGCAGAATGCAAGGCGCTGAGACTCAGAGTGCGAGGCGGTGAGTGTGAGGCGCTGAGTGCGAGTCGCTGAGACTCTGAGTGCGAGTCGCTGAGACTCTGAGTGCGAGTCATTGAGACTCTGAGTTCGAGTCGCTGAGACTCTGAGTGCGGGTCGCTGAGACTCTGAGTGCGAGTCGCTGAGACTCTGAGTGCGAGGCACTGAGACGCTGAGTGCGAGGCGCTGAGACGCTGAGTGCGAGGCGCTGAGACGCTGAGTGCGAGGCGCTGAGACGCTGAGTGCGAGGCGCTGAGACGCTGAGTGCGATGCGCTGTGACGCTGCGTGCAAGGCGCCGAGATGCTGAGTGTGAGGTGCTGAGACGCTGAGTGCAAAGCGCTGAGATGCTGAGTGCGAGACGCTGAGTGCGAGGCGCTGAGACGCTGAGTGCGAGGCGCTGAGACGCTGAGTGCGAGGCGCTGAGACGCTGAGTGCGAGGCGCTGAGACGCTGAGTGCGAGGCGCTGAGACGCTGAGTGCGAGGCGCTGAGACTCAGAGTGCGAGGCGCTGAGACTCAGAGTGCGAGGCGCTGAGACTCAGAGTGCGAGGCGCTGAGACTCAGAGTGCGAGGCTCTGAGACTCAGAGTGCGAGGCTCTGAGACTCAGAGTGCGAGGCTCTGAGACGCTGAGTTCGAGGCGCTGAGACGCTGAGTTCGAGGCGCTGAGTGCGAGGTGCTGAGATGCTGAGACGCTGAGCGCAAAGCGCGAGATGCTGAGTGCAAGGCGCCGAGATGCTGAGTGCAAGACGCTGAGTGCGAGGCGCTGAGACGCTGAGTGCGAGGCGCTGAGACGCTGAGTGCGAGGCGCTGAGACGCTGAGTGCGAGGCGCTGAGACGCTGAGTGCGAGGCGCTGAGACGCTGAGTGCGAGGCGCTGAGACGCTGAGTGCGAGGCTCTGAGACTCAGAGTGCGAGACGCTGAGGGCGAGAGGCTGAGACGTTGAGTTCGAGGCGCTGAGACGCTGAGTTCGAGGCGCTGAGTGCGAGGCGCTGAGACGCTGAGACGCTGGGCGCAAAGCGCGAGATGCTGATTGCAAGGTGCCGAGATGCTGAGTGCAAGACGCTGAGTGCGAGGCGCTGAGACGCTGAGTGCGAGGCGCTGAGACGCTGAGTGCGAGGAGCTGAGACGCTGAGTGCGAGGCGCTGCGACGCTGAGTGCGAGTCGCAGAGGGCGAGGCGCTGAGGGCGAGGTGCTGAGACGCTGAGCTCGAGTCGCTGAGACGCTGAGCTCGAGTCGCTGAGACTCTGAGTGCGAGGCGCTGAGACACTGAGTGAGAGGCGCTGAGATGCTGAGTGCGAGGCGCTGAGACGCTGAGGGCGAGACGCTGAGGGCGAGGCGCTGAGTGCGAGGTGCTGAGACGATTGCGGGTCGCTGAGGCGCTGATTGCGAGGTGCTGAGACGCTGAGTTCGAGGCGCTGAGACGCTGAGTTCGAGGCGCTGAGACGCTGAGTTCGAGGCGCTGAGACGCTGAGTGCGAGGCGCTGAGACGCTGATTGCGAGGATCTGAGACGCTGAGTTCGAGGCGCCGAGATGCTGAGTGTGGGGTGCTGAGACGCTGAGTGCAAAGCGCTGAGATGCTGAGTGCGAGGCGCTGAGGGCGAGGCGCTGACACGCTGAGTGCGAGATGCTGAGACGCTGAGTGCGAGGCGCTGAGACGCTGAGTCCGAGGCGCTGAGTGCGAGGTGCTGAGACGCTGAGTGCGAGGTGCTGAGACGCTGAGTGCGAGGAGCTGAGACGCTGAGGGCGAGGCGCTGAGTGCGAGGGGCTGAGACGATTGCGGGTCGCTGAGACGCTGATTGCGAGGCGCTGAGACGCTGAGTGTGTGGCGCTGAGACGCTGAGTTCGAGGCGCTGAGACGCTGACTGCGAGGCGCTGAGATGCTGATTGCGAGGATCTGAGACGCTGAGTTCGAGGCGCTGAGTGCGAGGCACTGAGACGCTGAGTGCGAGGCGCTGAGACGCTGAGTGCGAGGCGCTGAGATCCTGAGTGCGAGGCGCTGAGACGCTGAGTGCGAGGCGCTGAGACGCTGAGTGCGATGCGCTGTGACGCTGCGTGCAAGGCGCCGAGATGCTGAGTGTGAGGTGCTGAGACGCTGAGTGCAAAGCGCTGAGATGCTGAGTGCGAGACGCTGAGTGCGAGGCGCTGAGACGCTGAGTGCGAGGCGCTGAGACGCTGAGTGCGAGGCGCTGAGACGCTGAGTGCGAGGCGCTGAGACGCTGAGTGCGAGGCGCTGAGACGCTGAGTGCGAGGCGCGGAGACTCAGATTGCGAGGCGCTGAGACTCAGAGTGCGAGGCTCTGAGACTCAGAGTGCGAGGCGCTGAGACTCAGAGTGCGAGGCTCTGAGACTCAGAGTGCGAGGCTCTGAGACGCTGAGTTCGAGGCGCTGAGACGCTGAGGGCGAGTCGCTGAGTGCGAGTCGCTGAGTGCGAGGCGCTGAGGGCGAGGCGCTGAGACGCTGAGTGCGAGATGCTGAGACGCTGAGGGCGAGGCGCTGAGACGCTGAGTGCGAGGCGCTGAGACGCTGAGTGCGAGGCGCTGAGACGCTGAGTGCGAGGCGCTGAGACTCAGAGTGCGAGGCGCTGAGACTCAGAGTGCGAGGCGCTGAGACTCAGAGTGCGAGGCGCTGAGACTCAGAGTGCGAGGCGCTGAGACTCAGAGTGCGAGGCGCTGAGACTCAGAGTGCGAGGCTCTGAGACTCAGAGTGCGAGGCTCTGAGACTCAGAGTGCGAGGCTCTGAGACTCAGAGTGCGAGGCTCTGAGACTCAGAGTGCGAGGCTCTGAGACGCTGAGTTCGAGGCGCTGAGACGCTGAGTTCGAGGCGCTGAGACACTGAGCGCAAAGCGCGAGATGCTGAGTGCAAGGCGCCGAGATGCTGAGTGCAAGACGCTGAGTGCGAGGCGCTGAGACGCTGAGTGCGAGGCGCTGAGACGCTGAGTGCGAGGCGCTGAGACGCTGAGTGCGAGGCGCTGAGACGCTGAGTGCGAGGCTCTGAGACTCAGAGTGCGAGGCGCTGAGACGCTGAGTGCGAGGCTCTGAGACTCAGAGTGCGAGGCGCTGAGAGTCAGAGTGCGAAGCGCTGAGACTCAGAGTGCGAGGCGCTGAGACGTTGAGTGCGAGGCGCTGAGACGCTGAGTTCGAGGCGCTGAGACGCTGAGTGCGAGGCGCTGAGACGCTGAGTGCGAGGCGCTGAGACGCTGAGTGCGAGGCGCTGAGACGCTGAGTGCGAGGCGCTGAGACGCTGAGTTCGAGGCGCTGAGACGCTGAGTGCGAGGCGCTGAGACGCTGAGTGCGAGGCGCTGAGACGCTGAGTGCGAGGCGCTGAGACGCTGAGTGCGAGGCTCTGAGACTCAGAGTGCGAGACGCTGAGGGCGAGACGCTGAGACGTTGAGTTCGAGGCGCTGAGACGCTGAGACGCTGAGACGCTGAGCGCAAAGCGCGAGATGCTGAGTGCAAGGCGCCGAGATGCTGAGTGCAAGACGCTGAGGGCGAGGCGCTGAGACGCTGAGTGCGAGGCGCTGAGACGCTGAGTGCGAGGCGCTGAGACGCTGAGTGCGAGGCGCTGAGACGCTGAGTGCGAGGCGCTGAGACGCTGAGTGCGAGGCGCTGAGACGCTGAGTGTGAGACGCTGAGGGCGAGGCGCTGAGATGCTGAGGGCGAGGCGCTGAGACGCTGAGTGCGAGGCGCTGAGATGCTGAGTGCGAGGCGCTGAGGTCCTGAGACGCTGAGTTCAAGGCACTGAGTGCGAGGCGCTGAGACGCTGAGTGCGAGGCGCTGAGACGCTGAGTGTGAGGCGCTGAGATGCTGAGTGCGAGGCGCTGAGACGCTGAGTGCGGGTCGCTGAGGCGCTGAGTGCGAAGCGCTGAGACGCTGAGTGCGAGGCGCTGAGACGCTGAGAGCGAGGTGCTGAGACGCTGAGTTCGAGGCGCTGAGTGCGAGGCGCTGAGACGCTGAGTGCGAGGCTCTGAGACGCTGAGTGCGAGGCGCTGAGACGCTGAGTGCGAGGCGCTGCGACGCTGAGGGTGAGTCGCTGAGTGCGAGGCGCTCAGGGCGAGGCGCTGAGACGCTGAGTGCGAGATGCTGAGACGCTGAGTGCAAAGCGCCGTGATGCTGAGTGCGAGATGCTGAGTGCGAGGCGCTGAGACGCTGAGTGCGAGGCGTTGAGACGCTGAGTGCAAGGCGCGGAGTGCGAGGCGCTGAAACGCTGAGTGCGAGGCGCTGAGACGCTGAGTGCGAGGCGCGGAGTGCGAGGTGCTGAGATGCTGAGTGTGAGGCACCGAGATGCAGAATGCAAGGCGCTGAGACTCAGAGTGCGAGGCGGTGAGTGTGAGGCGCTGAGTGCGAGTCGCTGAGACTCTGAGTGCGAGTCGCTGAGACTCTGAGTGCGAGTCGCTGAGACGCTGAGTGCGAGACGCTGAGGGCGAGGCGCTGAGACGCTGAGGGCGAGGCGCTGAGACGCTGAGTGCGAGGCGCTGAGATGCTGAGTGCGAGGCGCTGAGGTCCTGAGACGCTGAGTTCAAGGCACTGAGTGCGAGGCGCTGAGACGCTGAGTGCGAGGCGCTGAGACGCTGAGTGCGAGACGCTGAGACACTGAGTGCGAGGCGCTGAGACTCAGAGTGCGAGGCGCTGAGACTCAGAGTGCGAAGCGCTGAGACTCAGAGTGCGAGGCGCTGAGACTCAGAGTGCGAGGCTCTGAGACTCAGAGTGCGAGGCTCTGAGACTCAGAGTGCGAGGCTCTGAGACGCTGAGTTCGAGGCGCTGAGACGCTGAGTTCGAGGCGCTGAGTGCGAGGTGCTGAGACGCTGAGCGCAAAGCGCGAGATGCTGAGTGCAAGGCGCCGAGATGCTGAGTGCGAGACGCTGAGGGCGAGATGCTGAGACGTTGAGTTCGAGGCGCTGAGACGCTGAGTTCGAGGCGCTGAGTGCGAGGCGCTGAGACGCTGAGACGCTGGGCGCAAAGCGCGAGATGCTGATTGCAAGGTGCCGAGATGCTGAGTGCAAGACGCTGAGTGCGAGGCGCTGAGACGCTGAGTGCGAGGCGCTGAGACGCTGAGTGCGAGGAGCTGAGACGCTGAGTGCAAGGCGCTGCGACGCTGAGTGCGAGTCGCAGAGGGCGAGGCGCTGAGGGCGAGGTGCTGAGACGCTGAGCTCGAGTCGCTGAGACGCTGAGCTCGAGTAGCTGAGACGCTGAGTGCGAGGCGCTGAGACACTGAGTGCGAGGCGCTGAGATGCTGAGTGCGAGGCGCTGAGACGCTGAGGGCGAGACGCTGAGGGCGAGGCGCTGAGTGCGAGGTGCTGAGACGATTGCGGGTCACTGAGGCGCTGATTGCGAGGCGCTGAGGCGCTGAGTTCGAGGCGCTGAGACGCTGAGTTCGAGGCGCTGAGACGCTGAGTGCGAGGCGCTGAGACGCTGATTGCGAGGATCTGAGACGCTGAGTTCGAGGCGCTGAGTTCAAGGCGCCGAGATGCTGAGTGTGGGGTGCTGAGACGCTGAGTGCAAAGCGCTGAGATGCTGAGTGCGAGGCGCTGAGGGCGAGGCGCTGAGACGCTGAGTGCGAGATGCTGAGACGCTGAGTGCGAGGCGCTGAGACGCTGAGTCCGAGGCGCTGAGTGCGAGGTGCTGAGACGCTGAGTGCGAGGAGCTGAGACGCTGAGGGCAAGGCGCTGAGTGCGAGGGGCTGAGACGATTGCGGGTCGCTGAGACGCTGATTGCGAGGCGCTGAGACGCTGAGTGTGTGGCGCTGAGACGCTGAGTTCGAGGCGCTGAGACGCTGAGTGCGAGGCGCTGAGATGCTGATTGCGAGGATCTGAGACGCTGAGTTCGAGGCGCTGAGTGCGAGGCGCTGAGACGCTGAGTGCGAGGCGCTGAGACGCTGAGTGCGAGGCGCTGAGACGCTGAGTGCGAGGCGCTGAGACGCTGAGTGCGAGGCGCTGAGACGCTGAGTGCGAGGCGCTGAGACGCTGAGTGCGAGGCGCTGAGACGCTGAGAGCGAGGTGCTGAGACGCTGAGTTCGAGGCGCTGAGTGCGAGGCGCTGAGACGCTGAGTGCGAGGCGCTGAGACGCTGAGTGCGAGGCGCTGAGACGCTGAGTGCGAGGCGCTGAGACGCTGAGGGTGACTCGCTGAGTGCGAGGCGCTGAGTGCGAGGCGCTGAGACGCTGAGTGCGAGATGCTGAGACGCTGAGTGCAAAGCGCCGTGATGCTGAGTGCGAGATGCTGAGTGCGAGGCGCTGAGACGCTGAGTGCGAGGTGCTGAGACGCTGAGTGCGAGGCGTTGAGACGCTGAGTGCAAGGCGCGGAGTGCGAGGCGCTGAAACGCTGAGTGCGAGGCGCTGAGACGCTGAGTGCGAGGCGCGGAGTGCGAGGTGCCGAGATGCTGAGTGCGAGGCACCGAGATGCAGAATGCAAGGCGCTGAGACTCAGAGTGCGAGGCGGTGAGTGTGAGGCGCTGAGTGCGAGTCGCTGAGACTCTGAGTGCGAGTCGCTGAGACTCTGAGTGCGAGTCGCTGAGACGCTGAGTGCGAGGCGCTGAGGGCGAGGTGCTGAGATGCTGAGCTCGAGTCGCTGAGACGCTGAGCTCGAGTAGCTGAGACGCTGAGTGCGAGGCGCTGAGACACTGAGTGCGAGGCGCTGAGATGCTGAGTGCGAGGCGCTGAGACGCTGAGGGCGAGACGCTGAGGGCGAGGCGCTGAGTGCGAGGTGCTGAGACGATTGCGGGTCACTGAGGCGCTGATTGCGAGGCGCTGAGGCGCTGAGTTCGAGGCGCTGAGACGCTGAGTTCGAGGCGCTGAGACGCTGAGTGCGAGGCGCTGAGACGATGATTGCGAGGATCTGAGACGCTGAGTTCGAGGCGCTGAGTTCAAGGCGCCGAGATGCTGAGTGTGGGGTGCTGAGACGCTGAGTGCAAAGCGCTGAGATGCTGAGTGCGAGGCGCTGAGGGCGAGGCGCTGAGACGCTGAGTGCGAGATGCTGAGACGCTGAGTGCGAGGCGCTGAGACGCTGAGTCCGAGGCGCTGAGTGCAAGGTGCTGAGACGCTGAGTGCGAGGAGCTGAGACGCTGAGGGCAAGGCGCTGAGTGCGAGGGGCTGAGACGATTGCGGGTCGCTGAGACGCTGATTGCGAGGCGCTGAGACGCTGAGTGTGTGGCGCTGAGACGCTGAGTTCGAGGCGCTGAGACGCTGAGTGCGAGGCGCTGAGATGCTGATTGCGAGGATCTGAGACGCTGAGTTCGAGGCGCTGAGTGCGAGGCGCTGAGACGCTGAGTGCGAGGCGCTGAGACGCTGAGTGCGAGGCGCTGAGACGCTGAGTGCGAGGCGCTGAGACGCTGAGTGCGAGGCGCTGAGACGCTGAGTGCGAGGCGCTGAGACGCTGAGTGCGAGGCGCTGAGACGCTGAGAGCGAGGTGCTGAGACGCTGAGTTCGAGGCGCTGAGTGCGAGGCGCTGAGACGCTGAGTGCGAGGCGCTGAGACGCTGAGTGCGAGGCGCTGAGACGCTGAGTGCGAGGCGCTGAGACGCTGAGGGTGACTCGCTGAGTGCGAGGCGCTGAGTGCGAGGCGCTGAGACGCTGAGTGCGAGATGCTGAGACGCTGAGTGCAAAGCGCCGTGATGCTGAGTGCGAGATGCTGAGTGCGAGGCGCTGAGACGCTGAGTGCGAGGTGCTGAGACGCTGAGTGCGAGGCGTTGAGACGCTGAGTGCAAGGCGCGGAGTGCGAGGCGCTGAAACGCTGAGTGCGAGGCGCTGAGACGCTGAGTGCGAGGCGCGGAGTGCGAGGTGCCGAGATGCTGAGTGCGAGGCACCGAGATGCAGAATGCAAGGCGCTGAGACTCAGAGTGCGAGGCGGTGAGTGTGAGGCGCTGAGTGCGAGTCGCTGAGACTCTGAGTGCGAGTCGCTGAGACTCTGAGTGCGAGTCGCTGAGACGCTGAGTGCGAGACGCTGAGGGCGAGGCGCTGAGACGCTGAGGGCGAGGCGCTGAGACGCTGAGTGCGAGGCGCTGAGATGCTGAGTGCGAGGCGCTGAGGTCCTGAGACGCTGAGTTCAAGGCACTGAGTGCGAGGCGCTGAGACGCTGAGTGCGAGGCGCTGAGACGCTGAGTGCGAGGCGCTGAGACGCTGAGTGCGGGTCGCTGAGGCGCTGAGTGCGAAGCGCTGAGACGCTGAGAGCAAGGTGCTGAGACGCTGAGTTCGAGGCGCTGAGTGCGAGGCGCTGAGACGCTGAGTGCGAGGCGCTGAGACGCTGAGTGCGAGGCGCTGAGACGCTGAGTGCGAGGCGCTGCGACGCTGAGGGTGAGTCGCTGAGTGCGAGGCGCTCAGGGCGAGGCACTGAGACGCTGAGTGCGAGATGCTGAGACGCTGAGTGCAAAGCGCCGTGATGCTGAGTGCGAGACGCTGAGTGCGAGGCGCTGAGACGCTGAGTGCGAGGCGCTGAGACGCTGAGTGCGAGGCGCGGAGTGCGAGGCGCTGAAACGCTGAGTGCGAGGCGCTGAGACGCTGAGTGCGAGGCGCGGAGTGCGAGGTGCTGAGATGCTGAGTGCGAGGCACCGAGATGCAGAATGCAAGGCGCTGAGACTCAGAGTGCGAGGCGGTGAGTGTGAGGCGCTGAGTGCGAGTCGCTGAGACTCTGAGTGCGAGTCGCTGAGACTCTGAGTGCGAGTCGTTGAGACTCTGAGTTCGAGTCGCTGAGACTCTGAGTGCGGGTCGCTGAGACTCAGAGTGCGAGTCGCTGAGACTCTGATTGCGAGACGCTGAGACTCTGAGTGCGAGGCGCTGAGATTCAGAGTGCGAGGCGATGAGTGTGAGGCGCTGAGTGCGAGGCGCTGAGACTCTGAGTATGAGGCGCTGAGTGTGAGGCGCCGAGACGCTGAGTGCGAGGCGCCGAGACGCTGAGTGCGAGGCGCCGAGACGCTGAGTGAGAGTCGCCGAGACGCTGAGTGCGAGGCACCGAGTGCGAGTCGCTGAGGTGCTGAGACGCTGAGTGCGAGGCGCTGAGACGCTGAGTGCGAGGTCCTGAGACGCTGAGTTCAAGGCGCTGAGACGCTGAGTGCGAGGCGCTGAGACGCTGAGTGCGAGGCGCTGAGATGCTGAGTGCGAGGCGCTGAGACGCTGAGTACGAGGCGCTGAGTGCGAGGCGCTGCGACGCTGAGGGCGAGACGCTGAGTGCGAGTCGCTGAGTGCGAGGCGCTGAGGGCGAGGCGCTGAGACGCTGAGTGCGAGATGCTGAGACGCTGAGGGCGAGGCGCTGAGACGCTGAGTGCGAGGCACTGAGACGCTGAGTGCGAGGCGCTGAGACGCTGAGTGCGAGGCGCTGAGGCGCTGAGTGCGAGGCGCTGAGACGCTGAGAGCGAGGTGCTGAGACGCTGAGTGCGAGGCGCTGAGACGCTGAGTGCGGGTCGCTGAGGCGCTGAGTGCGAGGCGCTGAGACGCTGAGAGCGAGGTGCTGAGACGCTTAGTTCGAGGCGCTGAGTGCGAGGCGCTGAGACGCTGAGTGCGAGGCGCTGAGACGCTGAGTGCGAGGCGCTGAGACGCTGAGTGCGAGGCGCTGAGACGCTGAGTGCGAGGCGCTGCGACGCTGAGTGCGAGGCGCTGCGACGCTGAGGGTGAGTCGCTGAGTGCGAGGCGCTCAGGGCGAGGCGCTGAGATGCTGAGTGCGAGGCGCTGAGACGCTGAGTGCGAGGCGCTGAGACTCAGAGTGCGAGGCGCTGAGACTCAGAGTGCGAGGCGCTGAGACTCAGAGTGCGAGGCGCTGAGACTCAGAGTGCGAGGCGCTGAGACTCAAAGTGCGAGGCGCTGAGACTCAGAGTGCGAGGCTCTGAGACTCAGAGTGCGAGGCTCTGAGACTCAGAGTGCGAGGCTCTGAGACTCAGAGTGCGAGGCTCTGAGACGCTGAGTTCGAGGCGCTGAGACGCTGAGTTCGAGGCGCTGAGTGCGAGGTGCTGAGACGCTGAGACGCTGAGCGCAAAGCGCGAGATGCTGAGTGCAAGGCGCCGAGATGCTGAGTGCAAGACGCTGAGTGCGAGGCGCTGAGACGCTGAGTGCGAGGCGCTGAGACGCTGAGTGCGAGGCGCTGAGACGCTGAGTGCGAGGCTCTGAGACTCAGAGTGCAAGACGCTGAGGGCGAGAGGCTGAGACGTTGAGTTCGAGGCGCTGAGACGCTGAGTTCGAGGCGCTGAGTGCGAGGCGCTGAGACGCTGAGACGCTGGGCGCAAAGCGCGAGATGCTGATTGCAAGGTGCCGAGATGCTGAGTGCAAGACGCTGAGTGCGAGGCGCTGAGACGCTGAGTGCGAGGAGCTGAGACGCTGAGTGCGAGGCGCTGCGACGCTGAGTGCGAGTCGCAGAGGGCGAGGCGCTGAGGGCGAGGAGCTGAGACGCTGAGCTCGAGTCGCTGAGACGCTGAGCTCGAGTCGCTGAGACTCTGAGTGCGAGGCGCTGAGACACTGAGTGCGAGGCACTGAGATGCTGAGTGCGAGGCGCTGAGACGCTGAGGGCGAGACGCTGAGGGCGAGGCGCTGAGTGCGAGGTGCTGAGACGATTGCGGGTCGCTGAGGCGCAGATTGCGAGGCGCTGAGACGCTGAGTTCGAGGCGCTGAGACGATGAGTTCGAGGCGCTGAGACGCTGAGTTCGAGGCGCTGAGACGCTGAGTTCGAGGCGCTGAGACGCTGAGTGCGAGGCGCTGAGACGCTGATTGCGAGGATCTGAGACGCTGAGTTCGAGGCGCCGAGATGCTGAGTGTGGGGTGCTGAGACGCTGAGTGCAAAGCGCTGAGATGCTGAGTGCGAGGCGCTGAGGGCGAGGCGCTGACACGCTGAGTGCGAGATGCTGAGACGCTGAGTGCGAGGCGCTGAGACGCTGAGTCCGAGGCGCTGAGTGCGAGGTGCTGAGACGCTGAGTGCGAGGAGCTGAGACGCTGAGGGCGAGGCGCTGAGTGCGAGGGGCTGAGACGATTGCGGGTCGCTGAGACGCTGATTGCGAGGCGCTGAGACGCTGAGTGTGTGGCGCTGAGACGCTGAGTTCGAGACGCTGAGACGCTGAGTGCGAGGCGCTGAGATGCTGATTGCGAGGATCTGAGACGCTGAGTTCGAGGCGCTGAGTGCGAGGCACTGAGACGCTGAGTGCGAGGCGCTGAGACGCTGAGTGCGAGGCGCTGAGACGCTGAGTGCGAGGCGCTGAGACGCTGAGTGCGAGGCGCTGAGACGCTGAGTGCGAGGCGCTGAGACGCTGAGTGCGAGGCGCTGAGACGCTGAGTGCGAGGCGCTGAGACGCTGAGTGCGATGCGCTGTGACGCTGCGTGCAAGGCGCCGAGATGCTGAGTGTGAGGTGCTGAGACGCTGAGTGCAAAGCGCCGTGATGCTGAGTGCGAGATGCTGAGTGCGAGGCGCTGAGACGCTGAGTGCGAGGCGCTGAGACGCTGAGTGCGAGGCGTTGAGACGCTGAGTGCAAGGCGCGGAGTGCGAGGCGCTGAAACGCTGAGTGCGAGGCGCTGAGACGCTGAGTGCGAGGCGCGGAGTGCGAGGTGCTGAGATGCTGAGTGCGAGGCACCGAGATGCAGAATGCAAGGCGCTGAGACTCAGAGTGCGAGGCGGTGAGTGTGAGGCGCTGAGTGCGAGTCGCTGAGACTCTGAGTGCGAGTCGCTGAGACTCTGAGTGCGAGTCGCTGAGACGGTGAGTGCGAGACGCTGAGGGCGAGGCGCTGAGACGCTGAGGGCGAGACGCTGAGACGCTGAGTGCGAGGCGCTGAGATGCTGAGTGCGAGGCGCTGAGGTCCTGAGACGCTGAGTTCAAGGCACTGAGTGCGAGGCGCTGAGACGCTGAGTGCGAGGCGCTGAGACGCTGAGTGCGAGGCGCTGAGACGCTGAGTGCGAGGCGCTGAGACGCTGAGTGCGGGTCGCTGAGGCGCTGAGTGCGAAGCGCTGAGACGCTGAGAGCGAGGTGCTGAGACGCTGAGTTCGAGGCGCTGAGTGCGAGGTGCTGAGACGCTGAGTGCGAGGCGCTGAGACGCTGAGTGCGAGGCGCTGAGACGCTGAGTGCGAGGCGCTGCGACGCTGAGGGTCAGTCGCTGAGTGCGAGGCGCTCAGGGCGAGGCGCTGAGACGCTGAGTGCGAGATGCTGAGACGCTGAGTGCAAAGCGCCGTGATGCTGAGTGCGAGACGCTGAGTGCGAGGCGCTGAGACGCTGAGTGCGAGGCGCTGAGACGCTGAGTGCGAGGCGCGGAGTGCGAGGCGCTGAAACGCTGAGTGCGAGGCGCTGAGACGCTGAGTGCGAGGCGCGGAGTGCGAGGTGCTGAGACGCTGAGTGCGAGACGCTGAGACTCTGAGTACGAGGCGCTGAGACTCAGAGTGCGAGGCGATGAGTGTGAGGCGCTGAGTGCGAGGCGCTGAGACTCTGAGTATGAGGCGCTGAGTGCGAGGCGCTGAGACGCTGAGTGCGAGGCGCCGAGACGCTGAGTGCGAGGCGCCGAGACGCTGAGTGCGAGGCGCCGAGACGCTGAGTGCGAGTCGCCGAGACGCTGAGTGCGAGGCACCGAGTGCGAGTCGCTGAGGTGCTGAGACGCTGAGTGCGAGGCGCTGAGACGCTGAGTGCGAGGTCCTGAGACGCTGAGTTCAAGGCGCTGAGATGCTGAGTGCGAGGCGCTGAGACGCTGAGTGCGAGGCGCTGAGATGCTGAGTGCGAGGCGCTGAGACGCTGAGTTCGAGGCGCTGTGTGCGAGGCGCTGCGACTCTGAGGGCGAGTCGCTGAGTGCGAGTCGCTGAGTGCGAGGCGCTGAGGGCGAGGCGCTGAGACGCTGAGTGCGAGATGCTGAGACGCTGAGGGCGAGGCGCTGAGACGCTGAGTGCGAGGCGCTGAGACGCTGAGTGCGAGGCGCTGAGACGCTGAGTGCGAGGCGCTGAGACGCTGAGTGCGAGGCGCTGAGACTCAGAGTGCGAGGCGCTGAGACTCAGAGTGCGAGGCGCTGAGACTCAGAGTGCGAGGCGCTGAGACTCAGAGTGCGAGTCGCTGAGACTCAGAGTGCGAGGCTCTGAGACTCAGAGTGCGAGGCTCTGAGACTCAGAGTGCGAGGCTCTGAGACTCAGAGTGCGAGGCTCTGAGACTCAGAGTGCGAGGCTCTGAGACGCTGAGTTCGAGGCGCTGAGACGCTGAGTTCGAGGCGCTGAGTGCGAGGTGCTGAGACGCTGAGACGCTGAGCGCAAAGCGCGAGATGCTGAGTGCAAGGCGCCGAGATGCTGAGTGCAAGACGCTGAGTGCGAGGCGCTGAGACGCTGAGTGCGAGGCGCTGAGACGCTGAGTGCGAGGCGCTGAGACGCTGAGTGCGAGGCGCTGAGACGCTGAGTGCGAGGCTCTGAGACTCAGAGTGCGAGACGCTGAGGGCGAGAGGCTGAGACGTTGAGTTCGAGGCGCTGAGACGCTGAGTTCGAGGCGCTGAGTGCGAGGCGCTGAGACGCTGAGACGCTGGGCGCAAAGCGCGAGATGCTGATTGCAAGGCGCCGAGATGCTGAGTGCAAGACGCTGAGTGCGAGGCGCTGAGACGCTGAGTGCGAGGCGCTGAGACGCTGAGTGCGAGGAGCTGAGACGCTGAGTGCGAGGCGCTGCGACGCTGAGTGCGAGTCGCAGAGGGCGAGGCGCTGAGGGCGAGGTGCTGAGACGCTGAGCTCGAGTCGCTGAGACGCTGAGCTCGAGTCGCTGAGACGCTGAGCTCGAGTCGCTGAGACTCTGAGTGCGAGGCGCAGAGACACTGAGTGCGAGGCGCTGAGATGCTGAGTGCGAGGCGCTGAGACGCTGAGGGCGAGACGCTGAGGGCGAGGCGCTGAGTGCGAGGTGCTGAGACGATTGCGGGTCGCTGAGGCGCTGATTGCGAGGCACTGAGACGCTGAGTTCGAGGCGCTGAGACGCTGAGTTCGAGGCGCTGAGACGCTGAGTGCGAGGCGCTGAGACGCTGATTGCGAGGATCTGAGACGCTGAGTTCGAGGCGCCGAGATGCTGAGTGTGGGGTGCTGAGACGCTGAGTGCAAAGCGCTGAGATGCTGAGTGCGAGGCGCTGAGGGCGAGGCGCTGACACGCTGAGTGCGAGATGCTGAGACGCTGAGTGCGAGGCGCTGAGACGCTGAGTCCGAGGCGCTGAGTGCGAGGTGCTGAGACGCTGAGTGCGAGGAGCTGAGACGCTGAGGGCGAGGCGCTGAGTGCGAGGGGCTGAGACGATTGTGGGTCGCTGAGACGCTGATTGCGAGGCGCTGAGACGCTGAGTGTGTGGCGCTGAGACGCTGAGTTCGAGACGCTGAGACGCTGAGTGCGAGGCGCTGAGATGCTGATTGCGAGGATCTGAGACGCTGAGTTCGAGGCGCTGAGTGCGAGGCGCTGAGACGCTGAGTGCGAGGCGCTGAGACGCTGAGTGCGAGGCGCTGAGACGCTGAGTGCGAGGCGCTGAGACGCTGAGTGCGAGGCGCTGAGACGCTGAGTGCGAGGCGCTGAGACGCTGAGTGTGAGGCGCTGAGACGCTGAGTGCGATGCGCTGTGACGCTGCGTGCAAGGCGCCGAGATGCTGAGTGTGAGGTGCTGAGACGCTGAGTGCAAAGCGCTGAGATGCTGAGTGCGAGACGCTAAGTGCGAGGCGCTGAGACGCTGAGTGCGAGGCGCTGAGACGCTGAGTGCGAGGCGCTGAGACGCTGAGTGCGAGGCGCTGAGACGCTGAGTGCGAGGCGCGGAGACTCAGATTGCGAGGCGCTGAGACTCAGAGTGCGAGGCTCTGAGACTCAGAGTGCGAGGCGCTGAGACTCAGAGTGCGAGGCTCTGAGACTCAGAGTGCGAGGCTCTGAGACGCTGAGTTCGAGGCGCTGAGACGCTGAGTTCGAGGCGCTGAGTTCGAGGCGCTGAGACGCTGAGATGCTGAGCGCAAAGCGCGAGATGCTGAGTGCAAGGCGCCGAGATGCTGAGTGCAAGACGCTGAGTGCGAGGCACTGAGACGCTGAGTGCGAGGCGCTGAGACGCTGAGTGCGAGGCGCTGAGACGCTGAGTGCGAGGCGCTGAGACGCTGAGTGCGAGGCGCTGAGACGCTGAGTTCGAGGCGCTGAGACGCTGAGTGCGAGGCGCTGAGTAGCTGAGTGCGAGGCGCTGAGACGCTGAGTGCGCGGCGCTGAGACGCTGAGTGCGAGGCGCTGAGACGCTGAGTGCGAGGCGCTGAGACGCTGAGTGCGAGGCTCTGAGACTCAGAGTGCGAGACGCTGAGGGCGAGACGCTGAGACGTTGAGTTCGAGGCGCTGAGACGCTGAGTTCGAGGCGCTGAGTGCGAGGCGCTGAGACGCTGAGACGCTGAGACGCTGAGCGCAAAGCGCGAGATGCTGAGTGCAAGGCGCCGAGATGCTGAGTGCAAGACGCTGAGGGCGAGGCGCTGAGACGCTGAGTGCGAGGCGCTGAGACGCTGAGTGCGAGGCGCTGAGACGCTGAGTGCGAGGCGCTGAGACGCTGAGTGCGAGACGCTGAGGGCGAGGCGCTGAGACGCTGAGGGCGAGGCGCTGAGACGCTGAGTGCGAGGCGCTGAGATGCTGAGTGCGAGGCGCTGAGGTCCTGAGACGCTGAGTTCAAGGCACTGAGTGCGAGGCGCTGAGACGCTGAGTGCAAGGCGCTGAGACGCTGAGTGCGAGGCGCTGAGATGCTGAGTGCGAGGCGCTGAGACGCTGAGTGCGGGTCGCTGAGGCGCTGAGTGCGAAGCGCTGAGACGCTGAGTGCGAGGCGCTGAGACGCTGAGAGCGAGGCGCTGAGACGCTGAGTGCGAGGCGTTGAGGCGTTGAGTGCGAGGCGCTGAGACGCTGAGTGCGGGTTGCTGAGGCGCTGAGTGCGAAGCGCTGAGACGCTGAGTGCGAGTCGCTGAGACTCTGAGTGCGAGTCGCTGAGAATCTGAGTGCGAGACGCTGAGACTCTGAGTGCGAGACGCTGAGACTCTGAGTGCGAGACGCTGAGACTCTGAGTGCGAGACGCTGAGACTCTGAGTGCGAGACGCTGAGACTCTGAGTGCGAGGCGCTGAGACTCTGAGTGCGAGGCGCTGAGACTCAGAGTGCGAGGCGATGAGTGTGAGGCGCTGAGACTCTGAGTGTGAGGCGCTGAGTGCGAGGCGCTGAGACTCTGAGTGCGAGGCGCCGAGACGCTGAGTGCGAGGCGCCGAGACGCTGAGTGCGAGTCGCCGAGACGCTGAGTGCGAGTCGCCGAGACGCTGAGTGCGAGGCACCGAGTGCGAGTCACCGAGTGCTAGTCACTGAGGTGCTGAGACGCTGAGTGCGAGGCGCTGAGACGCTGAGTGCGAGGTCCTGAGACGCTGAGTTCAAGGCGCTGAGACGCTGAGTGCGAGGCGCTGAGACGCTGAGTGCGAGGCGCTGAGACGCTGAGTGCGAGGCGCTGAGACGCTGAGTTCGAGGCGCTGAGTGTGAGGCGCTGCGACGCTGAGGTCGAGTTTCTGAGTGCGAGGCGCTGAGTGCGAGGCGCTGAGACGCTGAGGGCGAGTTGCTGAGACGCTGAGTGCGAGATGCTGAGACGCTGCGTGCGAGGCGCTGAGGTCCTGAGACGCTGAGTTCAAGGCACTGAGTGCGAGGCGCTGAGACGCTGAGTGCGAGGCGCTGAGACGCTGAGTGCGAGGCGTTGAGGCGCTGAGTGCGAGGCGCTGAGACGCTGAGAGCGAGGTGCTGAGACGCTGAGTTCGAGGCGCTGAGTGCGAGGCGCTGAGACGCTGAGTGCCAGGCGCTGCGACGCTGAGGGTGAGTCGCTGAGTGCGAGGCGCTCAGGGCGAGGCGCTGAGACGCTGAGTGCGAGATGCTGAGACGCTGAGTGCAAAGCGCCGTGATGCTGAGTGCGAGACGCTGAGTGCGAGGCGCTGAGACGCTGAGTGCGAGGCGCTGAGACGCTGAGTGCGAGGCGCTGAGACGCTGAGTGCGAGGCGCTGAGACGCTGAGTGCGAGGCGCTGAGACGCTGAGTTCGAGGCGCTGAGTGCGAGGCGCTGAGACGCTGAGTGCCAGGCGCTGCGACGCTGAGGGTGAGTCGCTGAGTGCGAGGCGCTCAGGGCGAGGCGCTGAGACGCTGAGTGCGAGATGCTGAGACGCTGAGTGCAAAGCGCCGTGATGCTGAGTGCGAGACGCTGAGTGCGAGGCGCTGAGACGCTGAGTGCGAGGTGCTGAGACGCTGAGTGCGAGGCGCGGAGTGCGAGGCGCTGAAACGCTGAGTGCGAGGCGCTGAAACGCTGAGTGCGAGGCGCTGAAACGCTGAGTGCGAGGCGCTGAGACGCTGAGTGCGAGGCGCGGAGTGCGAGGTGCTGAGATGCTGAGCGCGAGGCACCGAGATGCAGAATGCAAGGCGCTGAGACTCAGAGTGCGAGGCGGTGAGTGTGAGGCGCTGAGTGCGAGTCGCTGAGACTCTGAGTGCGAGTCGCTGAGACTCTGAGTGCGAGTCGCTGAGACGCTGAGTGCGAGGCGCTGAGACGCTGAGTGCGAGGCGTTGAGGCGCTGAGTGCGAGGCGTTGAGGCGCTGAGTGCGAGGCGCTGAGACGCTGCGTGCGGGTCGCTGAGGCGCTGAGTGCGAAGCGCTGAGACGCTGAGAGCGAGGCGCTGAGACGCTGAGAGCGAGGTGCTGAGACGCTGAGTTCGAGGCGCTGAGTGCGAGGCGCTGAGACGCTGAGTGCGAGGCGCTGAGACGCTGAGTGCGAGTCGCTGAGACGCTGAGTGCGAGGCGCTGAGAGCTGAGTGCGAGGCGCTGCGACGCTGAGGGTGAGTCGCTGAGTGCGAGGCGCTCAGGGCGAGGCGCTGAGACGCTGAGTGCGAGATGTTGAGACGCTGAGTGCAAAGCGCCGTGATGCTGAGTGCGAGACGCTGAGTGCGAGGCGCTGAGACGCTGAGTGCGAGGCGCGGAGTGCGAGGCGCTGAAACGCTGAGTGCGAGGCGCTGAGACGCTGAGTGCGAGGCGCGGAGTGCGAGGTGCTGAGATGCTGAGTGCGAGGCACCGAGATGCAGAATGCAAGCCGCTGAGAGTCAGAGTGCGAGGCGGTGAGTGTGAGGCGCTGAGTGCGAGTCGCTGAGACTCTGAGTGCGAGTCGCTGAGACTCTGAGTGCGAGTCGCTGAGACTCTGAGTGCGAGTCGCTGAGACTCTGAGTGCGAGACGCTGAGACTCTGAGTGCGAGGCGCTGAGACTCTGAGTGCGAGGCGCTGAGACTCAGAGTGCGAGTCGATGAGTGTGAGGCGCTGAGTGCGAGGCGCTGAGACTCTGAGTGTGAGGCGCTGAGTGCGAGGCGCTGAGACTCTGAATGCGAGGCGCCGAGACGCTGAGTGCGAGGCGCCGAGACGCTGAGTGCGAGGCGCCGAGACGCTGAATGCGAGGCGCCGAGACGCTGAGTGCGAGTCGCCGAGACGCTGAGTGCGAGTCGCCGAGACGCTGAGTGCGAGGCACCGAGTGCGAGTCACTGAGGTGCTGAGACACTGAGTGCGAGTCGCTGAGACTCTGAGTGCGAGTCGCTGAGACTCTAAGTGCGAGTCGCTGAGACTCTGAGTGCGAGTCGCTGAGACTCTGAGTGCGAGGCGCTGAGACTCTGAGTGCGAGGCGCTGAGACTCAGAGTGCGAGGCGATGAGTGTGAGGCGCTGAGTGCGAGGCGCTGAGACTCTGAGTGTGAGGCGCTGAGTGCGAGGCGCTGAGACTCTGAGTGCGAGGCGCCGAGACGCTGAGTGCGAGGCGCCGAGACGCTGAGTGCGAGGCGCCGAGACGCTGAATGCGAGGCGCCGAGACGCTGAGTGCGAGTCGCCGAGACGCTGAGTGCGAGTCGCCGAGACGCTGAGTGCGAGGCACCGAGTGCGAGTCACTGAGGTGCTGAGACACTGAGTGCGAGTCGCTGAGACTCTGAGTGCGAGTCGCTGAGACTCTGAGTGCGAGTCGCTGAGACTCTGAGTGCGAGTCGCTGAGACTCTGAGTGCGAGTCGCTGAGACTCTGAGTGCGAGGCGCTGAGACTCTGAGTGCGAGGCGCTGAGACTCAGAGTGCGAGGCGATGAGTGTGAGGCGCTGAGTGCGAGGCGCTGAGACTCTGAGTGTGAGGCGCTGAGTGCGAGGCGCTGAGACTCTGAGTGCGAGGCGCCGAGACGCTGAGTGCGAGGCGCCGAGACGCTGAGTGCGAGGCGCCGAGACGCTGAATGCGAGGCGCCGAGACGCTGAGTGCGAGTCGCCGAGACGCTGAGTGCGAGTCGCCGAGACGCTGAGTGCGAGGCACCGAGTGCGAGTCACTGAGGTGCTGAGACACTGAGTGCGAGTCGCTGAGACTCTGAGTGCGAGTCGCTGAGACTCTGAGTGCGAGTCGCTGAGACTCTGAGTGCGAGGCGCTGAGAGCGAGGCGCTGAGACGCTGAGGGCGAGGCGCTGAGACGCTGAGTGCGAGGCGCTGAGATGCTGAGTGCGAGGCGCTGAGGTCCTGAGATGCTGAGTTCAAGGCACTGAGTGCGAGGCGCTGAGACGCTGAGTGCAAGGCGCTGAGACGCTGAGTGTGAGGCGCTGAGATGCTGAGTGCGAGGCGCTGAGACGCTGAGTGCGGGTCGCTGAGGCGCTGAGTGCGAAGCGCTGAGACGCTGAGTGCGAGGCGCTGAGACGCTGAGAGCGAGGCGCTGAGACGCTGAGTGCGAGGCGTTGAGGCGTTGAGTGCGAGGCGCTGAGACGCTGAGTGCGGGTTGCTGAGGCGCTGAGTGCGAAGCGCTGAGACGCTGAGTGCGAGTCGCTGAGACTCTGAGTGCGAGTCGCTGAGAATCTGAGTGCGAGACGCTGAGACTCTGAGTGCGAGACGCTGAGACTCTGAGTGCGAGACGCTGAGACTCTGAGTGCGAGACGCTGAGACTCTGAGTGCGAGGCGCTGAGACTCTGAGTGCGAGGCGCTGAGACTCTGAGTGCGAGGCGCTGAGACTCAGAGTGCGAGGCGATGAGTGTGAGGCGCTGAGACTCTGAGTGTGAGGCGCTGAGTGCGAGGCGCTGAGACTCTGAGTGCGAGGCGCCGAGACGCTGAGTGCGAGGCGCCGAGACGCTGAGTGCGAGTCGCCGAGACGCTGAGTGCGAGTCGCCGAGACGCTGAGTGCGAGGCACCGAGTGCGAGTCACTGAGGTGCTGAGACGCTGAGTGCGAGGCGCTGAGACGCTGAGTGCGAGGTCCTGAGACGCTGAGTTCAAGGCGCTGAGACGCTGAGTGCGAGGCGCTGAGACGCTGAGTGCGAGGCGCTGAGACGCTGAGTGCGAGGCGCTGAGACGCTGAGTTCGAGGCGCTGAGTGTGAGGCGCTGCGACGCTGAGGTCGAGTTTCTGAGTGCGAGGCGCTGAGGGCGAGGCGCTGAGACGCTGAGGGCGAGATGCTGAGACGCTGAGTGCGAGATGCTGAGACGCTGCGTGCGAGGCGCTGAGGTCCTGAGACGCTGAGTTCAAGGCACTGAGTGCGAGGCGCTGAGACGCTGAGTGCGAGGCGCTGAGACGCTGAGTGCGAGGCGTTGAGGCGCTGAGTGCGAGGCGCTGAGACGCTGAGAGCGAGGTGCTGAGACGCTGAGTTCGAGGCGCTGAGTGCGAGGCGCTGAGACGCTGAGTGCCAGGCGCTGCGACGCTGAGGGTGAGTCGCTGAGTGCGAGGCGCTCAGGGCGAGGCGCTGAGACGCTGAGTGCGAGATGCTGAGACGCTGAGTGCAAAGCGCCGTGATGCTGAGTGCGAGACGCTGAGTGCGAGGCGCTGAGACGCTGAGTGCGAGGCGCTGAGACGCTGAGTGCGAGGCGCGGAGTGCGAGGCGCTGAAACGCTGAGTGCGAGGCGCTGAAACGCTGAGTGCGAGGCGCTGAGACGCTGAGTGCGAGGCGCGGAGTGCGAGGTGCTGAGATGCTGAGTGCGAGGCACCGAGATGCAGAATGCAAGGCGCTGAGACTCAGAGTGCGAGGCGGTGAGTGTGAGGCGCTGAGTGCGAGTCGCTGAGACTCTGAGTGCGAGTCGCTGAGACTCTGAGTGCGAGTCGCTGAGACGCTGAGTGCGAGGCGCTGAGACGCTGAGTGCGAGGCGTTGAGGCGCTGAGTGCGAGGCGCTGAGACGCTGAGTGCGGGTCGCTGAGGCGCTGAGTGCGAAGCGCTGAGACGCTGAGAGCGAGGCGCTGAGACGCTGAGAGCGAGGTGCTGAGACGCTGAGTTCGAGGCGCTGAGTGCGAGGCGCTGAGACGCTGAGTGCGAGGCGCTGAGACGCTGAGTGCGAGTCGCTGAGACGCTGAGTGCGAGGCGCTGAGAGCTGAGTGCGAGGCGCTGCGACGCTGAGGGTGAGTCGCTGAGTGCGAGGCGCTCAGGGCGAGGCGCTGAGACGCTGAGTGCGAGATGTTGAGACGCTGAGTGCAAAGCGCCGTGATGCTGAGTGCGAGACGCTGAGTGCGAGGCGCTGAGACGCTGAGTGCGAGGCGCGGAGTGCGAGGCGCTGAAACGCTGAGTGCGAGGCGCTGAGACGCTGAGTGCGAGGCGCGGAGTGCGAGGTGCTGAGATGCTGAGTGCGAGGCACCGAGATGCAGAATGCAAGCCGCTGAGAGTCAGAGTGCGAGGCGGTGAGTGTGAGGCGCTGAGTGCGAGTCGCTGAGACTCTGAGTGCGAGTCGCTGAGACTCTGAGTGCGAGTCGCTGAGACTCTGAGTGCGAGTCGCTGAGACTCTGAGTGCGAGTCGCTGAGACTCTGAGTGCGAGTCGCTGAGACTCTGAGTGCGAGACGCTGAGACTCTGAGTGCGAGGCGCTGAGACTCTGAGTGCGAGGCGCTGAGACTCAGAGTGCGAGGCGATGAGTGTGAGGCGCTGAGTGCGAGGCGCTGAGACTCTGAGTGTGAGGCGCTGAGTGCGAGGCGCTGAGACTCTGAATGCGAGGCGCCGAGACGCTGAGTGCGAGGCGCCGAGACGCTGAATGCGAGGCGCCGAGACGCTGAGTGCGAGTCGCCGAGACGCTGAGTGCGAGTCGCCGAGACGCTGAGTGCGAGGCACCGAGTGCGAGTCACTGAGGTGCTGAGACACTGAGTGCGAGTCGCTGAGACTCTGAGTGCGAGTCGCTGAGACTCTGAGTGCGAGTCGCTGAGACTCTGAGTGCGAGTCGCTGAGACTCTGAGTGCGAGGCGCTGAGACTCTGAGTGCGAGGCGCTGAGACTCAGAGTGCGAGGCGATGAGTGTGAGGCGCTGAGTGCGAGGCGCTGAGACTCTGAGTGTGAGGCGCTGAGTGCGAGGCGCTGAGACTCTGAGTGCGAGGCGCCGAGACGCTGAGTGCGAGGCGCCGAGACGCTGAGTGCGAGGCGCCGAGACGCTGAGTGCGAGGCGCCGAGACGCTGAGTGCGAGTCGCCGAGACGCTGAGTGCGAGTCGCCGAGACGCTGAGTGCGAGGCACCGAGTGCGAGTCACTGAGGTGCTGAGACACTGAGTGCGAGTCGCTGAGACTCTGAGTGCGAGTCGCTGAGACTCTGAGTGCGAGTCGCTGAGACTCTGAGTGCGAGTCGCTGAGACTCTGAGTGCGAGGCGCTGAGACTCTGAGTGCGAGGCGCTGAGACTCAGAGTGCGAGGCGATGAGTGTGAGGCGCTGAGTGCGAGGCGCTGAGACTCTGAGTGTGAGGCGCTGAGTGCGAGGCGCCGAGACGCTGAGTGCGAGGCGCCGAGACGCTGAGTGCGAGGCGCCGAGACGCTGAATGCGAGGCGCCAAGACGCTGAGTGCGAGTCGCCGAGACGCTGAGTGCGAGTCGCCGAGACGCTGAGTGCGAGGCACCGAGTGCGAGTCACTGAGGTGCTGAGACACTGAGTGCGAGTCGCTGAGACTCTGAGTGCGAGTCGCTGAGACTCTGAGTGCGAGTCGCTGAGACTCTGAGTGCGAGGCGCTGAGACTCTGAGTGCGAGGCGATGAGTGTGAGGCGCTGAGTGCGAGGCGCTGAGACTTGAGTGTGAGGCGCTGAGTGCGAGGCGCTGAGACGCTGAGTGCGAGGCGCGGAGTGCGAGGTTCTGAGATGCTGAGTGCGAGGCACCGAGATGCAGAATGCAAGGCGCTGAGACTCAGAGTGCGAGGCGGTGAGTGTGAGGCGCTGAGTGCGAGTCGCTCAGAAGCTGAGTGCGAGTCGCTGAGACTCTAAGTGCGAGTCGCTGAGACTCTGAGTGCGAGTCGCTGAGACTCTGAGTGCGAGTCGCTGAGACTCTGAGTGCGAGGCGCTGAGACTCTGAGTGCGAGGCGATGAGTGTGAGGCGCTGAGTGCGAGGCGCTGAGACTTGAGTGTGAGGCGCTGAGTGCGAGGCGCTGAGACTCTGAGTGCGAGGCGCCGAGACGCTGAGTGCGAGGCGCCGAGACACTGAGTGCGAGGCGCCGAGACGCTGAGTGCGAGTCGCCGAGACGCTGAGTGCGAGTCGCCGAGACGCTGAGTGCGAGGCACCGAGTGCGAGTCACTGAGGTGCTGAGACACTGAGTGTGAGTCGCTGGACTCTGAGTGCGAGGCGCTGAGACTCTGAGTGCGAGTCGCTGAGACTCTGAGTGCGAGATGCTGAGACGCTGAGTGCAAAGCGCCGTGATGCTCAGTGCGAGACGCTGAGTGCGAGGCGCTGAGACGCTGAGCGCGAGGCGCGGAGTGCGAGGCGCTGAAACGCTGAGTGCGTGGCGCTGAGACGCTGAGTGCGAGGCGCGGAGTGCGAGGTGCTGAGATGCTGAGTGCGAGGCACCGAGATGCAGAATGCAAGGCGCTGAGACTCAGAGTGCGAGGCGGTGAGTGTGAGGCGCTGAGTGCGAGTCGCTGAGACTCTGAGTGCGAGTCGCTGAGACTCTGAGTGCGAGTCGCTGAGACTCTGAGTGCGAGTCGCTGAGGCGCTGAGTGCGAGGCGCTGAGACGCTGAGTGCGAGGCGTTGAGGCGTTGAGTGCGAGGCGCTGAGACGCTGAGTGCGGGTTGCTAAGGCGCTGAGTGCGAGACGCAGAGACTCTGAGTGCGAGACGCTGAGACTCTGAGTGCGAGGCGCTGAGACTCTGAGTGCGAGGCGCTGAGACTCAGAGTGCGAGGCGATGAGTGTGAGGCGCTGAGACTCTGAGTGTGAGGCGCTGAGTGCGAGGTGCTGAGACTCTGAGTGCGAGGCGCCGAGACGCTGAGTGCGAGGCGCCGAGATGCTGAGTGCGAGTCGCCGAGACGCTGAGTGCGAGTCGCCGAGACGCTGAGTGCGAGGCACCGAGTGCGAGTCACTGAGGTGCTGAGACGCTGAGTGCGAGGCGCTGAGACGCTGAGTGCGAGGTCCTGAGACGCTGAGTTCAAGGCGCTGAGACGCTGAGTGCGAGGCGCTGAGACGCTGAGTGCGAGGCGCTGAGACGCTGAGTGCGAGGCGCTGAGACGCTGAGTGCGAGGCGCTGAGACGCTGAGTGCGAGGCGCTGAGACGCTGAGTTCGAGGCGCTGAGTGTGAGGCGCTGCGACGCTGAGGGCGAGTTTCTGAGTGCGAGGCGCTGAGGGCGAGGCGCTGAGACGCTGAGGGCGAGATGCTGAGACGCTGAGTGCGAGATGCTGAGGTCCTGAGACGCTGAGTTCAAGGCACTGAGTGCGAGGCGCTGAGACACTGAGTGCGAGGCGCTGAGACGCTGAGTGCGAGGCGCTGAGACGCTGAGTGCGAGGCGTTGAGGCGCTGAGTGCGAGGCGCTGAGACGCTGAGAGCGAGGTGCTGAGACGCTGAGTTCGAGGTGCTGAGTGCGAGGCGCCGAGACGCTGAGTGCGAGGCGCCGAGACGCTGAGTGCGAGTCGCCGAGACGCTGAGTGCGAGTCGCCGAGACGCTGAGTGCGAGGCACCGAGTGCGAGTCACTGAGGTGCTGAGACACTGAGTGCGAGTCGCTGAGACTCTGAGTGCGAGTCGCTGAGACTCTGAGTGCGAGTCGCTGAGACTCTGAGTGCGAGTCGCTGAGACTCTGAGTGCGAGTCGCTGAGACTCTGAGTGCGAGGCGCTGAGACTCTGAGTGCGAGGCGCTGAGACTCAGAGTGCGAGGCGATGAGTGTGAGGCGCTGAGTGCGAGGCGCTGAGACTCTGAGTGTGAGGCGCTGAGTGCGAGGCGCTGAGACTCTGAGTGCGAGGCGCCGAGACGCTGAGTGCGAGGCGCCGAGACGCTGAGTGCGAGGCGCCGAGACGCTGAATGCGAGGCGCCGAGACGCTGAGTGCGAGTCGCCGAGACGCTGAGTGCGAGTCGCCGAGACGCTGAGTGCGAGGCACCGAGTGCGAGTCACTGAGGTGCTGAGACACTGAGTGCGAGTCGCTGAGACTCTGAGTGCGAGTCGCTGAGACTCTGAGTGCGAGTCGCTGAGACTCTGAGTGCGAGTCGCTGAGACTCTGAGTGCGAGGCGCTGAGACTCTGAGTGCGAGGCGCTGAGACTCAGAGTGCGAGGCGATGAGTGTGAGGCGCTGAGTGCGAGGCGCTGAGACTCTGAGTGTGAGGCGCTGAGTGCGAGGCGCTGAGACTCTGAGTGCGAGGCGCCGAGACGCTGAGTGCGAGGCGCCGAGACGCTGAGTGCGAGGCGCCGAGACGCTGAATGCGAGGCGCCAAGACGCTGAGTGCGAGTCGCCGAGACGCTGAGTGCGAGTCGCCGAGACGCTGAGTGCGAGGCACCGAGTGCGAGTCACTGAGGTGCTGAGACACTGAGTGCGAGTCGCTGAGACTCTGAGTGCGAGTCGCTGAGACTCTGAGTGCGAGTCGCTGAGACTCTGAGTGCGAGGCGCTGAGACTCTGAGTGCGAGGTGATGAGTGTGAGGCGCTGAGTGCGAGGCGCTGAGACTTGAGTGTGAGGCGCTGAGTGCGAGGCGCTGAGACGCTGAGTGCGAGGCGCGGAGTGCGAGGTTCTGAGATGCTGAGTGCGAGGCACCGAGATGCAGAATGCAAGGCGCTGAGACTCAGAGTGCGAGGCGGTGAGTGTGAGGCGCTGAGTGCGAGTCGCTCAGAAGCTGAGTGCGAGTCGCTGAGACTCTAAGTGCGAGTCGCTGAGACTCTGAGTGCGAGTCGCTGAGACTCTGAGTGCGAGTCGCTGAGACTCTGAGTGCGAGGCGCTGAGACTCTGAGTGCGAGGCGATGAGTGTGAGGCGCTGAGTGCGAGGCGCTGAGACTTGAGTGTGAGGCGCTGAGTGCGAGGCGCTGAGACTCTGAGTGCGAGGCGCCGAGACGCTGAGTGCGAGGCGCCGAGACACTGAGTGCGAGGCGCCGAGACGCTGAGTGCGAGTCGCCGAGACGCTGAGTGCGAGTCGCCGAGACGCTGAGTGCGAGGCACCGAGTGCGAGTCACTGAGGTGCTGAGACACTGAGTGTGAGTCGCTGGACTCTGAGTGCGAGGCGCTGAGACTCTGAGTGCGAGTCGCTGAGACTCTGAGTGCGAGATGCTGAGACGCTGAGTGCAAAGCGCCGTGATGCTCAGTGCGAGACGCTGAGTGCGAGGCGCTGAGACGCTGAGCGCGAGGCGCGGAGTGCGAGGCGCTGAAACGCTGAGTGCGTGGCGCTGAGACGCTGAGTGCGAGGCGCGGAGTGCGAGGTGCTGAGATGCTGAGTGCGAGGCACCGAGATGCAGAATGCAAGGCGCTGAGACTCAGAGTGCGAGGCGGTGAGTGTGAGGCGCTGAGTGCGAGTCGCTGAGACTCTGAGTGCGAGTCGCTGAGACTCTGAGTGCGAGTCGCTGAGACTCTGAGTGCGAGTCGCTGAGGCGCTGAGTGCGAGGCGCTGAGACGCTGAGTGCGAGGTGTTGAGGCGTTGAGTGCGAGGCGCTGAGACGCTGAGTGCGGGTTGCTAAGGCGCTGAGTGCGAGACGCAGAGACTCTGAGTGCGAGACGCTGAGACTCTGAGTGCGAGGCGCTGAGACTCTGAGTGCGAGGCGCTGAGACTCAGAGTGCGAGGCGATGAGTGTGAGGCGCTGAGACTCTGAGTGTGAGGCGCTGAGTGCGAGGTGCTGAGACTCTGAGTGCGAGGCGCCGAGACGCTGAGTGCGAGGCGCCGAGATGCTGAGTGCGAGTCGCCGAGACGCTGAGTGCGAGTCGCCGAGACGCTGAGTGCGAGGCACCGAGTGCGAGTCACTGAGGTGCTGAGACGCTGAGTGCGAGGCGCTGAGACGCTGAGTGCGAGGTCCTGAGACGCTGAGTTCAAGGCGCTGAGACGCTGAGTGCGAGGCGCTGAGACGCTGAGTGCGAGGCGCTGAGACGCTGAGTGCGAGGCGCTGAGACGCTGAGTGCGAGGCGCTGAGACGCTGAGTGCGAGGCGCTGAGACGCTGAGTTCGAACGCTGAGTGTGAGGCGCTGCGACGCTGAGGGCGAGTTTCTGAGTGCGAGGCGCTGAGGGCGAGGCGCTGAGACGCTGAGGGCGAGATGCTGAGACGCTGAGTGCGAGATGCTGAGGTCCTGAGACGCTGAGTTCAAGGCACTGAGTGCGAGGCGCTGAGACACTGAGTGCGAGGCGCTGAGACGCTGAGTGCGAGGCGCTGAGACGCTGAGTGCGAGGCGTTGAGGCGCTGAGTGCGAGGCGCTGAGACGCTGAGAGCGAGGTGCTGAGACGCTGAGTTCGAGGTGCTGAGTGCGAGGCGCTGAGACGCTGAGTGCCAGGCGCTGCGATGCTGTGGGTGAGTCGCTGAGTGCGAGGCGCTCAGGGCGAGGTGCTGAGACGCTGAGTGCGAGATGCTGAGACGCTGAGTGCAAAGCGCCGTGATGCTGAGTGCGAGACGCTGAGTGCGAGGCGCTGAGACGCTGAGTGCGAGGCGCTGAGACGCTGAGTGCGAGGCGCGGAGTGCGAGGCGCTGAAACGCTGAGTGCGAGGCGCTGAAACGCTGAGTGCGAGGCGCTGAGACGCTGAGTGCGAGGCGCAGAGTGCGAGGTGCTGAGATGCTGAGTGCGAGGCACCGAGATGCAGAATGCAAGGCGCTGAGACTCAGAGTGCGAGGCGGTGAGTGTGAGGCGCTGAGTGCGAGTCGCTGAGACTCTGAGTGCGAGTCGCTGAGACTCTGAGTGCGAGTCGCTGAGACGCTGAGTGCGAGGCGCTGAGACGCTGAGTGCGAGGCGTTGAGGCGCTGAGTGCGAGGCGCTGAGACGCTGAGTGTGGGTCGCTGAGGCGCTGAGTGCGAAGCGCTGAGACGCTGAGAGCGAGGCGCTGAGACGCTGAGAGCGAGGTGCTGAGACGCTGAGTTCGAGGCGCTGAGTGCGAGGCGCTGAGTGTGAGGCGCTGAGTGCGAGGCGCTGAGACTCTGAGTGTGAGGCGCTGAGTGCGAGGCGCTGAGACTCTGAGTGCGAGGCGCCGAGACGCTGAGTGCGAGGCGCCGAGACGCTGAGTGCGAGTCGCCGAGACGCTGAGTGCGAGTCGCCGAGACGCTGAGTGCGAGGCACCGAGTGCGAGTCACTGAGGTGCTGAGACTCTGAGTGCGAGGCGCTGAGACGCTGAGTGCGAGGTCCTGAGACGCTGAGTGCAAGGCGCTGAGACGCTGAGTGCGAGGCGCTGAGACGCTGAGTTCGAGGCGCTGAGTGTGAGGCGCTGCGACGCTGAGGGCGAGTTTCTGAGTGCGAGGCGCTGAGGGCGAGGCGCTGAGACGCTGAGGGCGAGATGCTGAGGCGCTGAGTGCGAGATGCTGAGACACTGAGTACGAGGCGCTGAGACGCTGAGTGCGAGGCGCTGAGACGCTGAGTGCGAGGCGCTGAGACGCTGAGTGCAAGGCGCTGAGACGCTGAGTGCGAGGCGCTGAGACGCTGAGTGCGGGTCGCTGAGGCGCTGAGTGTGAAGAGCTGAGACGCTGAGTGCGAGGCGCTGAGACGCTGAGAGCGAGGTGCTGAGACGCTGAGTTCGAGGCGCTGAGTGCGAGGCGCTGAGACGCTGAGTGCGAGTCACTGCGACGCTGAGGGTGAGTCGCTGAGTGCGAGGCGCTCAGGGCGAGGCGCTGAGACGCTGAGTGCGAGATGCTGAGACGCTGAGTGCAAAGCGCCGTGATGCTGAGTGTGAGACGCTGAGTGCGAGGCGCTGAGACGCTGAGTGCGAGGCGCTGAGACGCTGAGTGCGAGGCGCGGAGTGCGAGGCGCTGAAACGCTGAGTGCGAGGCGCTGAAACGCTGAGTGCGAGGCGCTGAGACGCTGAGTGCGAGACGCTGAGTGCGAGGCGCCGAGACGCTGAGTGCGAGGCGCCGAGACGCTGAGTGCGAGTCGCCGAGACGCTGAGTGCGAGTCGCCGAGACGCTGAGTGCGAGGCACCGAGTGCGAGTCACTGAGGTGCTGAGACTCTGAGTGCGAGGCGCTGAGACGCTGAGTGCGAGGTCCTGAGACGCTGAGTGCAAGGCGCTGAGACGCTGAGTGCGAGGCGCTGAGACGCTGAGTTCGAGGCGCTGAGTGTGAGGCGCTGCGACGCTGAGGGCGAGTTTCTGAGTGCGAGGCGCTGAGGGCGAGGCGCTGAGACGCTGAGGGCGAGATGCTGAGGCGCTGAGTGCGAGATGCTGAGACACTGAGTACGAGGCGCTGAGACGCTGAGTGCGAGGCGCTGAGACGCTGAGTGCGAGGCGCTGAGACACTGAGTGCAAGGCGCTGAGACGCTGAGTGCGAGGCGCTGAGACGCTGAGTGCGGGTCGCTGAGGCGCTGAGTGTGAAGAGCTGAGACGCTGAGTGCGAGGCGCTGAGACGCTGAGAGCGAGGTGCTGAGACGCTGAGTTCGAGGCGCTGAGTGCGAGGCGCTGAGACGCTGAGTGCGAGTCACTGCGACGCTGAGGGTGAGTCGCTGAGTGCGAGGCGCTCAGGGCGAGGCGCTGAGACGCTGAGTGCGAGATGCTGAGACGCTGAGTGCAAAGCGCCGTGATGCTGAGTGTGAGACGCTGAGTGCGAGGCGCTGAGACCCTGAGTGCGAGGCGCTGAGACGCTGAGTGCGAGGCGCGGAGTGCGAGGCGCTGAAACGCTGAGTGCGAGGCGCTGAAACGCTGAGTGCGAGGCGCTGAGACGCTGAGTGCGAGGCGCGGAGTGCGAGGTGCTGAGATGCTGAGTGCGAGGCACCGAGATGCAGAATGCAAGGCGCCGAGACTCAGAGTGCGAGGCGGTGAGTGTGAGGCGCTGAGTGCGAGTCGCTGAGACTCTGAGTGCGAGTCGCTGAGACTCTGAGTGCGAGTCACTGAGACGCTGAGTGCGAGGCGCTGAGACGCTGAGTGCGAGGCGTTGAGGCGCTGAGTGCGAGGCGCTGAGACGCTGAGTGCGGGTCGCTGAGGCGCTGAGTGCGAAGCGCTGAGACGCTGAGTGCGAGCCGCTGAGACGCTGAGAGCGATGCGCTGAGACGCTGAGTTCGAAGCGCTGAGTGCGAGGCGCTGAGACGCTGAGTGCGAGGCGCTGAGACGCTGAGTGCGAGGCGCTGAGACGCTGAGTGCGAGGCGCTGAGAGCTGACTGCGAGGCGCTGAGAGCTGAGTGCGAGGCGCTGCGACGCTGAGGGTGAGTCGCTGAGTGCGAGGCGCTCAGGGCGAGGCGCTGAGACGCTGAGTGCGAGATGCTGAGACGCTGAGTGCAAAGCGCCGTGATGCTGAGTGCGAGACGCTGAGTGCGAGGCGCTGAGACGCTGAGTGCGAGGTGCTGAGACGCTGAGTGCGAGGCGCGGAGTGCGAGGCGCTGAAACGCTGAGTGCGAGTCGCCGAGACGCTGAGTGCGAGGCACCGAGTGCGAGTCACTGAGGTGCTGAGACGCTGAGTGCGAGGCGCTGAGACGCTGAGTGCGAGGTCCTGAGACGCTGAGTTCGAGGCGCTGAGACGCTGAGTGCGAGGCGCTGAGACGCTGAGTGCGAGGTGCTGAGACGCTGAGTGCGAGGTGCTGAGACGCTGAGTGCGAGGTGCTGAGACGCTGAGTGCGAGGTGCTGAGACGCTGAGTGCGAGGCGCTGAGTGCGAGGCGCTGAGACGCTGAGTGCGAGGCGCAGAGACGCTGAGTGCGAGGCGCCGAGACGCTGAATGCGAGGCGCCGAGACGCTGAGTGCGAGTCGCCGAGACGCTGAGTGCGAGTCGCCGAGACGCTGAGTGCGAGGCACCGAGTGCGAGTCACTGAGGTGCTGAGACACTGAGTGCGAGTCGCTGAGACTCTGAGTGCGAGTCGCTGAGATTCTGAGTGCGAGGCGCCGAGACGCTGAGTGCGAGGCGCCGAGACGCTGAGTGCGAGGCGCCGAGACGCTGAGTGCGAGTCGCCGAGACGCTGAGTGCGAGTCGCCGAGACGCTGAGTGCGAGGCACCGAGTGCGAGTCACTGAGGTGCTGAGACTCTGAGTGCGAGTCGCTGAGACTCTGAGTGCGAGTCGCTGAGACTCTGAGTGCGAGTCGCTGAGACTCTGAGTGCGAGGCGCTGAGACTCTGAGTGCGAGGCGATGAGTGTGAGGCGCTGAGTGCGAGGCGCTGAGACTCTGAGTGTGAGGCGCTGAGTGCGAGGCGCTGAGACTCTGAGTGCGAGTCGCCGAGACGCTGAGTGCGAGGCGCCGAGACGCTGAGTGCGAGGCGCCGAGACGCTGAGTGCGAGTCGCCGAGACGCTGAGTGCGAGTCGCCGAGACGCTGAGTGCGAGGCACCGAGTGCGAGTCACTGAGGTGCTGAGACGCTGAGTGCGAGTCGCTGAGACTCTGAGTGCGAGTCGCTGAGACTCTGAGTGCGAGTCGCTGAGACTCTGAGTGCGAGTCGCTGAGACTCTGATTGCGAGGCGCTGAGACTCTGAGTGCGAGGCGATGAGTGTGAGGCGCTGAGTGCGAGGCGCTGAGACTCTGAATGTGAGGCGCTGAGTGCGAGGCGCCGAGACGCTGAGTGCGAGGCGCCGAGACGCTGAGTGCGAGGCGCCGAGACGCTGAGTACGAGTCGCCGAGACGCTGAGTGTGAGTCGCCGAGACGCTGAGTGCGAGGCACCGAGTGCGAGTCACTGAGGTGCTGAGACGCTGAGTGCGAGGCGCTGAGACGCTGAGTGCGAGGTCCTGAGACGCTGAGTTCAAGGCGCTGAGACGCTGAGTGCGAGGCGCTGAGACGCTGAGTGCGAGGCGCTGAGACGCTGAGTGCGAGGTGCTGAGACGCTGAGTGCGAGGTGCTGAGACGCTGAGTGCGAGGCGCTGAGTGCGAGGCGCTGAGACTCTGAGTGCGAGGCGCCGAGACGCTGAGTGCGAGGCGCCGAGACGCTGAATGCGAGGCGCCGAGACGCTGAGTGCGAGTCGCCGAGACGCTGAGTGCGAGTCGCCGAGACGCTGAGTGCGAGGCACCGAGTGCGAGTCACTGAGGTGCTGAGACACTGAGTGCGAGTCGCTGAGACTCTGAGTGCGAGTCGCTGAGACTCTGAGTGCGAGTCGCCGAGACTCTGAGTGCGAGGCGCCGAGACGCTGAGTGCGAGGCGCCGAGACGCTGAGTGCGAGGCGCCGAGACGCTGAGTGCGAGTCGCCGAGACGCTGAGTGCGAGTCGCCGAGACGCTGAGTGCGAGGCACCGAGTGCGAGTCACTGAGGTGCTGAGACGCTGAGTGCGAGTCGCTGAGACTCTGAGTGCGAGTCGCTGAGACTCTGAGTGCGAGTCGCTGAGACTCTGAGTGCGAGGCGCTGAGACTCTGAGTGCGAGGCGATGAGTGTGAGGTGCTGAGTGCGAGGCGCTGAGACTCTGAGTGTGAGGCGCTGAGTGCGAGGCGCCGAGACGCTGAGTGCGAGGCGCCGAGACGTTGAGTGCGAGGCGCCGAGACGCTGAGTGCGAGGCGCCGAGACGCTGAGTGCGAGTCGCCGAGACGCTGAGTGCGAGTCGCCGAGACGCTGAGTGCGAGGCACCGAGTGCGAGTCACTGAGGTGCTGAGACGCTGAGTGCGAGTCGCTGAGACTCTGAGTGCGAGTCGCTGAGACTCTGAGTGCGAGTCGCTGAGACTCTGATTGCGAGGCGCTGAGACTCTGAGTGCGAGGCGATGAGTGTGAGGCGCTGAGTGCGAGGCGCTGAGACTCTGAATGTGAGGCGCTGAGTGCGAGGCGCCGAGACGCTGAGTGCGAGGCGCCGAGACGCTGAGTGCGAGGCGCCGAGACGCTGAGTACGAGTCGCCGAGACGCTGAGTGTGAGTCGCCGAGACGCTGAGTGCGAGGCACCGAGTGCGAGTCACTGAGGTGCTGAGACGCTGAGTGCGAGGCGCTGAGACGCTGAGTGCGAGGTCCTGAGACGCTGAGTTCAAGGCGCTGAGACGCTGAGTGCGAGGCGCTGAGACGCTGAGTGCGAGGTGCTGAGACGCTGAGTGCGAGGTGCTGAGACGCTGAGTGCGAGGTGCTGAGACGCTGAGTGCGAGGCGCTGAGTGCGAGGCGCTGAGACGCTGAGTGCGAGGCGCCGAGACGCTGAGTGCGAGGCGCCGAGATGCTGAATGCGAGGCGCCGAGACGCTGAGTGCGAGTCGCCGAGACGCTGAGTGCGAGTCGCCGAGACGCTGAGTGCGAGGCACCGAGTGCGAGTCACTGAGGTGCTGAGACACTGAGTGCGAGTCGCTGAGACTCTGAGTGCGAGTCGCTGAGACTCTGAGTGCGAGTCGCCGAGACTCTGAGTGCGAGGCGCCGAGACGCTGAGTGCGAGGCGCCGAGACGCTGAGTGCGAGGCGCCGAGACGCTGAGTGCGAGTCGCCGAGACGCTGAGTGCGAGTCGCCGAGACGCTGAGTGCGAGGCACCGAGTGCGAGTCACTGAGGTGCTGAGACACTGAGTGCGAGTCGCTGAGACTCTGAGTGCGAGTCGCTGAGACTCTGAGTGCGAGTCGCTGAGACTCTGAGTGCGAGATGCTGAGACGCTGAGTGCAAAGCGCCGTGATGCTCAGTGCGAGACGCTGAGTGCGAGGCGCTGAGACGCTGAGCGCGAGGCGCGGAGTGCGAGGCGCTGAAACGCTGAGTGCGTGGCGCTGAGACGCTGAGTGCGAGGCGCGGAGTGCGAGGTGCTGAGATGCTGAGTGCGAGGCACCGAGATGCAGAATGCAAGGCGCTGAGACTCAGAGTGCGAGGCGGTGAGTGTGAGGCGCTGAGTGCGAGTCGCTGAGACTCTGAGTGCGAGTCGCTGAGACTCTGAGTGCGAGTCGCTGAGACTCTGAGTGCGAGTCGCTGAGACTCTGAGTGCGAGTCGCTGAGGCGCTGAGTGCGAGGCGCTGAGACGCTGAGTGCGAGGCGCTGAGACGCTGAGTGCGAGGCGTTGAGGCGTTGAGTGCGAGGCGCTGAGACGCTGAGTGCGGGTTGCTGAGGCGCTGAGTGCGAAGCGCTGAGACGCTGAGTGCGAGTCGCTGAGACTCTGAGTGCGAGTCGCTGAGACTCTGAGTGCGAGTCGCTGAGACTCTGAGTGCGAGACACTGAGACTCTGATTGCGAGTCGCTGAGACTCTGAGTGCGAGACGCTGAGACTCTGAGTGCGAGACGCTGAGACTCTGAGTGCGAGACGCTGAGACTCTGAGTGCGAGGCGCTGAGACTCTGAGTGCGAGGCGCTGAGACTCTGAGTGCGAGGCGCTGAGACTCAGAGTGCGAGGCGATGAGTGTGAGGCGCTGAGACTCTGAGTGTGAGGCGCTGAGTGCGAGGCGCTGAGACTCTGAGTGCGAGGCGCCGAGACGCTGAGTGCGAGGCGCCGAGACGCTGAGTGCGAGGCGCCGAGACACTGAGTACGAGTCGCCGAGACGCTGAGTGTGAGTCGCCGAGACGCTGAGTGCGAGGCACCGAGTGCGAGTCACTGAGGTGCTGAGACGCTGAGTGCGAGGCGCTGAGACGCTGAGTGCGAGGTCCTGAGACGCTGAGTTCAAGGCGCTGAGACGCTGAGTGCGAGGCGCTGAGACGCTGAGTGCGAGGTGCTGAGACGCTGAGTGCGAGGTGCTGAGACGCTGAGTGCGAGGCGCTGAGTGCGAGGCGCTGAGACGCTGAGTGCGAGGCGCCGAGACGCTGAGTGCGAGGCGCCGAGACGCTGAATGCGAGGCGCCGAGACGCTGAGTGCGAGTCGCCGAGACGCTGAGTGCGAGGCACCGAGTGCGAGTCACTGAGGTGCTGAGACACTGAGTGCGAGTCGCTGAGACTCTGAGTGCGAGTCGCCGAGACTCTGAGTGCGAGGCGCCGAGACGCTGAGTGCGAGGCGCCGAGACGCTGAGTGCGAGGCGCCGAGACGCTGAGTGCGAGGCGCCGAGACGCTGAGTGCGAGTCGCCGAGACGCTGAGTGCGAGTCGCCGAGACGCTGAGTGCGAGGCACCGAGTGCGAGTCACTGAGGTGCTGAGACACTGAGTGCGAGTCGCTGAGACTCTGAGTGCGAGTCGCTGAGACTCTGAGTGCGAGTCGCTGAGACTCTGAGTGCGAGATGCTGAGACGCTGAGTGCAAAGCGCCGTGATGCTCAGTGCGAGACGCTGAGTGCGAGGCGCTGAGACGCTGAGCGCGAGGCGCGGAGTGCGAGGCGCTGAAACGCTGAGTGCGTGGCGCTGAGACGCTGAGTGCGAGGCGCGGAGTGCGAGGTGCTGAGATGCTGAGTGCGAGGCACCGAGATGCAGAATGCAAGGCGCTGAGAGTCAGAGTGCGAGGCGGTGAGTGTGAGGCGCTGAGTGCGAGTCGCTGAGACTCTGAGTGCGAGTCGCCGAGACGCTGAGTGCGAGGCACCGAGTGCGAGTCACTGAGGTGCTGAGACGCTGAGTGCGAGTCGCTGAGACTCTGAGTGCGAGTCGCTGAGACTCTGAGTGCGAGTCGCTGAGACTCTGAGTGCGAGGCGCTGAGACTCTGAGTGCGAGGCGATGTGTGTGAGGCGCTGAGTGCGAGGCGCTGAGACTCTGAGTGTGAGGCGCTGAGTGCGAGGCGCTGAGACTCTGAGTGCGAGGCACCGAGACGCTGAGTGCGAGGCGCCGAGACGCTGAGTGCGAGGCGCCGAGACGCTGAGTGCGAGTCGCCGAGACTCTGAGTGCGAGTCGCTGAGACTCTGAGTGCGAGTCGCTGAGACTCTGATTGCGAGGCGCTGAGACTCTGAGTGCGAGGCGATGAGTGTGAGGCGCTGAGTGCGAGGCGCTGAGACTCTGAATGTGAGGCGCTGAGTGCGAGGCGCCGAGACGCTGAGTGCGAGTCGCCGAGACGCTGAGTGCGAGTCGCCGAGACGCTGAGTGCGAGGCACCGAGTGCGAGTCACTGAGGTGCTGAGACACTGAGTGCGAGTCGCTGAGACTCTGAGTGCGAGTCGCTGAGACTCTGAGTGCGAGATGCTGAGACGCTGAGTGCAAAGCGCCGTGATGCTCAGTGCGAGACGCTGAGTGCGAGGCGCTGAGACGCTGAGTGCGAGGCGCTGAGACGCTGAGTGCGAGGCGCTGAGTGCGAGGCGCTGAAACGCTGAGTGCGAGGCGCTGAGACGCTGAGTGCGAGGCGCGGAGTGCGAGGTGCTGAGATGCTGAGTGCGAGGCACCGAGATGCAGAATGCAAGGCGCTGAGACTCAGAGTGCGAGGCGCTGAGTGCGAGGCGCTGAGTGCGAGGCGCTGAAACGCTGAGTGCGAGGCGCTGAGGCGCTGAGTGCGAGGCGCCGAGACGCTGAGTGCGAGGCGCCGAGACGCTGAGTGCGAGGCGCCGAGACGCTGAGTACGAGTCGCCGAGACGCTGAGTGTGAGTCGCCGAGACGCTGAGTGCGAGGCACCGAGTGCGAGTCACTGAGGTGCTGAGACGCTGAGTGCGAGGCGCTGAGACGCTGAGTGCGAGGTCCTGAGACGCTGAGTTCAAGGCGCTGAGACGCTGAGTGCGAGGCGCTGAGACGCTGAGTGCGAGGCGCTGAGACGCTGAGTGCGAGGTGCTGAGACGCTGAGTGCGAGGTGCTGAGACGCTGAGTGCGAGGTGCTGAGACGCTGAGTGCGAGGCGCTGAGTGCGAGGTGCTGAGACGCTGAGTGCGAGGCGCTGAGTGCGAGGCGCTGAGACGCTGAGTGCGAGGCGCCGAGACGCTGAGTGCGAGGCGCCGAGATGCTGAATGCGAGGCGCCGAGACGCTGAGTGCGAGTCGCCGAGACGCTGAGTGCGAGTCGCCGAGACGCTGAGTGCGAGGCACCGAGTGCGAGTCACTGAGGTGCTGAGACACTGAGTGCGAGTCGCTGAGACTCTGAGTGCGAGTCGCCGAGACTCTGAGTGCGAGGCGCCGAGACGCTGAGTGCGAGGCGCCGAGACGCTGAGTGCGAGGCGCCGAGACGCTGAGTGCGAGTCGCCGAGACGCTGAGTGCGAGTCGCCGAGACGCTGAGTGCGAGGCACCGAGTGCGAGTCACTGAGGTGCTGAGACACTGAGTGCGAGTCGCTGAGACTCTGAGTGCGAGTCGCTGAGACTCTGAGTGCGAGTCGCTGAGACTCTGAGTGCGAGATGCTGAGACGCTGAGTGCAAAGCGCCGTGATGCTCAGTGCGAGACGCTGAGTGCGAGGCGCTGAGACGCTGAGCGCGAGGCGCGGAGTGCGAGGCGCTGAAACGCTGAGTGCGTGGCGCTGAGACGCTGAGTGCGAGGCGCGGAGTGCGAGGTGCTGAGATGCTGAGTGCGAGGCACCGAGATGCAGAATGCAAGGCGCTGAGACTCAGAGTGCGAGGCGGTGAGTGTGAGGCGCTGAGTGCGAGTCGCTGAGACTCTGAGTGCGAGTCGCTGAGACTCTGAGTGCGAGTCGCTGAGACTCTGAGTGCGAGTCGCTGAGACTCTGAGTGCGAGTCGCTGAGACTCTGAGTGCGAGTCGCTGAGGCGCTGAGTGCGAGGCGCTGAGACGCTGAGTGCGAGGCGCTGAGACGCTGAGTGCGAGGCGTTGAGGCGTTGAGTGCGAGGCGCTGAGACGCTGAGTGCGGGTTGCTGAGGCGCTGAGTGCGAAGCGCTGAGACGCTGAGTGCGAGTCGCTGAGACTCTGAGTGCGAGTCGCTGAGACTCTGAGTGCGAGTCGCTGAGACTCTGAGTGCGAGACGCTGAGACTCTGATTGCGAGTCGCTGAGACTCTGAGTGCGAGACGCTGAGACTCTGAGTGCGAGACGCTGAGACTCTGAGTGCGAGACGCTGAGACTCTGAGTGCGAGGCGCTGAGACTCTGAGTGCGAGGCGCTGAGACTCTGAGTGCGAGGCGCTGAGACTCAGAGTGCGAGGCGATGAGTGTGAGGCGCTGAGACTCTGAGTGTGAGGCGCTGAGTGCGAGGCGCTGAGACTCTGAGTGCGAGGCGCCGAGACGCTGAGTGCGAGGCGCCGAGACGCTGAGTGCGAGGCGCCGAGACACTGAGTACGAGTCGCCGAGACGCTGAGTGTGAGTCGCCGAGACGCTGAGTGCGAGGCACCGAGTGCGAGTCACTGAGGTGCTGAGACGCTGAGTGCGAGGCGCTGAGACGCTGAGTGCGAGGTCCTGAGACGCTGAGTTCAAGGCGCTGAGACGCTGAGTGCGAGGCGCTGAGACGCTGAGTGCGAGGTGCTGAGACGCTGAGTGCGAGGTGCTGAGACGCTGAGTGCGAGGCGCTGAGTGCGAGGCGCTGAGACGCTGAGTGCGAGGCGCCGAGACGCTGAGTGCGAGGCGCCGAGACGCTGAATGCGAGGCGCCGAGACGCTGAGTGCGAGTCGCCGAGACGCTGAGTGCGAGTCGCCGAGACGCTGAGTGCGAGGCACCGAGTGCGAGTCACTGAGGTGCTGAGACACTGAGTGCGAGTCGCTGAGACTCTGAGTGCGAGTCGCCGAGACTCTGAGTGCGAGGCGCCGAGACGCTGAGTGCGAGGCGCCGAGACGCTGAGTGCGAGGCGCCGAGACGCTGAGTGCGAGGCGCCGAGACGCTGAGTGCGAGTCGCCGAGACGCTGAGTGCGAGTCGCCGAGACGCTGAGTGCGAGGCACCGAGTGCGAGTCACTGAGGTGCTGAGACACTGAGTGCGAGTCGCTGAGACTCTGAGTGCGAGTCGCTGAGACTCTGAGTGCGAGTCGCTGAGACTCTGAGTGCGAGATGCTGAGACGCTGAGTGCAAAGCGCCGTGATGCTCAGTGCGAGACGCTGAGTGCGAGGCGCTGAGACGCTGAGCGCGAGGCGCGGAGTGCGAGGCGCTGAAACGCTGAGTGCGTGGCGCTGAGACGCTGAGTGCGAGGCGCGGAGTGCGAGGTGCTGAGATGCTGAGTGCGAGGCACCGAGATGCAGAATGCAAGGCGCTGAGAGTCAGAGTGCGAGGCGGTGAGTGTGAGGCGCTGAGTGCGAGTCGCTGAGACTCTGAGTGCGAGTCGCCGAGACGCTGAGTGCGAGGCACCGAGTGCGAGTCACTGAGGTGCTGAGACGCTGAGTGCGAGTCGCTGAGACTCTGAGTGCGAGTCGCTGAGACTCTGAGTGCGAGTCGCTGAGACTCTGAGTGCGAGGCGCTGAGACTCTGAGTGCGAGGCGATGTGTGTGAGGCGCTGAGTGCGAGGCGCTGAGACTCTGAGTGTGAGGCGCTGAGTGCGAGGCGCTGAGACTCTGAGTGCGAGGCACCGAGACGCTGAGTGCGAGGCGCCGAGACGCTGAGTGCGAGGCGCCGAGACGCTGAGTGCGAGGCGCCGAGACGCTGAGTGCGAGTCGCCGAGACTCTGAGTGCGAGTCGCCGAGACTCTGAGTGCGAGTCGCCGAGACTCTGAGTGCGAGTCGCTGAGACTCTGAGTGCGAGGCGATGAGTGTGAGGCGCTGAGTGCGAGGCGCTGAGACTCTGAATGTGAGGCGCTGAGTGCGAGGCGCCGAGACGCTGAGTGCGAGTCGCCGAGACGCTGAGTGCGAGTCGCCGAGACGCTGAGTGCGAGGCACCGAGTGCGAGTCACTGAGGTGCTGAGACACTGAGTGCGAGTCGCTGAGACGCTGAGTGCGAGTCGCTGAGACGCTGAGTGCGAGATGCTGAGACGCTGAGTGCAAAGCGCCGTGATGCTCAGTGCGAGACGCTGAGTGCGAGGCGCTGAGACGCTGAGTGCGAGGCGCTGAGACGCTGAGTGCGAGGCGCTGAGTGCGAGGCGCTGAAACGCTGAGTGCGAGGCGCTGAGACGCTGAGTGCGAGGCGCGGAGTGCGAGGTGCTGAGATGCTGAGTGCGAGGCACCGAGATGCAGAATGCAAGGCGCTGAGACTCAGAGTGCGAGGCGGTGAGTGTGAGGCGCTGAGTGCGAGTCGCTGAGACTCTGAGTGCGAGTCGCTGAGACTCTGAGTGCGAGTCGCTGAGACTCTGAGTGCGAGTCGCTGAGACTCTGAGTGCGAGTCGCTGAGACTCTGAGTGCGAGTCGCTGAGACTCTGAGTGCGAGTCGCTGAGGCGCTGAGTGCGAGGCGCTGAGACGCTGAGTGCGAGGCGTTGAGGCGTTGAGTGCGAGGCGCTGAGACGCTGAGTGCGGGTTGCTGAGGCGCTGAGTGCGAAGCGCTGAGACGCTGAGTGCGAGTCGCTGAGACTCTGAGTGCGAGTCGCTGAGACTCTGAGTGCGAGTCGCTGAGACTCTGAGTGCGAGTCGCTGAGACTCTGAGTGCGAGACGCTGAGACTCTGAGTGCGAGACGCTGAGACTCTGAGTGCGAGACGCTGAGACTCTGAGTGCGAGACGCTGAGACTCTGAGTGCGAGACGCTGAGACTCTGAGTGCGAGACGCTGAGACTCTGAGTGCGAGGCGCTGAGACTCTGAGTGCGAGGCGCTGAGACTCTGAGTGCGAGGCGCTGAGACTCAGAGTGCGAGGCGATGAGTGTGAGGCGCTGAGACTCTGAGTGTGAGGCGCTGAGTGCGAGGCGCTGAGACTCTGAGTGCGAGGCGCCGAGACGCTGAGTGCGAGGCGCCGAGACGCTGAGTGCGAGGCGCCGAGACGCTGAGTACGAGTCGCCGAGACGCTGAGTGCGAGTCGCCGAGACGCTGAGTGCGAGGCACCGAGTGCGAGTCACTGAGGTGCTGAGACGCTGAGTGCGAGGCGCTGAGACGCTGAGTGCGAGGTCCTGAGACGCTGAGTTCAAGGCGCTGAGACGCTGAGTGCGAGGCGCTGAGACGCTGAGTGCGAGGCGCTGAGACGCTGAGTGCGAGGCGCTGAGACGCTGAGTGCGAGGCGCTGAGACGCTGAGTGCGAGGCGCCGAGACGCTGAATGCGAGGCGCCGAGACGCTGAGTGCGAGTCGCCGAGACGCTGAGTGCGAGTCGCCGAGACGCTGAGTGCGAGGCACCGAGTGCGAGTCACTGAGGTGCTGAGACACTGAGTGCGAGTCGCTGAGACTCTGAGTGCGAGTCGCTGAGACTCTGAGTGCGAGTCGCCGAGACTCTGAGTGCGAGGCGCCGAGACGCTGAGTGCGAGGCGCCGAGACGCTGAGTGCGAGGCGCCGAGACGCTGAGTGCGAGGCGCCGAGACGCTGAGTGCTAGTCGCCGAGACGCTGAGTGCGAGTCGCCGAGACGCTGAGTGCGAGGCACCGAGTGCGAGTCACTGAGGTGCTGAGACACTGAGTGCGAGTCGCTGAGACTCTGAGTGCGAGTCGCTGAGACTCTGAGTGCGAGTCGCTGAGACTCTGAGTACGAGATGCTGAGACGCTGAGTGCAAAGCGCCGTGATGCTCAGTGCGAGACGCTGAGTGCGAGGCGCTGAGACGCTGAGCGCGAGGCGCGGAGTGCGAGGCGCTGAAACGCTGAGTGCGTGGCGCTGAGACGCTGAGTGCGAGGCGCGGAGTGCGAGGTGCTGAGATGCTGAGTGCGAGGCACCGAGATGCAGAATGCAAGGCGCTGAGACTCAGAGTGCGAGGCGGTGAGTGTGAGGCGCTGAGTGCGAGTCGCTGAGACTCTGAGTGCGAGTCGCTGAGACTCTGAGTGCGAGTCGCTGAGACTCTGAGTGCGAGTCGCTGAGACTCTGAGTGCGAGTCGCTGAGGCGCTGAGTGCGAGGCGCTGAGACGCTGAGTGCGAGGCGTTGAGGCGTTGAGTGCGAGGCGCTGAGACGCTGAGTGCGGGTTGCTGAGGCGCTGAGTGCGAAGCGCTGAGACGCTGAGTGCGAGTCGCTGAGACTCTGAGTGCGAGTCGCTGAGACTCTGAGTGCGAGACGCTGAGACTCTGAGTGCGAGACGTTGAGACTCTGAGTGCGAGACGCTGAGACTCTGAGTGCGAGACGCTGAGACTCTGAGTGCGAGACGCTGAGACTCTGAGTGCGAGGCGCTGAGACTCTGAGTGCGAGGCGCTGAGACTCTGAGTGCGAGGCGCTGAGACTCTGAGTGCGAGGCGCTGAGACTCAGAGTGCGAGGCGATGAGTGTGAGGCGCTGAGACTCTGAGTGTGAGGCGCTGAGTGCGAGGCGCTGAGACTCTGAGTGCGAGGCGCCGAGACGCTGAGTGCGAGGCGCCGAGATGCTGAGTGCGAGGCGCCGAGACGCTGAGTGCGAGTCGCCGAGACGCTGAGTGCGAGTCGCCGAGACGCTGAGTGCGAGGCACCGAGTGCGAGTCACTGAGGTGCTGAGACGCTGAGTGCGAGGCGCTGAGACGCTGAGTGCGAGGTCCTGAGACGCTGAGTTCAAGGCGCTGAGACGCTGAGTGCGAGGCGCTGAGACGCTGAGTGCGAGGCGCTGAGACGCTGAGTTCGAGGCGCTGAGTGTGAGGCGCTGCGACGCTGAGGGCGAGTTTCTGAGTGCGAGGCGCTGAGGGCGAGGCGCTGAGACGCTGAGGGCGAGATGCTGAGACGCTGAGTGCGAGATGCTGAGACGCTGCGTGCGAGGCGCTGAGGTCCTGAGACGCTGAGTTCAAGGCACTGAGTGCGAGGCGCTGAGACGTTGAGTGCGAGGCGCTGAGACGCTGAGTGCGAGGCGCTGAGACGCTGAGTGCGAGGCGTTGAGGCGCTGAGTGCGAGGCGCTGAGACGCTGAGAGCGAGGTGCTGAGACGCTGAGTTCGAGGCGCTGAGTGCGAGGCGCTGAGACGCTGAGTGCCAGGCGCTGCGACGCTGAGGGTGAGTCGCTGAGTGCGAGGCGCTCAGGGCGAGGCGCTGAGACGCTGAGTGCGAGATGCTGAGACGCTGAGTGCAAAGCGCCGTGATGCTGAGTGCGAGACGCTGAGTGCGAGGCGCTGAGACGCTGAGTGCGAGGCGCTGAGACGCTGAGTGCGAGGCGCGGAGTGCGAGGCGCTGAAACGCTGAGTGCGAGGCACTGAAACGCTGAGTGCGAGGCGCTGAGACGCTGAGTGCGAGGCGTGGAGTGCGAGGTGCTGAGATGCTGAGTGCGAGGCACCGAGATGCAGAATGCAAGGCGCTGAGACTCAGAGTGCGAGGCGGTGAGTGTGAGGCGCTGAGTGCGAGTCGCTGAGACTCTGAGTGCGAGTCGCTGAGACTCTGAGTGCGAGTCGCTGAGACGCTGAGTGCGAGGCGCTGAGACGCTGAGTGCGAGGCGTTGAGGCGCTGAGTGCGAGGCGCTGAGACGCTGAGTGCGGGTCGCTGAGGCGCTGAGTGCGAAGCGCTGAGACGCTGAGAGCGAGGCGCTGAGACGCTGAGAGCGAGGTGCTGAGACGCTGAGTTCGAGGCGCTGAGTGCGAGGCGCTGAGACGCTGAGTGCGAGGCGCGGAGTGCGAGGTGCTGAGATGCTGAGTGCGAGGCACCGAGATGCAGAATGCAAGGCGCTGAGACTCAGAGTGCGAGGCGGTGAGTGTGAGGCGCTGAGTGCGAGTCGCTGAGACTCTGAGTGCGAGTCGCTGAGACTCTGAGTGCGAGTCGCTGAGACTCTGAGTGCGAGTCGCTGAGACGCTGAGTGCGAGGCGCTGAGACGCTGAGTGCGGGTCGCTGAGGCGCTGAGTGCGAAGCGCTGAGACGCTGAGTGCGGGTCGCTGAGGCGCTGAGTGCGAAGCGCTGAGACGCTGAGAGCGAGGCGCTGAGACGCTGAGAGCGAGGTGCTGAGACGCTGAGTTCGAGGCGCTGAGTGCGAGGCGCTGAGACGCTGAGTGCGAGGTGCTGAGACGCTGAGTGCGAGGCGCTGAGACGCTGAGTGCGAGGCGCTGAGAGCTGAGTGCGAGGCGCTGCGACGCTGAGGGTGAGTCGCTGAGTGCGAGGCGCTCAGGTCGAGGCGCTGAGACGCTGAGTGCGAGATGCTGAGACGCTGAGTGCAAAGCGCCGTGATGCTGAGTGCGAGGCGCTGAGTGCGAGGCGCTGAGACGCTGAGTGCAAGGATCTGAGACGCTGAGTGCTAGTCGCAGAGGGCGAGGCGCTGAGGGCGAGGTGCTGAGATGCTGAGCTCGAGTCGCTGAGACGCTGAGCTCGAGTCGCTGAGACTCTGAGTGCAAGGCGCTGAGATGCTGAGTGCGAGGCGCTGAGACGCTGAGGGCGAGACGCTGAGGGCGAGGCGCTGAGTGCGAGGTGCTGAGACGATTGCGGGTCGCTGAGGCGCTGATTGCGAGGCGCTGAGACGCTGAGTGTGAGGCGCTGAGACGCTGCGTTCGAGGCGCTGAGACGCTGAGTGCGAGGCGCTGAGACGCTGATTGCGAGGATCTGAGATGCGGAGTTCGAGGCGCCGAGATGCTGAGTGTGAGGCGCTGAGACGCTGAGTGCAAAGCGCTGAGATGCTGAGTGCGAGACGCTGAGGGCGAGGCGCTGAGACGCTGAGTGCGAGGCGCTGAGACGCTGAGTGCGAGGCGCTGAGACGCTGAGTGCGAGGCGCTGAGACGCTGAGTGCGAGGCGCTGAGTCGCTGAGTGCGAGGCGCTGAGACTCAGAGTGCGAGGCGCTGAGACTCAGAGTGCGAGGCGCTGAGACTCAGAGTGCGAGGCTCTGAGACTCAGAGTGCGAGGCTCTGAGACTCAGAGTGCGAGGCTCTGAGACTCAGAGTGCGAGACGCTGAGACGCTGAGTTCGAGGCGCTGAGACGCTGAGTTCGAGCGCTGAGTGCGAGGCGCTGAGACGCTGAGACGCTGAGCGCAAAGCGCGAGATGCTGAGTGCAAGGCGCCGAGATGCTGAGTGCAAGACGCTGAGTGCGAGGCGCTGAGATGCTGAGTGCGAGGCTCTGAGACTCAGAGTGCGAGGCTCTGAGACGCTGAGGGCGAGGCGCTGAGACGCTGAGTGCGAGTCGCTGAGACTCTGAGTGCGAGTCGCTGAGACTCTGAGTGCGAGGCGCTGAGACTCTGAGTGCGAGTCGCTGAGACTCTGAGTGCGAGGCGCTGAGACTCTGAGTGCGAGGCGCTGAGACTCTGAGTGCGAGGCGATGAGTGTGAGGCGCTGAGTGCGAGGCGCTGAGACTCTGAGTGTGAGGCGCTGAGTGCGAGGCGCCGAGACTCTGAGTGCGAGGCGCCGAGACGCTGAGTGCGAGGCGCCGAGACGCTGAGTACGAGTCGCCGAGACGCTGAGTGCGAGTCGCCGAGACGCTGAGTGCGAGGCACCGAGTGCGAGTCACTGAGGTGCTGAGACGCTGAGTGCGAGGCGCTGAGACGCTGAGTGCGAGGTCCTGAGACGCTGAGTTCAAGGCGCTGAGACGCTGAGTGCGAGGCGCTGAGACGCTGAGTGCGAGGTGCTGAGACGCTGAGTGCGAGGTGCTGAGACGCTGAGTTCGAGGCGCTGAGTGCGAGGCGCTGCGACGCTGAGGGCGAGTTTCTGAGTGCGAGGCGCTGAGGGCGAGGCGCTGAGACGCTGAGTGCGAGATGCTGAGACGCTGAGTGCGAGATGCTGAGACGCTGAGTGCGAGGCGCTGAGACGCTGAGGGCGAGGCGCTGAGACGCTGAGTGCGAGGCGCCGGGACGCTGAGTGCGAGTCGCCGAGACGCTGAGTGCGAGTCGCTGAGGTGCTGAGACGCTGAGTGCTAGGCGCTGAGAGGCTGAATGCGAGGCGCTGAGACGCTGAGTCCGAGGCGCTGAGTGCGAGGTGCTGAGACGCTGAGTGCGAGGAGCTGAGACGCTGAGTGCGAGGCGCTGAGTGCGAGGCGCTGAGACGCTGAGGGCGAGACGCTGAGGGCGAGGCGCTGAGTGCGAGGTGCTGAGACGATTGCGGGTCGCTGAGGCGCTGATTGCGAGGCGCTGAGACGCTGAGTGCGAGGCGCTGAGACGCTGATTGCGAGGATCTGAGACGCTGAGTGCTAGTCGCAGAGGGCGAGGCGCTGAGGGCGAGGTGCTGAGATGCTGAGCTCGAGTCGCTGAGACGCTGAGCTCGAGTCGCTGAGACTCTGAGCGCGAGGCGCTGAGACACTGAGTGCAAGGCGCTGAGATGCTGAGTGCGAGGCGCTGAGACGCTGAGGGCGAGACGCTGAGGGCGAGGCACTGAGACGCTGAGTGCGAGGCGCTGAGACGCTGATTGCGAGGATCTGAGATGCGGAGTTCGAGGCGCTGAGTGCGAGGCACTGAGACGCTGAGTGCGAGGCGCTGCGACGCTGAGTGCGAGGCGCTGCGACGCTGAGTGCGAGGCGCCGAGATGCTGAGTGTGAGGCGCTGAGACGCTGAGTGCAAAGCGCTGAGATGCTGAGTGCGAGACGCTGAGGGCGAGGCGCTGAGACGCTGAGTGCGAGGCGCTGAGACGCTGAGTGCGAGGCGCTGAGACGCTGAGTGCGAGGCGCTGAGACGCTGAGTGCGAGGCGCTGAGACGCTGAGTGTGAGGCGCTGAGACTCAGAGTGCGAGGCGCTGAGACTCAGAGTGCGAGGCGCTGAGACTCAGAGTGCGAGGCGCTGAGACTCAGAGTGCGAGGCTCTGAGACTCAGAGTGCGAGGCTCTGAGACTCAGAGTGCGAGGCTCTGAGACTCAGAGTGCGAGGCTCTGAGACTTAGAGTGCGAGACGCTGAGACGCTGAGTGCGAGGCGCTGAGACGCTGAGACGCTGAGCGCAAAGCGCGAGATGCTGAGTGCAAGGCGCCGAGATGCTGAGTGCAAGACGCTGAGTGCGAGGCGCTGAGACGCTGAGTGCGAGGCGCTGAGACGCTGAGTGCGAGGCGCTGAGACGCTGAGTGCGAGGCGCTGAGACGCTGAGTGCGAGGCTCTGAGACTCAGAGTGCGAGGCTCTGAGACGCTGAGGGCGAGGCGCTGAGACGCTGAGTGCGAGGCGCTGAGACGCTGAGTTCAAGGCACTGAGTGCCAGGCGCTGAGACGCTGAGTGCGAGGCGCTGAGACGCTGAGTGCGAGGTGCTGAGTGCGAGGCGCTGAGACACTGAGTGCGAGGCGCTGAGACGCTGAGTGCGAGGTGCTGAGACTCAGAGTGCGAGGCGCTGAAGCGCCGAGGGCGAGGAGCTGAGACGCCGAGTGCGAGGCGCTGAGTGCGAGGCGCTGCGACGCTGAGTCCGAGTCGCTGAGGGCGAGGCGCTGAGACGCTGAGTGCGAGGCGCTGAGACGCCGAGTGCGAGGCGCTGAGACGCTGAGTGCGAGGAGCTGAGACGCTGAATGCGAGGCGCTGAGTGCGAGGCGCTGCGACGCTGAGTGCGAGTCGCTGAGCTCGAGTCGCTGAGACGCTGAGCTCGAGTCGCTGAGACTCTGAGTGCGAGGAGCTGAGGCGCTGAGTGCGAGGCGCTGAATGCGTGGCACTGAGACGCTAAGTGCGAGGAGCTGAGACGCTGAGTGCGAGGCGCTGAATGCGTGGCCCTGAGACGCTAAGTGCGAGGTGCTGAGATGCTGAGTGCGAGGCGCTGCGACGCTGAGTGCGAGTCGCAGAGGGCGAGGCGCTGAGGGCGAGGTGCTGAGACGCTGAGCTCAAGTCGCTGAGACGCTGAGCTCGAGTCGCTGAGACTCTGAGCGCGAGGCGCTGAGACACTGAGTGCAAGGCGCTGACATGCTGAGTGCGAGGCGCTGAGACGCTGAGGGTGAGACGCTGAGGGCGAGGCGCTGAGTGCGAGGTGATGAGACGATTGCGGGTCGCTGGGGCGCTGATTGCGAGGCGCTGAGACGCTGAGTGTGAGGCGCTGAGACGCTGAGTTCGAGGCACTGAGACGCTGAGTGCGAGGCGCTGAGACGCTGATTGCGAGGATCTGAGACGCTGAGTTCGAGGCGCTGAGAGCGAGGCACTGAGACGCTGAGTGCGAGGCGCTGAGTGTGAGGTGCTGAGACGCTGAGTGCGAGGAGCTGAGACGCTGAGGGCGAGGCGCAGAGTGCGAGGTGCTGAGAAGATTGCGGGTCGCTGAGGCGCTGATTGCGAGGCGCTGAGACGCTGAGTGTGAGGCGCTGAGACGCTGAGTTCGAGGCGCTGAGACGCTGAGTGCGAGGCGCTGAGATGCTGATTGCGAGGATCTGAGACGCTGAGTTCGAGGCGCTGAGTGCGAGGCACTGAGACGCTGAGTGCGAGGCGCTGAGACGCTGAGTGCGAGGCGCTGAGACGCTGAGTGCGAGGCGCTGAGATGCTGAGTGCGATGCGCTGTGATGCTGAGTGCAAGGCGCCGAGATGCTGAGTGTGAGGTGTTGAGACGCTGAGTGCAAAGCGCTGAGATGCTGAATGCGAGACGCTGAGTGCGAGGCGCTGAGATGCTGAGTGCGAGGCGCTGAGACTCAGAGTGCGAGGCGCTGAGACTCAGAGTGCGAGGCGCTGAGACTCAGAGTGCGAGGCTCTGAGACTCAGAGTGCGAGGCTCTATGACGCTGAGTTCGAGGCGCTGAGACGCTGAGTTCGAGGCGCTGAGTGCGAGGCGCTGAGACGCTGAGACGCTGAGCGCAAAGCACGAGATGCTGAGTGCAAGGCGCCGAGATGCTGAGTGCAAGACGCTGAGTGCGAGGCGCTGAGACGCTGAGTGCGAGGCGCTGAGACGCTGAGTGCGAGGCGCTGAGACTCAGAGTGCGAGGCGCTGAGACTCAGAGTGCGAGGCGCTGAGACTCAGAGTGCGAGGCTCTGAGACTCAGAGTGCGAGGCTCTATGACGCTGAGTTCGAGGCGCTGAGACGCTGAGTTCGAGGCGCTGAGTGCGAGGCGCTGAGACGCTGAGACGCTGAGCGCAAAGCGCGAGATGCTGAGTGCAAGGCGCCGAGATGCTGAGTGCAAGACGCTGAGTGCGAGGCGCTGAGACGCTGAGTGCGAGGCGCTGAGACGCTGAGTGCGAGGCGCTGAGACGCTGAGTGCGAGGCGCTGAGAAGCTGAGTGCGAGTCTCTGAGACTCAGAGTGCGAGACGCTGAGGGCGAGACGCTGAGACGTTGAGTTCGAGGCGCTGAGACGCTGAGTTCGAGGCGCTGAGTGCGAGGCGCTGAGACGCTGAGACGCTGAGCGCAAAGCGCGAGATGCTGAGTGCAAGGCGCCGAGATGCTGAGTGCAAGACGCTGAGTGCGAGGCGCTGAGACGCTGAGTGCGAGGCGCTGAGACGCTGAGTGCGAGGCGCTGAGACGCTGAGTGCGAGACGCTGAGGGCGAGACGCTGAGACGTTGAGTTCGAGGCGCTGAGGCGCTGAGTTCGAGGCGCTGAGTGCGAGGCGCTGAGACGCTGAGACGCTGAGCGCAAAGCGCGAGATGCTGAGTGCAAGGCGCCGAGATGCTGAGTGCAAGACGCTGAGTGCGAGGCGCTGAGACGCTGAGTGCGAGGCGCTGAGACGCTGAGTGCGAGGCGCTGAGACGCTGAGTGCGAGGCGCTGAGACGCTGAGTGCGAGGCGCTGAGACGCTGAGTGCGAGGCGCTGAGACGCTGAGTGCGAGGCGCTGAGACGCTGAGTGCGAGGCGCTGAGGTCCTGAGACGCTGAGTTCAAGGCACTGAGTGCGAGGCGCTGAGACGCTGAGTGCGAGGCGCTGAGACGCTCAGTGCGAGGCGCTGAGACGCTGAGTGCAAGGCGTTGAGGCGCTGAGTGCGAGGCGCTGAGACGCTGAGTGCGGGTCGCTGAGGCGCTGAGTGCGAAGCGCTGAGACGCTGAGTGCGCGGTGCTGAGACGCTGAGAGCGAGTTGCTGAGACGCTGAGTTCGAGGCGCTGAGTGCGAGGCGCTGAGACGCTGAATGCGAGGCGCTGAGACGCTGAGTGCGAGGCGCTGAGACGCTGAGTGCGAGGCGCTGCGACGCTGAGGGTGAGTCGCTGAGTGCGAGGCGCTCAGGGCGAGGCGCTGAGACGCTGAGTGCGAGATGCTGAGACGCTGAGTGCAAAGCGCCGTGATGCTGAGTGCGAGACGCTGAGTGCGAGGCGCTGAGACGCTGAGTGCGAGGCGCTGAGACGCTGAGTGCGAGGCGCTGAGACACTGAGTGCGAGGCGCTGAGACGCTGAGTGCGAGGCGCTGAGTGCGAGGCGCTGAAACGCTGAGTGCGAGGCGCGGAGTGCGAGGTTCTGAGATGCTGAGTGCGAGGCACCGAGATGCAGAATGCAAGACGCTGAGACTCAGAGTGCGAGGCGGTGAGTGTGAGGCGCTGAGTGCGAGTCGCTGAGACTCTGAGTGCGAGTCGCTGAGACTCTGAGTGCGAGTCGCTGAGACTCTGAGTGCGAGTCGCTGAGACTCTGAGTGCGAGTCGCTGAGACTCTGAGTGCGAGTCGCTGAGACTCTGAGTGCGAGTCGCTGAGACTCTGAGTGCGAGACACTGAGACTCTGAGTGCGAGGCGCTGAGACTCAGAGTGCGAGGCGATGAGTGTGAGGCGCTGAGTGCGAGGCGCTGAGACTCTGAGTGCGAGTCGCAGAGGGCGAGGCGCTGAGGGCGAGGTGCTGAGACGCTGAGCTCAAGTCGCTGAGACGCTGAGCTCGAGTCGCTGAGACTCTGAGCGCGAGGCGCTGAGACACTGAGTGCAAGGCGCTGAGATGCTGAGTGCGAGGCGCTGAGACGCTGAGGGTGAGACGCTGAGGGCGAGGCGCTGAGTGCGAGGTGATGAGACGATTGCGGGTCGCTGGGGCGCTGATTGCGAGGCGCTGAGACGCTGAGTTCGAGGCACTGAGACGCTGAGTGCGAGGCGCTGAGACGCTGATTGCGAGGATCTGAGACGCTGAGTTCGAGGCGCTGAGAGCGAGGCACTGAGACGCTGAGTGCGAGGCGCTGAGTGTGAGGTGCTGAGACGCTGAGTGCGAGGAGCTGAGACGCTGAGGGCGAGGCGCAGAGTGCGAGGTGCTGAGAAGATTGCGGGTCGCTGAGGCGCTGATTGCGAGGCGCTGAGACGCTGAGTGTGAGGCGCTGAGACGCTGAGTTCGAGGCGCTGAGATGCTGAGTGCGAGGCGCTGAGATGCTGATTGCGAGGATCTGAGACGCTGAGTTCGAGGCGCTGAGTGCGAGGCACTGAGACGCTGAGTGCGAGGCGCTGAGACGCTGAGTGCGAGGCGCTGAGACGCTGAGTGCGAGGCGCTGAGACGCTGAGTGCGATGCGCTGTGATGCTGAGTGCAAGGCGCCGAGATGCTGAGTGTGAGGTGCTGAGACGCTGAGCGCAAAGCGCGAGATGCTGAGTGCTAGGCGCCGAGATGCTGAGTGCTAGACGCTGAGTGCGAGGCGCTGAGACGCTGAGTGCGAGGCGCTGAGACGCTGAGTGCGAGGCGCTGAGACGCTGAGTGCGAGGCGCTGAGACGCTGAGTGCGAGGCTCTGAGACTCAGAGTGCGAGGCTCTGAGACGCTGAGGGCGAGGCGCTGAGACGCTGAGTGCGAGGCGCTGAGACGCTGAGTTCAAGGCACTGAGTGCCAGGCGCTGAGACGCTGAGTGCGAGGCGCTGAGACGCTGAGTGCGAGGTGCTGAGTGCGAGGCGCTGAGACGCTGAGTGCGAGGTGCTGAGACGCTGAGTGCGAGGTGCTGAGACTCAGAGTGCGAGGCGCTGAAGCGCCGAGGGCGAGGAGCTGAGACGCCGAGTGCGAGGCGCTGAGTGCGAGGCGCTGCGACGCTGAGTCCGAGTCGCTGAGGGCGAGGCGCTGAGACGCTGAGTGCGAGGCGCTGAGACGCCGAGTGCGAGGCGCTGAGACGCCGAGTGCGAGGCGCTGAGACGCTGAGTGCGAGGAGCTGAGACGCTGAATGCGAGGCGCTGAGTGCGAGGCGCTGCGACGCTGAGTGCGAGTCGCTGAGCTCGAGTCGCTGAGACGCTGAGCTCGAGTCGCTGAGACTCTGAGTGCGAGGAGCTGAGGCGCTGAGTGCGAGGCGCTGAATGCGTGGCACTGAGACGCTAAGTGCGAGGAGCTGAGACGCTGAGTGCGAGGCGCTGAATGCGTGGCACTGAGACGCTAAGTGCGAGGTGCTGAGATGCTGAGTGCGAGGCGCTGCGACGCTGAGTGCGAGTCGCAGAGGGCGAGGCGCTGAGGGCGAGGTGCTGAGACGCTGAGCTCAAGTCGCTGAGACGCTGAGCTCGAGTCGCTGAGACTCTGAGCGCGAGGCGCTGAGACACTGAGTGCAAGGCGCTGAGATGCTGAGTGCGAGGCGCTGAGACGCTGAGGGTGAGACGCTGAGGGCGAGGCGCTGAGTGCGAGGTGATGAGACGATTGCGGGTCGCTGGGGCGCTGATTGCGAGGCGCTGAGACGCTGAGTGTGAGGCGCTGAGACGCTGAGTTCGAGGCACTGAGACGCTGAGTGCGAGGCGCTGAGACGCTGATTGCGAGGATCTGAGACGCTGAGTTCGAGGCGCTGAGAGCGAGGCACTGAGACGCTGAGTGCGAGGCGCTGAGTGTGAGGTGCTGAGACGCTGAGTGCGAGGAGCTGAGACGCTGAGGGCGAGGCGCAGAGTGCGAGGTGCTGAGAAGATTGCGGGTCGCTGAGGCGCTGATTGCGAGGCGCTGAGACGCTGAGTGTGAGGCGCTGAGACGCTGAGTTCGAGGCGCTGAGACGCTGAGTGCGAGGCGCTGAGATGCTGATTGCGAGGATCTGAGACGCTGAGTTCGAGGCGCTGAGTGCGAGGCACTGAGACGCTGAGTGCGAGGCGCTGAGACGCTGAGTGCGAGGCGCTGAGACGCTGAGTGCGAGGCGCTGAGATGCTGAGTGCGATGCGCTGTGATGCTGAGTGCAAGGCGCCGAGATGCTGAGTGTGAGGTGCTGAGACGCTGAGTGCAAAGCGCTGAGATGCTGAATGCGAGACGCTGAGTGCGAGGCGCTGAGATGCTGAGTGCGAGGCGCTGAGACTCAGAGTGCGAGGCGCTGAGACTCAGAGTGCGAGGCTCTGAGACTCAGAGTGCGAGGCTCTGAGACGCTGAGTTCGAGGCGCTGAGACGCTGAGTTCGAGGCGCTGAGTGCGAGGCGCTGAGACGCTGAGACGCTGAGCGCAAAGCGCGAGATGCTGAGTGCAAGGCGCCGAGATGCTGAGTGCAAGACGCTGAGTGCGAGGCGCTGAGACGCTGAGTGCGAGGCGCTGAGACGCTGAGTGCGAGGCGCTGAGACGCTGAGTGCGAGGCGCTGAGAAGCTGAGTGCGAGTCTCTGAGACTCAGAGTGCGAGACGCTGAGGGCGAGACGCTGAGACGTTGAGTTCGAGGCGCTGAGACGCTGAGTTCGAGGCGCTGAGTGCGAGGCGCTGAGACGCTGAGACGCTGAGCGCAAAGCACGAGATGCTGAGTGCAAGGCGCCGAGATGCTGAGTGCAAGACGCTGAGTGCGAGGCGCTGAGACGCTGAGTGCGAGGCGCTGAGACGCTGAGTGCGAGGCGCTGAGACGCTGAGGGCGAGGCGCTGAGACGCTGAGTGCGAGGCGCTGAGACGCTGAGTGCGAGGCGCTGAGGTCCTGAGACGCTGAGTTCAAGGCACTGAGTGCGAGTTGCTGAGACGCTGAGTGCGAGGCGCTGAGACGCTCAGTGCGAGGCGCTGAGACGCTGAGTGCAAGGCGTTGAGGCGCTGAGTGCGAGGCGCTGAGACGCTGAGTGCGAGGCGCTGAGACGCTGATTGCGAGGATCTGAGACGCTGAGTTCGAGGCGCTGAGTGCGAGGCACTGAGACGCTGAGTGCGAGGCGCTGAGACGCTGAGTGCGAGGCGCTGAGACGCTGAGTGCGAGGCGCTGAGACGCTGAGTGCGAGGCGCTGAGATGCTGAGTGCGATGCGTTGTGATGCTGAGTGCAAGGCGCCGAGATGCTGAGTGTGAGGTGCTGAGACGCTGAGTGCAAAGCGCTGAGATGCTGAATGCGAGACGCTGAGTGCGAGGCGCTGAGATGCTGAGTGTGAGGCGCTGAGACTCAGAGTGCGAGGCGCTGAGACTCAGAGTGCGAGGCGCTGAGACTCAGAGTGCGAGGCTCTGAGACTCAGAGTGCGAGGCTCTGAGACGCTGAGTTCGAGGCGCTGAGACGCTGAGTTCGAGGTGCTGAGTGCGAGGCGCTGAGACGCTGAGACGCTGAGCGCAAAGCGCGAGATGCTGAGTGCAAGGCGCCGAGATGCTGAGTGCAAGACGCTGAGTGCGAGGCGCTGAGACGCTGAGTGCGAGGCGCTGAGACGCTGAGTGCGAGGCGCTGAGACGCTGAGTGCGAGGCGCTGAGAAGCTGAGAGCGAGTCTCTGAGACTCAGAGTGCGAGACGCTGAGGGCGAGACGCTGAGACGTTGAGTTCGAGGCGCTGAGGCGCTGAGTTCGAGGCGCTGAGTGCGAGGCGCTGAGACGCTGAGACGCTGAGCGCAAAGCGCGAGATGCTGAGTGCAAGGCGCCGAGATGCTGAGTGCAAGACGCTGAGTGCGAGGCGCTGAGACGCTGAGTGCGAGGCGCTGAGACGCTGAGTGCGAGGCGCTGAGACGCTGAGTGCGAGGCGCTGAGACGCTGAGTGCGAGGCGCTGAGACGCTGAGGGCGAGGCGCTGAGACGCTGAGTGCGAGGCGCTGAGACGCTGAGTGCGAGGCGCTGAGGTCCTGAGACGCTGAGTTCATGGCACTGAGTGCGAGGCGCTGAGACGCTGAGTGCGAGGCGCTGAGACGCTCAGTGCGAGGCGCTGAGACGCTGAGTGCAAGGCGTTGAGGCGCTGAGTGCGAGGCGCTGAGACGCTGAGTGCGGGTCGCTGAGGCGCTGAGTGCGAAGCGCTGAGACGCTGAGTGCGCGGTGCTGAGACGCTGAGAGCGAGTTGCTGAGACGCTGAGTTCGAGGCGCTGAGTGCGAGGCGCTGAGACGCTGAATGCGAGGCGCTGAGACGCTGAGTGCGAGGCGCTGAGACGCTGAGTGCGAGGCGCTGCGACGCTGAGGGTGAGTCGCTGAGTGCGAGGCGCTCAGGGCGAGGCGCTGAGACGCTGAGTGCGAGATGCTGAGACGCTGAGTGCAAAGCGCCGTGATGCTGAGTGCGAGACGCTGAGTGCGAGGCGCTGAGACGCTGAGTGCGAGGCGCTGAGACGCTGAGTGCGAGGCGCTGAGACGCTGAGTGCGAGGCGCTGAGTGCGAGGCGCTGAAACGCTGAGTGCGAGGCGCTGAGACGCTGAGTGCGAGGCGCGGAGTGCGAGGTTCTGAGATGCTGAGTGCGAGGCACCGAGATGCAGAATGCAAGGCGCTGAGACTCAGAGTGCGAGGCGGTGAGTGTGAGGCGCTGAGTGCGAGTCGCTGAGACTCTGAGTGCGAGTCGCTGAGACTCTGAGTGCGAGTCGCTGAGACTCTGAGTGCGAGTCGCTGAGACTCTGAGTGCGAGTCGCTGAGACTCTGAGTGCGAGACACTGAGACTCTGAGTGCGAGGCGCTGAGACTCAGAGTGCGAGGCGATGAGTGTGAGGCGCTGAGTGCGAGGCGCTGAGACTCTGAGTGCGAGTCGCAGAGGGCGAGGCGCTGAGGGCGAGGTGCTGAGACGCTGAGCTCAAGTCGCTGAGACGCTGAGCTCGAGTCGCTGAGACTCTGAGCGCGAGGCGCTGAGACACTGAGTGCAAGGCGCTGAGATGCTGAGTGCGAGGCGCTGAGACGCTGAGGGTGAGACGCTGAGGGCGAGGCGCTGAGTGCGAGGTGATGAGACGATTGCGGGTCGCTGGGGCGCTGATTGCGAGGCGCTGAGACGCTGAGTGTGAGGCGCTGAGACGCTGAGTTCGAGGCACTGAGACGCTGAGTGCGAGGCGCTGAGACGCTGATTGCGAGGATCTGAGACGCTGAGTTCGAGGCGCTGAGAGCGAGGCACTGAGACGCTGAGTGCGAGGCGCTGAGTGTGAGGTGCTGAGACGCTGAGTGCGAGGAGCTGAGACGCTGAGGGCGAGGCGCAGAGTGCGAGGTGCTGAGAAGATTGCGGGTCGCTGAGGCGCTGATTGCGAGGCGCTGAGACGCTGAGTGTGAGGCGCTGAGACGCTGAGTTCGAGGCGCTGAGACGCTGAGTGCGAGGCGCTGAGATGCTGATTGCGAGGATCTGAGACGCTGAGTTCGAGGCGCTGAGTGCGAGGCACTGAGACGCTGAGTGCGAGGCGCTGAGACGCTGAGTGCGAGGCGCTGAGACGCTGAGTGCGAGGCGCTGAGACGCTGAGTGCGATGCGCTGTGATGCTGAGTGCAAGGCGCCGAGATGCTGAGTGTGAGGTGCTGAGACGCTGAGTGCAAAGCGCTGAGATGCTGAATGCGAGACGCTGAGTGCGAGGCGCTGAGAGGCTGAGTGCGAGGCGCGGAGACTCAGAGTGCGAGGCGCTGAGACTCAGAGTGCGAGGCGCTGAGACTCAGAGTGCGAGGCGCTGAGACTCAGAGTGCGAGGCTCTGAGACTCAGAGTGCGAGGCTCTGAGACGCTGAGTTCGAGGCGCTGAGACGCTGAGTTCGAGGCGCTGAGTGCGAGGCGCTGAGACGCTGAGACGCTGAGCGCAAAGCGCGAGATGCTGAGTGCAAGGCGCCGAGATGCTGAGTGCAAGACGCTGAGTGCGAGGCGCTGAGACGCTGAGTGCGAGGCGCTGAGACGCTGAGTGCGAGGCGCTGAGACGCTGAGTGCGAGGCGCTGAGACGCTGAGTGCGAGGCGCTGAGAAGCTGAGTGCGAGTCTCTGAGACTCAGAGTGCGAGACGCTGAGGGCGAGACGCTGAGACGTTGAGTTCGAGGCACTGAGACGCTGAGTTCGAGGCGCTGAGTGCGAGGCGCTGAGACGCTGAGACGCTGAGCGCAAAGCGCGAGACGCTGAGTGCAAGGCGCCGAGATGCTGAGTGCAAGACGCTGAGTGCGAGGCGCTGAGACGCTGAGTGCGAGGCGCTGAGACGCTGAGTGCGAGGCGCTGAGACGCTGAGTGCGAGGCGCTGAGACGCTGAGTGCGAGGCGCTGAGACGCTGAGGGCGAGGCGCTGAGACGCTGAGGGCGAGGCGCTGAGACGCTGAGTGCGAGGCGCTGAGATGCTGAGTGCGAGGCGCTGAGGTCCTGAGACGCTGGGTTCAAGGCACTGAGTGCGAGGCGCTGAGACGCTGAGTGCGAGGCGCTGAGACGCTCAGTGCGAGGCGCTGAGACGCTGAGTGCAAGGCGTTGAGGCGCTGAGTGCGAGGCGCTGAGACGCTGAGTGCGGGTCGCTGAGGCGCTGAGTGCGAAGCGCTGAGACGCTGAGTGCGCGGTGCTGAGACGCTGAGAGCGAGTTGCTGAGACGCTGAGTTCGAGGCGCTGAGTGCGAGGCGCTGAGACGCTGAGTGCGAGGCGCTGCGACGCTGAGGGTGAGTCGCTGAGTGCGAGGCGCTCAGGGCGAGGCGCTGAGACGCTGAGTGCGAGATGCTGAGACGCTGAGTGCAAAGCGCCGTGATGCTGAGTGCGAGACGCTGAGTGCGAGGCGCTGAGACGCTGAGTGCGAGGCGCTGAGACGCTGAGTGCGAGGCGCTGAGACGCTGAGTGCGAGGCGCTGAGACGCTGAGTGCGAGGCGCTGAGTGCGAGGCGCTGAAACGCTGAGTGCGAGGCGCTGAGACGCTGAGTGCGAGGCGCGGAGTGCGAGGTTCTGAGATGCTGAGTGCGAGGCACCGAGATGCAGAATGCAAGGCGCTGAGACTCAGAGTGCGAGGCGGTGAGTGTGAGGCACTGAGTGCGAGTCGCTGAGACTCTGAGTGCGAGTCGCTGAGACTCTGAGTGCGAGTCGCTGAGACTCTGAGTGCGAGTCGCTGAGACTCTGAGTGCGAGTCGCTGAGACTCTGAGTGCGAGTCGCTGAGACTCTGAGTGCGAGTTGCTGAGACTCTGAGTGCGAGTCGCTGAGACTCTGAGTGCGAGACACTGAGACTCTGAGTGCGAGGCGCTGAGACTCAGAGTGCGAGGCGATGAGTGTGAGGCGCTGAGTGCGAGGCGCTGAGACGCTGAGTGTGAGGCGCTGAGACGCTGAGTTCGAGGCGCTGAGACGCTGAGTGCGAGGCGCTGAGATGCTGATTGCGAGGATCTGAGACGCTGAGTTCGAGGCGCTGAGTGCGAGGCACTGAGACGCTGAGTGCGAGGCGCTGAGACGCTGAGTGCGAGGCGCTGAGACGCTGAGTGCGAGGCGCTGAGACGCTGAGTGCGAGGCGCTGAGACGCTGAGTGCGATGCGCTGTGATGCTGAGTGCAAGGCGCCGAGATGCTGAGAGTGAGGTGCTGAGACGCTGAGTGCAAAGCGCTGAGATGCTGAATGCGAGACGCTGAGTGCGAGGCGCTGAGATGCTGAGTGCGAGGCGCGGAGACTCAGAGTGCGAGGCGCTGAGACTCAGAGTGCGAGTCGCTGAGACTCTGAGTGCGAGTCGCTGAGACTCTGAGTGCGAGACACTGAGACTCTGAGTGCGAGGCGCTGAGACTCAGAGTGCGAGGCGATGAGTGTGAGGCGCTGAGTGCGAGGCGCTGAGACTCTGAGTGTGAGGCGCTGAGTGCGAGGCGCTGAGACTCTGAGTGCAAGGCGCCGAGATGCTGAGTGTGAGGCGCTGAGACGCTGAGTGCAAAGCGCTGAGATGCTGAGTGCGAGACGCTGAGGGCGAGGCGCTGAGACGCTGAGTGCGAGGCGCTGAGACGCTGAGTGTGAGGCGCTGAGACGCTGAGTGCGAGGCGCTGAGACACTGAGTGCGAGGCGCTGAGACTCAGAGTGCGAGGCGCTGAGAACCAGAGTGCGAGGCTCTGAGACTCAGAGTGCGAGACGCTGAGACGCTGAGTTCGAGGCGCTGAGACGCTGAGTTCGAGGCGCTGAGTGCGAGGCGCTGAGACGCTGAGCGCAAAGCGCTGAGATGCTGAGCGCAAAGCGCGAGATGCTGAGTGCAAGGCGCCGAGTGCGAGGCGCTGAGACGCTGAGTGCGAGGCGCTGAGACGCTGAGTGCGAGGCGCTGAGACGCTGAGTGCGCGACGCTGAGACGCTGAGTGCGAGGCGCTGAGACGCTGAGTGCGAGGCGCTGAGACGCTGAGTGCGAGGCGCTGAGACGCTGAGTGCGAGGCGCTGAGACGCTGAGTTCGAGGCGCTGAGTGTGAGGCGCTGCGACGCTGAGGGCGAGTTTCTGAGTGCGAGGCGCTGAGGGCGAGGCGCTGAGACGCTGAGGGCGAGATGCTGAGACGCTGAGTGCGAGATGCTGAGACACTGAGTGCGAGGCGCTGAGGTCCTGAGACGCTGAGTTCAAGGCACTGAGTGCGAGGCGCTGAGACGCTGAGTGCGAGGCGCTGAGACGCTGAGTGCGAGGCGTTGAGGCGCTGAGTGCGAGGCGTTGAGGCGCTGAGTGCGAGGCGCTGAGACGCTGAGTGCGGGTCGCTGAGGCGCTGAGACGCTGAGAGCGAGGCGCTGAGACGCTGAGAGCGAGGTGCTGAGACGCTGAGTTCGAGGCGCTGAGTGCGAGGCGCTGAGACGCTGAGTGCGAGGCACTGCGACGCTGAGGGTGAGTCGCTGAGTGCGAGGGGCTCAGGGCGAGGCGCTGAGACGCTGAGTGCGAGATGCTGAGACGCTGAGTGCAAAGCGCCGTGATGCTGAGTGCGAGACGCTGAGTGCGAGGCGCTGAGACGCTGAGTGCGAGGCGCTGAGACGCTGAGTGCGAGGCGCTGAGACGCTGAGTGCGAGGCGCTGAGACGCTGAGTGCGAGGCGCTGAGTGCGAGGCGCTGAAACGCTGAGTGCGAGGCGCTGAGACGCTGAGTGCGAGGCGCGGAGTGCGAGGTTCTGAGATGCTGAGTGCGAGGCACCGAGATGCAGAATGCAAGGCGCTGAGACTCAGAGTGCGAGGCGGTGAGTGTGAGGCGCTGAGTGCGAGTCGCTGAGACTCTGAGTGCGAGTCGCTGAGACTCTGAGTGCGAGTCGCTGAGACTCTGAGTGCGAGTCGCTGAGACTCTGAGTGCGAGTCGCTGAGACTCTGAGTGCGAGTCGCTGAGACTCTGAGTGCGAGACACTGAGACTCTGAGTGCGAGGCGCTGAGACTCAGAGTGCGAGGCGATGAGTGTGAGGCGCTGAGTGCGAGGCGCTGAGACTCTGAGTGCGAGTCGCAGAGGGCGAGGCGCTGAGGGCGAGGTGCTGAGACGCTGAGCTCAAGTCGCTGAGACGCTGAGCTCGAGTCGCTGAGACTCTGAGCGCGAGGCGCTGAGACACTGAGTGCAAGGCGCTGAGATGCTGAGTGCGAGGCGCTGAGACGCTGAGGGTGAGACGCTGAGGGCGAGGCGCTGAGTGCGAGGTGATGAGACGATAGCGGGTCGCTGGGGCGCTGATTGCGAGGCGCTGAGACGCTGAGTGTGAGGCGCTGAGACGCTGAGTTCGAGGCACTGAGACGCTGAGTGCGAGGCGCTGAGACGCTGATTGCGAGGATCTGAGACGCTGAGTTCGAGGCGCTGAGAGCGAGGCACTGAGACGCTGAGTGCGAGGCGCTGAGTGTGAGGTGCTGAGACGCTGAGTGCGAGGAGCTGAGACGCTGAGGGCGAGGCGCAGAGTGCGAGGTGCTGAGAAGATTGCGGGTCGCTGAGGCGCTGATTGCGAGGCGCTGAGACGCTGAGTGTGAGGCGCTGAGACGCTGAGTTCGAGGCGCTGAGACGCTGAGTGCGAGGCGCTGAGATGCTGATTGCGAGGATCTGAGACGCTGAGTTCGAGGCGCTGAGTGCGAGGCACTGAGACGCTGAGTGCGAGGCGCTGAGACGCTGAGTGCGAGGCGCTGAGACGCTGAGTGCGAGGCGCTGAGATGCTGAGTGCGATGCGCTGTGATGCTGAGTGCAAGGCGCCGAGATGCTGAGAGTGAGGTCCTGAGACGCTGAGTGCAAAGCGCTGAGATGCTGAATGCGAGACGCTGAGTGCGAGGCGCTGAGATGCTGAGTGCGAGGCGCGGAGACTCAGAGTGCGAGGCGCGGAGACTCAGAGTGCGAGGCGCTGAGACTCAGAGTGCGAGGCACTGAGACTCAGAGTGCGAGGCTCTGAGACTCAGAGTGCGAGGCTCTGAGACGCTGAGTTCGAGGCGCTGAGACGCTGAGTTCGAGGCGCTGAGTGCGAGGCGCTGAGACGCTGAGACGCTGAGCGCAAAGCGCGAGATGCTGAGTGCAAGGCGCCGAGATGCTGAGTGCAAGACGCTGAGTGCGAGGCGCTGAGACGCTGAGTGCGAGGCGCTGAGACGCTGAGTGCGAGGCGCTGAGACGCTGAGTGCGAGGCGCTGAGACGCTGAGTGCGAGGCGCTGAGAGGCTGAGTGCGAGTCTCTGAGACTCAGAGTGCGAGACGCTGAGTGCGAGACGCTGAGACGTTGAGTTCGAGGCGCTGAGACGCTGAGTTCGAGGCGCTGAGTGCGAGGCGCTGAGACGCTGAGACGCTGAGCGCAAAGCGCGAGATGCTGAGTGCAAGGCGCCGAGATGCTGAGTGCAAGACGCTGAGTGCGAGGTGCTGAGACGCTGAGTGCGAGGCGCTGAGACGCTGAGTGCGAGGCGCTGAGACGCTGAGTGCGAGGCGCTGAGACGCTGAGTGCGAGGCGCTGAGACGCTGAGGGCGAGGCGCTGAGATGCTGAGGGCGAGGCGCTGAGACGCTGAGTGCGAGGCGCTGAGACGCTGAGTGCGAGGCGCTGAGGTCCTGAGACGCTGAGTTCAAGGCACTGAGTGCGAGGCGCTGAGACGCTGAGTGCGAGGCGCTGAGACGCTCAGTGCGAGGCGCTGAGACGCTGAGTGCAAGGCGTTGAGGCGCTGAGTGCGAGGCGCTGAGACGCTGAGTGCGGGTCGCTGAGGCGCTGAGTGCGAAGCGCTGAGACGCTGAGTGCGCGGTGCTGAGACGCTGAGAGCGAGTTGCTGAGACGCTGAGTTCGAGGCGCTGAGTGCGAGGCGCTGAGACGCTGAATACGAGGCGCTGAGACGCTGAGTGCGAGGCGCTGAGACGCTGAGTGCGAGGCGCTGCGACGCTGAGGGTGAGTCGCTGAGTGCGAGGCGCTCAGGGCGAGGCGCTGAGACGCTGAGTGCGAGATGCTGAGACGCTGAGTGCAAAGCGCCGTGATGCTGATTGCGAGACGCTGAGTGCGAGGCGCTGAGACGCTGAGTGCGAGGCGCTGAGATGCTGAGTGCGAGGCGCTGAGACGCTGAGTGCGAGGCGCTGAGTGCGAGGCGCTGAAACGCTGAGTGCGAGGCGCTGAGACGCTGAGTGCGAGGCGCGGAGTGCGAGGTTCTGAGATGCTGAGTGCGAGGCACCGAGATGCAGAATGCAAGGCGCTGAGACTCAGAGTGCGAGGCGGTGAGTGTGAGGCGCTGAGTGCGAGTCGCTGAGACTCTGAGTGCGAGGCGCTGAGACTCTGAGTGCGAGTCGCTGAGACTCTGAGTGCGAGTCGCTGAGACTCTGAGTGCGAGTCGCTGAGACTCTGAGTGCGAGACACTGAGACTCTGAGTGCGAGGCGCTGAGACTCAGAGTGCGAGGCGATGAGTGTGAGGCGCTGAGTGCGAGGCGCTGAGACTCTGAGTGTGAGGCGCTGAGTGCGAGGCGCTGAGACTCTGAGTGCAAGGCGCCGAGATGCTGAGTGTGAGGCGCTGAGACGCTGAGTGCAAAGCGCTGAGATGCTGAGTGCGAGACGCTGAGGGCGAGGCGCTGAGACGCTGAGTGCGAGGCGCTGAGACGCTGAGTGTGAGGCGCTGAGACGCTGAGTGCGAGGCGCTGAGACACTGAGTGCGAGGCGCTGAGACTCAGAGTGCGAGGCTCTGAGACTCAGAGTGCGAGGCTCTATGACGCTGAGTTCGAGGCGCTGAGACGCTGAGTTCGAGGCGCTGAGTGCGAGGCGCTGAGACGCTGAGACGCTGAGCGCAAAGCGCGAGATGCTGAGTGCAAGGCGCCGAGATGCTGAGTGCAAGACGCTGAGTGCGAGGCGCTGAGACGCTGAGTGCGAGGCGCTGAGACGCTGAGTGCGAGGCGCTGAGACGCTGAGTGCGAGGCGCTGAGAAGCTGAGTGCGAGTCTCTGAGACTCAGAGTGCGAGACGCTGAGGGCGAGACGCTGAGACGTTGAGTTCGAGGCGCTGAGACGCTGAGTTCGAGGCGCTGAGTGCGAGGCGCTGAGACGCTGAGACGCTGAGCGCAAAGCGCGAGATGCTGAGTGCAAGGCGCCGAGATGCTGAGTGCAAGACGCTGAGTGCGAGGCGCTGAGACGCTGAGTGCGAGGCGCTGAGACGCTGAGTGCGAGGCGCTGAGACGCTGAGTGCGAGACGCTGAGGGCGAGACGCTGAGACGTTGAGTTCGAGGCGCTGAGGCGCTGAGTTCGAGGCGCTGAGTGCGAGGCGCTGAGACGCTGAGACGCTGAGCGCAAAGCGCGAGATGCTGAGTGCAAGGCGCCGAGATGCTGAGTGCAAGACGCTGAGTGCGAGGCGCTGAGACGCTGAGTGCGAGGCGCTGAGACGCTGAGTGCGAGGCGCTGAGACGCTGAGTGCGAGGCGCTGAGACGCTGAGTGCGAGGCGCTGAGACGCTGAGGGCGAGGCGCTGAGACGCTGAGTGCGAGGCGCTGAGACGCTGAGTGCGAGGCGCTGAGGTCCTGAGACGCTGAGTTCAAGGCACTGAGTGCGAGGCGCTGAGACGCTGAGTGCGAGGCGCTGAGACGCTCAGTGCGAGGCGCTGAGACGCTGAGTGCAAGGCGTTGAGGCGCTGAGTGCGAGGCGCTGAGACGCTGAGTGCGGGTCGCTGAGGCGCTGAGTGCGAAGCGCTGAGACGCTGAGTGCGCGGTGCTGAGACGCTGAGAGCGAGTTGCTGAGACGCTGAGTTCGAGGCGCTGAGTGCGAGGCGCTGAGACGCTGAATGCGAGGCGCTGAGACGCTGAGTGCGAGGCGCTGAGACGCTGAGTGCGAGGCGCTGCGACGCTGAGGGTGAGTCGCTGAGTGCGAGGCGCTCAGGGCGAGGCGCTGAGACGCTGAGTGCGAGATGCTGAGACGCTGAGTGCAAAGCGCCGTGATGCTGAGTGCGAGACGCTGAGTGCGAGGCGCTGAGACGCTGAGTGCGAGGCGCTGAGACGCTGAGTGCGAGGCGCTGAGACACTGAGTGCGAGGCGCTGAGACGCTGAGTGCGAGGCGCTGAGTGCGAGGCGCTGAAACGCTGAGTGCGAGGCGCTGAGACGCTGAGTGCGAGGCGCGGAGTGCGAGGTTCTGAGATGCTGAGTGCGAGGCACCGAGATGCAGAATGCAAGACGCTGAGACTCAGAGTGCGAGGCGGTGAGTGTGAGGCGCTGAGTGCGAGTCGCTGAGACTCTGAGTGCGAGTCGCTGAGACTCTGAGTGCGAGTCGCTGAGACTCTGAGTGCGAGTCGCTGAGACTCTGAGTGCGAGTCGCTGAGACTCTGAGTGCGAGTCGCTGAGACTCTGAGTGCGAGTCGCTGAGACTCTGAGTGCGAGACACTGAGACTCTGAGTGCGAGGCGCTGAGACTCAGAGTGCGAGGCGATGAGTGTGAGGCGCTGAGTGCGAGGCGCTGAGACTCTGAGTGCGAGTCGCAGAGGGCGAGGCGCTGAGGGCGAGGTGCTGAGACGCTGAGCTCAAGTCGCTGAGACGCTGAGCTCGAGTCGCTGAGACTCTGAGCGCGAGGCGCTGAGACACTGAGTGCAAGGCGCTGAGATGCTGAGTGCGAGGCGCTGAGACGCTGAGGGTGAGACGCTGAGGGCGAGGCGCTGAGTGCGAGGTGATGAGACGATTGCGGGTCGCTGGGGCGCTGATTGCGAGGCGCTGAGACGCTGAGTTCGAGGCACTGAGACGCTGAGTGCGAGGCGCTGAGACGCTGATTGCGAGGATCTGAGACGCTGAGTTCGAGGCGCTGAGAGCGAGGCACTGAGACGCTGAGTGCGAGGCGCTGAGTGTGAGGTGCTGAGACGCTGAGTGCGAGGAGCTGAGACGCTGAGGGCGAGGCGCAGAGTGCGAGGTGCTGAGAAGATTGCGGGTCGCTGAGGCGCTGATTGCGAGGCGCTGAGACGCTGAGTGTGAGGCGCTGAGACGCTGAGTTCGAGGCGCTGAGATGCTGAGTGCGAGGCGCTGAGATGCTGATTGCGAGGATCTGAGACGCTGAGTTCGAGGCGCTGAGTGCGAGGCACTGAGACGCTGAGTGCGAGGCGCTGAGACGCTGAGTGCGAGGCGCTGAGACGCTGAGTGCGAGGCGCTGAGACGCTGAGTGCGATGCGCTGTGATGCTGAGTGCAAGGCGCCGAGATGCTGAGTGTGAGGTGCTGAGACGCTGAGCGCAAAGCGCGAGATGCTGAGTGCAAGGCGCCGAGATGCTGAGTGCAAGACGCTGAGTGCGAGGCGCTGAGACGCTGAGTGCGAGGCGCTGAGACGCTGAGTGCGAGGCGCTGAGACGCTGAGTGCGAGGCGCTGAGACGCTGAGTGCGAGGCTCTGAGACTCAGAGTGCGAGGCTCTGAGACGCTGAGGGCGAGGCGCTGAGACGCTGAGTGCGAGGCGCTGAGACGCTGAGTTCAAGGCACTGAGTGCCAGGCGCTGAGACGCTGAGTGCGAGGCGCTGAGACGCTGAGTGCGAGGTGCTGAGTGCGAGGCGCTGAGACGCTGAGTGCGAGGTGCTGAGACGCTGAGTGCGAGGTGCTGAGACTCAGAGTGCGAGGCGCTGAAGCGCCGAGGGCGAGGAGCTGAGACGCCGAGTGCGAGGCGCTGAGTGCGAGGCGCTGCGACGCTGAGTCCGAGTCGCTGAGGGCGAGGCGCTGAGACGCTGAGTGCGAGGCGCTGAGACGCCGAGTGCGAGGCGCTGAGACGCCGAGTGCGAGGCGCTGAGACGCTGAGTGCGAGGAGCTGAGACGCTGAATGCGAGGCGCTGAGTGCGAGGCGCTGCGACGCTGAGTGCGAGTCGCTGAGCTCGAGTCGCTGAGACGCTGAGCTCGAGTCGCTGAGACTCTGAGTGCGAGGAGCTGAGGCGCTGAGTGCGAGGCGCTGAATGCGTGGCACTGAGACGCTAAGTGCGAGGAGCTGAGACGCTGAGTGCGAGGCGCTGAATGCGTGGCACTGAGACGCTAAGTGCGAGGTGCTGAGATGCTGAGTGCGAGGCGCTGCGACGCTGAGTGCGAGTCGCAGAGGGCGAGGCGCTGAGGGCGAGGTGCTGAGACGCTGAGCTCAAGTCGCTGAGACGCTGAGCTCGAGTCGCTGAGACTCTGAGCGCGAGGCGCTGAGACACTGAGTGCAAGGCGCTGAGATGCTGAGTGCGAGGCGCTGAGACGCTGAGGGTGAGACGCTGAGGGCGAGGCGCTGAGTGCGAGGTGATGAGACGATTGCGGGTCGCTGGGGCGCTGATTGCGAGGCGCTGAGACGCTGAGTGTGAGGCGCTGAGACGCTGAGTTCGAGGCACTGAGACGCTGAGTGCGAGGCGCTGAGACGCTGATTGCGAGGATCTGAGACGCTGAGTTCGAGGCGCTGAGAGCGAGGCACTGAGACGCTGAGTGCGAGGCGCTGAGTGTGAGGTGCTGAGACGCTGAGTGCGAGGAGCTGAGACGCTGAGGGCGAGGCGCAGAGTGCGAGGTGCTGAGAAGATTGCGGGTCGCTGAGGCGCTGATTGCGAGGCGCTGAGACGCTGAGTGTGAGGCGCTGAGACGCTGAGTTCGAGGCGCTGAGACGCTGAGTGCGAGGCGCTGAGATGCTGATTGCGAGGATCTGAGACGCTGAGTTCGAGGCGCTGAGTGCGAGGCACTGAGACGCTGAGTGCGAGGCGCTGAGACGCTGAGTGCGAGGCGCTGAGACGCTGAGTGCGAGGCGCTGAGATGCTGAGTGCGATGCGCTGTGATGCTGAGTGCAAGGCGCCGAGATGCTGAGTGTGAGGTGCTGAGACGCTGAGTGCAAAGCGCTGAGATGCTGAATGCGAGACGCTGAGTGCGAGGCGCTGAGATGCTGAGTGCGAGGCGCTGAGACTCAGAGTGCGAGGCGCTGAGACTCAGAGTGCGAGGCTCTGAGACTCAGAGTGCGAGGCTCTGAGACGCTGAGTTCGAGGCGCTGAGACGCTGAGTTCGAGGCGCTGAGTGCGAGGCGCTGAGACGCTGAGACGCTGAGCGCAAAGCGCGAGATGCTGAGTGCAAGGCGCCGAGATGCTGAGTGCAAGACGCTGAGTGCGAGGCGCTGAGACGCTGAGTGCGAGGCGCTGAGACGCTGAGTGCGAGGCGCTGAGACGCTGAGTGCGAGGCGCTGAGAAGCTGAGTGCGAGTCTCTGAGACTCAGAGTGCGAGACGCTGAGGGCGAGACGCTGAGACGTTGAGTTCGAGGCGCTGAGACGCTGAGTTCGAGGCGCTGAGTGCGAGGCGCTGAGACGCTGAGACGCTGAGCGCAAAGCACGAGATGCTGAGTGCAAGGCGCCGAGATGCTGAGTGCAAGACGCTGAGTGCGAGGCGCTGAGACGCTGAGTGCGAGGCGCTGAGACGCTGAGTGCGAGGCGCTGAGACGCTGAGGGCGAGGCGCTGAGACGCTGAGTGCGAGGCGCTGAGACGCTGAGTGCGAGGCGCTGAGGTCCTGAGACGCTGAGTTCAAGGCACTGAGTGCGAGTTGCTGAGACGCTGAGTGCGAGGCGCTGAGACGCTCAGTGCGAGGCGCTGAGACGCTGAGTGCAAGGCGTTGAGGCGCTGAGTGCGAGGCGCTGAGACGCTGAGTGCGAGGCGCTGAGACGCTGATTGCGAGGATCTGAGACGCTGAGTTCGAGGCGCTGAGTGCGAGGCACTGAGACGCTGAGTGCGAGGCGCTGAGACGCTGAGTGCGAGGCGCTGAGACGCTGAGTGCGAGGCGCTGAGACGCTGAGTGCGAGGCGCTGAGATGCTGAGTGCGATGCGCTGTGATGCTGAGTGCAAGGCGCCGAGATGCTGAGTGTGAGGTGCTGAGACGCTGAGTGCAAAGCGCTGAGATGCTGAATGCGAGACGCTGAGTGCGAGGCGCTGAGATGCTGAGTGCGAGGCGCTGAGACTCAGAGTGCGAGGCGCTGAGACTCAGAGTGCGAGGCGCTGAGACTCAGAGTGCGAGGCTCTGAGACTCAGAGTGCGAGGCTCTGAGACGCTGAGTTCGAGGCGCTGAGACGCTGAGTTCGAGGCGCTGAGTGCGAGGCGCTGAGACGCTGAGACGCTGAGCGCAAAGCGCGAGATGCTGAGTGCAAGGCGCCGAGATGCTGAGTGCAAGACGCTGAGTGCGAGGCGCTGAGACGCTGAGTGCGAGGCGCTGAGACGCTGAGTGCGAGGCGCTGAGACGCTGAGTGCGAGGCGCTGAGACGCTGAGTGCGAGGCGCTGAGAAGCTGAGAGCGAGTCTCTGAGACTCAGAGTGCGAGACGCTGAGGGCGAGACGCTGAGACGTTGAGTTCGAGGCGCTGAGGCGCTGAGTTCGAGGCGCTGAGTGCGAGGCGCTGAGACGCTGAGACGCTGAGCGCAAAGCGCGAGATGCTGAGTGCAAGGCGCCGAGATGCTGAGTGCAAGACGCTGAGTGCGAGGCGCTGAGACGCTGAGTGCGAGGCGCTGAGACGCTGAGTGCGAGGCGCTGAGACGCTGAGTGCGAGGCGCTGAGACGCTGAGTGCGAGGCGCTGAGACGCTGAGGGCGAGGCGCTGAGACGCTGAGTGCGAGGCGCTGAGACGCTGAGTGCGAGGCGCTGAGGTCCTGAGACGCTGAGTTCATGGCACTGAGTGCGAGGCGCTGAGACGCTGAGTGCGAGGCGCTGAGACGCTCAGTGCGAGGCGCTGAGACGCTGAGTGCAAGGCGTTGAGGCGCTGAGTGCGAGGCGCTGAGACGCTGAGTGCGGGTCGCTGAGGCGCTGAGTGCGAAGCGCTGAGACGCTGAGTGCGCGGTGCTGAGACGCTGAGAGCGAGTTGCTGAGACGCTGAGTTCGAGGCGCTGAGTGCGAGGCGCTGAGACGCTGAATGCGAGGCGCTGAGATGCTGAGTGCGAGGCGCTGAGACGCTGAGTGCGAGGCGCTGCGACGCTGAGGGTGAGTCGCTGAGTGCGAGGCGCTCAGGGCGAGGCGCTGAGACGCTGAGTGCGAGATGCTGAGACGCTGAGTGCAAAGCGCCGTGATGCTGAGTGCGAGACGCTGAGTGCGAGGCGCTGAGACGCTGAGTGCGAGGCGCTGAGACGCTGAGTGCGAGGCGCTGAGACGCTGAGTGCGAGGCGCTGAGACGCTGAGTGCGAGGCGCTGAGTGCGAGGCGCTGAAACGCTGAGTGCGAGGCGCTGAGACGCTGAGTGCGAGGCGCGGAGTGCGAGGTTCTGAGATGCTGAGTGCGAGGCACCGAGATGCAGAATGCAAGGCGCTGAGACTCAGAGTGCGAGGCGGTGAGTGTGAGGCGCTGAGTGCGAGTCGCTGAGACTCTGAGTGCGAGTCGCTGAGACTCTGAGTGCGAGTCGCTGAGACTCTGAGTGCGAGTCGCTGAGACTCTGAGTGCGAGTCGCTGAGACTCTGAGTGCGAGACACTGAGACTCTGAGTGCGAGGCGCTGAGACTCAGAGTGCGAGGCGATGAGTGTGAGGCGCTGAGTGCGAGGCGCTGAGACTCTGAGTGCGAGTCGCAGAGGGCGAGGCGCTGAGGGCGAGGTGCTGAGACGCTGAGCTCAAGTCGCTGAGACGCTGAGCTCGAGTCGCTGAGACTCTGAGCGCGAGGCGCTGAGACACTGAGTGCAAGGCGCTGAGATGCTGAGTGCGAGGCGCTGAGACGCTGAGGGTGAGACGCTGAGGGCGAGGCGCTGAGTGCGAGGTGATGAGACGATTGCGGGTCGCTGGGGCGCTGATTGCGAGGCGCTGAGACGCTGAGTGTGAGGCGCTGAGACGCTGAGTTCGAGGCACTGAGACGCTGAGTGCGAGGCGCTGAGACGCTGATTGCGAGGATCTGAGACGCTGAGTTCGAGGCGCTGAGAGCGAGGCACTGAGACGCTGAGTGCGAGGCGCTGAGTGTGAGGTGCTGAGACGCTGAGTGCGAGGAGCTGAGACGCTGAGGGCGAGGCGCAGAGTGCGAGGTGCTGAGAAGATTGCGGGTCGCTGAGGCGCTGATTGCGAGGCGCTGAGACGCTGAGTGTGAGGCGCTGAGACGCTGAGTTCGAGGCGCTGAGACGCTGAGTGCGAGGCGCTGAGATGCTGATTGCGAGGATCTGAGACGCTGAGTTCGAGGCGCTGAGTGCGAGGCACTGAGACGCTGAGTGCGAGGCGCTGAGACGCTGAGTGCGAGGCGCTGAGACGCTGAGTGCGAGGCGCTGAGACGCTGAGTGCGATGCGCTGTGATGCTGAGTGCAAGGCGCCGAGATGCTGAGTGTGAGGTGCTGAGACGCTGAGTGCAAAGCGCTGAGATGCTGAATGCGAGACGCTGAGTGCGAGGCGCTGAGAGGCTGAGTGCGAGGCGCGGAGACTCAGAGTGCGAGGCGCTGAGACTCAGAGTGCGAGGCGCTGAGACTCAGAGTGCGAGGCGCTGAGACTCAGAGTGCGAGGCTCTGAGACTCAGAGTGCGAGGCTCTGAGACGCTGAGTTCGAGGCGCTGAGACGCTGAGTTCGAGGCGCTGAGTGCGAGGCGCTGAGACGCTGAGACGCTGAGCGCAAAGCGCGAGATGCTGAGTGCAAGGCGCCGAGATGCTGAGTGCAAGACGCTGAGTGCGAGGCGCTGAGACGCTGAGTGCGAGGCGCTGAGACGCTGAGTGCGAGGCGCTGAGACGCTGAGTGCGAGGCGCTGAGACGCTGAGTGCGAGGCGCTGAGAAGCTGAGTGCGAGTCTCTGAGACTCAGAGTGCGAGACGCTGAGGGCGAGACGCTGAGACGTTGAGTTCGAGGCACTGAGACGCTGAGTTCGAGGCGCTGAGTGCGAGGCGCTGAGACGCTGAGACGCTGAGCGCAAAGCGCGAGACGCTGAGTGCAAGGCGCCGAGATGCTGAGTGCAAGACGCTGAGTGCGAGGCGCTGAGACGCTGAGTGCGAGGCGCTGAGACGCTGAGTGCGAGGCGCTGAGACGCTGAGTGCGAGGCGCTGAGACGCTGAGTGCGAGGCGCTGAGACGCTGAGGGCGAGGCGCTGAGACGCTGAGGGCGAGGCGCTGAGACGCTGAGTGCGAGGCGCTGAGATGCTGAGTGCGAGGCGCTGAGGTCCTGAGACGCTGGGTTCAAGGCACTGAGTGCGAGGCGCTGAGACGCTGAGTGCGAGGCGCTGAGACGCTCAGTGCGAGGCGCTGAGACGCTGAGTGCAAGGCGTTGAGGCGCTGAGTGCGAGGCGCTGAGACGCTGAGTGCGGGTCGCTGAGGCGCTGAGTGCGAAGCGCTGAGACGCTGAGTGCGCGGTGCTGAGACGCTGAGAGCGAGTTGCTGAGACGCTGAGTTCGAGGCGCTGAGTGCGAGGCGCTGAGACGCTGAGTGCGAGGCGCTGCGACGCTGAGGGTGAGTCGCTGAGTGCGAGGCGCTCAGGGCGAGGCGCTGAGACGCTGAGTGCGAGATGCTGAGACGCTGAGTGCAAAGCGCCGTGATGCTGAGTGCGAGACGCTGAGTGCGAGGCGCTGAGACGCTGAGTGCGAGGCGCTGAGACGCTGAGTGCGAGGCGCTGAGACGCTGAGTGCGAGGCGCTGAGACGCTGAGTGCGAGGCGCTGAGTGCGAGGCGCTGAAACGCTGAGTGCGAGGCGCTGAGACGCTGAGTGCGAGGCGCGGAGTGCGAGGTTCTGAGATGCTGAGTGCGAGGCACCGAGATGCAGAATGCAAGGCGCTGAGACTCAGAGTGCGAGGCGGTGAGTGTGAGGCACTGAGTGCGAGTCGCTGAGACTCTGAGTGCGAGTCGCTGAGACTCTGAGTGCGAGTCGCTGAGACTCTGAGTGCGAGTCGCTGAGACTCTGAGTGCGAGTCGCTGAGACTCTGAGTGCGAGTCGCTGAGACTCTGAGTGCGAGTTGCTGAGACTCTGAGTGCGAGTCGCTGAGACTCTGAGTGCGAGACACTGAGACTCTGAGTGCGAGGCGCTGAGACTCAGAGTGCGAGGCGATGAGTGTGAGGCGCTGAGTGCGAGGCGCTGAGACGCTGAGTGTGAGGCGCTGAGACGCTGAGTTCGAGGCGCTGAGACGCTGAGTGCGAGGCGCTGAGATGCTGATTGCGAGGATCTGAGACGCTGAGTTCGAGGCGCTGAGTGCGAGGCACTGAGACGCTGAGTGCGAGGCGCTGAGACGCTGAGTGCGAGGCGCTGAGACGCTGAGTGCGAGGCGCTGAGACGCTGAGTGCGAGGCGCTGAGACGCTGAGTGCGATGCGCTGTGATGCTGAGTGCAAGGCGCCGAGATGCTGAGAGTGAGGTGCTGAGACGCTGAGTGCAAAGCGCTGAGATGCTGAATGCGAGACGCTGAGTGCGAGGCGCTGAGATGCTGAGTGCGAGGCGCGGAGACTCAGAGTGCGAGGCGCTGAGACTCAGAGTGCGAGTCGCTGAGACTCTGAGTGCGAGTCGCTGAGACTCTGAGTGCGAGACACTGAGACTCTGAGTGCGAGGCGCTGAGACTCAGAGTGCGAGGCGATGAGTGTGAGGCGCTGAGTGCGAGGCGCTGAGACTCTGAGTGTGAGGCGCTGAGTGCGAGGCGCTGAGACTCTGAGTGCAAGGCGCCGAGATGCTGAGTGTGAGGCGCTGAGACGCTGAGTGCAAAGCGCTGAGATGCTGAGTGCGAGACGCTGAGGGCGAGGCGCTGAGACGCTGAGTGCGAGGCGCTGAGACGCTGAGTGTGAGGCGCTGAGACGCTGAGTGCGAGGCGCTGAGACACTGAGTGCGAGGCGCTGAGACTCAGAGTGCGAGGCGCTGAGAACCAGAGTGCGAGGCTCTGAGACTCAGAGTGCGAGACGCTGAGACGCTGAGTTCGAGGCGCTGAGACGCTGAGTTCGAGGCGCTGAGTGCGAGGCGCTGAGACGCTGAGCGCAAAGCGCTGAGATGCTGAGCGCAAAGCGCGAGATGCTGAGTGCAAGGCGCCGAGTGCGAGGCGCTGAGACGCTGAGTGCGAGGCGCTGAGACGCTGAGTGCGAGGCGCTGAGACGCTGAGTGCGCGACGCTGAGACGCTGAGTGCGAGGCGCTGAGACGCTGAGTGCGAGGCGCTGAGACGCTGAGTGCGAGGCGCTGAGACGCTGAGTGCGAGGCGCTGAGACGCTGAGTGCGAGGCGCTGAGACGCTGAGTTCGAGGCGCTGAGTGTGAGGCGCTGCGACGCTGAGGGCGAGTTTCTGAGTGCGAGGCGCTGAGGGCGAGGCGCTGAGACGCTGAGGGCGAGATGCTGAGACGCTGAGTGCGAGATGCTGAGACACTGAGTGCGAGGCGCTGAGGTCCTGAGACGCTGAGTTCAAGGCACTGAGTGCGAGGCGCTGAGACGCTGAGTGCGAGGCGCTGAGACGCTGAGTGCGAGGCGTTGAGGCGCTGAGTGCGAGGCGTTGAGGCGCTGAGTGCGAGGCGCTGAGACGCTGAGTGCGGGTCGCTGAGGCGCTGAGACGCTGAGAGCGAGGCGCTGAGACGCTGAGAGCGAGGTGCTGAGACGCTGAGTTCGAGGCGCTGAGTGCGAGGCGCTGAGACGCTGAGTGCGAGGCACTGCGACGCTGAGGGTGAGTCGCTGAGTGCGAGGGGCTCAGGGCGAGGCGCTGAGACGCTGAGTGCGAGATGCTGAGACGCTGAGTGCAAAGCGCCGTGATGCTGAGTGCGAGACGCTGAGTGCGAGGCGCTGAGACGCTGAGTGCGAGGCGCTGAGACGCTGAGTGCGAGGCGCTGAGACGCTGAGTGCGAGGCGCTGAGACGCTGAGTGCGAGGCGCTGAGTGCGAGGCGCTGAAACGCTGAGTGCGAGGCGCTGAGACGCTGAGTGCGAGGCGCGGAGTGCGAGGTTCTGAGATGCTGAGTGCGAGGCACCGAGATGCAGAATGCAAGGCGCTGAGACTCAGAGTGCGAGGCGGTGAGTGTGAGGCGCTGAGTGCGAGTCGCTGAGACTCTGAGTGCGAGTCGCTGAGACTCTGAGTGCGAGTCGCTGAGACTCTGAGTGCGAGTCGCTGAGACTCTGAGTGCGAGTCGCTGAGACTCTGAGTGCGAGTCGCTGAGACTCTGAGTGCGAGACACTGAGACTCTGAGTGCGAGGCGCTGAGACTCAGAGTGCGAGGCGATGAGTGTGAGGCGCTGAGTGCGAGGCGCTGAGACTCTGAGTGCGAGTCGCAGAGGGCGAGGCGCTGAGGGCGAGGTGCTGAGACGCTGAGCTCAAGTCGCTGAGACGCTGAGCTCGAGTCGCTGAGACTCTGAGCGCGAGGCGCTGAGACACTGAGTGCAAGGCGCTGAGATGCTGAGTGCGAGGCGCTGAGACGCTGAGGGTGAGACGCTGAGGGCGAGGCGCTGAGTGCGAGGTGATGAGACGATAGCGGGTCGCTGGGGCGCTGATTGCGAGGCGCTGAGACGCTGAGTGTGAGGCGCTGAGACGCTGAGTTCGAGGCACTGAGACGCTGAGTGCGAGGCGCTGAGACGCTGATTGCGAGGATCTGAGACGCTGAGTTCGAGGCGCTGAGAGCGAGGCACTGAGACGCTGAGTGCGAGGCGCTGAGTGTGAGGTGCTGAGACGCTGAGTGCGAGGAGCTGAGACGCTGAGGGCGAGGCGCAGAGTGCGAGGTGCTGAGAAGATTGCGGGTCGCTGAGGCGCTGATTGCGAGGCGCTGAGACGCTGAGTGTGAGGCGCTGAGACGCTGAGTTCGAGGCGCTGAGACGCTGAGTGCGAGGCGCTGAGATGCTGATTGCGAGGATCTGAGACGCTGAGTTCGAGGCGCTGAGTGCGAGGCACTGAGACGCTGAGTGCGAGGCGCTGAGACGCTGAGTGCGAGGCGCTGAGACGCTGAGTGCGAGGCGCTGAGATGCTGAGTGCGATGCGCTGTGATGCTGAGTGCAAGGCGCCGAGATGCTGAGAGTGAGGTCCTGAGACGCTGAGTGCAAAGCGCTGAGATGCTGAATGCGAGACGCTGAGTGCGAGGCGCTGAGATGCTGAGTGCGAGGCGCGGAGACTCAGAGTGCGAGGCGCGGAGACTCAGAGTGCGAGGCGCTGAGACTCAGAGTGCGAGGCACTGAGACTCAGAGTGCGAGGCTCTGAGACTCAGAGTGCGAGGCTCTGAGACGCTGAGTTCGAGGCGCTGAGACGCTGAGTTCGAGGCGCTGAGTGCGAGGCGCTGAGACGCTGAGACGCTGAGCGCAAAGCGCGAGATGCTGAGTGCAAGGCGCCGAGATGCTGAGTGCAAGACGCTGAGTGCGAGGCGCTGAGACGCTGAGTGCGAGGCGCTGAGACGCTGAGTGCGAGGCGCTGAGACGCTGAGTGCGAGGCGCTGAGACGCTGAGTGCGAGGCGCTGAGAGGCTGAGTGCGAGTCTCTGAGACTCAGAGTGCGAGACGCTGAGTGCGAGACGCTGAGACGTTGAGTTCGAGGCGCTGAGACGCTGAGTTCGAGGCGCTGAGTGCGAGGCGCTGAGACGCTGAGACGCTGAGCGCAAAGCGCGAGATGCTGAGTGCAAGGCGCCGAGATGCTGAGTGCAAGACGCTGAGTGCGAGGTGCTGAGACGCTGAGTGCGAGGCGCTGAGACGCTGAGTGCGAGGCGCTGAGACGCTGAGTGCGAGGCGCTGAGACGCTGAGTGCGAGGCGCTGAGACGCTGAGGGCGAGGCGCTGAGATGCTGAGGGCGAGGCGCTGAGACGCTGAGTGCGAGGCGCTGAGACGCTGAGTGCGAGGCGCTGAGGTCCTGAGACGCTGAGTTCAAGGCACTGAGTGCGAGGCGCTGAGACGCTGAGTGCGAGGCGCTGAGACGCTCAGTGCGAGGCGCTGAGACGCTGAGTGCAAGGCGTTGAGGCGCTGAGTGCGAGGCGCTGAGACGCTGAGTGCGGGTCGCTGAGGCGCTGAGTGCGAAGCGCTGAGACGCTGAGTGCGCGGTGCTGAGACGCTGAGAGCGAGTTGCTGAGACGCTGAGTTCGAGGCGCTGAGTGCGAGGCGCTGAGACGCTGAATACGAGGCGCTGAGACGCTGAGTGCGAGGCGCTGAGACGCTGAGTGCGAGGCGCTGCGACGCTGAGGGTGAGTCGCTGAGTGCGAGGCGCTCAGGGCGAGGCGCTGAGACGCTGAGTGCGAGATGCTGAGACGCTGAGTGCAAAGCGCCGTGATGCTGATTGCGAGACGCTGAGTGCGAGGCGCTGAGACGCTGAGTGCGAGGCGCTGAGACGCTGAGTGCGAGGCGCTGAGACGCTGAGTGCGAGGCGCTGAGTGCGAGGCGCTGAAACGCTGAGTGCGAGGCGCTGAGACGCTGAGTGCGAGGCGCGGAGTGCGAGGTTCTGAGATGCTGAGTGCGAGGCACCGAGATGCAGAATGCAAGGCGCTGAGACTCAGAGTGCGAGGCGGTGAGTGTGAGGCGCTGAGTGCGAGTCGCTGAGACTCTGAGTGCGAGTCGCTGAGACTCTGAGTGCGAGTCGCTGAGACTCTGAGTGCGAGTCGCTGAGACTCTGAGTGCGAGTCGCTGAGACTCTGAGTGCGAGACACTGAGACTCTGAGTGCGAGGCGCTGAGACTCAGAGTGCGAGGCGATGAGTGTGAGGCGCTGAGTGCGAGGCGCTGAGACTCTGAGTGTGAGGCGCTGAGTGCGAGGCGCTGAGACTCTGAGTGCAAGGCGCCGAGATGCTGAGTGTGAGGCGCTGAGACGCTGAGTGCAAAGCGCTGAGATGCTGAGTGCGAGACGCTGAGGGCGAGGCGCTGAGACGCTGAGTGCGAGGCGCTGAGACGCTGAGTGTGAGGCGCTGAGACGCTGAGTGCGAGGCGCTGAGACACTGAGTGCGAGGCGCTGAGACTCAGAGTGCGAGGCGCTGAGAACCAGAGTGCGAGGCTCTGAGACTCAGAGTGCGAGGCTCTGAGACTCAGAGTGCGAGGCTCTGAGACTCAGAGTGCGAGACGCTGAGACGCTGAGTTCGAGGCGCTGAGACGCTGAGTTCGAGGCGCTGAGTGCGAGGCGCTGAGACGCTGAGCGCAAAGCGCTGAGATGCTGAGCGCAAAGCGCGAGATGCTGAGTGCAAGGCGCCGAGTGCGAGGCGCTGAGACGCTGAGTGCGAGGCGCTGAGACGCTGAGTGCGAGGCGCTGAGACGCTGAGTGCGCGACGCTGAGACGCTGAGTGCGAGGCGCTGAGACGCTGAGTGCGAGGCGCTGAGACGCTGAGTGCGAGGCGCTGAGACGCTGAGTGCGAGGCGCTGAGACGCTGAGTGCGAGGCGCTGAGTGTGAGGCGCTGCGACGCTGAGGGCGAGTTTCTGAGTGCGAGGCGCTGAGGGCGAGGCGCTGAGACGCTGAGGGCGAGATGCTGAGACGCTGAGTGCGAGATGCTGAGACACTGAGTGCGAGGCGCTGAGGTCCTGAGACGCTGAGTTCAAGGCACTGAGTGCGAGGCGCTGAGACGCTGAGTGCGAGGCGCTGAGACGCTGAGTGCGAGGCGCTGAGACGCTGAGTGCGAGGCGTTGAGGCGCTGAGTGCGAGGCGCTGAGACGCTGAGTGCGGGTCGCTGAGGCGCTGAGTGCGAAGAGCTGAGACGCTGAGTGCGAGGCGCTGAGACGCTGAGAGCGAGGTGCTGAGACGCTGAGTTCGAGGCGCTGAGTGCGAGGCGCTGAGACGCTGAGTGCGAGGCACTGCGACGCTGAGGGTGAGTCGCTGAGTGCGAGGGGCTCAGGGCGAGGCGCTGAGACGCTGAGTGCGAGATGCTGAGACGCTGAGTGCAAAGCGCCGTGATGCTGAGTGCGAGACGCTGAGTGCGAGGCGCTGAGACCCTGAGTGCGAGGCGCTGAGACGCTGAGTGCGAGGCGCGGAGTGCGAGGCGCTGAAACGCTGAGTGCGAGGCGCTGAAACGCTGAGTGCGAGGCGCTGAGACGCTGAGTGCGAGGCGCGGAGTGCGAGGTGCTGAGATGCTGAGTGCGAGGCACCGAGATGCAGAATGCAAGGCGCCGAGACTCAGAGTGCGAGGCGGTGAGTGTGAGGCGCTGAGTGCGAGTCGCTGAGACTCTGAGTGCGAGTCGCTGAGACTCTGAGTGCGAGTCACTGAGACGCTGAGTGCGAGGCGCTGAGACGCTGAGTGCGAGGCGTTGAGGCGCTGAGTGCGAGGCGCTGAGACGCTGAGTGCGGGTCGCTGAGGCGCTGAGTGCGAAGCGCTGAGACGCTGAGTGCGAGGCGCTGAGACGCTGAGAGCGAGGCGCTGAGACGCTGAGTTCGAGGCGCTGAGTGCGAGGCGCTGAGACGCTGAGTGCGAGGCGCTGAGACGCTGAGTGCGAGGCGCTGAGACGCTGAGTGCGAGGCGCTGAGAGCTGAGTGCGAGGCGCTGAGAGCTGAGTGCGAGGCGCTGCGACGCTGAGGGTGAGTCGCTGAGTGCGAGGCGCTCAGGGCGAGGCGCTGAGACGCTGAGTGCGAGATGCTGAGACGCTGAGTGCAAAGCGCCGTGATGCTGAGTGCGAGACGCTGAGTGCGAGGCGCTGAGACTCTGAGTGCGAGTCGCTGAGACTCTGAGTGCGAGTCGCTGAGACTCTGAGCGCGAGTCGCTGAGACTCTGAGTGCGAGGCGATGAGTGTGAGGCGCGGAGTGCGAGGTGCTGAGACTCTGAGTGTGAGGCGCTGAGTGCGAGGCGCCGAGACGCTGAGTGCGAGGCGCCGAGACGCTGAGTGCGAGGCGCCGAGACGCTGAGTACGAGTCGCCGAGACGCTGAGTGCGAGTCGCCGAGACGCTGAGTGCGAGGCACCGAGTGCGAGTCACTGAGGTGCTGAGACGCTGAGTGCGAGGCGCTGAGACGCTGAGTGCGAGGTCCTGAGACGCTGAGTTCAAGGCGCTGAGACGCTGAGTGCGAGGCGCTGAGACGCTGAGTGCGAGGTGCTGAGACGCTGAGTGCGAGGCGCTGAGAGGCGCTGAGACGCTGAGTGCGAGGTGCTGAGACGCTGAGTGCGAGGCGCTGAGACGCTGAGTTCGAGGCGCTGAGTGCGAGGCGCTGAGACGCTGAGTTCGAGGCGCTGAGTGCGAGGCGCTGCGACGCTGAGGGCGAGTTTCTGAGTGCGAGGCGCTGAGGGCGAGGCGCTGAGACGCTGAGTGCGAGATGCTGAGACGCTGAGTGCGAGATGCTGAGACGCTGAGTGCGAGGCGCTGAGACGCTGAGGGCGAGGCGCTGAGACGCTGAGTGCGAGGCGCCGGGACGCTGAGTGCGAGTCGCCGAGACGCTGAGTGCGAGTCGCTGAGGTGCTGAGACGCTGAGTGCTAGGCGCTGAGAGGCTGAATGCGAGGCGATGAGACGCTGAGTCCGAGGCGCTGAGTGCGAGGTGCTGAGACGCTGAGTGCGAGGAGCTGAGACGCTGAGTGCGAGGCGCTGAGTGCGAGGCGCTGAGACGCTGAGGGCGAGACGCTGAGGGCGAGGCGCTGAGTGCGAGGTGCTGAGACGATTGCGGGTCGCTGAGGCGCTGATTGCGAGGCGCTGAGACACTGAGTGCGAGGCGCTGAGACGCTGATTGCGAGGATCTGAGACGCTGAGTGCTAGTCGCAGAGGGCGAGGCGCTGAGGGCGAGGTGCTGAGATGCTGAGCTCGAGTCGCTGAGACGCTGAGCTCGAGTCGCTGAGACTCTGAGTGCAAGGCGCTGAGATGCTGAGTGCGAGGCGCTGAGACGCTGAGGGCGAGACGCTGAGGGCGAGGCGCTGAGTGCGAGGTGCTGAGACGATTGCGGGTCGCTGAGGCGCTGATTGCGAGGCGCTGAGACGCTGAGTGTGAGGCGCTGAGACGCTGAGTTCGAGGCGCTGAGACGCTGAGTGCGAGGCGCTGAGACGCTGATTGCGAGGATCTGAGATGCGGAGTTCGAGGCGCTGAGTGCGAGGCACTGAGACGCTGAGTGCGAGGCGCTGAGACGCTGAGTGCGAGGCGCTGCGACGCTGAGTGCGAGGCGCTGCGACGCTGAGTGCGAGGCGCCGAGACTCAGAGTGCGAGGCGCTGAGACGCTGAGTGCAAAGCGCTGAGATGCTGAGTGCGAGACGCTGAGGGCGAGGCGCTGAGACGCTGAGTGCGAGGCGCTGAGACGCTGAGTGCGAGGCGCTGAGACGCTGAGTGCGAGGCGCTGAGACGCTGAGTGCGAGGCGCTGAGACTCAGAGTGCGAGGCGCTGAGACTCAGAGTGCGAGGCGCTGAGACTCAGAGTGCGAGGCGCTGAGACTCAGAGTGCGAGGCTCTGAGACTCAGAGTGCGAGGCTCTGAGACTCAGAGTGCGAGGCGCTGAGACGCTGAGACGCTGAGCGCAAAGCGCGAGATGCTGAGTGCAAGGCGCCGAGATGCTGAGTGCAAGACGCTGAGTGCGAGGCGCTGAGATGCTGAGTGCGAGGCGCTGAGACGCTGAGTGCGAGGCGCTGAGACGCTGAGTGCGAGTCGCTGAGACTCTGAGTGCGAGTCGCTGAGACTCTGAGTGCGAGTCGCTGAGACTCTGAGTGCGAGGCGCTGAGACTCTGAGTGCGAGGCGATGAGTGTGAGGCACTGAGTGCGAGGCGCTGAGACTCTGAGTGTGAGGCGCTGAGTGCGAGGCGCCGAGACGCTGAGTGCGAGGCGCCGAGACGCTGAGTACGAGTCGCCGAGACGCTGAGTGCGAGTCGCCGAGACGCTGAGTGCGAGGCACCGAGTGCGAGTCACTGAGGTGCTGAGACGCTGAGTGCGAGGCGCTGAGACGCTGAGTGCGAGGTCCTGAGACGCTGAGTTCAAGGCGCTGAGACGCTGAGTGCGAGGCGCTGAGACGCTGAGTGCGAGGCGCTGAGACGCTGAGTGCGAGGTGCTGAGACGCTGAGTGCGAGGTGCTGAGACGCTGAGTGCGAGGCGCTGAGACGCTGAGTTCGAGGCGCTGAGTGCGAGGCGCTGCGACGCTGAGGGCGAGTTTCTGAGTGCGAGGCGCTGAGGGCGAGGCGCTGAGACGCTGAGTGCGAGATGCTGAGACGCTGAGTGCGAGATGCTGAGACGCTGAGTGCGAGGCGCTGAGACGCTGAGGGCGAGGCGCTGAGACGCTGAGTGCGAGGCGCCGGGACGCTGAGTGCGAGTCGCCGAGACGCTGAGTGCGAGTCGCTGAGGTGCTGAGATGCTGAGTGTTAGGCGCTGAGAGGCTGAATGCGAGGCGCTGAGACGCTGAGTCCGAGACGCTGAGTGCGAGGCGCCGGGACGCTGAGTGCGAGTCGCCGAGACGCTGAGTGCGAGTCGCTGAGGTGCTGAGACGCTGAGTGCGAGGCGCTGAGAGGCTGAATGCGAGGCGCTGAGACGCTGAGTTCGAGGCGCTGAGTGCGAGGCGCTGCGACGCTGAGGGCGAGTTTCTGAGTGCGAGGCGCTGAGGGCGAGGCGCTGAGACGCTGAGTGCGAGATGCTGAGACGCTGAGTGCGAGATGCTGAGACGCTGAGTGCGAGGCGCTGAGACGCTGAGGGCGAGGCGCTGAGACGCTGAGTGCGAGGCGCCGGGACGCTGAGTGCGAGTCGCCGAGACGCTGAGTGCGAGTCGCTGAGGTGCTGAGACGCTGAGTGCTAGGCGCTGAGAGGCTGAATGCGAGGCGATGAGACGCTGAGTCCGAGGCGCTGAGTGCGAGGTGCTGAGACGCTGAGTGCGAGGAGCTGAGACGCTGAGTGCGAGGCGCTGAGTGCGAGGCGCTGAGACGCTGAGGGCGAGACGCTGAGTGCGAGGTGCTGAGACGATTGCGGGTCGCTGAGGCGCTGATTGCGAGGCGCTGAGACACTGAGTGCGAGGCGCTGAGACGCTGATTGCGAGGATCTGAGACGCTGAGTGCTAGTCGCAGAGGGCGAGGCGCTGAGGGCGAGGTGCTGAGATGCTGAGCTCGAGTCGCTGAGACGCTGAGCTCGAGTCGCTGAGACTCTGAGTGCAAGGCGCTGAGATGCTGAGTGCGAGGCGCTGAGACGCTGAGGGCGAGACGCTGAGGGCGAGGCGCTGAGTGCGAGGTGCTGAGACGATTGCGGGTCGCTGAGGCGCTGATTGCGAGGCGCTGAGACGCTGAGTGTGAGGCGCTGAGACGCTGAGTTCGAGGCGCTGAGACGCTGAGTGCGAGGCGCTGAGACGCTGATTGCGAGGATCTGAGATGCGGAGTTCGAGGCGCTGAGTGCGAGGCACTGAGACGCTGAGTGCGAGGCGCTGAGACGCTGAGTGCGAGGCGCTGCGACGCTGAGTGCGAGGCGCTGCGACGCTGAGTGCGAGGCGCCGAGATGCTGAGTGTGAGGCGCTGAGACGCTGAGTGCAAAGCGCTGAGATGCTGAGTGCGAGACGCTGAGGGCGAGGCGCTGAGACGCTGAGTGCGAGGCGCTGAGACGCTGAGTGCGAGGCGCTGAGACGCTGAGTGCGAGGCGCTGAGACGCTGAGTGCGAGGCGCTGAGACTCAGAGTGCGAGGCGCTGAGACTCAGAGTGCGAGGCGCTGAGACTCAGAGTGCGAGGCGCTGAGACTCAGAGTGCGAGGCTCTGAGACTCAGAGTGCGAGGCTCTGAGACTCAGAGTGCGAGGCTCTGAGACTCAGAGTGCGAGGCGCTGAGACGCTGAGACGCTGAGCGCAAAGCGCGAGATGCTGAGTGCAAGGCGCCGAGATGCTGAGTGCAAGACGCTGAGTGCGAGGCGCTGAGACGCTGAGTGCGAGGCGCTGAGACGCTGAGTGCGAGGCGCTGAGACGCTGAGTGCGAGGCGCTGAGACGCTGAGTGCGAGGCGCTGAGACGCTGAGTGCGAGTCGCTGAGACTCTGAGTGCGAGTCGCTGAGACTCTGAGTGCGAGTCGCTGAGACTCTGAGTGCGAGGCGCTGAGACTCTGAGTGCGAGGCGATGAGTGTGAGGCGCTGAGTGCGAGGCGCTGAGACTCTGAGTGTGAGGCGCTGAGTGCGAGGCGCCGAGACGCTGAGTGCGAGGCGCCGAGACGCTGAGTGCGAGGCGCCGAGACGCTGAGTACGAGTCGCCGAGACGCTGAGTGCGAGTCGCCGAGACGCTGAGTGCGAGGCACCGAGTGCGAGTCACTGAGGTGCTGAGACGCTGAGTGCGAGGCGCTGAGACGCTGAGTGCGAGGTCCTGAGACGCTGAGTTCAAGGCGCTGAGACGCTGAGTGCGAGGCGCTGAGACGCTGAGTGCGAGGCGCTGAGACGCTGAGTGCGAGGCGCTGCGACGCTGAGTGCGAGGCGCTGCGACGCTGAGTGCGAGGCGCTGCGACGCTGAGTGCGAGGCGCTGCGACGCTGAGTGCGAGGCGCCGAGATGCTGAGTGTGAGGCGCTGAGACGCTGAGTGCGAAGCGCTGAGATGCTGAGTGCGAGGCGCTGAGGGCGAGGCGCTGAGACGCTGAGTGCGAGGCGCTGAGACGCTGAGTGCGAGGCGCTGAGACGCTGAGTGTGAGGCGCTGAGACGCTGAGTGCGAGGCGCTGAGACTCAGAGTGCGAGGCGCTGAGACTCAGAGTGCGAGGCGCTGAGACTCAGAGTGCGAGGCGCTGAGACGCTGAGTGCGAGGCGCTGAGACGCTGAGTGCGAGGCGCTGAGACGCTGAGTGCGAGGCGCTGAGACGCTGAGTGCGAGGCGCTGAGACGCTGAGTGCGAGGTGCTGAGACGCTGAGTGCGAGGCGCTGAGACGCTGAGTTCGAGGCGCTGAGTGCGAGGCGCTGCGACGCTGAGGGCGAGTTTCTGAGTGCGAGGCGCTGAGGGCGAGGCGCTGAGACGCTGAGTGCGAGATGCTGAGACGCTGAGTGCGAGATGCTGAGACGCTGAGTGCGAGGCGCTGAGACGCTGAGGGCGAGGCGCTGAGACGCTGAGTGCGAGGCGCCGGGACGCTGAGTGCGAGTCGCCGAGACGCTGAGTGCGAGTCGCTGAGGTGCTGAGATGCTGAGTGTTAGGCGCTGAGAGGCTGAATGCGAGGCGCTGAGACGCTGAGTCCGAGACGCTGAGTGCGAGGCGCCGGGACGCTGAGTGCGAGTCGCCGAGACGCTGAGTGCGAGTCGCTGAGGCGCTGAGACGCTGAGTCCGAGGCGCTGAGTGCGAGGTGCTGAGACGCTGAGTGCGAGGAGCTGAGACGCTGAGTGCGAGGCGCTGAGTGCGAGGCGCTGAGACGCTGAGGGCGAGACGCTGAGGGCGAGGCGCTGAGTGCGAGGTCCTGAGACGATTGCGGGTCGCTGAGGCGCTGATTGCGAGGCGCTGAGACGCTGAGTGCGAGGCGCTGAGACGCTGATTGCGAGGATCTGAGACGCTGAGTGCTAGTCGCAGAGGGCGAGGCGCTGAGGGCGAGGTGCTGAGATGCTGAGCTCGAGTCGCTGAGACGCTGAGCTCGAGTCGCTGAGACTCTGAGCGCGAGGCGCTGAGACACTGAGTGCAAGGCGCTGAGATGCTGAGTGCGAGGCGCTGAGACGCTGAGGGCGAGGCACTGAGACGCTGAGTGCGAGGCGCTGAGACGCTGATTGCGAGGATCTGAGATGCGGAGTTCGAGGCGCTGAGTGCGAGGCACTGAGACGCTGAGTGCGAGGCGCTGCGACGCTGAGTGCGAGGCGCTGCAACGCTGAGTGCGAGGCGCCGAGATGCTGAGTGTGAGGCGCTGAGACGCTGAGTGCAAAGCGCTGAGGTGCTGAGTGCGAGGCGCTGAGGGCGAGGCGCTGAGACGCTGAGTGCGAGGCGCTGAGACGCTGAGTGCGAGGCGCTGAGACGCTGAGTGTGAGGCGCTGAGACGCTGAGTGCGAGGCGCTGAGACTCAGAGTGCGAGGCGCTGAGACTCAGAGTGCGAGGCGCTGAGACTCAGAGTGCGAGGCGCTGAGAATCAGAGTGCGAGGCTCTGAGACTCAGAGTGCGAGGCGCTGAGTGCGAGGCGCTGAGACGCTGAGGGCGAGACGCTGAGGGCGAGGCGCTGAGTGCGAGGTGCTGAGACGATTGCGGGTCGCTGAGGCGCTGATTGCGAGGCGCTGAGACGCTGAGTGCGAGGCGCTGAGACGCTGATTGCGAGGATCTGAGACGCTGAGTGCTAGTCGCAGAGGGCGAGGCGCTGAGGGCGAGGTGCTGAGATGCTGAGCTCGAGTCGCTGAGACGCTGAGCTCGAGTCGCTGAGACTCTGAGCGCGAGGCGCTGAGACACTGAGTGCAAGGCGCTGAGATGCTGAGTGCGAGGCGCTGAGACGCTGAGGGCGAGACGCTGAGGGCGAGGCGCTGAGTGCGAGGTGCTGAGACGATTGCGGGTCGCTGAGGCGCTGATTGCGAGGCGCTGAGACGCTGAGTGTGAGGCGCTGAGACGCTGAGTTCGAGGCGCTGAGACGCTGAGTGCGAGGCGCTGAGACGCTGATTGCGAGGATCTGAGATGCGGAGTTCGAGGCGCTGAGTGCGAGGCACTGAGACGCTGAGTGCGAGGCGCTGAGACGCTGAGTGCGAGGCGCTGCGACGCTGAGTGCGAGGCGCTGCGACGCTGAGTGCGAGGCGCTGCGACGCTGAGTGCGAGGCGCCGAGATGCTGAGTGTGAGGCGCTGAGACGCTGAGTGCAAAGCGCTGAGATGCTGAGTGCGAGGCGCTGAGGGCGAGGCGCTGAGACGCTGAGTGCGAGGCGCTGAGACGCTGAGTGCGAGGCGCTGAGACGCTGAGTGCGAGGCGCTGAGACGCTGAGTGCGAGGCGCTGAGACTCAGAGTGCGAGGCGCTGAGACTCAGAGTGCGAGGCGCTGAGGTCCTGAGACGCTGAGTTCAAAGCGCTGAGTGCGAGGAGCTGAGACGCTGAGTGCGAGGCGCTGAGGTCCTGAGACGCTGAGTTCAAGGCGCTGAGTGCGAGGCGCTGAGACGCTGAGTGCGAGGCGCTGAGACGCTGAGTGCGAGGCGCTGAGACGCTGAGTGCGAGGCGCTGAGACGCTGAGTGCGAGGCGCTGAGACGCTGAGTGCGAGTCGCCGAGACGCTGAGTGCGAGATGCTGAGACGCTGAGTGCAAAGCGCCGAGATGCTGAGTGCGAGACGCTGAGGGCGAGGCGCTGAAACGCTGAGTGCGAGGCGCTGAGACGCTGAGTGCGAGGCGCTGCGACGCTGAGTGCAAGGCGCCGAGATGCTGAGTGTGAGGTGCTGAGACGCTGAGTGCAAAGCACTGAGATGCTGAGTGCGAGACGCTGAGGGCGAGGCGCTGAGACGCTGAGTGCGAGGCGCTGAGACGCTGAGTGCGAGGCGCTGAGACGCTGAGTGCGAGGCGCTGAGACGCTGAGTGCGAGGCGCTGAGACGCTGAGTGCGAGGCGCTGAGACGCTGAGTGCGAGATGCTGAGACGCTGAGTGCAAAGCGCCGAGTGGCTGAGTGCGATGTGCTGAGGGCGAGGCGCTGAAACGCTGAGTGCGAGGCGCTGAGACGCTGAGTGCGAGGCGCGGAGTGCGAGGCGCTGAGACGCTGAATGCAAGGTGCTGAGATGCTGAGTGCGAGGCACCGAGATGCAGAATGCAAGTCCCTGAGACTCAGATTGCGAGGCATTGAGTGTGAGGCGCTGAGTGCGAGTCGCTCAGAAGCTGAGTGCGAGTCGCTGAGACTCTGAGTGCGAGTCGCTGAGACGCTGAGTGCGAGGCGGCGAGACGCTGAGTGCTAGGCGCCGAGACGCTGAGTGCGAATCGCCGAGATGCTGAGTGCGAGGCACGGAGTGCGAGTCGCTGAGGTGCTGAGACGCTGAGTGCGAGGCGCTGAGAGGCTGAATGCGAGGCGCTGAGATGCTGAGTGCGAGGCGCTGAGTGCGAGGTGCTGAGACGCTGAGTGCGAGGTGCTGAGACACTGAGTGCGAGGAGCTGAGACGCTGAGTGCGAGGCGCTGAGACGCTGAGTGCGAGGCGCTGAGACGCTGAGTGCGATGCGCTGTGACGCTGAGTGCGATGCGCTGTGACGCTGAGTGCGAGGCGCTGAGACGCTGAGTGCGAGGCGCTGAGACGCTGAGTGCGAGGCGCTGAGGGCGAGGCGCTGAGACGCTGAGTGCGAGATGCTGAGACGCTGAGTGCGAGGCGCTGAGATGCTGAGGGCGCGGCGCTGAAACGCTGAGTGCGAGGCACGGAGTGCGAGGCGCTGAGACGCTGAATGCAAGGTGCTGAGACGCTGAGTGCGAGGCACCGAGATGCAGAATTCAAGGCGCTGAGACTCAGAGTGCGAGGCGGTGAGTGTGAGGCGCTGAGTGCGAGTCGCTCAGAAGCTGAGTGCGAGTCGCTGAGACTCTAAGTGCGAGTCGCTGAGACTCTGAGTGCGAGTCGCTGAGACTCTGAGTGCGAGTCGCTGAGACTCTGAGTGCGAGGCGCTGAGACTCTGAGTGCGAGGCACTGAGACTCAGAGTGCGAGGCGATGAGTGTGAGGCGCTGAGTGCGAGTCGCTCAGAAGCTGAGTGCGAGTCGCTGAGACTCTGAGTGCGAGGCGCTGAGACTCTGAGTGCGAGGGGCCGAGACTCTGAGTGCGAGGGGCCGAGACTCTGAGTGCGAAGCGCCGGGACGCTGAGTGCGAGGCGCCGGGACGCTGAGTGCGAGGCGCCGGGACGCTGAGTGCGAGTCACCGAGACGCTGAGTGCGAGTCGCTGAGGTGCTGAGATGCTGAGTGTTAGGCGCTGAGAGGCTGAATGCGAGGCGCTGAGACGCTGAGTCCGAGGCGCTGAGTGCGAGGTGCTGAGACGCTGAGTGCGAGGAGCTGAGACGCTGAGGGCGAGGCGCTGCGTGCGAGGTGCTGAGACGATTGCGGGTCGCTGAGGCGCTGATTGCGAGGCGCTGAGACGCTGATTGCGAGGATCTGAGACGCTGAGTTCAAGGCGCTGAGTGCGAGGCACTGAGACGCTGAGTGAGAAGCGCTGAGACGCTGAGTGCGAAGCGCTGAGACGCTGAGTGCGAGGCGCTGCGACGCTGAGTGCAAGGCGCCGAGATGCTGAGTGTGAGGTGCTGAGAAGCTGAGTGCAAAGCGCTGAGATGCTGAGTGCGAGACGCTGAGGGCGAGGCACTGAGACGCTGAGTGCGAGGCGCTGAGACGCTGAGTGCGAGGCGCTGAGACACTGAGTGCGAGGCGCTGAGACTCAGAGTGCGAGGCGCTGAGACTCAGAGTGCGAGGCTCTGAGACTCAGAGTGCGAGGCTCTGAGACTCAGAGTGCGAGACGCTGAGACGCTGAGTTCGAGGCGCTGAGACGCTGAGTTCGAGGCGCTGAGTGCGAGGCGCTGAGACACTGAGCGCAAAGCGCGAGATGCTAAGTGCAAGGCGCAGAGATGCTGAGTGCAAGACGCTGAGTGCGAGGCGCTGAGACGCTGAGTGCGAGGCGCTGAGACGCTGAGTGCGAGGCGCTGAGACGCTGAGTGCGAGGCTCTGAGGCTCAGAGTGCGAGACGCTGAGGTCCTGAGACGCTGAGTTCAAGGCACTGAGTGCGAGGCGCTGAGATGCTGAGTGCGAGGCGCTGAGACGCTGAGTGCGAGGCGCTGAGACGCTGAGTGCGAGGCGCTGAGACGCTGAGTGCGAGGCGCTGAGACGCTGAGTGCGAGGCGCTGAGACGCTGAGTGCGAGGCGCTGAGACGCTGAGAGCGAGGCGCTGAGACGCTGAGTGCGAGGCGCTGAGACGCTGAGAGCGAGGCGCTGAGACGCTGAGAGCGAGGCGCTGAGACGCTGAGGGCGAGGCGCTGAGTGCGAGGCGCTGAGACGCTGAGTGCGAGGCGCTGAGACGCTGAGTTCGAGGCGCTGAGTGCGAGGCGATGAGACGCTGAGTGCAAGGCGCTGAGACGCTGAGTGCGAGGCGCTGAGACGCTGAGTGCGAGGCGCTGAGACGCTGAGTCCAAGGCACTGAGTGCGAGGTGCTGAGACGCTGAGTGCGAGGAGCTGAGGTCCTGAGACGCTGAGTTCAAAGCGCTGAGTGCGAGGAGCTGAGACGCTGAGTGCGAGGCGCTGAGGTCCTGAGACGCTGAGTTCAAGACGCTGAGTGCGAGGCGCTGAGACGCTGAGTGCGAGGCGCTGAGACGCTGAGTGCGAGGCGCTGAGACGCTGAGTGCGAGGCGCTGAGACGCTGAGTGCGAGGCGCTGAGACGCTGAGTGCGAGTCGCCGAGACGCTGAGTGCTAGATGCTGAGACGCTGAGTGCAAAGCGCCGAGATGCTGAGTGCGAGACGCTGAGGGCGAGGCGCTGAAATGCTGAGTGTGAGGCGCTGAGACGCTGAGTGCGAGGCGCTGCGACGCTGAGTGCAAGGCGCCGAGATGCTGAGTGTGAGGTGCTGAGACGCTGAGTGCAAAGCACTGAGATGCTGAGTGCGAGACGCTGAGGGCGAGGCGCTGAGACGCTGAGTGCGAGGCGCTGAGACGCTGAGTGCGAGGCGCTGAGACGCTGAGTGCGAGGCGCTGAGACGCTGAGTGCGAGGCGCTGAGACGCTGAGTGCGAGATGCTGAGACGCTGAGTGCAAAGCGCCGAGTGGCTGAGTGCGAGATGCTGAGGGCGAGGCGCTGAAACGCTGAGTGCGAGGCGCTGAGACGCTGAGTGCGAGGCGCGGAGTGCGAGGCGCTGAGACGCTGAATGCAAGGTGCTGAGATGCTGAGTGCGAGGCACCGAGATGCAGAATGCAAGTCCCTGAGACTCAGATTGCGAGGCATTGAGTGTGAGGCGCTGAGTGCGAGTCGCTCAGAAGCTGAGTGCGAGTCGCTGAGACTCTGAGTGCGAGTCGCTGAGACGCTGAGTGCGAGGCGGCGAGACGCTGAGTGCTAGGCGCCGAGACGCTGAGTGCGAATCGCCGAGATGCTGAGTGCGAGGCACTGAGTGCGAGTCGCTGAGGTGCTGAGACGCTGAGTGCGAGGCGCTGAGAGGCTGAATGCGAGGCGCTGAGATGCTGAGTGCGAGGCGCTGAGTGCGAGGTGCTGAGACGCTGAGTGCGAGGTGCTGAGACGCTGAGTGCGAGGTGCTGAGACGCTGAGTGCGAGGTGCTGAGACGCTGAGTGCGAGGTGCTGAGATGCTGAGTGCGAGGAGCTGAGACGCTGAGTGCGAGGCGCTGAGACGCTGAGTGCAAGGCGCTGAGGTCCTGAGACGCTGAGTGCGAGGCGCTGAGACGCTGAGTGCGAGGCGCTGAGACGCTGTGTGCGAGGCGCTGAGACGCTGAGTGCGAGGCGCTGAGGACGAGGCGCTGAGACGCTGAGTGCGAGATGCTGAGACGCTGAGTGCAAGGTGCTGAGATGCTGAGGGCGAGGCGCTGAAACGCTGAGTGCGAGGCGCGGAGTGCGAGGCGCTGAGACGCTGAATGCAAGGTGCTGAGACGCTGAGTGCGAGGCACCGAGATGCAGAATTCAAGGCGCTGAGACTCAGAGTGCGAGGCGGTGAGTGTGAGGCGCTGAGTGCGAGTCGCTCAGAAGCTGAGTGCGAGTCGCTGAGACTCTAAGTGCGAGTCGCTGAGACTGAGTGCGAGTCGCTGAGACTCTGAGTGCGAGTCGCTGAGACTCTGAGTGCGAGGCGCTGAGACTCTGAGTGCGAGTCGCTGAGACTCTGAGTGCGAGGCGCTGAGACTCTGAGTGCGAGGCACTGAGACTCAGAGTGCGAGGCGATGAGTGTGAGGCGCTGAGTGCGAGTCGCTCAGAAGCTGAGTGCGAGGCGCTGAGACTCTGAGTGCGAGGGGCCGAGACTCTGAGTGCGAGGGGCCGAGACTCTGAGTGCGAGGGGCCGGGACGCTGAGTGCGAGGCGCCGGGACGCTGAGTGCGAGGCGCCGGGACGCTGAGTGCGAGTCGCCGAGACGCTGAGTGCGAGTCGCTGAGGTGCTGAGATGCTGAGTGCTAGGCGCTGAGAGGCTGAATGCGAGGCGCTGAGACGCTGAGTCCGAGGCGCTGAGTGCGAGGTGCTGAGACGCTGAGTGCGAGGAGCTGAGACGCTGAGGGCGAGGCGCTGAGTGCGAGGTGCTGAGACGATTGCGGGTCGCTGAGGCGCTGATTGCGAGGCGCTGAGACGCTGAGTGTGAGGCACTGAGACGCTGAGTTCGAGGCTCTGAGACGCTGAGTGCGAGGCGCTGAGACGCTGATTGCGAGGATCTGAGACGCTGAGTTCAAGGCGCTGAGTGCGAGGCACTGAGACGCTGAGTGCGAAGCGCTGAGACGCTGAGTGCGAGGCGCTGCGACGCTGAGTGCAAGGCGCCGAGATGCTGAGTGTGAGGTGCTGAGACGCTGAGTGCAAAGCGCTGAGATGCTGAGTGCGAGACGCTGAGGGCGAGGCGCTGAGACGCTGAGTGCGAGGCGCTGAGACGCTGAGTGCGAGGCGCTGAGACTCAGAGTGCGAGGCGCTGAGACTCAGAGTGCGAGGCTCTGAGACTCAGAGTGCGAGGCTCTGAGACTCAGAGTGCTAGACGCTGAGACGCTGAGTTCGAGGCGCTGAGACGCTGAGTTCGAGGCGCTGAGTGCGAGGCGCTGAGACACTGAGCGCAAAGCGCGAGATGCTGAGTGCAAGGCGCCGAGATGCTGAGTGCAAGACGCTGAGTGCGAGGCGCTGAGACGCTGAGTGCGAGGCGCTGAGACGCTGAGTGCGAGGCTCTGAGGCTCAGAGTGCGAGACGCTGAGGTCCTGAGACGCTGAGTTCAAGGCACTGAGTGCGAGGCGCTGAGATGCTGAGTGCGAGGCGCTGAGACGCTGAGTGCGAGGCGCTGAGACGCTGAGTGCGAGGCGCTGAGACGCTGAGTGCGAGGCGCTGAGACGCTGAGTGCGAGGCGCTGAGACGCTGAGTGCGAGGCGCTGAGACGCTGAGAGCGAGGCGCTGAGACGCTGAGTGCGAAGCGCTGAGACGCTGAGAGCGAGGCGCTGAGACGCTGAGAGCGAGGCGCTGAGACGCTGAGGGCGAGGCGCTGAGTGCGAGGCGCGAGACGCTGAGTGCGAGGCGCTGAGACGCTGAGTTCGAGGCGCTGAGTGCGAGGCGATGAGACGCTGAGTGCGAGGCGCTGAGACGCTGAGTGCGAGGCGCTGAGAAGCTGAGTGCGAGGCGCTGAGACGCTGAGTGCGAGGCGCTGAGACGCTGAGTGCGAGGCGTTGAGTGCGAGGTGCTGAGACGCTGAGTACGAGGAGCTGAGACTTGAGTGCGAGGCGGTGAGACGCTGAGTGCGAGGCGCTGAGGTCCTGAGACGCTGAGTTCAAGGCGCTGAGACGCTGAGTGCGAGGCGCTGAGACGCTGAGTGCGAGGCGCTGAGATGCTGAGTGCGAGGCGCTGAGTGCGAGGTGCTGAGACGCTGAGTGCGAGGAGCTGAGACTTTGAGTGCGAGGCGGTGAGACGCTGAGTGCGAGGCGCTGAGGTCCTGAGACGCTGAGTTCAAGGCGCTGAGACGCTGAGTGCGAGGCGCTGAGACGCTGAGTGCGAGGCGCTGAGACGCTGAGTGCGAGGCGCTGAGACGCTGAGTGCGAGGCGCTGAGTCGCTGAGTTCGAGGCGCTGAGTGCGAGGCGCTGCGACGCTGAGGGTGAGTCGCTGAGTGCGAGTCGCTGAGTGCGAGGCGCTGAGGGCGAGGCGCTGAGACGCTGAGTGCGAGATGCTGAGACGCTGAGTGCGAGGCGCTGAGACGCTGAGTTCGAGGCGCTGAGTGCGAGGCGCTGCGACGCTGAGGGTGAGTTTCTGAGTGCGAGGCGCTGAGACGCTGAGTGCGAGGCGCTGAGACGCTGAGTGCGAGGCGCTGAGACGCTGAGAGCGAGGCGCTGAGACGCTGAGTGCGAAGCGCTGAGACGCTGAGAGCGAGGCGCTGAGGACGCTGAGAGCGAGGCGCTGAGACGCTGAGGGCGAGGCGCTGAGTGCGAGGCGCGAGACGCTGAGTGCGAGGCGCTGAGACGCTGAGTTCGAGGCGCTGAGTGCGAGGCGATGAGACGCTGAGTGCGAGGCGCTGAGACGCTGAGTGCGAGGCGCTGAGAAGCTGAGTGCGAGGCGCTGAGACGCTGAGTGCGAGGCGCTGAGACGCTGAGTGCGAGGCGTTGAGTGCGAGGTGCTGAGACGCTGAGTACGAGGAGCTGAGACTTGAGTGCGAGGCGGTGAGACGCTGAGTGCGAGGCGCTGAGGTCCTGAGACGCTGAGTTCAAGGCGCTGAGACGCTGAGTGCGAGGCGCTGAGACGCTGAGTGCGAGGCGCTGAGATGCTGAGTGCGAGGCGCTGAGTGCGAGGTGCTGAGACGCTGAGTGCGAGGAGCTGAGACTTTGAGTGCGAGGCGGTGAGACGCTGAGTGCGAGGCGCTGAGGTCCTGAGACGCTGAGTTCAAGGCGCTGAGACGCTGAGTGCGAGGCGCTGAGACGCTGAGTGCGAGGCGCTGAGACGCTGAGTGCGAGGGCGCTGAGATGCTGAGTGCGAGGCGCTGAGACGCTGAGTGCGAGGCGCTGAGTCGCTGAGTTCGAGGCGCTGAGTGCGAGGCGCTGCGACGCTGAGGGTGAGTCGCTGAGTGCGAGTCGCTGAGTGCGAGGCGCTGAGTGCGAGGCGCTGAGACGCTGAGTGCGAGATGCTGAGACGCTGAGTGCGAGGCGCTGAGACGCTGAGGGGGAGGCGCTGAAACGCTGAGTGCGAGGCGCTGAGACGCTGAGTTCGAGGCGCTGAGTGCGAGGCGATGAGACGCTGAGTGCAAGGCGCTGAGACGCTGAGGGGGAGGCGCTGAGACGCTGAGTGCGAGGCGCTGAGACGCTGAGTTCGAGGCGCTGAGTGCGAGGCGATGAGACGCTGAGTGCAAGGCGCTGAGACGCTGAGTGCGAGGCGCTGAGACGCTGAGTGCGAGGCGCTGAGACGCTGAGTCCAAGGCACTGAGTGCGAGGTGCTGAGACGCTGAGTGCGAGGAGCTGAGGTCCTGAGACGCTGAGTTCAAAGCGCTGAGTGCGAGGAGCTGAGACGCTGAGTGCGAGGCGCTGAGGTCCTGAGACGCTGAGTTCAAGACGCTGAGTGCGAGGCGCTGAGACGCTGAGTGCGAGGCGCTGAGACGCTGAGTGCGAGGCGCTGAGACGCTGAGTGCGAGGCGCTGAGACGCTGAGTGCGAGGCGCTGAGACGCTGAGTGCGAGTCGCCGAGACGCTGAGTGCTAGATGCTGAGACGCTGAGTGCAAAGCGCCGAGATGCTGAGTGCGAGACGCTGAGGGCGAGGCGCTGAAATGCTGAGTGTGAGGCGCTGAGACGCTGAGTGCGAGGCGCTGCGACGCTGAGTGCAAGGCGCCGAGATGCTGAGTGTGAGGTGCTGAGACGCTGAGTGCAAAGCACTGAGATGCTGAGTGCGAGACGCTGAGGGCGAGGCGCTGAGACGCTGAGTGCGAGGCGCTGAGACGCTGAGTGCGAGGCGCTGAGACGCTGAGTGCGAGGCGCTGAGACGCTGAGTGCGAGGCGCTGAGACGCTGAGTGCGAGGCGCTGAGACGCTGAGTGCGAGATGCTGAGACGCTGAGTGCAAAGCGCCGAGTGGCTGAGTGCGAGATGCTGAGGGCGAGGCGCTGAAACGCTGAGTGCGAGGCGCTGAGACGCTGAGTGCGAGGCGCGGAGTGCGAGGCGCTGAGACGCTGAATGCAAGGTGCTGAGATGCTGAGTGCGAGGCACCGAGATGCAGAATGCAAGTCCCTGAGACTCAGATTGCGAGGCATTGAGTGTGAGGCGCTGAGTGCGAGTCGCTCAGAAGCTGAGTGCGAGTCGCTGAGACTCTGAGTGCGAGTCGCTGAGACGCTGAGTGCGAGGCGGCGAGACGCTGAGTGCTAGGCGCCGAGACGCTGAGTGCGAATCGCCGAGATGCTGAGTGCGAGGCACTGAGTGCGAGTCGCTGAGGTGCTGAGACGCTGAGTGCGAGGCGCTGAGAGGCTGAATGCGAGGCGCTGAGATGCTGAGTGCGAGGCGCTGAGTGCGAGGTGCTGAGACGCTGAGTGCGAGGTGCTGAGACGCTGAGTGCGAGGTGCTGAGACGCTGAGTGCGAGGTGCTGAGACGCTGAGTGCGAGGTGCTGAGACGCTGAGTGCGAGGTGCTGAGATGCTGAGTGCGAGGAGCTGAGACGCTGAGTGCGAGGCGCTGAGACGCTGAGTGCAAGGCGCTGAGGTCCTGAGACGCTGAGTGCGAGGCGCTGAGACGCTGAGTGCGAGGCGCTGAGACGCTGTGTGCGAGGCGCTGAGACGCTGAGTGCGAGGCGCTGAGGACGAGGCGCTGAGACGCTGAGTGCGAGATGCTGAGACGCTGAGTGCAAGGTGCTGAGATGCTGAGGGCGAGGCGCTGAAACGCTGAGTGCGAGGCGCGGAGTGCGAGGCGCTGAGACGCTGAATGCAAGGTGCTGAGACGCTGAGTGCGAGGCACCGAGATGCAGAATTCAAGGCGCTGAGACTCAGAGTGCGAGGCGGTGAGTGTGAGGCGCTGAGTGCGAGTCGCTCAGAAGCTGAGTGCGAGTCGCTGAGACTCTAAGTGCGAGTCGCTGAGACTGAGTGCGAGTCGCTGAGACTCTGAGTGCGAGTCGCTGAGACTCTGAGTGCGAGGCGCTGAGACTCTGAGTGCGAGTCGCTGAGACTCTGAGTGCGAGGCGCTGAGACTCTGAGTGCGAGGCACTGAGACTCAGAGTGCGAGGCGATGAGTGTGAGGCGCTGAGTGCGAGTCGCTCAGAAGCTGAGTGCGAGGCGCTGAGACTCTGAGTGCGAGGGGCCGAGACTCTGAGTGCGAGGGGCCGAGACTCTGAGTGCGAGGGGCCGGGACGCTGAGTGCGAGGCGCCGGGACGCTGAGTGCGAGGCGCCGGGACGCTGAGTGCGAGTCGCCGAGACGCTGAGTGCGAGTCGCTGAGGTGCTGAGATGCTGAGTGCTAGGCGCTGAGAGGCTGAATGCGAGGCGCTGAGACGCTGAGTCCGAGGCGCTGAGTGCGAGGTGCTGAGACGCTGAGTGCGAGGAGCTGAGACGCTGAGGGCGAGGCGCTGAGTGCGAGGTGCTGAGACGATTGCGGGTCGCTGAGGCGCTGATTGCGAGGCGCTGAGACGCTGAGTGTGAGGCACTGAGACGCTGAGTTCGAGGCTCTGAGACGCTGAGTGCGAGGCGCTGAGACGCTGATTGCGAGGATCTGAGACGCTGAGTTCAAGGCGCTGAGTGCGAGGCACTGAGACGCTGAGTGCGAAGCGCTGAGACGCTGAGTGCGAGGCGCTGCGACGCTGAGTGCAAGGCGCCGAGATGCTGAGTGTGAGGTGCTGAGACGCTGAGTGCAAAGCGCTGAGATGCTGAGTGCGAGACGCTGAGGGCGAGGCGCTGAGACGCTGAGTGCGAGGCGCTGAGACGCTGAGTGCGAGGCGCTGAGACTCAGAGTGCGAGGCGCTGAGACTCAGAGTGCGAGGCTCTGAGACTCAGAGTGCGAGGCTCTGAGACTCAGAGTGCGAGACGCTGAGACGCTGAGTTCGAGGCGCTGAGACGCTGAGTTCGAGGCGCTGAGTGCGAGGCGCTGAGACACTGAGCGCAAAGCGCGAGATGCTGAGTGCAAGGCGCCGAGATGCTGAGTGCAAGACGCTGAGTGCGAGGCGCTGAGACGCTGAGTGCGAGGCGCTGAGACGCTGAGTGCGAGGCTCTGAGGCTCAGAGTGCGAGACGCTGAGGTCCTGAGACGCTGAGTTCAAGGCACTGAGTGCGAGGCGCTGAGATGCTGAGTGCGAGGCGCTGAGACGCTGAGTGCGAGGCGCTGAGATGCTGAGTGCGAGGCGCTGAGACGCTGAGTGCGAGGCGCTGAGACGCTGAGTGCGAGGCGCTGAGACGCTGAGTGCGAGGCGCTGAGACGCTGAGAGCGAGGCGCTGAGACGCTGAGTGCGAAGCGCTGAGACGCTGAGAGCGAGGCGCTGAGACGCTGAGAGCGAGGCGCTGAGACGCTGAGGGCGAGGCGCTGAGTGCGAGGCGCTGAGACGCTGAGTGCGAGGCGCTGAGACGCTGAGTTCGAGGCGCTGAGTGCGAGGCGATGAGACGCTGAGTGCGAGGCGCTGAGACGCTGAGTGCGAGGCGCTGAGAAGCTGAGTGCGAGGCGCTGAGACGCTGAGTGCGAGGCGCTGAGACGCTGAGTGCGAGGCGTTGAGTGCGAGGTGCTGAGACGCTGAGTACGAGGAGCTGAGACTTGAGTGCGAGGCGGTGAGGACGCTGAGTGCGAGGCGCTGAGGTCCTGAGACGCTGAGTGCGAGGCGCTGAGACGCTGAGTGCGAGGCGCTGAGACGCTGAGTGCGAGGCGCTGAGATGCTGAGTGCGAGGCGCTGAGTGCGAGGTGCTGAGACGCTGAGTACGAGGAGCTGAGACTTTGAGTGTGAGGCGGTGAGACGCTGAGTGCGAGGCGCTGAGGTCCTGAGACGCTGAGTTCAAGGTGCTGAGACGCTGAGTGCGAGGCGCTGAGACGCTGAGTGCGAGGCGCTGAGACGCTGAGTGCGAGGCGCTGAGACGCTGAGTGCGAGGCGCTGAGTCGCTGAGTTCGAGGCGCTGAGTGCGAGGCGCTGCGACGCTGAGGGTGAGTCGCTGAGTGCGAGTCGCTGAGTGCGAGGCGCTGAGGGCGAGGCGCTGAGACGCTGAGTGCGAGATGCTGAGACGCTGAGTGCGAGGCGCTGAGACGCTGAGTTCGAGGCGCTGAGTGCGAGGCGCTGCGACGCTGAGGGTGAGTTTCTGAGTGCGAGGCGCTGAGACGCTGAGTGCGAGGCGCTGAGACGCTGAGTGCGAGGCGCTGAGACGCTGAGAGCGAGGCGCTGAGACGCTGAGTGCGAAGCGCTGAGACGCTGAGAGCGAGGCGCTGAGACGCTGAGAGCGAGGCGCTGAGACGCTGAGGGCGAGGCGCTGAGTGCGAGGCGCGAGACGCTGAGTGCGAGGCGCTGAGACGCTGAGTTCGAGGCGCTGAGTGCGAGGCGATGAGACGCTGAGTGCGAGGCGCTGAGACGCTGAGTGCGAGGCGCTGAGAAGCTGAGTGCGAGGCGCTGAGACGCTGAGTGCGAGGCGCTGAGACGCTGAGTGCGAGGCGTTGAGTGCGAGGTGCTGAGACGCTGAGTACGAGGAGCTGAGACTTGAGTGCGAGGCGGTGAGACGCTGAGTGCGAGGCGCTGAGGTCCTGAGACGCTGAGTTCAAGGCGCTGAGACGCTGAGTGCGAGGCGCTGAGACGCTGAGTGCGAGGCGCTGAGATGCTGAGTGCGAGGCGCTGAGTGCGAGGTGCTGAGACGCTGAGTGCGAGGAGCTGAGACTTTGAGTGCGAGGCGGTGAGACGCTGAGTGCGAGGCGCTGAGGTCCTGAGACGCTGAGTTCAAGGCGCTGAGACGCTGAGTGCGAGGCGCTGAGACGCTGAGTGCGAGGCGCTGAGACGCTGAGTGCGAGGCGCTGAGACGCTGAGTGCGAGGCGCTGAGACGCTGAGTGCGAGGCGCTGAGTCGCTGAGTTCGAGGCGCTGAGTGCGAGGCGCTGCGACGCTGAGGATGAGTCGCTGAGTGCGAGTCGCTGAGTGCGAGGCGCTGAGTGCGAGGCGCTGAGACGCTGAGTGCGAGATGCTGAGACGCTGAGTGCGAGGCGCTGAGACGCTGAGGGGGAGGCGCTGAAACGCTGAGTGCGAGGCGCTGAGACGCTGAGTTCGAGGCGCTGAGTGCGAGGCGATGAGACGCTGAGTGCAAGGCACTGAGACGCTGAGGGGGAGGCGCTGAGACGCTGAGTGCGAGGCGCTGAGACGCTGAGTTTGAGGCGCTGAGTGCGAGGCGATGAGACGCTGAGTGCAAGGCGCTGAGACGCTGAGTGCGAGGCGCTGAGACGCTGAGTGCGAGGCGCTGAGACGCTGAGTCCAAGGCACTGAGTGCGAGGTGCTGAGACGCTGAGTGCGAGGAGCTGAGGTCCTGAGACGCTGAGTTCAAAGCGCTGAGTGCGAGGAGCTGAGACGCTGAGTGCGAGGCGCTGAGGTCCTGAGACGCTGAGTTCAAGACGCTGAGTGCGAGGCGCTGAGACGCTGAGTGCGAGGCGCTGAGACGCTGAGTGCGAGGCGCTGAGACGCTGAGTGCGAGGCGCTGAGACGCTGAGTGCGAGGCGCTGAGACGCTGAGTGCGAGTCGCCGAGACGCTGAGTGCTAGATGCTGAGACGCTGAGTGCAAAGCGCCGAGATGCTGAGTGCGAGACGCTGAGGGCGAGGCGCTGAAATGCTGAGTGTGAGGCGCTGAGACGCTGAGTGCGAGGCGCTGCGACGCTGAGTGCAAGGCGCCGAGATGCTGAGTGTGAGGTGCTGAGACGCTGAGTGCAAAGCACTGAGATGCTGAGTGCGAGACGCTGAGGGCGAGGCGCTGAGACGCTGAGTGCGAGGCGCTGAGACGCTGAGTGCGAGGCGCTGAGACGCTGAGTGCGAGGCGCTGAGACGCTGAGTGCGAGGCGCTGAGACGCTGAGTGCGAGGCGCTGAGACGCTGAGTGCGAGATGCTGAGACGCTGAGTGCAAAGCGCCGAGTGGCTGAGTGCGAGATGCTGAGGGCGAGGCGCTGAAACGCTGAGTGCGAGGCGCTGAGACGCTGAGTGCGAGGCGCGGAGTGCGAGGCGCTGAGACGCTGAATGCAAGGTGCTGAGATGCTGAGTGCGAGGCACCGAGATGCAGAATGCAAGTCCCTGAGACTCAGATTGCGAGGCATTGAGTGTGAGGCGCTGAGTGCGAGTCGCTCAGAAGCTGAGTGCGAGTCGCTGAGACTCTGAGTGCGAGTCGCTGAGACGCTGAGTGCGAGGCGGCGAGACGCTGAGTGCTAGGCGCCGAGACGCTGAGTGCGAATCGCCGAGATGCTGAGTGCGAGGCACTGAGTGCGAGTCGCTGAGGTGCTGAGACGCTGAGTGCGAGGCGCTGAGAGGCTGAGTGCGAGGCGCTGAGATGCTGAGTGCGAGGCGCTGAGTGCGAGGTGCTGAGACGCTGAGTGCGAGGTGCTGAGACGCTGAGTGCGAGGTGCTGAGACGCTGAGTGCGAGGTGCTGAGACGCTGAGTGCGATGTGCTGAGACGCTGAGTGCGAGGTGCTGAGACGCTGAGTGCGAGGAGCTGAGACGCTGAGTGCGAGGCGCTGAGACGCTGAGTGCGAGGCGCTGAGGTCCTGAGACGCTGAGTGCGAGGCGCTGAGACGCTGAGTGCGAGGCGCTGAGACGCTGTGTGCGAGGCGCTGAGACGCTGAGTGCGAGGCGCTGAGGACGAGGCGCTGAGACGCTGAGTGCGAGATGCTGAGACGCTGAGTGCAAGGTGCTGAGATGCTGAGGGCGAGGCGCTGAAACGCTGAGTGCGAGGCGCGGAGTGCGAGGCGCTGAGACGCTGAATGCAAGGTGCTGAGACGCTGAGTGCGAGGCACCGAGATGCAGAATTCAAGGCGCTGAGACTCAGAGTGCGAGGCGGTGAGTGTGAGGCGCTGAGTGCGAGTCGCTCAGAAGCTGAGTGCGAGTCGCTGAGACTCTAAGTGCGAGTCGCTGAGACTGAGTGCGAGTCGCTGAGACTCTGAGTGCGAGTCGCTGAGACTCTGAGTGCGAGGCGCTGAGACTCTGAGTGCGAGTCGCTGAGACTCTGAGTGCGAGGCGCTGAGACTCTGAGTGCGAGGCACTGAGACTCAGAGTGCGAGGCGATGAGTGTGAGGCGCTGAGTGCGAGTCGCTCAGAAGCTGAGTGCGAGGCGCTGAGACTCTGAGTGCGAGGGGCCGAGACTCTGAGTGCGAGGGGCCGAGACTCTGAGTGCGAGGGGCCGGGACGCTGAGTGCGAGGCGCCGGGACGCTGAGTGCGAGGCGCCGGGACGCTGAGTGCGAGTCGCCGAGACGCTGAGTGCGAGTCGCTGAGGTGCTGAGATGCTGAGTGCTAGGCGCTGAGAGGCTGAATGCGAGGCGCTGAGACGCTGAGTCCGAGGCGCTGAGTGCGATGTGCTGAGACGCTGAGTGCGAGGAGCTGAGACGCTGAGGGCGAGGCGCTGAGTGCGAGGTGCTGAGACGATTGCGGGTCGCTGAGGCGCTGATTGCGAGGCGCTGAGACGCTGAGTGTGAGGCACTGAGACGCTGAGTTCGAGGCTCTGAGACGCTGAGTGCGAGGCGCTGAGACGCTGATTGCGAGGATCTGAGACGCTGAGTTCAAGGCGCTGAGTGCGAGGCACTGAGACGCTGAGTGCGAAGCGCTGAGACGCTGAGTGCGAGGCGCTGCGACGCTGAGTGCAAGGCGCCGAGATGCTGAGTGTGAGGTGCTGAGACGCTGAGTGCAAAGCGCTGAGATGCTGAGTGCGAGACGCTGAGGGCGAGGCGCTGAGACGCTGAGTGCGAGGCGCTGAGACGCTGAGTGCGAGGCGCTGAGACTCAGAGTGCGAGGCGCTGAGACTCAGAGTGCGAGGCTCTGAGACTCAGAGTGCTAGACGCTGAGACGCTGAGTTCGAGGCGCTGAGACGCTGAGTTCGAGGCGCTGAGTGCGAGGCGCTGAGACACTGAGCGCAAAGCGCGAGATGCTGAGTGCAAGGCGCCGAGATGCTGAGTGCAAGACGCTGAGTGCGAGGCGCTGAGACGCTGAGTGCGAGGCGCTGAGACGCTGAGTGCGAGGCTCTGAGGCTCAGAGTGCGAGACGCTGAGGTCCTGAGACGCTGAGTTCAAGGCACTGAGTGCGAGGCGCTGAGATGCTGAGTGCGAGGCGCTGAGACGCTGAGTGCGAGGCGCTGAGACGCTGAGTGCGAGGCGCTGAGACGCTGAGTGCGAGGCGCTGAGACGCTGAGTGCGAGGCGCTGAGACGCTGAGTGCGAGGCGCTGAGACGCTGAGAGCGAGGCGCTGAGACGCTGAGTGCGAAGCGCTGAGACGCTGAGAGCGAGGCGCTGAGACGCTGAGAGCGAGGCGCTGAGACGCTGAGGGCGAGGCGCTGAGTGCGAGGCGCGAGACGCTGAGTGCGAGGCGCTGAGACGCTGAGTTCGAGGCGCTGAGTGCGAGGCGATGAGACGCTGAGTGCGAGGCGCTGAGACGCTGAGTGCGAGGCGCTGAGAAGCTGAGTGCGAGGCGCTGAGACGCTGAGTGCGAGGCGCTGAGACGCTGAGTGCGAGGCGTTGAGTGCGAGGTGCTGAGACGCTGAGTACGAGGAGCTGAGACTTGAGTGCGAGGCGGTGAGACGCTGAGTGCGAGGCGCTGAGGTCCTGAGACGCTGAGTTCAAGGCGCTGAGACGCTGAGTGCGAGGCGCTGAGACGCTGAGTGCGAGGCGCTGAGATGCTGAGTGCGAGGCGCTGAGTGCGAGGTGCTGAGACGCTGAGTGCGAGGAGCTGAGACTGTGAGTGCGAGGCGGTGAGACGCTGAGTGCGAGGCGCTGAGGTCCTGAGACGCTGAGTTCAAGGCGCTGAGACGCTGAGTGCGAGGCGCTGAGACGCTGAGTGCGAGGCGCTGAGACGCTGAGTGCGAGGCGCTGAGACGCTGAGTGCGAGGCGCTGAGTCGCTGAGTTCGAGGCGCTGAGTGCGAGGCGCTGCGACGCTGAGGGTGAGTCGCTGAGTGCGAGTCGCTGAGTGCGAGGCGCTGAGGGCGAGGCGCTGAGACGCTGAGTGCGAGATGCTGAGACGCTGAGTGCGAGGCGCTGAGACGCTGAGTTCGAGGCGCTGAGTGCGAGGCGCTGCGACGCTGAGGGTGAGTTTCTGAGTGCGAGGCGCTGAGACGCTGAGTGCGAGGCGCTGAGACGCTGAGTGCGAGGCGCTGAGACGCTGAGTGCGAGGCGCTGAGACGCTGAGTGCGAAGCGCTGAGACGCTGAGAGCGAGGCGCTGAGACGCTGAGAGCGAGGCGCTGAGACGCTGAGGGCGAGGCGCTGAGTGCGAGGCGCGAGACGCTGAGTGCGAGGCGCTGAGACGCTGAGTTCGAGGCGCTGAGTGCGAGGCGATGAGACGCTGAGTGCGAGGCGCTGAGACGCTGAGTGCGAGGCGCTGAGAAGCTGAGTGCGAGGCGCTGAGACGCTGAGTGCGAGGCGCTGAGACGCTGAGTGCGAGGCGTTGAGTGCGAGGTGCTGAGACGCTGAGTACGAGGAGCTGAGACTTGAGTGCGAGGCGGTGAGACGCTGAGTGCGAGGCGCTGAGGTCCTGAGACGCTGAGTTCAAGGCGCTGAGACGCTGAGTGCGAGGCGCTGAGACGCTGAGTGCGAGGCGCTGAGATGCTGAGTGCGAGGCGCTGAGTGCGAGGTGCTGAGACGCTGAGTGCGAGGAGCTGAGACTTTGAGTGCGAGGCGGTGAGACGCTGAGTGCGAGGCGCTGAGGTCCTGAGACGCTGAGTTCAAGGCGCTGAGACGCTGAGTGCGAGGCGCTGAGACTCTGAGTGCGAGGCGCTGAGACTCTGAGTGCGAGTCGCTGAGACTCTGAGTGCGAGGCGCTGAGACTCTGAGTGCGAAGCACTGAGACTCAGAGTTCGAGGCGATGAGTGTGAGGCGCTGAGTGCGAGTCGCTCAGAAGCTGAGTGCGAGGCGCTGAGACTCTGAGTGCGAGGCGCTGAGACGCTGAGTGCGAGGCGCTGAGACGCTGAGTGCGAGGCGCTGAGTCGCTGAGTTCGAGGCGCTGAGTGCGAGGCGCTGCGACGCTGAGGGTGAGTCGCTGAGTGCGAGTCGCTGAGTGCGAGGCGCTGAGTGCGAGGCGCTGAGACGCTGAGTGCGAGATGCTGAGACGCTGAGTGCGAGGCGCTGAGACGCTGAGGGGGAGGCGCTGAAACGCTGAGTGCGAGGTGCGGAGTGCGAGGTGCTGAGACGCTAAATGCAAGGTGCTGAGACGCTGAGTGCGAGGCACGAGATGCAGAATGCAAGGCGCTGAGACTCAGAGTGCGAGGCGGTGAGTGTGAGGCGCTGAGTGCGAGTCGCTCAGAAGCTGAGTGCGAGGCGCTGAGACTCTGAGTGCGAGGCGCTGAGACTCTGAGTGCGAGGCGCTGAGACTCTGAGTGCGAGGCGATGAGTGTGAGGCGCTGAGTGCGAGTCACTTAGAAGCTGAGTGTGAGGCGCTGAGACTCTGAGTGCGAGGCGCTGAGACTCTGAGTGCGAGGCGCAGAGACTCTGAGTGCGAGGCGCTGGGACGCTGAGTGCGAGGCGCCGGGACGCTGAGTGCGAGTCGCCGGGATGCTGAGTGCGAGTCGCTGAGGTGCTGAGACGCTGAGTGCTAGGCGCTGAGAGGCTGAATGCAAGGCGCTGAGACGCTGAGTCCAAGGCGCTGAGTGCGAGGTGCTGAGACGCTGAGTGCGAGGAGCTGAGACGCTGTGTGCGAGTCGCCGAGACGCTGAGTGCGAGATGCTGAGACGCTGAGTGCAAAGCGCCGAGATGCTGAGTGCGAGACGCTGAGGGCGAGGCGCTGAAACGCTGAGTGCGAGGCGCTGAGACGATGAGTGCGAGGCGCGGAGTGCGAGGCGCTGAGACTCTGAGAGCGAGGCGCTGAGACTCTGAGTGCGAGTCGCTGAGACTCTGAGTGCGAGTCGCTGAGACTCTGAGTGCGAGGCGCTGAGACTCTGAGTGCGAAGCACTGAGACTCAGAGTTCGAGGCGATGAGTGTGAGGCGCTGAGTGCGAGTCGCTCAGAAGCTGAGTGCGAGGCGCTGAGACTCTGAGTGCGAGGCGCTGAGACGCTGAGTGCGAGGCGCTGAGACGCTGAGTGCGAGGCGCTGAGTCGCTGAGTTCGAGGCGCTGAGTGCGAGGCGCTGCGACGCTGAGGGTGAGTCGCTGAGTGCGAGTCGCTGAGTGCGAGGCGCTGAGTGCGAGGCGCTGAGACGCTGAGTGCGAGATGCTGAGACGCTGAGTGCGAGGCGCTGAGACGCTGAGGGGGAGGCGCTGAAACGCTGAGTGCGAGGTGCGGAGTGCGAGGTGCTGAGACGCTAAATGCAAGGTGCTGAGACGCTGAGTGCGAGGCACGAGATGCAGAATGCAAGGCGCTGAGACTCAGAGTGCGAGGCGGTGAGTGTGAGGCGCTGAGTGCGAGTCGCTCAGAAGCTGAGTGCGAGGCGCTGAGACTCTGAGTGCGAGGCGCTGAGACTCTGAGTGCGAGGCGCTGAGACTCTGAGTGCGAGGCGATGAGTGTGAGGCGCTGAGTGCGAGTCACTTAGAAGCTGAGTGTGAGGCGCTGAGACTCTGAGTGCGAGGCGCTGAGACTCTGAGTGCGAGGCGCAGAGACTCTGAGTGCGAGGCGCTGGGACGCTGAGTGCGAGGCGCCGGGACGCTGAGTGCGAGTCGCCGGGATGCTGAGTGCGAGTCGCTGAGGTGCTGAGACGCTGAGTGCTAGGCGCTGAGAGGCTGAATGCAAGGCGCTGAGACGCTGAGTCCAAGGCGCTGAGTGCGAGGTGCTGAGACGCTGAGTGCGAGGAGCTGAGACGCTGAGTGCGAGTCGCCGAGACGCTGAGTGCGAGATGCTGAGACGCTGAGTGCAAAGCGCCGAGATGCTGAGTGCGAGACGCTGAGGGCGAGGCGCTGAAACGCTGAGTGCGAGGCGCTGAGACGATGAGTGCGAGGCGCGGAGTGCGAGGCGCTGAGACTCTGAGAGCGAGGCGCTGAGACTCTGAGTGCGAGTCGCTGAGACTCTGAGTGCGAGTCGCTGAGACTCTGAGTGCGAGGCGCTGAGACTCTGAGTGCGAAGCACTGAGACTCAGAGTTCGAGGCGATGAGTGTGAGGCGCTGAGTGCGAGTCGCTCAGAAGCTGAGTGCGAGGCGCTGAGACTCTGAGTGCGAGGCGCTGAGACTCTGAGTGCGAGGGGCCGAGACTCTGAGTGCGAGGGGCCGAGACTCTGAGTGCGAGGGGCCGGGACGCTGAGTGCGAGGCGCCGGGACGCTGAGTGCGAGGCGCCGGGACGCTGAGTGCGAGTCGCCGAGACGCTGAGTGCGAGTCGCTGAGGTGCTGAGATGCTGAGTGCTAGGCGCTGAGAGGCTGAATGCGAGGCGCTGAGACGCTGAGTCCGAGGCGCTGAGTGCGAGGTGCTGAGACGCTGAGTGCGAGGTGCTGAGACGCTGAGTGCGAGGAGCTGAGACGCTGAGGGCGAGGCGCTGAGTGCGAGGTGCTGAGACGATTGTGGGTCGCTGAGGCGCTGATTGCGAGGCGCTGAGACGCTGAGTGTGAGGCACTGAGACGCTGAGTTCGAGGCTCTGAGATGCTGAGTGCGAGGCGCTGAGACGCTGATTGCGAGGATCTGAGACGCTGAGTTCAAGGCGCTGAGTGCGAGGCACTGAGACGCTGAGTGCGAAGCGCTGAGACGCTGAGTGCGAGGCGCTGCGACGCTGAGTGCAAGGCGCCGAGATGCTGAGTGTGAGGTGCTGAGACGCTGAGTGCAAAGCGCTGAGATGCTGAGTGCGAGACGCTGAGGGCGAGGCGCTGAGACGCTGAATGCAAGGTGCTGAGACGCTGAGTGCGAGGCACCGCGATGCAGAATTCAAGGCGCTGAGACTCAGAGTGCGAGGCGGTGAGTGTGAGGCGCTGAGTGCGAGTCGCTCAGAAGCTGAGTGCGAGTCGCTGAGACTCTAAGTGCGAGTCGCTGAGACTCTGAGTGCGAGTCGCTGAGACTCTGAGTGCGAGGTGCTGAGACTCTGAGTGCGAGGCACTGAGACTCAGAGTGCGAGGCGATTAGTGTGAGGCGCTGAGTGCGAGTCGCCCAGAAGCTGAGTGCGAGGCGCTGAGACTCTGAGTGCGAGGCGCTGAGACTCTGAGTGCGAGGGGCCGAGACTCTGAGTGCGAGGGGCCGAGACTCTGAGTGCGAGGGGCCGGGACGCTGAGTGCGAGGCGCCGGGACGCTGAGTGCGAGGCGCCGGGACGCTGAGTGCGAGTCGCCGAGACGCTGAGTGCGAGTCGCTGAGGTGCTGAGATGCTGAGTGCTAGGCGCTGAGAGGCTGAATGCGAGGCGCTGAGACGCTGAGTCCGAGGCGCTGAGTGCGAGGTGCTGAGACGCTGAGTGCGAGGAGCTGAGACGCTGAGGGCGAGGCGCTGAGTGCGAGGTGCTGAGACGATTGCGGGTCGCTGAGGCGCTGATTGCGAGGCGCTGAGACGCTGAGTGTGAGGCACTGAGACGCTGAGTTCGAGGCTCTGAGACGCTGAGTGCGAGGCGCTGAGACGCTGATTGCGAGGATCTGAGACGCTGAGTTCAAGGCGCTGAGTGCGAGGCACTGAGACGCTGAGTGCGAAGCGCTGAGACGCTGAGTGCGAGGCGCTGCGACGCTGAGTGCAAGGCGCCGAGATGCTGAGTGTGAGGTGCTGAGACGCTGAGTGCAAAGCGCTGAGATGCTGAGTGCGAGACGCTGAGGGCGAGGCGCTGAGACGCTGAGTGCGAGGCGCTGAGACGCTGAGTGCGAGGCGCTGAGACGCTGAGTGCGAGGCGCTGAGACACTGAGTGCGAGGCACTGAGACTCAGAGTGCGAGGCGCTGAGACTCAGAGTGCGAGGCTCTGAGACTCAGAGTGCGAGGCTCTGAGACTCAGTGTGCGAGACGCTGAGACGCTGAGTTCGAGGCGCTGAGACGCTGAGTTCGAGGCGCTGAGTGCGAGGCGCTGAGACACTGAGCGCAAAGCGCGAGATGCTGAGTGCAAGGCGCCGAGATGCTGAGTGCAAGACGCTGAGTGCGAGGCGCTGAGACGATTGCGGGTCGCTGAGGCGCTGATTGCGAGGCGCTGAGACGCTGAGTGTGAGGCACTGAGACGCTGAGTTCGAGGCTCTGAGACGCTGAGTGCGAGGCGCTGAGACGCTGATTGCGAGGATCTGAGACGCTGAGTTCAAGGCGCTGAGTGCGAGGCACTGAGACGCTGAGTGCGAAGCGCTGAGACGCTGAGTGCGAGACGCTGCGACGCTGAGTGCAAGGCGCCGAGATGCTGAGTGTGAGGTGCTGAGACGCTGAGTGCAAAGCGCTGAGATGCTGAGTGCGAGACGCTGAGGGCGAGGCGCTGAGACGCTGAGTGCGAGGCGCTGAGACGCTGAGTGCGAGGCGCTGAGACGCTGAGTGCGAGGCGCTGAGACACTGAGTGCGAGGCGCTGAGACTCAGAGTGCGAGGCGCTGAGACTCAGAGTGCGAGGCTCTGAGACTCAGAGTGCGAGGCTCTGAGACTCAGAGTGCGAGACGCTGAGACGCTGAGTTCGAGGCGCTGAGACGCTGAGTTCGAGGCGCTGAGTGCGAGGCGCTGAGACACTGAGCGCAAAGCGCGAGATGCTGAGTGCAAGGCGCCGAGATGCTGAGTGCAAGACGCTGAGTGCGAGGCGCTGAGACGCTGAGTGCGAGGCGCTGAGACGCTGAGTGCGAGGCTCTGTGGCTCAGAGTGCGAGACGCTGAGGTCCTGAGACGCTGAGTTCAAGGCACTGAGTGCGAGGCGCTGAGATGCTGAGTGCGAGGCGCTGAGACGCTGAGTGCGAGGCGCTGAGACGCTGAGTGCGAGGCGCTGAGTGCGAGGTGCTGAGACGCTGAGTACGAGGAGCTGAGACTTTGAGTGCGAGGCGGTGAGACGCTGAGTGCGAGGCGCTGAGGTCCTGAGACGCTGAGTTCAAGGCGCTGAGACGCTGAGTGCGAGGCGCTGAGACGCTGAGTGCGAGGCGCTGAGATGCTGAGTGCGAGGCGCTGAGTGCGAGGTGCTGAGACGCTGAGTGCGAGGACATGAGACTTTGAGTGCGAGGCGGTGAGACGCTGAGTGCGAGGCGCTGAGGTCCTGAGACGCTGAGTTCAAGGCGCTGAGACGCTGAGTGCGAGGCGCTGAGACGCTGAGTGCGAGGCGCTGAGACGCTGAGTGCGAGGCGCTGAGTCGCTGAGTTCGAGGCGCTGAGTGCGAGGCGCTGCGACGCTGAGGGTGAGTCGCTGAGTGCGAGGCGCTGAGGGCGAGGCGCTGAGACGCTGAGTGCGAGATGCTGAGACGCTGAGTGCGAGGCGCTGAGACGCTGAGGGGGAGGCGCTGAAACGCTGAGTGCGAGGTGCGGAGTGCGAGGTGCTGAGACGCTAAATGCAAGGTGCTGGGACGCTGAGTGCGAGGCACGAGATGCAGAATGCAAGGCGCTGAGACTCAGAGTGCGAGGCGGTGAGTGTGAGGCGCTGAGTGCGAGTCGCTCAGAAGCTGAGTGCGAGGCGCTGAGACTCTGAGTGCGAGGCGCTGAGACTCTGAGTGCGAGGCGATGAGTGTGAGGCGCTGAGTGCGAGTCACTCAGAAGCTGAGTGTGAGGCGCTGAGACTCTGAGTGCGAGGCGCTGAGACTCTGAGTGCGAGGCGCAGAGACTCTGAGTGCGAGGCGCCGAGACGCTGAGTGCGAGGCGCCGGGACGCTGAGTGCGAGGCGCCGGGACGCTGAGTGCGAGGCGCCGGGACGCTGAGTGCGAGTCGCCGGGACGCTGAGTGCGAGTCGCTGAGGTGCTGAGACGCTGAGTGCTAGGCGCTGAGAGGCTGAATGCGAGGCGCTGAGACGCTGAGTCCAAGGCGCTGAGTGCGAGGTGCTGAGACGCTGAGTGCGAGGTGCTGAGACGCTGAGTGCGAGGAGCTGAGACGCTGAGTGCGAGTCGCCGAGACGCTGAGTGCGAGATGCTGAGACGCTGAGTGCAAAGCGCCGAGATGCTGAGTGCGAGACGCTGAGGGCGAGGCGCTGAAACGCTGAGTGCGAGGCGCTGAGACGCTGAGTGCGAGGCGTGGAGTGCGAGGCGCTGAGACGCTGAATGCAAGGTGCTGAGATGCTGAGTGCGAGGCACCGAGATGCAGAATGCAAGTCCCTGAGACTCAGATTGCGAGGCATTGAGTGTGAGGCGCTGAGTGCGAGTCGCTCAGAAGCTGAGTGCGAGTCGCTGAGACTCTGAGTGCGAGTCGCTGAGACGCTGAGTGCGAGGCGGCGAGACGCTGAGTGCTAGGCGCCGAGACGCTGAGTGCGAATCGCCGAGATGCTGAGTGCGAGGCACTGAGTGCGAGTCGCTGAGGTGCTGAGACGCTGAGTGCGAGGCGCTGAGAGGCTGAATGCGAGGCGCTGAGATGCTGAGTGCGAGGCGCTGAGTGCGAGGTGCTGAGACGCTGAGTGCGAGGTGCTGAGACGCTGAGTGCGAGTCGCTGAGACTCTGAGTGCGAGTCGCTGAGACTCTGAGTGCGAGTCGCTGAGACTCTGAGTGCGAGTCGCTGAGACGCTGAGTGCGAGGCGGCGAGACGCTGAGTGCGAGGCGGCGAGACGCTGAGTGCGAGGTGCTGAGACGCTGAGTGCGAGGAGCTGAGACGCTGAGTGCGAGGAGCTGAGACGCTGAGTGCGAGGTCCTGAGACGCTGAGTTCAAGGCGCTGAGACGCTGAGTGCGAGGCGCTGAGACGCTGAGTGCGAGGCGCTGAGACGCTGAGTGCGAGGCGCTGAGTCGCTGAGTTCGAGGCGCTGAGTGCGAGGCGCTGCGACGCTGAGGGTGAGTCGCTGAGTGCGAGGCGCTGAGGGCGAGGCGCTGAGACGCTGAGTGCGAGATGCTGAGACGCTGAGTGCGAGGCGCTGAGACGCTGAGGGGGAGGCGCTGAAACGCTGAGTGCGAGGTGCGGAGTGCGAGGTGCTGAGACGCTAAATGCAAGGTGCTGGGACGCTGAGTGCGAGGCACGAGATGCAGAATGCAAGGCGCTGAGACTCAGAGTGCGAGGCGGTGAGTGTGAGGCGCTGAGTGCGAGTCGCTCAGAAGCTGAGTGCGAGGCGCTGAGACTCTGAGTGCGAGGCGCTGAGACTCTGAGTGCGAGGCGATGAGTGTGAGGCGCTGAGTGCGAGTCACTCAGAAGCTGAGTGTGAGGCGCTGAGACTCTGAGTGCGAGGCGCTGAGACTCTGAGTGCGAGGCGCAGAGACTCTGAGTGCGAGGCGCCGAGACGCTGAGTGCGAGGCGCCGGGACGCTGAGTGCGAGGCGCCGGGACGCTGAGTGCGAGGCGCCGGGACGCTGAGTGCGAGTCGCCGGGACGCTGAGTGCGAGTCGCTGAGGTGCTGAGACGCTGAGTGCTAGGCGCTGAGAGGCTGAATGCGAGGCGCTGAGACGCTGAGTCCAAGGCGCTGAGTGCGAGGTGCTGAGACGCTGAGTGCGAGGTGCTGAGACGCTGAGTGCGAGGAGCTGAGACGCTGAGTGCGAGTCGCCGAGACGCTGAGTGCGAGATGCTGAGACGCTGAGTGCAAAGCGCCGAGATGCTGAGTGCGAGACGCTGAGGGCGAGGCGCTGAAACGCTGAGTGCGAGGCGCTGAGACGCTGAGTGCGAGGCGTGGAGTGCGAGGCGCTGAGACGCTGAATGCAAGGTGCTGAGATGCTGAGTGCGAGGCACCGAGATGCAGAATGCAAGTCCCTGAGACTCAGATTGCGAGGCATTGAGTGTGAGGCGCTGAGTGCGAGTCGCTCAGAAGCTGAGTGCGAGTCGCTGAGACTCTGAGTGCGAGTCGCTGAGACGCTGAGTGCGAGGCGGCGAGACGCTGAGTGCTAGGCGCCGAGACGCTGAGTGCGAATCGCCGAGATGCTGAGTGCGAGGCACTGAGTGCGAGTCGCTGAGGTGCTGAGACGCTGAGTGCGAGGCGCTGAGAGGCTGAATGCGAGGCGCTGAGATGCTGAGTGCGAGGCGCTGAGTGCGAGGTGCTGAGACGCTGAGTGCGAGGTGCTGAGACGCTGAGTGCGAGTCGCTGAGACTCTGAGTGCGAGTCGCTGAGACTCTGAGTGCGAGTCGCTGAGACTCTGAGTGCGAGTCGCTGAGACGCTGAGTGCGAGGCGGCGAGACGCTGAGTGCGAGGCGGCGAGACGCTGAGTGCGAGGTGCTGAGACGCTGAGTGCGAGGAGCTGAGACGCTGAGTGCGAGGAGCTGAGACGCTGAGTGCGAGGCGCTGAGGCGCTGAGTGCGAGGCGCTGAGGTCCTGAGACGCTGAGTGCGAGGCGCTGAGACGCTGAGTGTGAGGCGCTGAGACGCTGAGTGCGAGGCGCTGAGACGCTGAGTTCGAGGCGCTGAGTGCGAGGCGCTGAGACGCTGAGTGCGAGGCGCTGAGACGCTGAGTTCGAGGCGCTGAGTGCGAGGCGCTGAGACGCTGAGGGCGAGTCGCTGAGTGCGAGACGCTGAGTGCGTGGCGCTGAGACGCTGAGTGCGAGGTGCTGAGACGCTGAGAGCGAGGCGCTGAGACGCTGAGTGCGAGGCGCTGAGACGCTGAGTGCGAGGCGCTGAGGCGCTGAGTGCAAGGCGCTGAGACGCTGAGTTCGAGGCACTGAGTGCGAGGCGCTGAGACGCTGAGTGCGAGGCGCTGAGACGCTGAGTTCGAGGCGCTGAGTGCGAGGCGATGAGACGCTGAGTGCGAGGCGCTGAGACGCTGAGTGCGAGGCGCTGAGACGCTGAGTGCGAGGCGCTGAGTGCGAGGAGCCGAGACTTTGAGTGCGAGGAGCTGAGACTTTGAGTGCGAGGAGCTGAGACTTTGAGTGCGAGGCGGTGAGACGCTGAGTGCGAGGCGCTGAGGTCCTGAGACGCTGAGTTCAAGGTGCTGAGACGCTGAGTGCGAGGCGCTGAGACGCTGAGTGCGAGGCGCTGAGACGCTGAGTGCGAGGCGCTGAGACGCTGAGTTCGAGGCGCTGAGTGCGAGGCGCTGAGACGCTGAGTTCGAGGCGCTGAGTGCGAGGCGCTGCGACGCTGAGGGCGAGTCGCTGAGTGCGAGTCGCTGAGTGCGAGGCGCTGAGTGCGAGATGCTGAGACGCTGAGTGCGAGATGCTGAGACGCTGAGTGCGAGGCGCTGAGACGCTGAGGGCGAGGCGCTGAAACGCTGAATGCGAGGTGCGGAGTGCGAGGCGCTGAGACGCTAAATGCAAGGTGCTGAGACGCTGAGTGCGAGGCACGAGATGCAGAATGCAAGGCGCTGAGACTCAGAGTGCGAGGCGGTGAGTGTGAGGCGCTGAGTGCGAGTCGCTGAGACTCTGAGTGCGAGTCGCTGAGACTCTGAGTGCGAGTCGCTGAGACTCTGAGTGCGAGTCGCTGAGACTCTGAGTGCGAGTCGCTGAGATTCTGAGTGCGAGTCGCTGAGACTCTGAGTGCGAGGCGCTGAGACTCTGAGTGCGAGGCGCTGAGACTCTGAGTGCGAGGCGCTGAGACTCTGAGTGCGAGGCGCTGAGACTCTGAGTGCGAGGCGCTGAGACTCTGAGTGCGAGGCACTGAGACTCAGAGTGCGAGGCGATGAGTGTGAGGCGCTGAGTGCGAGTCACTCAGAAGCTGAGTGCGAGGCGCTGAGACTCTGAGTGCGAGGCGCTGAGACTCTGAGTGCGAGGCGCAGAGACTCTGAGTGCGAGGCGCTGAGACTTTGAGTGCGAGGCGCCGGGACGCTGAGTGCGAGGCGCCGGGACGCTGAGTGCGAGGCGCCGGGACGCTGAGTGCGAGGCGCCGGGACGCTGAGTGCGAGGCGCCGGGACGCTGAGTGCGAGTCGCCAAGACGCTGAGTGCGAGTCGCTGAGGTGCTGAGACACTGAGTGCTAGGCGCTGAGAGGCTGAATGCGAGGCGCTGAGACGCAGAGTCCGAGGCGCTGAGTGCGAGTCGCCGAGACGCTGAGTGCGAGATGCTGAGACGCTGAGTGCAAAGCGCCGAGATGCTGAGTGCGAGACGCTGAGGGCGAGGCGCTGAAACGCTGAGTGCGAGGCGCTGAGACGCTGAGTGCGAGGCACCGAGATGCAGAATGCAAGGCCCTGAGACTCAGATTGCGAGGCATTGAGTGTGAGGCGCTGAGTGCGAGTCGCTCAGAAGCTGAGTGCGAGTCGTTGAGACTCTGAGTGCGAGTCGCTGAGACGCTGAGTGCGAGGCGGCGAGACGCTGAGTGCGAGGCGGCGAGACGCTGAGTGCGAGGCGCCGAGACGCTGAGTGCGAATCGCCGAGATGCTCAGTGCGAGGCACTGAGTGCGAGTCGCTGAGGTGCTGAGACGCTGAGTGCGAGGCGCTGAGAGGCTGAATGCGAGGCGCTGAGATGCTGAGTGCGAGGCGCTGAGTGCGAGGTGCTGAGACGCTGAGTGCGAGGTGCTGAGACGCTGAGTGCGAGGAGCTGAGACGCTGAGTGCGAGGCGCTGAGACGCTGAGTGCGAGGCGCTGAGGTCCTGAGACGCTGAGTGCGAGGCGCTGAGACGCTGAGTGTGAGGCGCTGAGACGCTGAGTGCGAGGCGCTGAGACGCTGAGTGCGAGGCGCTGAGACGCTGAGTGCGAGGCGCTGAGACGCTGAGTGCGAGGCGGCGAGACGCTGAGTGCGAGGCGGCGAGACGCTGAGTGCGAGGCGCCGAGACGCTGAGTGCGAATCGCCGAGATGCTGAGTGCGAGGCACTGAGTGCGAGTCGCTGAGGTGCTGAGACGCTGAGTGCGAGGCGCTGAGAGGCTGAATGCGAGGCGCTGAGATGCTGAGTGCGAGGCGCTGAGTGCGAGGTGCTGAGACGCTGAGTGCGAGGTGCTGAGACGCTGAGTGCGAGGAGCTGAGACGCTGAGTGCGAGGCGCTGAGACGCTGAGTGCGAGGCGCTGAGGTCCTGAGACGCTGAGTGCGAGGCGCTGAGACGCTGAGTGCGAGGCGCTGAGACGCTGAGTGCGAGGCGCTGAGACGCTGAGTGCGAGGCGCTGAGACGCTGAGTGCGAGGCGCTGAGACGCTGAGTTCGAGGCGCTGAGTGCGAGGCGCTGAGACGCTGAGTTCGAGGCGCTGAGTGCGAGGCGCTGCGACGCTGAGGGCGAGTCGCTGAGTGCGAGACGCTGTGTGCGAGGCGCTGAGACGCTGAGGGCGAGGCGCTGAAACGCTGAGTGCGAGGTGCTGAGACGCTGAGTGCGAGGCACCGAGATGCAGATTGCAAGGCGCTGAGACTCAGAGTGCGAGGCGGTTAGTGTGAGGCGCTGAGTGCGAGTCGCTCAGAAGCTGAGTGCGAGTCGCTCAGAAGCTGAGTGCGAGTCGCTCAGAAGCTGAGTGCGAGGCGCTGAGACTCTGAGTGCGAGGCGCTGAGCCTCTGAGTGCGAGGCGCTGAGCCTCTGAGTGCGAGGCGCTGAGCCTCTGAGTGCGAGGCGCTGAGCCTCTGAGTGCGAGGAGCTGAGACTCTGAGTGCGAGGCGCTGAGACGCTGAGTGCGAGGCGCTGAGACGCTGAGTTCGAGGCGCTGAGTGCGAGGCGCTGAGATGCTGAGTTCGAGGCGCTGAGTGCGAGGCGCTGCGACGCTGAGGGCGAGACGCTGAGTGCGAGACGCTGTGTGCGAGGCGCTGAGACGCTGAGGGCGAGGCGCTGAAACGCTGAGTGCGAGGTGCTGAGACGCTGAGTGCGAGGCACCGAGATGCAGATTGCAAGGCGCTGAGACTCAGAGTGCGAGGCGGTTAGTCTGAGGCGCTGAGTGCGAGTCGCTCAGAAGCTGAGTGCGAGTCGCTCAGAAGCTGAGTGCGAGTCGCTCAGAAGCTGAGTGCGAGGCGCTGAGACTCTGAGTGCGAGGCTCTGAGCCTCTGAGTGCGAGGCGCTGAGCCTCTGAGTGCGAGGCGCTGAGCCTCTGAGTGCGAGGCGCTGAGCCTCTGAGTGCGAGGTGCTGAGACTCTGAGTGCGAGACGCTGAGACTCAGAGTGCGAGGCGATGAGTGTGAGGCGCTGAGTGAGAGTCGCTCAGAAGCTGAGTGCGAGGCGCTGAGACTCTGAGTGCGAGGCGCCGGGACGCTGAGTGCGAGTCGCCGAGACGCTGAGTCCGAGTCGCTGAGATGCTGAGACGCTGAGTCCGAGGCGCTGAGTGCGAGGTGCTGAGACGCTGAGTGCGAGGAGCTGAGACGCTGAGTGCGAGGCGCTGAAGTCCTGAGACGCTGAGTTCAAGGCGCTGAGTGCGAGGAGCTGAGACGCTGAGTGCGAGGCGCTGAGGTCCTGAGACGCTGAGTTCAAGGCGCTGAGTGCGAGGCGCTGAGACGCTGAGTGCGAGTCGCTCAGAAGCTGAGTGCGAGACGCTGAGACTCTGAGTGCGAGACGCTGAGACTCTGAGGGCGAGGCGCTGAGACTCTGAGTGCGAGGCGCTGAGACACTGAGTGCGAGTCGCCGAGACGCTGAGTGCGAGATGCCGAGACGCTGAGTGCAAAGCGCCGAGATGCTGAGTGCGAGACGCTGAGGGCGAGGCGCTGAGACGCTGAGTGCGAGGCGCTGAGACGCTGAGTGCGAGGCGCTGAGACGCTGAGTGCGAGGCGCTGAGACGCTGAGTTCGAGGCGCTGAGTGCGAGGCGCTGAGACGCTGAGTTCGAGGCGCTGAGTGCGAGGCGCTGCGACGCTGAGGGCGAGTCGCTGAGTGCGAGTCGCTGAGTGCGAGGCGCTGAGTGCGAGATGCTGAGACGCTGAGTGCGAGATGCTGAGACGCTGAGTGCGAGGCGCTGAGACGCTGAGGGCGAGGCGCTGAAACGCTGAATGCGAGGTGCGGAGTGCGAGGCGCTGAGACGCTAAATGCAAGGTGCTGAGACGCTGAGTGCGAGGCACGAGATGCAGAATGCAAGGCGCTGAGACTCAGAGTGCGAGGCGGTGAGTGTGAGGCGCTGAGTGCGAGTCGCTGAGACTCTGAGTGCGAGTCGCTGAGACTCTGAGTGCGAGTCGCTGAGACTCTGAGTGCGAGTCGCTGAGACTCTGAGTGCGAGTCGCTGAGATTCTGAGTGCGAGTCGCTGAGACTCTGAGTGCGAGGCGCTGAGACTCTGAGTGCGAGGCGCTGAGACTCTGAGTGCGAGGCGCTGAGACTCTGAGTGCGAGGCGCTGAGACTCTGAGTGCGAGGCGCTGAGACTCTGAGTGCGAGGCACTGAGACTCAGAGTGCGAGGCGATGAGTGTGAGGCGCTGAGTGCGAGTCACTCAGAAGCTGAGTGCGAGGCGCTGAGACTCTGAGTGCGAGGCGCTGAGACTCTGAGTGCGAGGCGCAGAGACTCTGAGTGCGAGGCGCTGAGACTTTGAGTGCGAGGCGCCGGGACGCTGAGTGCGAGGCGCCGGGACGCTGAGTGCGAGGCGCCGGGACGCTGAGTGCGAGGCGCCGGGACGCTGAGTGCGAGGCGCCGGGACGCTGAGTGCGAGTCGCCAAGACGCTGAGTGCGAGTCGCTGAGGTGCTGAGACACTGAGTGCTAGGCGCTGAGAGGCTGAATGCGAGGCGCTGAGACGCAGAGTCCGAGGCGCTGAGTGCGAGTCGCCGAGACGCTGAGTGCGAGATGCTGAGACGCTGAGTGCAAAGCGCCGAGATGCTGAGTGCGAGACGCTGAGGGCGAGGCGCTGAAACGCTGAGTGCGAGGCGCTGAGACGCTGAGTGCGAGGCACCGAGATGCAGAATGCAAGGCCCTGAGACTCAGATTGCGAGGCATTGAGTGTGAGGCGCTGAGTGCGAGTCGCTCAGAAGCTGAGTGCGAGTCGTTGAGACTCTGAGTGCGAGTCGCTGAGACGCTGAGTGCGAGGCGGCGAGACGCTGAGTGCGAGGCGGCGAGACGCTGAGTGCGAGGCGCCGAGACGCTGAGTGCGAATCGCCGAGATGCTCAGTGCGAGGCACTGAGTGCGAGTCGCTGAGGTGCTGAGACGCTGAGTGCGAGGCGCTGAGAGGCTGAATGCGAGGCGCTGAGATGCTGAGTGCGAGGCGCTGAGTGCGAGGTGCTGAGACGCTGAGTGCGAGGTGCTGAGACGCTGAGTGCGAGGAGCTGAGACGCTGAGTGCGAGGCGCTGAGACGCTGAGTGCGAGGCGCTGAGGTCCTGAGACGCTGAGTGCGAGGCGCTGAGACGCTGAGTGTGAGGCGCTGAGACGCTGAGTGCGAGGCGCTGAGACGCTGAGTGCGAGGCGCTGAGACGCTGAGTGCGAGGCGCTGAGACGCTGAGTGCGAGGCGGCGAGACGCTGAGTGCGAGGCGGCGAGACGCTGAGTGCGAGGCGGCGAGACGCTGAGTGCGAGGCGCCGAGACGCTGAGTGCGAATCGCCGAGATGCTGAGTGCGAGGCACTGAGTGCGAGTCGCTGAGGTGCTGAGACGCTGAGTGCGAGGCGCTGAGAGGCTGAATGCGAGGCGCTGAGATGCTGAGTGCGAGGCGCTGAGTGCGAGGTGCTGAGACGCTGAGTGCGAGGTGCTGAGACGCTGAGTGCGAGGAGCTGAGACGCTGAGTGCGAGTCGCTGAGACGCTGAGTGCGAGGCGCTGAGGTCCTGAGACGCTGAGTGCGAGGCGCTGAGACGCTGAGTGCGAGGCGCTGAGACGCTGAGTGCGAGGCGCTGAGACGCTGAGTGCGAGGCGCTGAGACGCTGAGTGCGAGGCGCTGAGACGCTGAGTTCGAGGCGCTGAGTGCGAGGCGCTGAGATGCTGAGTTCGAGGCGCTGAGTGCGAGGCGCTGCGACGCTGAGGGCGAGTCGCTGAGTGCGAGACGCTGTGTGCGAGGCGCTGAGACGCTGAGGGCGAGGCGCTGAAACGCTGAGTGCGAGGTGCTGAGACGCTGAGTGCGAGGCACCGAGATGCAGATTGCAAGGCGCTGAGACTCAGAGTGCGAGGCGGTTAGTGTGAGGCGCTGAGTGCGAGTCGCTCAGAAGCTGAGTGCGAGTCGCTCAGAAGCTGAGTGCGAGTCGCTCAGAAGCTGAGTGCGAGGCGCTGAGACTCTGAGTGCGAGGCGCTGAGCCTCTGAGTGCGAGGCGCTGAGCCTCTGAGTGCGAGGCGCTGAGCCTCTGAGTGCGAGGCGCTGAGCCTCTGAGTGCGAGGTGCTGAGACTCTGAGTGCGAGGCGCTGAGACGCTGAGTGCGAGGCGCTGAGACGCTGAGTTCGAGGCGCTGAGTGCGAGGCGCTGAGATGCTGAGTTCGAGGCGCTGAGTGCGAGGCGCTGCGACGCTGAGGGCGAGACGCTGAGTGCGAGACGCTGTGTGCGAGGCGCTGAGACGCTGAGGGCGAGGCGCTGAAACGCTGAGTGCGAGGTGCTGAGACGCTGAGTGCGAGGCACCGAGATGCAGATTGCAAGGCGCTGAGACTCAGAGTGCGAGGCGGTTAGTCTGAGGCGCTGAGTGCGAGTCGCTCAGAAGCTGAGTGCGAGTCGCTCAGAAGCTGAGTGCGAGTCGCTCAGAAGCTGAGTGCGAGGCGCTGAGACTCTGAGTGCGAGGCTCTGAGCCTCTGAGTGCGAGGCGCTGAGCCTCTGAGTGCGAGGCGCTGAGCCTCTGAGTGCGAGGCGCTGAGCCTCTGAGTGCGAGGTGCTGAGACTCTGAGTGCGAGACGCTGAGACTCAGAGTGCGAGGCGATGAGTGTGAGGCGCTGAGTGAGAGTCGCTCAGAAGCTGAGTGCGAGGCGCTGAGACTCTGAGTGCGAGGCGCCGGGACGCTGAGTGCGAGTCGCCGAGACGCTGAGTCCGAGTCGCTGAGATGCTGAGACGCTGAGTCCGAGGCGCTGAGTGCGAGGTGCTGAGACGCTGAGTGCGAGGAGCTGAGACGCTGTGTGCGAGGCGCTGAGGTCCTGAGACGCTGAGTTCAAGGCGCTGAGTGCGAGGAGCTGAGACGCTGAGTGCGAGGCGCTGAGGTCCTGAGACGCTGAGTTCAAGGCGCTGAGTGCGAGGCGCTGAGACGCTGAGTGCGAGTCGCTCAGAAGCTGAGTGCGAGACGCTGAGACTCTGAGTGCGAGACGCTGAGACTCTGAGGGCGAGGCGCTGAGACTCTGAGTGCGAGGCGCTGAGACACTGAGTGCGAGTCGCCGAGACGCTGAGTGCGAGATGCCGAGACGCTGAGTGCAAAGCGCCGAGATGCTGAGTGCGAGACGCTGAGGGCGAGGCGCTGAAACGCTGAGTGCGAGGCGCTGAGACGCTGTGTGCGAGGCGCGGAGTGCGAGGCGCTGAGACGCTGAATGCAAGGTGCTGAGATGCTGAGTGCGAGGCACCGAGATGCAGAATGCAAGGCGCTGAGACTCAGATTGCGAGGCGGTGAGTGTGAGGCGCTGAGTGCGAGTCGCTCAGAAGCTGAGTGCGAGTCGCTGAGACTCTGAGTGCGAGTCGCTGAGACTCTGAGTGCGAGGCGCCGAGACGCTGAGTGCGAGGCGCCGGGACGCTGAGTGCGAGGCGCCGGACGCTGAGTGCGAGGCGCCGGGTCGCTGAGTGCGAGGCGCCGGGTCGCTGAGTGCGAGTCGCCGAGACGCTGAGTGCGAGTCGCTGAGGTGCTGAGACGCTGAGTGCTAGGCGCTGAGAGGCTGAATGCGAGGCGCTGAGACGCTGAGTCCGAGGCGCTGAGTGCGAGGTGCTGAGACGCTGAGTGCGAGGAGCTGAGACGCTGAGGGCGAGGCGCTGAGTGCGAGGTGCTGAGACGCTTGCGGGTCGCTGAGGCGCTGATTGCGAGGCGCTGAGACGCTGAGTGCGAGGCGCTGAGACGCTGATTGCGAGGCTCTGAGACGCTGAGTTCGAGGCGCTGAGTGCGAGGCACTGAGACGCTGAGTGCGAGGCGCTGAGACGCTGAGTGCGAGGCGCTGCGAAGCTGAGTGCAAGGTGCCGAGATGCTGAGTGTGAGGTGCTGAGACGCTGAGTGCAAAGCGCTGAGATGCTGAGTGAGAGACGCTGAGGGCGAGGCGCTGAGACGCTGAGTGCGAGGCGCTGAGACGCTGAGTGCGAGGCGCTGAGACGCTGAGTGCGAGGCTCTGAGACTCAGAGTGCGAGACGCTGAGGGCGAGGCGCTGAGTGCGAGGCGCTGAAACGCTGAGTGCGAGGCGCTGAGACGCTGAGTGCGAGGCGCGGAATGCGAGGCGCTGAGACGCTGAATGCAAGGTGCAGAGATGCTGAGTGCGAGGCACCGAGATGCAGAATGCAAGGCCCTGAGACTCAGATTGCGAGTCATTGAGTGTGAGGCGCTGAGTGCAAGTCGCTCAGAAGCTGAGTGCGAGTCGCTCAGAAGCTGAGTGCGAGTCGCTGAGACTCTGAGTGCGAGTCGCTGAGACTCTGAGTGCGAGTCGCTGAGACGCTGAGTGCGAGGCGGCGAGACGCTGAGTGCTAGGCGCCGAGGCACTGAGTACGAATCGCCGAGATGCTGAGTGCGAGGCACTGAGTGCGAGTCGCTGAGGTGCTGAGACGCTGAGTGCGAGGCGCTGAGAGGCTGAATGCGAGGCGCTGAGATGCTGAGTTCGAGGCACTGAGTGCGAGGCGCTGAGACGCTGAGTGCGAGGCGCTGAGACGCTGAGTTCGAGGCGCTGAGTGCGAGGCGATGAGACGCTGAGTGCGAGGCGCTGAGACGCTGAGTGCGAGGCGCTGAGACACTGAGTGCGAGGCTCTGAGTGCGAGGTGCTGAGGCGCTGAGTGCGATGAGCTGAGACTTTGAGTGCGAGGCGGTGAGACGCTGAGTGCGAGGCGCTGAGGTCCTGAGACGCTGAGTTCAAGGTGCTGAGACGCTGAGTGCGAGGCGCTGAGACGCTGAGTGCGAGGCGCTGAGACGCTGAGTGCGAGGCGCTGAGACGCTGAGTGCGAGGCGCTGAGACGCTGAGTGCGAGGCGCTGAGATGCTGAGTTCGAGGCGCTGAGTGCGAGGCGCTGAGACGCTGAGTTCGAGGCGCTGAGTGCGAGGCGCTGCGACGCTGAAGGCGAGTCGCTGAGTGCGAGTCGCTGAGTTCAAGGCGCTGAGACGCTGAGGGCGAGGCGCTGAAACGCTGAGTGCGAGGTGCAGAGTGCGAGGCGCTGAGACGCTAAATGCAAGGTGCTGAGACGCTGAGTGCGAGGCACGAGATGCAGAATGCAAGGCGCTGAGACTCAGAGTGCGAGGCGGTGAGTGTGAGGCGCTGAGTGCGAGTCGCTCAGAAGCTGAGTGCGAGTCGCTGAGACTCTGAGTGCGAGTCGCTGAGACTCTGAGTGCGAGGCGCTGAGACTCAGAGCGCGAGGCGATGCGTGTGAGGCGCTGAGTGCGAGTCACTCAGAAGCTGAGTGCGAGGCGCTGAGACTCTGAGTGCGAGGCGCTAGAATCTGAGTGCGAGGCGCAGACACTCTGAGTGCGAGGCGCTGAGACACTGAGTGCGAGGGGCCGGGACGCTGAGTGCGAGGGGCCGGGACGCTGAGTGCGAGGGGCCGGGACGCTGAGTGCGAGGCGCCGGGACGCTGAGTGCGAGGCGCCGGGACGCTGAGTGCGAGTCGCCGGGACGCTGAGTGCGAGTCGCTGAGGTGCTGAGACGCTGAGTGCTAGGCGATGAGAGGCTGAATGCGAGGCGCTGAGACGCTGAGTCCAAGGCGCTGAGTGCGAGGTGCTGAGACGCTGAGTGCGAGGAGCTGAGACGCTGAGTGCGAGGCGCTGAGGTCCTGAGACGCTGAGTTCAAGGCGCTGAGTGCGAGGCGCTGAGATGCTGAGTGCGAGTCGGTCAGAAGCTGAGTGCGAGGCGCTGAGACGCAGAGTGTGAGGCGCTGAGACGCTGAGTGCGAGGCGCTGAGACGCTGAGTGCGAGTCGCCGAGACGCTGAGTGCGAGATGCTGAGACGCTGAGTGCAAAGCGCCGAGATGCTGAGTGCGAGACGCTGCGGGCGAGGCGCTGAAACGCTGAGTGCGAGGCGCTGAGACGCTGAGTTCGAGGCGCTGAGTGCGAGGCGATGAGAGGCTGAGTGCGAGGCGCTGAGACGCTGAGTGCGAGGCGCTGAGACGCTGAGTGCGAGGCTCTGAGTGCGAGGTGCTGAGGCGCTGAGTGCGATGAGCTGAGACTTTGAGTGCGAGGCGGTGAGACGCTGAGTGCGAGGCGCTGAGGTCCTGAGACGCTGAGTTCAAGGTGCTGAGACGCTGAGTGCGAGGCGCTGAGACGCTGAGTGCGAGGCGCTGAGACGCTGAGTGCGAGGCGCTGAGACGCTGAGTGCGAGGCGCTGAGACGCTGAGTGCGAGGCGCTGAGATGCTGAGTTCGAGGCGCTGAGTGCGAGGCGCTGAGACGCTGAGTTCGAGGCACTGAGTGCGAGGCGCTGCGACGCTGAAGGCGAGTCGCTGAGTGCGAGTCGCTGAGTTCAAGGCGCTGAGACGCTGAGGGCGAGGCGCTGAAACGCTGAGTGCGAGGTGCAGAGTGCGAGGCGCTGAGACGCTAAATGCAAGGTGCTGAGACGCTGAGTGCGAGGCACGAGATGCAGAATGCAAGGCGCTGAGACTCAGAGTGCGAGGCGGTGAGTGTGAGGCGCTGAGTGCGAGTCGCTCAGAAGCTGAGTGCGAGTCGCTGAGACTCTGAGTGCGAGTCGCTGAGACTCTGAGTGCGAGGCGCTGAGACTCAGAGCGCGAGGCGATGCGTGTGAGGCGCTGAGTGCGAGTCACTCAGAAGCTGAGTGCGAGGCGCTGAGACTCTGAGTGCGAGGCGCTAGAATCTGAGTGCGAGGCGCAGACACTCTGAGTGCGAGGCGCTGAGACACTGAGTGCGAGGGGCCGGGACGCTGAGTGCGAGGGGCCGGGACGCTGAGTGCGAGGGGCCGGGACGCTGAGTGCGAGGCGCCGGGACGCTGAGTGCGAGGCGCCGGGACGCTGAGTGCGAGGCGCCGGGACGCTGAGTGCGAGTCGCCGGGACGCTGAGTGCGAGTCGCTGAGGTGCTGAGACGCTGAGTGCTAGGCGATGAGAGGCTGAATGCGAGGCGCTGAGACGCTGAGTCCAAGGCGCTGAGTGCGAGGTGCTGAGACGCTGAGTGCGAGGAGCTGAGACGCTGAGTGCGAGGCGCTGAGGTCCTGAGACGCTGAGTTCAAGGCGCTGAGTGCGAGGCACTGAGATGCTGAGTGCGAGTCGGTCAGAAGCTGAGTGCGAGGCGCTGAGACGCAGAGTGTGAGGCGCTGAGACGCTGAGTGCGAGGCGCTGAGACGCTGAGTGCGAGTCGCCGAGACGCTGAGTGCGAGATGCTGAGACGCTGAGTGCAAAGCGCCGAGATGCTGAGTGCGAGACGCTGCGGGCGAGGCGCTGAAACGCTGAGTGCGAGGCGCTGAGACGCTGAGTGCGAGGCGCGGAGTGCGAGGCGCTGAGACGCTGAATGCAAGGTGCTGAGATGCTGAGTGCGAGGCACCGAGATGCAGAATGCAAGGCCCTGAGACTCAGTTTGCGAGGCATTGAGTGTGAGGCGCTGAGTGCGAGTCGCTCAGAAGCTGAGTGCGAGTCGCTGAGACTCTGAGTGCGAGTCGCTGAGACGCTGAGTGCGAGTCGCTGAGACGCTGAGTGCGAGTCGCTGAGGTCCTGAGACGCTGAGTTCACGGCGCTGAGTGCGAGGCGCTGAGACGCTGAGTGCGAGACGCTGAGACTCTGAGGGCGAGGCGCTGAGACTCTGAGTGCGAGGCGCTGAGACACTGAGTGCGAGTCGCCGAGACGCTGAGTGCGAGATGCCGAGACGCTGAGTGCAAAGCGCCGAGATGCTGAGTGCGAGACGCTGAGGGCGAGGCGCTGAGACGCTGAGTGCGAGGCGCTGAGACGCTGTGTGCGAGGCGTGGAGTGCGAGGCGCTGAGACGCTGAATGCAAGGTGCTGAGATGCTGAGTGCGAGGCACCGAGATGCAGAATGCAAGGCGCTGAGACTCAGATTGCGAGGCGGTGAGTGTGAGGCGCTGAGTGCGAGTCGCTCAGAAGCTGAGTGCGAGGCGCCGAGACGCTGAGTGCAAGGCGCCGAGACGCTGAGTGCGAGGCGCCGAGACGCTGAGTGCGAGGCGCCGAGACGCTGAGTGCGAGGCGCCGAGACGCTGAGTGTGAGTCGCCGAGACGCTGAGTTCGAGGCACTGAGTGCGAGTCGCTGAGGTGCTGAGACGCTGAGTGCGAGGCGCTGAGAGGCTGAATGCGAGGCGCTGAGATGCTGAGTGCGAGGCGCTGAGTGCGAGGTGCTGAGACGCTGAGTGCGAGGAGCTGAGACGCTGAGTTCGAGGCGCTGAGTGCGAGGCGCTGAGACGCTGAGTGCGAGGAGCTGAGACGCTGAGTTCGAGGCGCTGAGTGTGAGGCGCTGAGACGCTGAGTGTGAGGCGCTGAGACGCTGAGTGCGAGGCGCTGAGACGCTGAGTGCGAGGCGCTGAGACGCTGAGTGTGAGGCGCTGAGACGCTGAGTGCGAGGCGCTGAGACGCTGAGTGCGAGGCGCTGAGACGCTGAGTGCGAGGCACTGAGTGCGAGGTGCTGAGACGCTGAGTGCGAGGAGCTGCGACTTTGAGTGCGAGGCGGTGAGACGCTGAGTGCGAGGCGCTGAGGTCCTGAGACGCTGAGTTCGAGGCGCTGAGACGCTGATTGCGAGGCGCTGAGACGCTGAGTGCGAGGCGCTGAGACGCTGAGTGCGAGGCGCTGAGTGCGAGGCGCTGCGACGCTGAGGGCGAGTTGCTGAGTGCGAGGCGCTGAGAGCGAGGCGCTGAAACGCTGAGTGCGAGGTGCGGAGTGCGAGGCGCTGAGACGCTAAATGCAAGGTGCTGAGACGCTGAGTGCGAGGCACCGAGATGCAGAATGCAAGGCGCTGAGACTCAGAGTGCGAGGCGGTGAGTGTGAGGCGCTGAGTGCGAGTCGCTCAGAAGCTGAGTGCGAGTCGCTGAGACTCTGAGTGCGAGGCACTGAGACTCAGAGTGCGAGGCGATGAGTGTGAGGCGCTGAGTGCGAGTCACTCAGAAGCTGAGTGCGAGGCGCTGAGACTCTGAGTGCGAGGCGCTGAGACTCTAAGTGCGAGTCGCTGAGACTCTGAGTGCGAGTCGCTGAGACTCTGAGTGCGAGGCGCTGAGACTCTGAGTGCGAGGCCCTGAGACTCAGAGTGCGAGGCGATGAGTGTGAGGCGCTGAGTGCGAGTCGCTCAGAAGCTGAGTGCGAGGCGCTGAGACTCTGAGTGCGAGGCGCTGAGACTCTGAGTGCGAGGGGCCGAGACTCTGAGTGCGAGGGGCCGAGACTCTGAGTGCGAGGCGCCGAGACGCTGAGTGCGAGGCGCCGAGACGCTGAGTGTGAGTCGCCGAGACGCTGAGTTCGAGGCACTGAGTGCGAGTCGCTGAGGTGCTGAGACGCTGAGTGCGAGGCGCTGAGAGGCTGAATGCGAGGCGCTGAGATGCTGAGTGCGAGGCGCTGAGTGCGAGGTGCTGAGACGCTGAGTGCAAGGAGCTGAGACGCTGAGTTCAAGGCGCTGAGTGCGAGGCGCTGAGACGCTGAGTGCGAGGAGCTGAGACGCTGAGTTCGAGGCGCTGAGTGCGAGGCGCTGAGACGCTGAGTGTGAGGCGCTGAGACGCTGAGTGCGAGGCGCTGAGACGCTGAGTGCGAGGCGCTGAGACGCTGAGTGCGAGGCGCTGAGACGCTGAATGCGAGGCGCTGAGTGCGAGGTGCTGAGACGCTGAGTGCGAGGAGCTGCGACTTTGAGTGCGAGGCGGTGAGACGCTGAGTGCGAGGCGCTGAGGTCCTGAGACGCTGAGTTCGAGGCGCTGAGACGCTGAGTGCGAGGCGCTGAGACGCTGACTGCGAGGCGCTGAGTGCGAGGCGCTGAGACACTGAGTGCGAGTCGCCGAGACGCTGAGTGCGAGATGCCGAGACGCTGAGTGCAAAGCGCCGAGATGCTGAGTGCGAGACGCTGAGGGCGAGGCGCTGAGACGCTGAGTGCGAGGCGCTGAGACGCTGTGTGCGAGGCGTGGAGTGCGAGGCGCTGAGACGCTGAATGCAAGGTGCTGAGATGCTGAGTGCGAGGCACCGAGATGCAGAATGCAAGGCGCTGAGACTCAGATTGCGAGGCGGTGAGTGTGAGGCGCTGAGTGCGAGTCGCTCAGAAGCTGAGTGCGAGGCGCCGAGACGCTGAGTGCAAGGCGCCGAGACGCTGAGTGCGAGGCGCCGAGACGCTGAGTGCGAGGCGCCGAGACGCTGAGTGCGAGGCGCCGAGAGGCTGAGTGCGAGGCGCCGAGACGCTGAGTGTGAGTCGCCGAGACGCTGAGTTCGAGGCACTGAGTGCGAGTCGCTGAGGTGCTGAGACGCTGAGTGCGAGGCGCTGAGAGGCTGAATGCGAGGCGCTGAGATGCTGAGTGCGAGGCGCTGAGTGCGAGGTGCTGAGACGCTGAGTGCGAGGAGCTGAGACGCTGAGTTCGAGGCGCTGAGTGCGAGGCGCTGAGACGCTGAGTGCGAGGAGCTGAGACGCTGAGTTCGAGGCGCTGAGTGTGAGGCGCTGAGACGCTGAGTGTGAGGCGCTGAGACGCTGAGTGCGAGGCGCTGAGACGCTGAGTGCGAGGCGCTGAGACGCTGAGTGCGAGGCGCTGAGACGCTGAGTGCGAGGCGCTGAGACGCTGAGTGCGAGGCGCTGAGACGCTGAGTGCGAGGCACTGAGTGCGAGGTGCTGAGACGCTGAGTGCGAGGAGCTGCGACTTTGAGTGCGAGGCGGTGAGACGCTGAGTGCGAGGCGCTGAGGTCCTGAGACGCTGAGTTCGAGGCGCTGAGACGCTGAGTGCGAGGCGCTGAGACGCTGAGTGCGAGGCGCTGAGACGCTGAGTGCGAGGCGCTGAGTGCGAGGCGCTGCGACGCTGAGGGCGAGTTGCTGAGTGCGAGGCGCTGAGAGCGAGGCGCTGAAACGCTGAGTGCGAGGTGCGGAGTGCGAGGCGCTGAGACGCTAAATGCAAGGTGCTGAGACGCTGAGTGCGAGGCACCGAGATGCAGAATGCAAGGCGCTGAGACTCAGAGTGCGAGGCGGTGAGTGTGAGGCGCTGAGTGCGAGTCGCTCAGAAGCTGAGTGCGAGTCGCTGAGACTCTGAGTGCGAGGCACTGAGACTCTGAGTGCGAGGCGATGAGTGTGAGGCGCTGAGTGCGAGTCACTCAGAAGCTGAGTGCGAGGCGCTGAGACTCTGAGTGCGAGGCGCTGAGACTCTAAGTGCGAGTCGCTGAGACTCTGAGTGCGAGTCGCTGAGACTCTGAGTGCGAGGCGCTGAGACTCTGAGTGCGAGGCCCTGAGACTCAGAGTGCGAGGCGATGAGTGTGAGGCGCTGAGTGCGAGTCGCTCAGAAGCTGAGTGCGAGGCGCTGAGACTCTGAGTGCGAGGCGCTGAGACTCTGAGTGCGAGGGGCCGAGACTCTGAGTGCGAGGGGGCGAGACTCTGAGTGCGAGGCGCCGAGACGCTGAGTGCGAGGCGCCGAGACGCTGAGTGCGAGGCGCCGAGACGCTGAGTGCGAGGCGCCGAGACGCTGAGTGTGAGTCGCCGAGACGCTGAGTTCGAGGCACTGAGTGCGAGTCGCTGAGGTGCTGAGACGCTGAGTGCGAGGCGCTGAGAGGCTGAATGCGAGGCGCTGAGATGCTGAGTGCGAGGCGCTGAGTGCGAGGTGCTGAGACGCTGAGTGCAAGGAGCTGAGACGCTGAGTTCGAGGCGCTGAGTGCGAGGTGCTGAGACGCTGAGTGCGAGGAGCTGAGACGCTGAGTTCGAGGCGCTGAGTGCGAGGCGCTGAGACGCTGAGTGTGAGGCGCTGAGACGCTGAGTGCGAGGCGCTGAGACGCTGAGTGCGAGGCGCTGAGACGCTGAGTGCGAGGCGCTGAGACGCTGAGTGCGAGGCGCTGAGTGCGAGGTGCTGAGACGCTGAGTGCGAGGAGCTGCGACTTTGAGTGCGAGGCGGTGAGACGCTGAGTGCGAGGCGCTGAGGTCCTGAGACGCTGAGTTCGAGGCGCTGAGACGCTGAGTGCGAGGCGCTGAGACGCTGAGTGCGAGGCGCTGAGTGCGAGGCGCTGCGACGCTGAGTGCGAGGAGCTGAGACGCTGAGTTCGAGGCGCTGAGTGTGAGGCGCTGAGACGCTGAGTGTGAGGCGCTGAGACGCTGAGTGCGAGGCGCTGAGACGCTGAGTGCGAGGCGCTGAGACGCTGAGTGCGAGGCGCTGAGACGCTGAGTGCGAGGCGCTGAGACGCTGAGTGCGAGGCGCTGAGACGCTGAGTGCGAGGCACTGAGTGCGAGGTGCTGAGACGCTGAGTGCGAGGAGCTGAGACTTTGAGTGCGAGGCGGTGAGACGCTGAGTGCGAGGCGCTGAGGTCCTGAGACGCTGAGTTCGAGGCGCTGAGACGCTGATTGCGAGGCGCTGAGACGCTGAGTGCGAGGCGCTGAGACGCTGAGTGCGAGGCGCTGAGTGCGAGGCGCTGCGACGCTGAGGGCGAGTTGCTGAGTGCGAGGCGCTGAGAGCGAGGCGCTGAAACGCTGAGTGCGAGGTGCGGAGTGCGAGGCGCTGAGACGCTAAATGCAAGGTGCTGAGACGCTGAGTGCGAGGCACCGAGATGCAGAATGCAAGGCGCTGAGACTCAGAGTGCGAGGCGGTGAGTGTGAGGCGCTGAGTGCGAGTCGCTCAGAAGCTGAGTGCGAGTCGCTGAGACTCTGAGTGCGAGGCACTGAGACTCAGAGTGCGAGGCGATGAGTGTGAGGCGCTGAGTGCGAGTCACTCAGAAGCTGAGTGCGAGGCGCTGAGACTCTGAGTGCGAGGCGCTGAGACTCTAAGTGCGAGTCGCTGAGACTCTGAGTGCGAGTCGCTGAGACTCTGAGTGCGAGGCGCTGAGACTCTGAGTGCGAGGCCCTGAGACTCAGAGTGCGAGGCGATGAGTGTGAGGCGCTGAGTGCGAGTCGCTCAGAAGCTGAGTGCGAGGCGCTGAGACTCTGAGTGCGAGGGGCCGAGACTCTGAGTGCGAGGGGCCGAGACTCTGAGTGCGAGGCGCCGAGACGCTGAGTGCGAGGCGCCGAGACGCTGAGTGCGAGGCGCCGAGACGCTGAGTGCGAGGCGCCGAGACGCTGAGTGTGAGTCGCCGAGACGCTGAGTTCGAGGCACTGAGTGCGAGTCGCTGAGGTGCTGAGACGCTGAGTGCGAGGCGCTGAGAGGCTGAATGCGAGGCGCTGAGATGCTGAGTGCGAGGCGCTGAGTGCGAGGTGCTGAGACGCTGAGTGCAAGGAGCTGAGACGCTGAGTTCGAGGCGCTGAGTGCGAGGTGCTGAGACGCTGAGTGCGAGGAGCTGAGACGCTGAGTTCGAGGCGCTGAGTGCGAGGCGCTGAGACGCTGAGTGTGAGGCGCTGAGACGCTGAGTGCGAGGCGCTGAGACGCTGAGTGCGAGGCGCTGAGACGCTGAGTGCGAGGCGCTGAGACGCTGAGTGCGAGGCGCTGAGTGCGAGGTGCTGAGACGCTGAGTGCGAGGAGCTGCGACTTTGAGTGCGAGGCGGTGAGACGATGAGTGCGAGGCGCTGAGGTCCTGAGACGCTGAGTTCGAGGCGCTGAGACGCTGAGTGCGAGGCGCTGAGACGCTGAGTGCGAGGCGCTGAGTGCGAGGCGCTGCGACGCTGAGGGCGAGTTGCTGAGTGCGAGGCGCTGAGAGCGAGGCGCTGAGACGCTGAGTGCGAGATGCTGAGACGCTGAGTGCGAGGCGCTGAGACGCTGAGGGCGAGGCGCTGAAACGCTGAGTGCGAGGTGCGGAGTGCGAGGCGCTGAGACGCTAAATGCAAGGTGCTGAGACGCTGAGTGCGAGGCACCGAGATGCAGAATGCAAGGCGCTGAGACTCAGAGTGCGAGGCGGTGAGTGTGAGGCGCTGAGTGCGAGTCGCTCAGAAGCTGAGTACGAGTCGCTGAGACTCTGAGTGCGAGGCGCTGAGACTCAGAGTGCGAGGCGATGAGTGTGAGGCGCTGAGTGCGAGTCACTCAGAAGCTGAGTGCGAGGCGCTGAGACTCTGAGTGCGAGGCGCTGAGACTCTAAGTGCGAGTCGCTGAGACTCTGAGTGCGAGTCGCTGAGACTCTGAGTGCGAGGCGCTGAGACTCTGAGTGCGAGGCACTGAGACTCAGAGTGCGAGGCGATGAGTGTGAGGCGCTGAGTGCGAGTCGCTCAGAAGCTGAGTGCGAGGCGCTGAGACTCTGAGTGCGAGGCGCTGAGACTCTGAGTGCGAGGGGCCGAGACTCTGAGTGCGAGGGGCCGAGACTCTGAGTGCGAGGGGCCGGGACGCTGAGCGCGAGGCGCCGGGACGCTGAGTGCGAGGCGCCGGGACGCTGAGCGCGAGTCGCCGAGACGCTGAGTGCGAGTCGCTGAGATGCTGAGACGCTGAGTGCTAGGCGCTGAGAGGCTGAATGCGAGGCGCTGAGACGCTGAGTCCGAGGCGCTGAGGTCCTGAGATGCTGAGTTCAAGGCGCTGAGTGCGAGGAGCTGAGAAGCTGAGTGCGAGGCGCTGAGGTCCTGAGACGCTGAGTTCAAGGCGCTGAGTGCGAGGCGCTGAGACGCTGAGTGCGAGTCGCTCAGAAGCTGAGTGCGAGACGCTGAGACTCTGAGTGCGAGACGCTGAGACTCTGAGGGCGAGCCGCTGAGACTCTGAGTGCGAGGCGCTGAGACACTGAGTGCGAGTCGCCGAGACGCTGAGTGCGAGTCGCCGAGACGCTGAGTGCGAGATGCCGAGACGCTGAGTGCAAAGCGCCGAGATGCTGAGTGCGAGACGCTGAGGGCGAGGCGTTGAAACGCTGTGTGCGAGGCGCGGAGTGCGAGGCGCTGAGACGCTGAATGCAAGGTGCTGAGATGCTGAGTGCGAGGCACCGAGATGCAGAATGCAAGGCGCTGAGACTCAGATTGCGAGGCAGTGAGTGTGAGGCGCTGAGTGCGAGTCGCTCAGAAGCTGAGTGCGAGTCGCTGAGACTCTGAGTGCGAGGCGCCGAGACGCTGAGTGCGAGGCGCTGAGACGCTGAGTGCAAGGCGCCGAGACGCTGAGTGTGAGTCGCCGAGACGCTGAGTTCGAGGCACTGAGTGCGAGTCGCTGAGGTGCTGAGACGCTGAGTGCGAGGTGCTGAGATGCTGAGTGCGAGGCGCTGAGTGCGAGGTGCTGAGACGCTGAGTGCGAGGCGCTGAGACGCTGAGTTCGAGGCGCTGAGTGCGAGGCGCTGAGACGCTGAGTGCGAGGCGCTGAGACGCTGAGTGCGAGGCGCTGAGTGCGAGGCGCTGAGACGCTGAGTGCGAGGCGCTGAGACGCTGAGTGCGAGGCGCTGAGACGCTGAGTGCGAGGCGCTGAGTGCGAGGTGCTGAGACGCTGAGTGCGAGGAGCTGAGACTCTGAGTGCGAGGCGGTGAGACGCTGAGTGCGAGGCGCTGAGGTCCTGAGACGCTGAGTTCAAGGCACTGAGACGCTGAGTGCGAGGCGCTGAGATGCTGAGTGCGAGGCGCTGAGAAGCTGAGTGCGAGGCGCTGAGACGCTGAGTGCGAGGCGCTGAGACGCTGAGTGCGAGGCGCTGAGACGCTGAGTGCGAGGCGCTGAGACGCTGAGTGCGAGGCGCTGAGACGCTGAGTGCGAGGCGCTGAGACGCTGAGTGCGAGGCGCTGAGACGCTGAGTGCGAGGCGCTGAGTGCGAGGCGCTGCGACGCTGAGGGCGAGTCGCTGAGTGCGAGGCGCTGAGGGCGAGGCGCTGAGACGCTGAGGGCGAGGCGCTGAAACGCTGAGTGCGAGGTGCGGAGTGCGAGGCGCTGAGACGCTAAATGCAACGTGCTGAGACGCTGAGTGCGAGGCACCGAGATGCAGAATGCAAGGCGCTGAGACTCAGAGTGCGAGGCGGTGAGTGTGAGACGCTGAGTGCGAGTCGCTCAGAAGCTGAGTGCGAGTCGCTCAGAAGCTGAGTGCGAGTCGCTGAGACTCTGAGTGCGAGTCGCTGAGACTCTGAGTGCGAGTCGCTGAGACTCTGAGTGCGAGTCGCTGAGACTCTGAGTGCGAGGCGCTGAGACTCTGAGTGCGAGGCGCTGAGACTCTGAGTGCGAGGCGCTGAGACTCTGAGTGCGAGGCGCTGAGACTCTGAGTGCGAGGCGCGGAGACTCAGAGTGCGAAGCGATGAGTGTGAGGCACTGAGTGCGAGTCACTCAGAAGCTGAGTGCGAGGCGCTGAGACTCTGAGTGCGAGGCGCTGAGATTCTGAGTGCGAGGCGCCGAGACGCTGAGTGCGAGGCGCCGGGACGCTGAGTGCGAGGCGCCGGGACGCTGAGTGCGAGGCGCCGGGACGCTGAGTGCGAGGCGCCGGGACGCTGAGTGCGAGGCGCCGGGACGCTGAGTGCGAGTCGCTGAGGTGCTGAGATGCTGAGTGCTAGGCGCTGAGAGGCTGAATGCGAGGCGCTGAGACGCTGAGTCCGAGGCGCTGAGTGCGAGGTGCTGAGACGCTGAGTGCGAGGCGCTGAGGTCCTGAGACGCTGAGCTCAGAAGCTGAGTGCGAGGCGCTGAGACGCTGAGTGCGAGTCGCTCAGAAGCTGAGTGCGAGACGCTGAGACTCTGAGTGCGAGTCGCTGAGACGCTGAGTGCGAGGCGCTGAGACGCTGAGTGCGAGTCGCCGAGACGCTGAGTGCGAGATTCTGAGACGCTGAGTGCAAAGCGCCGAGATGCTGAGTGCGAGACGCTGAGGGCGAGGCGCTGAGACGCTGAGTGCGAGGCGCTGAGACGCTGAGTGCGAGGCGCGGAGTGCGAGGCGCTGAGACGCTGAATGCAAGGTGCTGAGATGCTGAGTGCGAGGCACCGAGATGCAGAATGCAAGGCCCTGAGACTCAGATTGCGAGGCGTTGATTGTGAGGCGCTGATACGCTGAGTGCGAGGCGCCGAGATGCTGAGTTCGAGGCGCTGAGTGCGAGGCGCTGCGACGCTGAGGGCGGGGCGCCGAGACGCTGAGTGCGAGGCACTGAGTTCGAGTCGCTGAGGTGCTGAGACACTGAGTGCGAGGCGCTGAGAGGCTGAATGCGAGGCGCTGAGATGCTGAGTGCGAGGCGCTGAGTGCGAGGAGCTGAGGCGCTGAGTGCGAGGAGCTGAGGCGCTGAGTGCGAGGCGCTGAGACGCTGAGTGCGAGGCGCTGAGACGCTGATTGTGAGGATCTGCGATGCTGAGTTCGAGGCGCGGAGTGCGAGGCACTGAGACGCTGTCTGCGAGGCGCTGAGACGCTGAGTGCGAGGCGCTGAGACACTGAGTGCGAGGCGCTGCGACGCTGAGTGCAAGGCGCCGAGATGCTGAGTGTGAGGTGCCGAGAAGCTGAGTGCAAAGTGCTGAGATGCTGAGTGCGAGGCGCTGAGACACTGAGTGCGAGGCGCTGAGCCGCTGAGTGCGAGGCGCTGAGACGCTGAGTGCGAGGCGCTGAGACGCTGAGTGCGAGGCGCTGAGACGCTGAGTGCGAGGCGCTGAGTGCGAGGCGCTGAGACGCTGAGTTCGAGGCGCTGAGTGCGAGGCGCTGCGACGCTGAGGGCGAGTCGCTGAGTGCGAGACGCTGAGTGCGAGGCGCCGGGACGCTGAGTGCGAGGCGCCGGGACGCTGAGTGCGAGGCGCCGGGACGCTGAGTGCGAGTCGCCGAGACGCTGAGTGCGAGTCGCTGAGATGCTGAGACGCTGAGTGCTAGGCGCTGAGAGGCTGAATGCGAGGCGCTGAGACGCTGAGTCCGAGGCGCTGAGTGCGAGGTGCTGAGACGCTGAGTGCGAGGAGCTGAGACGCTGAGTGCGAGGCGCTGAGGTCCTGAGACACTGAGTTCAAGGCGCTGAGTGCGAGGAGCTGAGAAGCTGAGTGCGAGGCGCTGAGGTCCTGAGATGCTGAGTTCACGGCGCTGAGTGCGAGGCGCTGAGACGCTGAGTGCGAGTCGCTCAGAAGCTGAGTGCGAGACGCTGAGACTCTGAGTGCGAGACGCTGAGGCTCTGAGGGCGAGCCGCTGAGACTCTGAGTGCGAGGCGCTGAGACACTGAGTGCGAGTCGCCGAGACGCTGAGTGCGAGATGCCGAGACGCTGAGTGCAAAGCGCCGAGATGCTGAGTGCGAGACGCTGAGGGCGAGGCGCTGAGACGCTGAGTGCGAGGCGCTGAGACGCTGTGTGCGAGGCGCGGAGTGCGAGGCGCTGAGACGCTGAATGCAAGGTGCTGAGATGCTGAGTGCGAGGCACCGAGATGCAGAATGCAAGGCGCTGAGACTCAGATTGCGAGGCGGTGAGTGTGAGGCGCTGAGTGCGAGTCGCTCAGAAGCTGAGTGCGAGTCGCTCAGAAGCTGAGTGCGAGGCGCCGAGACGCTGAGTGCGAGACGCCGAGACGCTGAGTGCGAGGCGCCGAGACGCTGAGTGCGAGGCGCCGAGACGCTGAGTGCGAGGCGCCGAGACGCTGAGTGCGAGGCGCCGAGACGCTGAGTGTGAGTCGCCGAGACGCTGAGTTCGAGGCACTGAGTGCGAGTCGCTGAGGTGCTGAGACGCTGAGTGCGAGGCGCTGAGAGGCTGAATGCGAGGCGCTGAGATGCTGAGTTCGAGGCGCTGAGTGCGAGGCGCTGAGACGCTGAGTGCGAGGCGCTGAGACGCTGAGTTCGAGGCGCTGAGTGCGAGGCGCTGAGACGCTGAGTGTGAGGCGCTGAGACGCTGAGTGCGAGGCGCTGAGACGCTGAGTGCGAGGCGCTGAGACGCTGAGTGCGAGGCGCTGAGACGCTGAGTGCGAGGCGCTGAGTGCGAGGTGCTGAGACGCTGAGTGCGAGGAGCTGCGACTTTGAGTGCGAGGCGGTGAGACGCTGAGTGCGAGGCGCTGAGGTCCTGAGACGCTGAGTTCGAGGCGCTGAGACGCTGAGTGCGAGGCGCTGAGACGCTGAGTGCGAGGCGCTGAGTGCGAGGCGCTGCGACGCTGAGGGCGAGTCGCTGAGTGCGAGGCGCTGAGGGCGAGGCGCTGAGACGCTGAGTGCGAGATGCTGAGACGCTGAGTGCGAGGCGCTGAGACGCTGAGGGCGAGGCGCTGAAACGCTGAGTGCGAGGTGCGGAGTGCGAGGCGCTGAGACGCTAAATGCAAGGTGCTGAGACGCTGAGTGCGAGGCACCGAGATGCAGAATGCAAGGCGCTGAGACTCAGAGTGCGAGGCGGTGAGTGTGAGGCGCTGAGTGCGAGTCGCTCAGAAGCTGAGTGCGAGTCGCTGAGACTCTGAGTGCGAGGCGCTGAGACTTAGAGTGCAAGGCGATGAGTGTGAGGCGCTGAGTGCGAGTCACTCAGAAGCTGAGTGCGAGGCGCTAAGACTCTGAGTGCGAGGCGCTGAGACTCTAAGTGCGAGTCGCTGAGACTCTGAGTGCGAGTCGCTGAGACTCTGAGTGCGAGTCGCTGAGACTCTGAGTGCGAGGCGCTGAGACTCTGAGTGCGAGGCACTGAGACTCAGAATGCGAGGCGATGAGTGTGAGGCGCTGAGTGCGAGTCGCTCAGAAGCTGAGTGCGAGGCGCTGAGACTCTGAGTGCGAGGCGCTGAGACTCTGAGTGCGAGGGGCCGAGACTCTGTGTGCGAGGGGCCGAGACTCTGAGTGCGAGGGGCCGGGACGCTGAGTGCGAGGCGCCGGGACGCTGAGTGCGAGGCGCCGGGACGCTGAGCGCGAGTCGCCGAGACGCTGAGTGCGAGTCGCTGAGATGCTGAGACGCTGAGTGCTAGGCGCTGAGAGGCTGAATGCGAGGCGCTTAGATGCTGAGTCCGAGGCGCTGAGGTCCTGAGACGCTGAGTTCAAGGCGCTGAGTGCGAGGAGCTGAGACGCTGAGTGCGAGGCGCTGAGGTCCTGAGACGCTGAGTTCAAGGCGCTGAGTGCGAGGCGCTGAGACGCTGAGTGCGAGTCGCTCAGAAGCTGAGTGCGAGACGCTGAGACTCTGAGTGCGAGACGCTGAGACTCTGAGGGCGAGCCGCTGAGACTCTGAGTGCGAGGCGCTGAGACACTGAGTGCGAGTCGCCGAGACGCTGAGTGCGAGATGCCGAGACGCTGAGTGCAAAGCGCCGAGATGCTGAGTGCGAGACGCTGAGGGCGAGGCGTTGAAACGCTGTGTGCAAGGCGCGGAGTGCGAGGCGCTGAGACGCTGAATGCAAGGTGCTGAGATGCTGAGTGCGAGGCACCGAGATGCAGAATGCAAGGCGCTGAGACTCAGATTGCGAGGCAGTGAGTGTGAGGCGCTGAGTGCGAGTCGCTCAGAAGCTGAGTGCGAGTCGCTGAGACTCTGAGTGCGAGGCGCCGAGACGCTGAGTGCGAGGCGCCGAGACGCTGAGTGCGAGGCGCCGAGATGCTGAGTGCGAGGCGCCGAGACGCTGAGTGTGAGTCGCCGAGACGCTGAGTTCGAGGCACTGAGTGCGAGTCGCTGAGGTGCTGAGACGCTGAGTGCGAGGTGCTGAGATGCTGAGTGCGAGGCGCTGAGTGCGAGGTGCTGAGACGCTGAGTGCGAGGCGCTGAGACGCTGAGTTCGAGGCGCTGAGTGCGAGGCGCTGAGACGCTGAGTGCGAGGCGCTGAGACGCTGAGTGCGAGGCGCTGAGACGCTGAGTGCGAGGCGCTGAGTGCGAGGTGCTGAGACGCTGAGTGCGAGGAGCTGAGTGCGAGGCGGTGAGACGCTGAGTGCGAGGCGCTGAGGTCCTGAGACGCTGAGTTCAAGGCACTGAGACGCTGAGTGCGAGGCGCTGAGACGCTGAGTGCGAGGCGCTGAGAAGCTGAGTGCGAGGCGCTGAGACGCTGAGTGCGAGGCGCTGAGATGCTGAGTGCGAGGCGCTGAGACGCTGAGTGCGAGGCGCTGAGTGCGAGGCGCTGCGACGCTGAGGGCGCGTCGCTGAGTGCGAGGCGCTGAGGGCGAGGCGCTGAGACGCTGAGGGCGAGGCGCTGAAACGCTGAGTGCGAGGTGCGGAGTGCGAGGCGCTGAGACGCTAAATGCAAGGTGCTGAGACGCTGAGTGCGAGGCACCGAGATGCAGAATGCAAGGCGCTGAGACTCAGAGTGCGAGGCGGTGAGTGTGAGACGCTGAGTGCGAGTCGCTCAGAAGCTGAGTGCGAGTCGCTGAGACTCTGAGTGCGAGTCGCTGAGACTCTGAGTGCGAGTCGCTGAGACTCTGAGTGCGAGGCGCTGAGACTCTGAGTGCGAGGCGCTGAGACTCTGAGTGCGAGGCGCTGAGACTCTGAGTGTGAGGCGCTGAGACTCAGAGTGCGAGGCGATGAGTGTGAGGCACTGAGTGCGAGTCACTCAGAAGCTGAGTGCGAGGCGCTGAGACTCTGAGTGCGAGGCGCTGAGACTCTGAGTGCGAGGCGCCGAGACACTGAGTGCGAGGCGCCGAGACGCTGAGCGCGAGGCGCCGGGACGCTGAGCGCGAGGCGCCGGGACGCTGAGCGCGAGGCGCCGGGACGCTGAGTGCGAGTCGCCGGGACGCTGAGTGCGAGTCGCCGAGACGCTGAGTTCGAGGCACTGAGTGCGAGTCGCTGAGGTGCTGAGACGCTGAGTGCGAGGTGCTGAGATGCTGAGTGCGAGGCGCTGAGTGCGAGGTGCTGAGACGCTGAGTGCGAGGCGCTGAGTCGCTGAGTTCGAGGCGCTGAGTGCGAGGCGCTGAGACGCTGAGTGCGAGGCGCTGAGACGCTGAGTGCGAGGCGCTGAGACGCTGAGTGCGAGGCGCTGAGTGCGAGGTGCTGAGACGCTGAGTGCGAGGAGCTGAGACTTTGAGTGCGAGGCGGTGAGACGCTGAGTGCGAGGCGCTGAGGTCCTGAGACGCTGAGTTCAAGGCACTGAGACGCTGAGTGCGAGGCGCTGAGACGCTGAGTGCGAGGCGCTGAGAAGCTGAGTGCGAGGCGCTGAGACGCTGAGTGCGAGGCGCTGAGATGCTGAGTGCGAGGCGCTGAGACGCTGAGTGCGAGGCGCTGAGTGCGAGGCGCTGCGACGCTGAGGGCGAGTCGCTGAGTGCGAGGCGCTGAGGGCGAGGCGCTGAGACGCTGAGGGCGAGGCGCTGAAACGCTGAGTGCGAGGTGCGGAGTGCGAGGCGCTGAGACGCTAAATGCAAGGTGCTGAGACGCTGAGTGCGAGGCACCGAGATGCAGAATGCAAGGCGCTGAGACTCAGAGTGCGAGGCGGTGAGTGTGAGACGCTGAGTGCGAGTCGCTCAGAAGCTGAGTGCGAGTCGCTGAGACTCTGAGTGCGAGTCGCTGAGACTCTGAGTGCGAGTCGCTGAGACTCTGAGTGCGAGTCGCTGAGACTCTGAGTGCGAGGCGCTGAGAATCTGAGTGCGAGGCGCTGAGACTCTGAGTGCGAGGCGCTGAGACTCTGAGTGTGAGGCGCTGAGACTCAGAGTGCGAGGCGATGAGTGTGAGGCACTGAGTGCGAGTCACTCAGAAGCTGAGTGCGAGGCGCTGAGACTCTGAGTGCGAGGCGCTGAGACTCTGAGTGCGAGGCGCCGAGACTCTGAGTGCGAGGCGCCGAGACACTGAGTGCGAGGTGCCGAGACGCTGAGCGCGAGGCGCCGGGACGCTGAGCGAGAGGCGCCGGGACGCTGAGTGCGAGTCGCCGGGACGCTGAGTGCGAGTCGCTGAGGTGCTGAGATGCTGAGTGCTAGGCGCTGAGAGGCTGAATGCGAGGCGCTGAGACGCTGAGTCCGAGGCGCTGAGTGCGAGGTGCTGAGACGCTGAGTTCGAGGAGCTGAGACGCTGAGTGCGAGGCGCTGAGGTCCTGAGACGCTGAGTTCAAGGCGCTGAGTGCGAGGCGCTGAGACGCTGAGTGCGAGTCGCTCAGAAGCTGAGTGCGAGGCGCTGAGACGCTGAGTGCGAGTCGCTCAGAAGCTGAGTGTGAGACGCTGAGACTCTGAGTGCGAGTCGCTGAGACGCTGAGTGCGAGGCGCTGAGACGCTGAGTGCGAGTCGCCGAGACGCTGAGTGCGAGATGCTGAGACGCTGAGTGCAAAGCGCCGAGATGCTGAGTGCGAGACGCTGAGGGCGAGGCGCTGAAACGCTGAGTGCGAGGCGCTGAGACGCTGAGTGCGAGGCACGGAGTGCGAGGCGCTGAGACGCTGAATGCAAGGTGCTGAGATGCTGAGTGCGAGGCACCGAGATGCAGAATGCAAGGCCCTGAGACTCAGATTGCGAGGCGTTGATTGTGAGGCGCTGATACGCTGAGTGCGAGGCGCCGAGATGCTGAGTTCGAGGCGCTGAGTGCGAGGCGCTGCGACGCTGAGGGCGGGGCGCCGAGACGCTGAGTGCGAGGCACTGAGTTCGAGTCGCTGAGGTGCTGAGACACTGAGTGCGAGGCGCTGAGAGGCTGAATGCGAGGCGCTGAGATGCTGAGTGCGAGGCGCTGAGTGCGAGGAGCTGAGGCGCTGAGTGCGAGGAGCTGAGGCGCTGAGTGCGAGGCGCTGAGATGCTGAGTGCGAGGCGCTGAGACGCTGATTGTGAGGATCTGCGATGCTGAGTTCGAGGCGCGGAGTGCGAGGCACTGAGACGCTGTCTGCGAGGCGCTGAGACGCTGAGTGCGAGGCGCTGAGACACTGAGTGCGAGGCGCTGCGACGCTGAGTGCAAGGCGCCGAGATGCTGAGTGTGAGGTGCCGAGAAGCTGAGTGCAAAGTGCTGAGATGCTGAGTGCGAGGCGCTGAGACACTGAGTGCGAGGCGCTGAGACTCAGAGTGCGAGGCTCTGAGACTCAGAGTGCGAGGCTCTGAGACTCAGAGTGCGAGGCTCTGAGACTCAGAGTGCGAGGCTCTGAGACTCAGAGTGCGAGGCTCTGAGACTCAGAGTGCGAGAGGCCGAGACGCTGAGTGCGAGGCACCGAGTGCGAGTCGCTGAGGTGCTGAGACGCTGAGTGCGAGGCTCTGAGAGGCTGAATGCGAGGCGCTGAGACGCTGAGTGCGAGGCGCTGAGTGCGAGGTGCTGAGACGCTGAGTGCGAGGAGCTGAGACTTTGAGTGCGAGGCGCTGAGACGCTGAGTGCGAGGCGCTGAGGTACTGAGACGCGGAGTTCAAGGCGCTGAGACGCTGAGTGCGAGGCGCTGAGACGCTGAGTTCGAGGCGCTGAGTGCGAGGCGCTGAGACTCAGAGTGCGAGGCTCTGAGACTCAGAGTGCGAGGCTCTGAGACTCAGAGTGCGAGGCTCTGAGACTCAGAGTGCGAGGCTCTGAGACTCAGAGTGCGAGGCTCTGAGACTCAGAGTGCGAGAGGCCGAGACGCTGAGTGCGAGGCACCGAGTGCGAGTCGCTGAGGTGCTGAGACGCTGAGTGCGAGGCTCTGAGAGGCTGAATGCGAGGCGCTGAGACGCTGAGTGCGAGGCGCTGAGTGCGAGGTGCTGAGACGCTGAGTGCGAGGAGCTGAGACTTTGAGTGCGAGGAGCTGAGACTTTGAGTGCGAGGCGCTGAGACGCTGAGTGCGAGGCGCTGAGGTCCTGAGACGCGGAGTTCAAGGCGCTGAGACGCTGAGTGCGAGGCGCTGAGATGCTGAGTTCGAGGCGCTGAGTGCGAGGCGCTGAGACGCTGAGTTCGAGGCGCTGAGTGTGAGGCGCTGCGACGCTGTGGGCGAGTCGCTGAGTGCGAGGCGCTGCGGGCGAGGCGCTGAGACGCTGAGTGCGAGATGCTGAGACGCTGAGTGCGAGTCGCTGAGACGCTGAGGGTGAGGCGCTGAAACGCTGAGTGCGAGGTGCGGAGTGCGAGGCGCTGAGACGCTGAATGCAAGGTGCTGAGACGCTGAGTGCGAGGCACCGAGATGCAGAATGCAAGGCGCTGAGTCTCAGAGTGCGAGGCGGTGAGTGTGAGGCGCTGAGTGCGAGGTGCTGAGACGCTGAGTGCGAGGTGCTGAGACGCTGAGTGCGAGGAGCTGAGACGCTGAGTGCGAGGCGCTGCGATGCTGAGTGCAAGGCGCCGAGATGCTGAGTGTGAGGTGCCGAGACGCTGAGTGCAAAGCGCTGAGATGCTGAGTGCGAGGCGCTGAGACACTGAGTGCGAGGCGCTGAGAAACTGAGTGCGAGGCGCTGAGACACTGAGTGCGAGGCGCTGAGACTCAGAGTGCGAGGCGCTGAGACTCAGAGTGCGAGGCGCTGAGACTCAGAGTGCGAGGCGCTGAGACTCAGAGTGCGAGGCTCTGAGACTCAGAGTGCGAGGCTCTGAGACTCAGAGTGCGAGGCTCTGAGACTCAGAGTGCGAGGCTCTGAGACTCAGAGTGCGAGGCTCTGAGACTCAGAGTGCGAGGCTCTGAGACTCAGAGTGCGAGACGCTGAGACGCTGTGTTCGAGGCGCTGAGACGCTGAGTTCGAGGCGCTGAGTGCGAGGCGCTGAGACGCTGAGCGCAAAGCGCGAGATGCTGAGTGCAAGGCACCGAGATGCTGAGTGCAAGACGCTGAGTGCGAGGCGCTGAGACGCTGAGTGCGAGGCGCTGAGACGCTGAGTGCGAGGCGCTGAGACGCTGAGTGCGAGGCGCTGAGACGCTGAGTGCGAGGAGCTGAGACGCTGAGTGCGAGGAGCTGAGACGCTGAGTGCGAGGCGCTGAGACGCTGAGTGCGAGGCGCTGAGACGCTGAGTGCGAGGCGCTGAGACGCTGAGTGCGAGGCTCTGAGACTCAGAGTGCGAGACGCTGAGGGTGAGGCGCTGAGAAGCTGAGTGCGAGGCGCTGAGACGCTGAGTGCGAGGCGCTGAGGTCCTGAGACGCTGAGTTCAAGGCACCGAGTGCGAGGCGCTGAGACGCTGAGTGCGAGGCGCTGAGACGCTGAGTGCGAGGCGCTGAGACGCTGAGTGCGGGTCGCTGAGGCGCTGAGTGCGAAGCGCTGAGACGCTGAGTGCGAGGCGCTGAGACGCTGAGTGCGAGGCGCTGAGACGCTGAGTGCGAGGCGCTGAGACGCTGAGTTCGAGGCGGGAGACGCTGAGTGCGAGGCGCTGAGACGCTGAGTGCGGGTCGCTGAGGCGCTGAGTGCGAAGCGCTGAGACGCTGAGTGCGAGGAGCTGAGACGCTGAGTGCGAGGAGCTGAGACGCTGAGTGCGAGGCGCTGAGACGCTGAGTGCGAGGCGCTGAGACGCTGAGTGCGAGGCGCTGAGACGCTGAGTGCGAGGCGCTGAGATGCTGAGTGCGAGGCGCTGAGACGCTGAGTGCGAGGCTCTGAGACTCAGAGTGCGAGACGCTGAGGGTGAGGCGCTGAGAAGCTGAGTGCGAGGCGCTGAGACGCTGAGTGCGAGGCGCTGAGGTCCTGAGACGCTGAGTTCAAGGCACCAAGTGCGAGGCGCTGAGACGCTGAGTGCGAGGCGCTGAGACGCTGAGTGCGAGGCGCCGAGACGCTGAGTGCGAGGCGCCGAGACGCTGAGTGCGAGGCGCCGAGACGCTGAGTGCGAGGCGCCGAGACGCTGAGTGCGAGGCGCCGAGACGCTGAGTGCGAGTCGCCGAGACGCTGAGTGCGAGATGCTGAGACGCTGAGTGCAAAGCGCCGAGATGCTGAGTGCGAGACGCTGAGTGCGAGTCGCTCAGAAGCTGAGTGCGAGGCGCTGAAACGCTGAGTGCGCGGCGCTGAGATGCTGAGTGCGAGGCGCGGAGTGCGAGGCGCTGAGACGCTGAATGCAAGATGCTGAGATGCTGAGTGCGAGGCACCGAGATGCAGAATGCAAGGCCCTGAGACTCAGATTGCGAGGCGTTGAGTGTGAGGCGCTGAGTGCGAGTCGCTCAGAAGCTGAGTCCGAGTCACTGAGACGCTGAGTGCGAGGCGCCGAGACGCTGAGTGCGAGGCGCCGAGACGCTGAGTGCGAGGCGCCGAGACGCTGAGTGCGAGTCGCCGAGACGCTGAGTGCGAGGCACTGAGGTGCTGAGACGCTGAGTGCGAGGCGCTGAGAGGCTGAATGCGAGGCGCTGAGATGCTGAGTGCGAGGCGCTGAGTGCGAGGTGCTGAGACGCTGAGTGCAAGGCGCCGAGATGCTGAGTGTGAGGTGCCGAGACGCTGAGTGCAAAGCGCTGAGATGCTGAGTGCGAGGCGCTGAGACACTGAGTGCGAGGCGCTGAGAAACTGAGTGCGAGGCGCTGAGACACTGAGTGCGAGGCGCTGAGACACCGAGTGCGAGGCGCTGAGACTCAGAGTGCGAGACGCTGAGACTCAGAGTGCGAGGCGCTGAGACTCAGAGTGCGAGGCGCTGAGACTCAGAGTGCGAGGCGCTGAGACTCAGAGTGCGAGGCGCTGAGACTCAGAGTGCGAGGCTCTGAGACTCAGAGTGCGAGGCTCTGAGACTCAGAGTGCGAGGCGCTGAGACGCTGAGTGCGAGGCGCCGGGACGCTGAGTGCGAGGCGCTGAGAAACTGAGTGCGAGGTGCTGAGACACTGAGTGCGAGGCGCTGAGACACTGAGTGCGAGGCGCTGAGACTCAGAGTGCGAGGCACTGAGACTCAGAGTGCGAGGCGCTGAGACTCAGAGTGCGAGGCTCTGAGACTCAGAGTGCGAGACGCTGAGACGCTGTGTTCGAGGCGCTGAGACGCTGAGTTCGAGGCGCTGAGTGCGAGGCGCTGAGACGCTGAGCGCAAAGCACGAGATGCTGAGTGCAAGGCGCCGAGATGCTGAGTGCAAGACGCTGAGTGCGAGGCGCTGAGGCGCTGAGTGCGAGGCGCTGAGACACTGAGTGTGAGGAGCTGAGACGCTGAGTGCGAGGAGCTGAGACGCTGAGTGCGAGGCGCTGAGAGGCCGAATGCGAGGCGCTGAGAGGCCGAATGCGAGGCGCTGCGATGCTGAGTGCAAGGCGCTGAGTGCGAGGTGCTGAGACTCTGAGTGCGAGTCACTGAGACTCTGAGTGCGAGTCGCTGAGTGCGAGGTGCTGAGACGCTGAGTGCGAGGTTTTGAGACGCTGAGTGCGAGGTGCTGAGACTTTGAGTGCGAGGCGCTGAGACGCTGAGTGCGAGGCGCTGAGGTCCTGAGACGCTGAGTTCAAGGCGCTGAGACGCTGAGTGCGAGGCGCTGAGACGCTGAGTTCGAGGCGCTGAGTGCGAGGCGCTGAGACGCTGAGTTCGAGGCGCTGAGTGCGAGGCGCTGCGACGCTGTGGGCGAGTCGCTGAGTGCGAGGCGCTGCGGGCGAGGCGCTGAGACGCTGAGTGCGAGATGCTGAGACGCTGAGTGCGAGTCGCAGAGACGCTGAGGGTGAGGCGCTGAAACGCTGAGTGCGAGGTGCGGAGTGCGAGGCGCTGAGACGCTGAATGCAAGGTGCTGAGACGCTGAGTGCGAGGCACCGAGATGCAGAATGCAAGGCGCTGAGACTCAGAGTGCGAGGCGGTGAGTGTGAGGGGCTGAGTGCGAGTCGCTCAGAAGCTGAGTGCGAGTCGCTGAGACTCTGAGTGCGAGTCGCTGAGACTCTGAGTGCGAGGCGCTGAGACTCTCAGTGCGAGGCGATGAGTGTGAGGCACTGAGTGCGAGTCACTCAGAAGCTGAGTGCGAGGCGCTGAGAATCTGAGTGCGAGGCGCTGAGACTCTGAGTGCGAGGCGCCGAGACTCTGAGTGCGAGGCGCCGGGATGCTGAGTGCGAGGCGCCGGGACGCTGAGTGCGAGGCGCCGGGATGCTGAGTGCGAGGCGCCGGGACGCTGAGTGCGAGGCGCCGGGACGCTGAGTGCGAGGCGCCGGGACGCTGAGTGCGAGTCGCTGAGGTGCTGAGATGCTGAGTGCTAGGCGCTGAGGGCGAGGCGCTGAGACGCTGAGTGCGAGATGCTGAGACGCTGAGTGCGAGTCGCTGAGACGCTGAGGGTGAGGCGCTGAAACGCTGAGTGCGAGGTGCGGAGTGCGAGGCGCTGAGACGCTGAATGCAAGGTACTGAGACGCTGAGTGCGAGGCACCGAGATGCAGAATGCAAGGCGCTGAGACTCAGAGTGCGAGGCGGTGAGTGTGAGGTGCTGAGTGCGAGTCGCTCAGAAGCTGAGTGCGAGTCGCTCAGAAGCTGAGTGCGAGTCGCTGAGACTCAGAGTGCGAGGCTCTGAGACTCAGAGTGCGAGGCTCTGAGACTCAGAGTGCGAGGCTCTGAGACTCAGAGTGCGAGGCTCTGAGACTCAGAGTGCGAGACGCTGAGACGCTGTGTTCGAGGCGCTGAGACGCTGAGTTCGAGGCGCTGAGTGCGAGGCGCTGAGACGCTGAGCGCAAAGCGCGAGATGCTGAGTGCAAGGCACCGAGATGCTGAGTGCAAGACGCTGAGTGCGAGGCGCTGAGACGCTGAGTGCGAGGCGCTGAGACGCTGAGTGCGAGGCGCTGAGACGCTGAGTGCGAGGCGCTGAGACGCTGAGTGCGAGGAGCTGAGACGCTGAGTGCGAGGAGCTGAGACGCTGAGTGCGAGGCGCTGAGACGCTGAGTGCGAGGCGCTGAGACGCTGAGTGCGAGGCGCTGAGACGCTGAGTGCGAGGCTCTGAGACTCAGAGTGCGAGACGCTGAGGGTGAGGCGCTGAGAAGCTGAGTGCGAGGCGCTGAGACGCTGAGTGCGAGGCGCTGAGGTCCTGAGACGCTGAGTTCAAGGCACCGAGTGCGAGGCGCTGAGACGCTGAGTGCGAGGCGCTGAGACGCTGAGTGCGAGGCGCTGAGACGCTGAGTGCGGGTCGCTGAGGCGCTGAGTGCGAAGCGCTGAGACGCTGAGTGCGAGGCGCTGAGACGCTGAGTGCGAGGCGCTGAGACGCTGAGTTCGAGGCGGGAGACGCTGAGTGCGAGGCGCTGAGACGCTGAGTGCGGGTCGCTGAGGCGCTGAGTGCGAAGCGCTGAGACGCTGAGTGCGAGGAGCTGAGACGCTGAGTGCGAGGAGCTGAGACGCTGAGTGCGAGGCGCTGAGACGCTGAGTGCGAGGCGCTGAGACGCTGAGTGCGAGGCGCTGAGACGCTGAGTGCGAGGCTCTGAGACTCAGAGTGCGAGACGCTGAGGGTGAGGCGCTGAGAAGCTGAGTGCGAGGCGCTGAGACGCTGAGTGCGAGGCGCTGAGGTCCTGAGACACTGAGTTCAAGGCACCGAGTGCGAGGCGCTGAGACGCTGAGTGCGAGGCGCTGAGACGCTGAGTGCGAGGTGCTGAGACGCTGAGTGCGAGGAGCTGAGACGCTGAGTGTGAGGCGCCGAGACGCTGAGTGCGAGGCGCCGAGACGCTGAGTGCGAGGCGCCGAGACGCTGAGTGCGAGTCGCCGAGACGCTGAGTGCGAGATGCTGAGACGCTGAGTGCAAAGCGCCGAGATGCTGAGTGCGAGACGCTGAGTGCGAGTCGCTCAGAAGCTGAGTGCGAGGCGCTGAAACGCTGAGTGCGCGGCGCTGAGATGCTGAGTGCGAGGCGCGGAGTGCGAGGCGCTGAGACGCTGAATGCAAGATGCTGAGATGCTGAGTGCGAGGCACCGAGATGCAGAATGCAAGGCCCTGAGACTCAGATTGCGAGGCGTTGAGTGTGAGGCGCTGAGTGCGAGTCGCTCAGAAGCTGAGTCCGAGTCACTGAGACGCTGAGTGCGAGGCGCCGAGACGCTGAGTGCGAGGCGCCGAGACGCTGAGTGCGAGGCGCCGAGACGCTGAGTGCGAGTCGCCGAGACGCTGAGTGCGAGGCACTGAGTGCGAGTCGCTGAGGTGCTGAGACGCTGAGTGCGAGGCTCTGAGAGGCTGAATGCGAGGCGCTGAGATGCTGAGTGCGAGGCGCTGAGTGCGAGGTGCTGAGACGCTGAGTGCAAGGCGCCGAGATGCTGAGTGTGAGGTGCCGAGACGCTGAGTGCAAAGCGCTGAGATGCTGAGTGCGAGGCGCTGAGACACTGAGTGCGAGGCGCTGAGAAACTGAGTGCGAGGCGCTGAGACACTGAGTGCGAGGCGCTGAGACACTGAGTGCGAGGCGCTGAGACTCAGAGTGCGAGGCGCTGAGACTCAGAGTGCGAGGCGCTGAGACTCAGAGTGCGAGGCGCTGAGACTCAGAGTGCGAGGCTCTGAGACTCAGAGTGCGAGGCTCTGAGACTCAGAGTGCGAGCCTCTGAGACTCAGAGTGCGAGGCTCTGAGACTCAGAGTGCGAGACGCTGAGACGCTGTGTTCGAGGCGCTGAGTCGCTGAGTTCGAGGCGCTGAGTGCGAGGCGCTGAGACGCTGAGCGCAAAGCGCGAGATGCTGAGTGCAAGGCGCCGAGATGCTGAGTGCAAGACGCTGAGTGCGAGGCGCTGAGACGCTGAGTGCGAGGCGCTGAGACGCTGAGTGCGAGGCGCTGAGACGCTGAGTGCGAGGCGCTGAGACACTGAGTGCGAGGAGCTGAGACGCTGAGTGCGAGGAGCTGAGACGCTGAGTGCGAGGCGCTGAGAGGCCGAATGCGAGGCGCTGAGAGGCCGAATGCGAGGCGCTGCGATGCTGAGTGCAAGGCGCTGAGTGCCAGGTGCTGAGACTCTGAGTGCGAGTCACTGAGACTCTGAGTGCGAGTCGCTGAGTGCGAGGTGCTGAGACGCTGAGTGCGAGGAGCTGAGACTTTGAGTGCGAGGCGCTGAGATGCTGAGTGCGAGGCGCTGAGGTCCTGAGACGCTGAGTTCAAGGCGCGGAGACGCTGAGTGCGAGGTGCTGAGACGTTGAGTGCGAGGCGCTGAGAAGCTGAGTGCGAGGAGCTGAGACGCTGAGTGCGAGGCACTGAGAGGCTGAATGCGAGGCGCTGAGATGCTGAGTGCGAGGCGCTGAGTGCGAGGTGCTGAGACGCTGAGTGCGAGGCGCTGAGACGCTGAGTGCGAGGCGCTGAGACGCTGAGTGCGAGGCGCTGAGACGCTGAGTGCGAGGCGCTGAGACGCTGAGTGCGAGGCGCTGAGACTCTGAGTGCGAGGCGCTGAGAATCTGAGTGCGAGGCGCTGAGACTCTGAGTGCGAGGCGCTGAGACTCTGAGTGCGAGGCGCTGAGACTCTGAGTGCGAGGCGCCGAGACTCTGAGTGCGAGGCGCCGGGATGCTGAGTGCGAGGCGCCGGGACTCTGAGTGCGAGGCGCCGGGATGCTGAGTGCGAGGCGCCGGGACGCTGAGTGCGAGGCGCCGGGACGCTGAGTGCGAGGCGCCGGGACGCTGAGTGCGAGTCGCTGAGGTGCTGAGATGCTGAGTGCTAGGCGCTGAGGGCGAGGCGCTGAGACGCTGAGTGCGAGATGCTGAGACGCTGAGTGCGAGTCGCTGAGACGCTGAGGGTGAGGCGCTGAAACGCTGAGTGCGAGGTGCGGAGTGCGAGGCGCTGAGACGCTGAATGCAAGGTGCTGAGACGCTGAGTGCGAGGCACCGAGATGCAGAATGCAAGGCGCTGAGACTCAGAGTGCGAGGCGGTGAGTGTGAGGTGCTGAGTGCGAGTCGCTCAGAAGCTGAGTGCGAGTCGCTGAGACTCAGAGTGCGAGGCTCTGAGACTCAGAGTGCGAGGCTCTGAGACTCAGAGTGCGAGGCTCTGAGACTCAGAGTGCGAGGCTCTGAGACTCAGAGTGCGAGACGCTGAGACGCTGTGTTCGAGGCGCTGAGACGCTGAGTTCGAGGCGCTGAGTGCGAGGCGCTGAGACGCTGAGCGCAAAGCGCGAGATGCTGAGTGCAAGGCACCGAGATGCTGAGTGCAAGACGCTGAGTGCGAGGCGCTGAGACGCTGAGTGCGAGGCGCTGAGACGCTGAGTGCGAGGCGCTGAGACGCTGAGTGCGAGGCGCTGAGACGCTGAGTGCGAGGAGCTGAGACGCTGAGTGCGAGGAGCTGAGACGCTGAGTGCGAGGCGCTGAGACGCTGAGTGCGAGGCGCTGAGACGCTGAGTGCGAGGCGCTGAGACGCTGAGTGCGAGGCTCTGAGACTCAGAGTGCGAGACGCTGAGGGTGAGGCGCTGAGAAGCTGAGTGCGAGGCGCTGAGACGCTGAGTGCGAGGCGCTGAGGTCCTGAGACGCTGAGTTCAAGGCACCGAGTGCGAGGCGCTGAGACGCTGAGTGCGAGGCGCTGAGACGCTGAGTGCGAGGCGCTGAGACGCTGAGTGCGGGTCGCTGAGGCGCTGAGTGCGAAGCGCTGAGATGCTGAGTGCGAGGCGCTGAGACGCTGAGTGCGAGGCGCTGAGACGCTGAGTGCGAGGCGCTGAGACGCTGAGTTCAAGGCGGGAGACGCTGAGTGCGAGGCGCTGAGACGCTGAGTGCGAGGCGCTGAGAAACTGAGTGCGAGGCGCTGAGACACTGAGTGCGAGGCGCTGAGACACTGAGTGCGAGGCGCTGAGACTCAGAGTGCGAGGCGCTGAGACTCAGAGTGCGAGGCGCTGAGACTCAGAGTGCGAGGCGCTGAGACTCAGAGTGCGAGGCGCTGAGACTCAGAGTGCGAGGCTCTGAGACTCAGAGTGCGAGGCTCTGAGACTCAGAGTGCGAGGCTCTGAGACTCAGAGTGCGAGACGCTGAGACGCTGTGTTCGAGGCGCTGAGTCGCTGAGTTCGAGGCGCTGAGTGCGAGGCGCTGAGACGCTGAGCGCAAAGCGCGAGATGCTGAGTGCAAGGCGCCGAGATGCTGAGTGCAAGACGCTGAGTGCGAGGCGCTGAGACGCTGAGTGCGAGGCGCTGAGACGCTGAGTGCGAGGCGCTGAGACGCTGAGTGCGAGGCGCTGAGACACTGAGTGCGAGGAGCTGAGACGCTGAGTGCGAGGAGCTGAGACGCTGAGTGCGAGGCGCTGAGAGGCCGAATGCGAGGCGCTGAGAGGCCGAATGCGAGGCGCTGCGATGCTGAGTGCAAGGCGCTGAGTGCCAGGTGCTGAGACTCTGAGTGCGAGTCACTGAGACTCTGAGTGCGAGTCGCTGAGTGCGAGGTGCTGAGACGCTGAGTGCGAGGAGCTGAGACTTTGAGTGCGAGGCGCTGAGATGCTGAGTGCGAGGCGCTGAGGTCCTGAGACGCTGAGTTCAAGGCGCGGAGACGCTGAGTGCGAGGTGCTGAGACGTTGAGTGCGAGGCGCTGAGAAGCTGAGTGCGAGGAGCTGAGACGCTGAGTGCGAGGCACTGAGAGGCTGAATGCGAGGCGCTGAGATGCTGAGTGCGAGGCGCTGAGTGCGAGGTGCTGAGACGCTGAGTGCGAGGCGCTGAGACGCTGAGTGCGAGGCGCTGAGACGCTGAGTGCGAGGCGCTGAGACGCTGAGTGCGAGGCGCTGAGACGCTGAGTGCGAGGCGCTGAGACTCTGAGTGCGAGGCGCTGAGAATCTGAGTGCGAGGCGCTGAGACTCTGAGTGCGAGGCGCTGAGACTCTGAGTGCGAGGCGCTGAGACTCTGAGTGCGAGGCGCCGAGACTCTGAGTGCGAGGCGCCGGGATGCTGAGTGCGAGGCGCCGGGACTCTGAGTGCGAGGCGCCGGGATGCTGAGTGCGAGGCGCCGGGACGCTGAGTGCGAGGCGCCGGGACGCTGAGTGCGAGGCGCCGGGACGCTGAGTGCGAGTCGCTGAGGTGCTGAGATGCTGAGTGCTAGGCGCTGAGGGCGAGGCGCTGAGACGCTGACTGCGAGATGCTGAGACGCTGAGTGCGAGTCGCTGAGACGCTGAGGGTGAGGCGCTGAAACGCTGAGTGCGAGGTGCGGAGTGCGAGGCGCTGAGACGCTGAATGCAAGGTGCTGAGACGCTGAGTGCGAGGCACCGAGATGCAGAATGCAAGGCGCTGAGACTCAGAGTGCGAGGCGGTGAGTGTGAGGTGCTGAGTGCGAGTCGCTCAGAAGCTGAGTGCGAGTCGCTGAGACTCAGAGTGCGAGGCTCTGAGACTCAGAGTGCGAGGCTCTGAGACTCAGAGTGCGAGGCTCTGAGACTCAGAGTGCGAGACGCTGAGACGCTGTGTTCGAGGCGCTGAGACGCTGAGTTCGAGGCGCTGAGTGCGAGGCGCTGAGACGCTGAGCGCAAAGCGCGAGATGCTGAGTGCAAGGCACCGAGATGCTGAGTGCAAGACGCTGAGTGCGAGGCGCTGAGACTCTGAGTGCGAGGCGCTGAGACTCTGAGTGTGAGGCGCTGAGACTCAGAGTGCGAGGCGATGAGTGTGAGGCACTGAGTGCGAGTCACTCAGAAGCTGAGTGCGAGGCGCTGAGACTCTGAGTGCGAGGCGCTGAGACTCTGAGTGCGAGGCGCCGAGACTCTGAGTGCGAGGCGCCGAGACACTGAGTGCGAGGTGCCGAGACGCTGAGCGCGAGGCGCCGGGACGCTGAGCGAGAGGCGCCGGGACGCTGAGTGCGAGTCGCCGGGACGCTGAGTGCGAGTCGCTGAGGTGCTGAGATGCTGAGTGCTAGGCGCTGAGAGGCTGAATGCGAGGCGCTGAGACGCTGAGTCCGAGGCGCTGAGTGCGAGGTGCTGAGACGCTGAGTTCGAGGAGCTGAGACGCTGAGTGCGAGGCGCTGAGGTCCTGAGACGCTGAGTTCAAGGCGCTGAGTGCGAGGCGCTGAGACGCTGAGTGCGAGTCGCTCAGAAGCTGAGTGCGAGGCGCTGAGACGCTGAGTGCGAGTCGCTCAGAAGCTGAGTGTGAGACGCTGAGACTCTGAGTGCGAGTCGCTGAGACGCTGAGTGCGAGGCGCTGAGACGCTGAGTGCGAGTCGCCGAGACGCTGAGTGCGAGATGCTGAGACGCTGAGTGCAAAGCGCCGAGATGCTGAGTGCGAGACGCTGAGGGCGAGGCGCTGAAACGCTGAGTGCGAGGCGCTGAGACGCTGAGTGCGAGGCACGGAGTGCGAGGCGCTGAGACGCTGAATGCAAGGTGCTGAGATGCTGAGTGCGAGGCACCGAGATGCAGAATGCAAGGCCCTGAGACTCAGATTGCGAGGCGTTGATTGTGAGGCGCTGATACGCTGAGTGCGAGGCGCCGAGATGCTGAGTTCGAGGCGCTGAGTGCGAGGCGCTGCGACGCTGAGGGCGGGGCGCCGAGACGCTGAGTGCGAGGCACTGAGTTCGAGTCGCTGAGGTGCTGAGACACTGAGTGCGAGGCGCTGAGAGGCTGAATGCGAGGCGCTGAGATGCTGAGTGCGAGGCGCTGAGTGCGAGGAGCTGAGGCGCTGAGTGCGAGGAGCTGAGGCGCTGAGTGCGAGGCGCTGAGATGCTGAGTGCGAGGCGCTGAGACGCTGATTGTGAGGATCTGCGATGCTGAGTTCGAGGCGCGGAGTGCGAGGCACTGAGACGCTGTCTGCGAGGCGCTGAGACGCTGAGTGCGAGGCGCTGAGACACTGAGTGCGAGGCGCTGCGACGCTGAGTGCAAGGCGCCGAGATGCTGAGTGTGAGGTGCCGAGAAGCTGAGTGCAAAGTGCTGAGATGCTGAGTGCGAGGCGCTGAGACACTGAGTGCGAGGCGCTGAGACTCAGAGTGCGAGGCTCTGAGACTCAGAGTGCGAGGCTCTGAGACTCAGAGTGCGAGGCTCTGAGACTCAGAGTGCGAGGCTCTGAGACTCAGAGTGCGAGGCTCTGAGACTCAGAGTGCGAGAGGCCGAGACGCTGAGTGCGAGGCACCGAGTGCGAGTCGCTGAGGTGCTGAGACGCTGAGTGCGAGGCTCTGAGAGGCTGAATGCGAGGCGCTGAGACGCTGAGTGCGAGGCGCTGAGTGCGAGGTGCTGAGACGCTGAGTGCGAGGAGCTGAGACTTTGAGTGCGAGGCGCTGAGACGCTGAGTGCGAGGCGCTGAGGTACTGAGACGCGGAGTTCAAGGCGCTGAGACGCTGAGTGCGAGGCGCTGAGACGCTGAGTTCGAGGCGCTGAGTGCGAGGCGCTGAGACTCAGAGTGCGAGGCTCTGAGACTCAGAGTGCGAGGCTCTGAGACTCAGAGTGCGAGGCTCTGAGACTCAGAGTGCGAGGCTCTGAGACTCAGAGTGCGAGGCTCTGAGACTCAGAGTGCGAGGCTCTGAGACTCAGAGTGCGAGAGGCCGAGACGCTGAGTGCGAGGCACCGAGTGCGAGTCGCTGAGGTGCTGAGACGCTGAGTGCGAGGCTCTGAGAGGCTGAATGCGAGGCGCTGAGACGCTGAGTGCGAGGCGCTGAGTGCGAGGTGCTGAGACGCTGAGTGCGAGGAGCTGAGACTTTGAGTGCGAGGAGCTGAGACTTTGAGTGCGAGGCGCTGAGACGCTGAGTGCGAGGCGCTGAGGTCCTGAGACGCGGAGTTCAAGGCGCTGAGACGCTGAGTGCGAGGCGCTGAGATGCTGAGTTCGAGGCGCTGAGTGCGAGGCGCTGAGACGCTGAGTTCGAGGCGCTGAGTGTGAGGCGCTGCGACGCTGTGGGCGAGTCGCTGAGTGCGAGGCGCTGCGGGCGAGGCGCTGAGACGCTGAGTGCGAGATGCTGAGACGCTGAGTGCGAGTCGCTGAGACGCTGAGGGTGAGGCGCTGAAACGCTGAGTGCGAGGTGCGGAGTGCGAGGCGCTGAGACGCTGAATGCAAGGTGCTGAGACGCTGAGTGCGAGGCACCGAGATGCAGAATGCAAGGCGCTGAGTCTCAGAGTGCGAGGCGGTGAGTGTGAGGCGCTGAGTGCGAGGTGCTGAGACGCTGAGTGCGAGGTGCTGAGACGCTGAGTGCGAGGAGCTGAGACGCTGAGTGCGAGGCGCTGCGATGCTGAGTGCAAGGCGCCGAGATGCTGAGTGTGAGGTGCCGAGACGCTGAGTGCAAAGCGCTGAGATGCTGAGTGCGAGGCGCTGAGACACTGAGTGCGAGGCGCTGAGAAACTGAGTGCGAGGCGCTGAGACACTGAGTGCGAGGCGCTGAGACTCAGAGTGCGAGGCGCTGAGACTCAGAGTGCGAGGCGCTGAGACTCAGAGTGCGAGGCGCTGAGACTCAGAGTGCGAGGCTCTGAGACTCAGAGTGCGAGGCTCTGAGACTCAGAGTGCGAGGCTCTGAGACTCAGAGTGCGAGGCTCTGAGACTCAGAGTGCGAGGCTCTGAGACTCAGAGTGCGAGGCTCTGAGACTCAGAGTGCGAGACGCTGAGACGCTGTGTTCGAGGCGCTGAGACGCTGAGTTCGAGGCGCTGAGTGCGAGGCGCTGAGACGCTGAGCGCAAAGCGCGAGATGCTGAGTGCAAGGCACCGAGATGCTGAGTGCAAGACGCTGAGTGCGAGGCGCTGAGACGCTGAGTGCGAGGCGCTGAGACGCTGAGTGCGAGGCGCTGAGACGCTGAGTGCGAGGCGCTGAGACGCTGAGTGCGAGGAGCTGAGACGCTGAGTGCGAGGAGCTGAGACGCTGAGTGCGAGGCGCTGAGACGCTGAGTGCGAGGCGCTGAGACGCTGAGTGCGAGGCGCTGAGACGCTGAGTGCGAGGCTCTGAGACTCAGAGTGCGAGACGCTGAGGGTGAGGCGCTGAGAAGCTGAGTGCGAGGCGCTGAGACGCTGAGTGCGAGGCGCTGAGGTCCTGAGACGCTGAGTTCAAGGCACCGAGTGCGAGGCGCTGAGACGCTGAGTGCGAGGCGCTGAGACGCTGAGTGCGAGGCGCTGAGACGCTGAGTGCGGGTCGCTGAGGCGCTGAGTGCGAAGCGCTGAGACGCTGAGTGCGAGGCGCTGAGACGCTGAGTGCGAGGCGCTGAGACGCTGAGTTCGAGGCGGGAGACGCTGAGTGCGAGGCGCTGAGACGCTGAGTGCGGGTCGCTGAGGCGCTGAGTGCGAAGCGCTGAGACGCTGAGTGCGAGGAGCTGAGACGCTGAGTGCGAGGAGCTGAGACGCTGAGTGCGAGGCGCTGAGACGCTGAGTGCGAGGCGCTGAGACGCTGAGTGCGAGGCGCTGAGACGCTGAGTGCGAGGCGCTGAGATGCTGAGTGCGAGGCGCTGAGACGCTGAGTGCGAGGCTCTGAGACTCAGAGTGCGAGACGCTGAGGGTGAGGCGCTGAGAAGCTGAGTGCGAGGCGCTGAGACGCTGAGTGCGAGGCGCTGAGGTCCTGAGACGCTGAGTTCAAGGCACCAAGTGCGAGGCGCTGAGACGCTGAGTGCGAGGCGCTGAGACGCTGAGTGCGAGGCGCTGAGACGCTGAGTGCGAGGCGCCGAGACGCTGAGTGCGAGGCGCCGAGACGCTGAGTGCGAGGCGCCGAGACGCTGAGTGCGAGGCGCCGAGATGCTGAGTGCGAGTCGCCGAGACGCTGAGTGCGAGATGCTGAGACGCTGAGTGCAAAGCGCCGAGATGCTGAGTGCGAGACGCTGAGTGCGAGTCGCTCAGAAGCTGAGTGCGAGGCGCTGAAACGCTGAGTGCGCGGCGCTGAGATGCTGAGTGCGAGGCGCGGAGTGCGAGGCGCTGAGACGCTGAATGCAAGATGCTGAGATGCTGAGTGCGAGGCACCGAGATGCAGAATGCAAGGCCCTGAGACTCAGATTGCGAGGCGTTGAGTGTGAGGCGCTGAGTGCGAGTCGCTCAGAAGCTGAGTCCGAGTCACTGAGACGCTGAGTGCGAGGCGCCGAGACGCTGAGTGCGAGGCGCCGAGACGCTGCGTGCGAGGCGCCGAGACGCTGAGTGCGAGTCGCCGAGACGCTGAGTGCGAGGCGCTGAGGTGCTGAGACGCTGAGTGCGAGGTGCTGAGAGGCTGAGTGCGAGGCGCTGAGAGGCTGAGTGCGAGGTGCTGAGACGCTGAGTGCGAGGTGCTGAGACGCTGAGTGCGAGGCGCCGAGATGCTGAGTGTGAGGTGCCGAGACGCTGAGTGCAAAGCGCTGAGATGCTGAGTGCGAGGCGCTGAGACACTGAGTGCGAGGCGCTGAGAAACTGAGTGCGAGGCGCTGAGACACTGAGTGCGAGGCGCTGAGACACCGAGTGCGAGGCGCTGAGACTCAGAGTGCGAGACGCTGAGACTCAGAGTGCGAGGCGCTGAGACTCAGAGTGCGAGGCGCTGAGACTCAGAGTGCGAGGCGCTGAGACTCAGAGTGCGAGGCGCTGAGACTCAGAGTGCGAGGCTCTGAGACTCAGAGTGCGAGGCTCTGAGACTCAGAGTGCGAGGCGCTGAGACGCTGAGTGCGAGGCGCCGGGACGCTGAGTGCGAGGCGCTGAGAAACTGAGTGCGAGGTGCTGAGACACTGAGTGCGAGGCGCTGAGACACTGAGTGCGAGGCGCTGAGACTCAGAGTGCGAGGCACTGAGACTCAGAGTGCGAGGCGCTGAGACTCAGAGTGCGAGGCTCTGAGACTCAGAGTGCGAGACGCTGAGACGCTGTGTTCGAGGCGCTGAGACGCTGAGTTCGAGGCGCTGAGTGCGAGGCGCTGAGACGCTGAGCGCAAAGCACGAGATGCTGAGTGCAAGGCGCCGAGATGCTGAGTGCAAGACGCTGAGTGCGAGGCGCTGAGGCGCTGAGTGCGAGGCGCTGAGACACTGAGTGTGAGGAGCTGAGACGCTGAGTGCGAGGAGCTGAGACGCTGAGTGCGAGGCGCTGAGAGGCCGAATGCGAGGCGCTGAGAGGCCGAATGCGAGGCGCTGCGATGCTGAGTGCAAGGCGCTGAGTGCGAGGTGCTGAGACTCTGAGTGCGAGTCACTGAGACTCTGAGTGCGAGTCGCTGAGTGCGAGGTGCTGAGACGCTGAGTGCGAGGTTTTGAGACGCTGAGTGCGAGGTGCTGAGACTTTGAGTGCGAGGCGCTGAGACGCTGAGTGCGAGGCGCTGAGGTCCTGAGACGCTGAGTTCAAGGCGCTGAGACGCTGAGTGCGAGGCGCTGAGACGCTGAGTTCGAGGCGCTGAGTGCGAGGCGCTGAGACGCTGAGTTCGAGGCGCTGAGTGCGAGGCGCTGCGACGCTGTGGGCGAGTCGCTGAGTGCGAGGCGCTGCGGGCGAGGCGCTGAGACGCTGAGTGCGAGATGCTGAGACGCTGAGTGCGAGTCGCAGAGACGCTGAGGGTGAGGCGCTGAAACGCTGAGTGCGAGGTGCGGAGTGCGAGGCGCTGAGACGCTGAATGCAAGGTGCTGAGACGCTGAGTGCGAGGCACCGAGATGCAGAATGCAAGGCGCTGAGACTCAGAGTGCGAGGCGGTGAGTGTGAGGGGCTGAGTGCGAGTCGCTCAGAAGCTGAGTGCGAGTCGCTGAGACTCTGAGTGCGAGTCGCTGAGACTCTGAGTGCGAGGCGCTGAGACTCTCAGTGCGAGGCGATGAGTGTGAGGCACTGAGTGCGAGTCACTCAGAAGCTGAGTGCGAGGCGCTGAGAATCTGAGTGCGAGGCGCTGAGACTCTGAGTGCGAGGCGCCGAGACTCTGAGTGCGAGGCGCCGGGATGCTGAGTGCGAGGCGCCGGGACGCTGAGTGCGAGGCGCCGGGATGCTGAGTGCGAGGCGCCGGGACGCTGAGTGCGAGGCGCCGGGACGCTGAGTGCGAGGCGCCGGGACGCTGAGTGCGAGTCGCTGAGGTGCTGAGATGCTGAGTGCTAGGCGCTGAGGGCGAGGCGCTGAGACGCTGAGTGCGAGATGCTGAGACGCTGAGTGCGAGTCGCTGAGACGCTGAGGGTGAGGCGCTGAAACGCTGAGTGCGAGGTGCGGAGTGCGAGGCGCTGAGACGCTGAATGCAAGGTACTGAGACGCTGAGTGCGAGGCACCGAGATGCAGAATGCAAGGCGCTGAGACTCAGAGTGCGAGGCGGTGAGTGTGAGGTGCTGAGTGCGAGTCGCTCAGAAGCTGAGTGCGAGTCGCTCAGAAGCTGAGTGCGAGTCGCTGAGACTCAGAGTGCGAGGCTCTGAGACTCAGAGTGCGAGGCTCTGAGACTCAGAGTGCGAGGCTCTGAGACTCAGAGTGCGAGGCTCTGAGACTCAGAGTGCGAGACGCTGAGACGCTGTGTTCGAGGCGCTGAGACGCTGAGTTCGAGGCGCTGAGTGCGAGGCGCTGAGACGCTGAGCGCAAAGCGCGAGATGCTGAGTGCAAGGCACCGAGATGCTGAGTGCAAGACGCTGAGTGCGAGGCGCTGAGACGCTGAGTGCGAGGCGCTGAGACGCTGAGTGCGAGGCGCTGAGACGCTGAGTGCGAGGCGCTGAGACGCTGAGTGCGAGGAGCTGAGACGCTGAGTGCGAGGAGCTGAGACGCTGAGTGCGAGGCGCTGAGACGCTGAGTGCGAGGCGCTGAGACGCTGAGTGCGAGGCGCTGAGACGCTGAGTGCGAGGCTCTGAGACTCAGAGTGCGAGACGCTGAGGGTGAGGCGCTGAGAAGCTGAGTGCGAGGCGCTGAGACGCTGAGTGCGAGGCGCTGAGGTCCTGAGACGCTGAGTTCAAGGCACCGAGTGCGAGGCGCTGAGACGCTGAGTGCGAGGCGCTGAGACGCTGAGTGCGAGGCGCTGAGACGCTGAGTGCGGGTCGCTGAGGCGCTGAGTGCGAAGCGCTGAGACGCTGAGTGCGAGGCGCTGAGACGCTGAGTGCGAGGCGCTGAGACGCTGAGTTCGAGGCGGGAGACGCTGAGTGCGAGGCGCTGAGACGCTGAGTGCGGGTCGCTGAGGCGCTGAGTGCGAAGCGCTGAGACGCTGAGTGCGAGGAGCTGAGACGCTGAGTGCGAGGAGCTGAGACGCTGAGTGCGAGGCGCTGAGACGCTGAGTGCGAGGCGCTGAGACGCTGAGTGCGAGGCGCTGAGACGCTGAGTGCGAGGCGCTGAGACGCTGAGTGCGAGGCTCTGAGACTCAGAGTGCGAGACGCTGAGGGTGAGGCGCTGAGAAGCTGAGTGCGAGGCGCTGAGACGCTGAGTGCGAGGCGCTGAGGTCCTGAGACACTGAGTTCAAGGCACCGAGTGCGAGGCGCTGAGACGCTGAGTGCGAGGCGCTGAGACGCTGAGTGCGAGGCGCCGAGACGCTGAGTGCGAGGCGCCGAGACGCTGAGTGCGAGGCGCCGAGACGCTGAGTGCGAGGCGCCGAGACGCTGAGTGCGAGGCGCCGAGACGCTGAGTGCGAGTCGCCGAGACGCTGAGTGCGAGATGCTGAGACGCTGAGTGCAAAGCGCCGAGATGCTGAGTGCGAGACGCTGAGTGCGAGTCGCTCAGAAGCTGAGTGCGAGGCGCTGAAACGCTGAGTGCGCGGCGCTGAGATGCTGAGTGCGAGGCGCGGAGTGCGAGGCGCTGAGACGCTGAATGCAAGATGCTGAGATGCTGAGTGCGAGGCACCGAGATGCAGAATGCAAGGCCCTGAGACTCAGATTGCGAGGCGTTGAGTGTGAGGCGCTGAGTGCGAGTCGCTCAGAAGCTGAGTCCGAGTCACTGAGACGCTGAGTGCGAGGCGCCGAGACGCTGAGTGCGAGGCGCCGAGACGCTGAGTGCGAGGCGCCGAGACGCTGAGTGCGAGTCGCCGAGACGCTGAGTGCGAGGCACTGAGGTGCTGAGACGCTGAGTGCGAGGCGCTGAGAGGCTGAATGCGAGGCGCTGAGATGCTGAGTGCGAGGCGCTGAGTGCGAGGTGCTGAGACGCTGAGTGCAAGGCGCCGAGATGCTGAGTGTGAGGTGCCGAGACGCTGAGTGCAAAGCGCTGAGATGCTGAGTGCGAGGCGCTGAGACACTGAGTGCGAGGCGCTGAGAAACTGAGTGCGAGGCGCTGAGACACTGAGTGCGAGGCGCTGAGACACTGAGTGCGAGGCGCTGAGACTCAGAGTGCGAGGCGCTGAGACTCAGAGTGCGAGGCGCTGAGACTCAGAGTGCGAGGCGCTGAGACTCAGAGTGCGAGGCTCTGAGACTCAGAGTGCGAGGCTCTGAGACTCAGAGTGCGAGCCTCTGAGACTCAGAGTGCGAGGCTCTGAGACTCAGAGTGCGAGACGCTGAGACGCTGTGTTCGAGGCGCTGAGTCGCTGAGTTCGAGGCGCTGAGTGCGAGGCGCTGAGACGCTGAGCGCAAAGCGCGAGATGCTGAGTGCAAGGCGCCGAGATGCTGAGTGCAAGACGCTGAGTGCGAGGCGCTGAGACGCTGAGTGCGAGGCGCTGAGACGCTGAGTGCGAGGCGCTGAGACGCTGAGTGCGAGGCGCTGAGACACTGAGTGCGAGGAGCTGAGACGCTGAGTGCGAGGAGCTGAGACGCTGAGTGCGAGGCGCTGAGAGGCCGAATGCGAGGCGCTGAGAGGCCGAATGCGAGGCGCTGCGATGCTGAGTGCAAGGCGCTGAGTGCCAGGTGCTGAGACTCTGAGTGCGAGTCACTGAGACTCTGAGTGCGAGTCGCTGAGTGCGAGGTGCTGAGACGCTGAGTGCGAGGAGCTGAGACTTTGAGTGCGAGGCGCTGAGATGCTGAGTGCGAGGCGCTGAGGTCCTGAGACGCTGAGTTCAAGGCGCGGAGACGCTGAGTGCGAGGTGCTGAGACGTTGAGTGCGAGGCGCTGAGAAGCTGAGTGCGAGGAGCTGAGACGCTGAGTGCGAGGCACTGAGAGGCTGAATGCGAGGCGCTGAGATGCTGAGTGCGAGGCGCTGAGTGCGAGGTGCTGAGACGCTGAGTGCGAGGCGCTGAGACGCTGAGTGCGAGGCGCTGAGACGCTGAGTGCGAGGCGCTGAGACGCTGAGTGCGAGGCGCTGAGACTCTGAGTGCGAGGCGCTGAGAATCTGAGTGCGAGGCGCTGAGACTCTGAGTGCGAGGCGCTGAGACTCTGAGTGCGAGGCGCTGAGACTCTGAGTGCGAGGCGCCGAGACTCTGAGTGCGAGGCGCCGGGATGCTGAGTGCGAGGCGCCGGGACTCTGAGTGCGAGGCGCCGGGATGCTGAGTGCGAGGCGCCGGGACGCTGAGTGCGAGGCGCCGGGACGCTGAGTGCGAGGCGCCGGGACGCTGAGTGCGAGTCGCTGAGGTGCTGAGATGCTGAGTGCTAGGCGCTGAGGGCGAGGCGCTGAGACGCTGACTGCGAGATGCTGAGACGCTGAGTGCGAGTCGCTGAGACGCTGAGGGTGAGGCGCTGAAACGCTGAGTGCGAGGTGCGGAGTGCGAGGCGCTGAGACGCTGAATGCAAGGTGCTGAGACGCTGAGTGCGAGGCACCGAGATGCAGAATGCAAGGCGCTGAGACTCAGAGTGCGAGGCGGTGAGTGTGAGGTGCTGAGTGCGAGTCGCTCAGAAGCTGAGTGCGAGTCGCTGAGACTCAGAGTGCGAGGCTCTGAGACTCAGAGTGCGAGGCTCTGAGACTCAGAGTGCGAGGCTCTGAGACTCAGAGTGCGAGGCTCTGAGACTCAGAGTGCGAGACGCTGAGACGCTGTGTTCGAGGCGCTGAGACGCTGAGTTCGAGGCGCTGAGTGCGAGGCGCTGAGACGCTGAGCGCAAAGCGCGAGATGCTGAGTGCAAGGCACCGAGATGCTGAGTGCAAGACGCTGAGTGCGAGGCGCTGAGACGCTGAGTGCGAGGCGCTGAGACGCTGAGTGCGAGGCGCCGAGACGCTGAGTGCGAGGCGCCGAGACGCTGAGTGCGAGTCGCCGAGACGCTGAGTGCGAGATGCTGAGACGCTGAGTGCAAAGCGCCGAGATGCTGAGTGCGAGACGCTGAGTGCGAGTCGCTCAGAAGCTGAGTGCGAGGCGCTGAAACGCTGAGTGCGCGGCGCTGAGATGCTGAGTGCGAGGCGCGGAGTGCGAGGCGCTGAGACGCTGAATGCAAGATGCTGAGATGCTGAGTGCGAGGCACCGAGATGCAGAATGCAAGGCCCTGAGACTCAGATTGCGAGGCGTTGAGTGTGAGGCGCTGAGTGCGAGTCGCTCAGAAGCTGAGTCCGAGTCACTGAGACGCTGAGTGCGAGGCGCCGAGACGCTGAGTGCGAGGCGCCGAGACGCTGAGTGCGAGGCGCCGAGACGCTGAGTGCGAGGCGCCGAGACGCTGAGTGCGAGGCACTGAGTGCCAGTCGCTGAGGTGCTGAGACGCTGAGTGCGAGGCGCTGAGAGGCTGAATGCGAGGCGCTGAGACGCTGAGTGCGAGACGCTGAGTGCGAGGTGCTGAGACGCTGAGTGCAAGGCGCCGAGATGCTGAGTGTGAGGTGCCGAGACGCTGAGTGCAAAGCGCTGAGATGCTGAGTGCGAGGCGCTGAGACACTGAGTGCGAGGCGCTGAGAAACTGAGTGCGAGGCGCTGAGACACTGAGTGCGAGGCGCTGAGACACTGAGTGCGAGGCGCTGAGACTCAGAGTGCGAGGCGCTGAGACTCAGAGTGCGAGGCGCTGAGACTCAGAGTGCGAGGCGCTGAGACTCAGAGTGCGAGGCTCTGAGACTCAGAGTGCGAGGCTCTGAGACTCAGAGTGCGAGCCTCTGAGACTCAGAGTGCGAGGCTCTGAGACTCAGAGTGCGAGACGCTGAGACGCTGTGTTCGAGGCGCTGAGTCGCTGAGTTCGAGGCGCTGAGTGCGAGGCGCTGAGACGCTGAGCGCAAAGCGCGAGATGCTGAGTGCAAGGCGCCGAGATGCTGAGTGCAAGACGCTGAGTGCGAGGCGCTGAGACGCTGAGTGCGAGGCGCTGAGACGCTGAGTGCGAGGCGCTGAGACGCTGAGTGCGAGGCGCTGAGACACTGAGTGCGAGGAGCTGAGACGCTGAGTGCGAGGAGCTGAGACGCTGAGTGCGAGGCGCTGAGAGGCCGAATGCGAGGCGCTGAGAGGCCGAATGCGAGGCGCTGCGATGCTGAGTGCAAGGCGCTGAGTGCCAGGTGCTGAGACTCTGAGTGCGAGTCACTGAGACTCTGAGTGCGAGTCGCTGAGTGCGAGGTGCTGAGACGCTGAGTGCGAGGAGCTGAGACTTTGAGTGCGAGGCGCTGAGATGCTGAGTGCGAGGCGCTGAGGTCCTGAGACGCTGAGTTCAAGGCGCGGAGACGCTGAGTGCGAGGTGCTGAGACGTTGAGTGCGAGGCGCTGAGAAGCTGAGTGCGAGGAGCTGAGACGCTGAGTGCGAGGCACTGAGAGGCTGAATGCGAGGCGCTGAGATGCTGAGTGCGAGGCGCTGAGTGCGAGGTGCTGAGACGCTGAGTGCGAGGCGCTGAGACGCTGAGTGCGAGGCGCTGAGACGCTGAGTGCGAGGCGCTGAGACGCTGAGTGCGAGGCGCTGAGACTCTGAGTGCGAGGCGCTGAGAAGCTGAGTGCGAGGCGCTGAGACTCTGAGTGCGAGGCGCTGAGACTCTGAGTGCGAGGCGCTGAGACTCTGAGTGCGAGGCGCCGAGACTCTGAGTGCGAGGCGCCGGGATGCTGAGTGCGAGGCGCCGGGACTCTGAGTGCGAGGCGCCGGGATGCTGAGTGCGAGGCGCCGGGACGCTGAGTGCGAGGCGCCGGGACGCTGAGTGCGAGGCGCCGGGACGCTGAGTGCGAGTCGCTGAGGTGCTGAGATGCTGAGTGCTAGGCGCTGAGGGCGAGGCGCTGAGACGCTGACTGCGAGATGCTGAGACGCTGAGTGCGAGTCGCTGAGACGCTGAGGGTGAGGCGCTGAAACGCTGAGTGCGAGGTGCGGAGTGCGAGGCGCTGAGACGCTGAATGCAAGGTGCTGAGACGCTGAGTGCGAGGCACCGAGATGCAGAATGCAAGGCGCTGAGACTCAGAGTGCGAGGCGGTGAGTGTGAGGTGCTGAGTGCGAGTCGCTCAGAAGCTGAGTGCGAGTCGCTGAGACTCAGAGTGCGAGGCTCTGAGACTCAGAGTGCGAGGCTCTGAGACTCAGAGTGCGAGGCTCTGAGACTCAGAGTGCGAGGCTCTGAGACTCAGAGTGCGAGACGCTGAGACGCTGTGTTCGAGGCGCTGAGACGCTGAGTTCGAGGCGCTGAGTGCGAGGCGCTGAGACGCTGAGCGCAAAGCGCGAGATGCTGAGTGCAAGGCACCGAGATGCTGAGTGCAAGACGCTGAGTGCGAGGCGCTGAGACGCTGAGTGCGAGGCGCTGAGACGCTGAGTGCGAGGCGCTGAGACGCTGAGTGCGAGGCGCTGAGACGCTGAGTGCGAGGAGCTGAGACGCTGAGTGCGAGGAGCTGAGACGCTGAGTGCGAGGCGCTGAGACGCTGAGTGCGAGGCGCTGAGACGCTGAGTGCGAGGCGCTGAGACGCTGAGTGCGAGGCTCTGAGACTCAGAGTGCGAGACGCTGAGGGTGAGGCGCTGAGAAGCTGAGTGCGAGGCGCTGAGACGCTGAGTGCGAGGCGCTGAGGTCCTGAGACGCTGAGTTCAAGGCACCGAGTGCGAGGCGCTGAGACGCTGAGTGCGAGGCGCTGAGACGCTGAGTGCGAGGCGCTGAGACGCTGAGTGCGGGTCGCTGAGGCGCTGAGTGCGAAGCGCTGAGATGCTGAGTGCGAGGCGCTGAGACGCTGAGTGCGAGGCGCTGAGACGCTGAGTGCGAGGCGCTGAGACGCTGAGTTCAAGGCGGGAGACGCTGAGTGCGAGGCGCTGAGACGCTGAGTGCGAGGCGCTGAGAAACTGAGTGCGAGGCGCTGAGACACTGAGTGCGAGGCGCTGAGACACTGAGTGCGAGGCGCTGAGACTCAGAGTGCGAGGCGCTGAGACTCAGAGTGCGAGGCGCTGAGACTCAGAGTGCGAGGCGCTGAGACTCAGAGTGCGAGGCGCTGAGACTCAGAGTGCGAGGCTCTGAGACTCAGAGTGCGAGGCTCTGAGACTCAGAGTGCGAGGCTCTGAGACTCAGAGTGCGAGACGCTGAGACGCTGTGTTCGAGGCGCTGAGTCGCTGAGTTCGAGGCGCTGAGTGCGAGGCGCTGAGACGCTGAGCGCAAAGCGCGAGATGCTGAGTGCAAGGCGCCGAGATGCTGAGTGCAAGACGCTGAGTGCGAGGCGCTGAGACGCTGAGTGCGAGGCGCTGAGACGCTGAGTGCGAGGCGCTGAGACGCTGAGTGCGAGGCGCTGAGACACTGAGTGCGAGGAGCTGAGACGCTGAGTGCGAGGAGCTGAGACGCTGAGTGCGAGGCGCTGAGAGGCCGAATGCGAGGCGCTGAGAGGCCGAATGCGAGGCGCTGCGATGCTGAGTGCAAGGCGCTGAGTGCCAGGTGCTGAGACTCTGAGTGCGAGTCACTGAGACTCTGAGTGCGAGTCGCTGAGTGCGAGGTGCTGAGACGCTGAGTGCGAGGAGCTGAGACTTTGAGTGCGAGGCGCTGAGATGCTGAGTGCGAGGCGCTGAGGTCCTGAGACGCTGAGTTCAAGGCGCGGAGACGCTGAGTGCGAGGTGCTGAGACGTTGAGTGCGAGGCGCTGAGAAGCTGAGTGCGAGGAGCTGAGACGCTGAGTGCGAGGCACTGAGAGGCTGAATGCGAGGCGCTGAGATGCTGAGTGCGAGGCGCTGAGTGCGAGGTGCTGAGACGCTGAGTGCGAGGCGCTGAGACGCTGAGTGCGAGGCGCTGAGACGCTGAGTGCGAGGCGCTGAGACGCTGAGTGCGAGGCGCTGAGACGCTGAGTGCGAGGCGCTGAGACTCTGAGTGCGAGGCGCTGAGAATCTGAGTGCGAGGCGCTGAGACTCTGAGTGCGAGGCGCTGAGACTCTGAGTGCGAGGCGCTGAGACTCTGAGTGCGAGGCGCCGAGACTCTGAGTGCGAGGCGCCGGGATGCTGAGTGCGAGGCGCCGGGACTCTGAGTGCGAGGCGCCGGGATGCTGAGTGCGAGGCGCCGGGACGCTGAGTGCGAGGCGCCGGGACGCTGAGTGCGAGGCGCCGGGACGCTGAGTGCGAGTCGCTGAGGTGCTGAGATGCTGAGTGCTAGGCGCTGAGGGCGAGGCGCTGAGACGCTGACTGCGAGATGCTGAGACGCTGAGTGCGAGTCGCTGAGACGCTGAGGGTGAGGCGCTGAAACGCTGAGTGCGAGGTGCGGAGTGCGAGGCGCTGAGACGCTGAATGCAAGGTGCTGAGACGCTGAGTGCGAGGCACCGAGATGCAGAATGCAAGGCGCTGAGACTCAGAGTGCGAGGCGGTGAGTGTGAGGTGCTGAGTGCGAGTCGCTCAGAAGCTGAGTGCGAGTCGCTGAGACTCAGAGTGCGAGGCTCTGAGACTCAGAGTGCGAGGCTCTGAGACTCAGAGTGCGAGGCTCTGAGACTCAGAGTGCGAGGCTCTGAGACTCAGAGTGCGAGACGCTGAGACGCTGTGTTCGAGGCGCTGAGACGCTGAGTTCGAGGCGCTGAGTGCGAGGCGCTGAGACGCTGAGCGCAAAGCGCGAGATGCTGAGTGCAAGGCACCGAGATGCTGAGTGCAAGACGCTGAGTGCGAGGCGCTGAGACGCTGAGTGCGAGGCGCTGAGACGCTGAGTGCGAGGCGCTGAGACGCTGAGTGCGAGGCGCTGAGACGCTGAGTGCGAGGAGCTGAGACGCTGAGTGCGAGGAGCTGAGATGCTGAGTGCGAGGCGCTGAGACGCTGAGTGCGAGGCGCTGAGACGCTGAGTGCGAGGCGCTGAGACGCTGAGTGCGAGGCGCTGAGACGCTGAGTGCGAGGCTCTGAGACTCAGAGTGCGAGACGCTGAGGGTGAGGCGCTGAGAAGCTGAGTGCGAGGCGCTGAGACGCTGAGTGCGAGGCGCTGAGGTCCTGAGACGCTGAGTTCAAGGCACCGAGTGCGAGGCGCTGAGACGCTGAGTGCGAGGCGCTGAGACGCTGAGTGCGAGGCGCTGAGACGCTGAGTGCGGGTCGCTGAGGCGCTGAGTGCGAAGCGCTGAGATGCTGAGTGCGAGGCGCTGAGACGCTGAGTTCGAGGCGCTGAGACGCTGAGTGCGAGGCGCTTAGACGCTGAGTTCAAGGCGGGAGACGCTGAGTGCGAGGCGCTGAGACGCTGAGTGCGGGTCGCTGAGGCGCTGAGTGCGAAGCGCTGAGACGCTGAGTGCGAGGAGCTGAGACGCTGAGTGCGAGGAGCTGAGACGCTGAGTGCGAGGCGCTGAGACGCTGAGTGCGAGGCGCTGAGACGCTGAGTGCGAGGCGCTGAGACGCTGAGTGCGAGGCGCTGAGACGCTGAGTGCGAGGCTCTGAGACTCAGAGTGCGAGACGCTGAGGGTGAGGCGCTGAGAAGCTGAGTGCGAGGCGCTGAGACGCTGAGTGCGAGGCGCTGAGGTCCTGAGACGCTGAGTTCAAGGCACCGAGTGCGAGGCGCTGAGACGCTGAGTGCGAGGCACTGAGTGAGAGTCGCTGAGGTGCTGAGACGCTGAGTGCGAGGCGCTGAGAGGCTGAATGCGAGGCGCTGAGATGCTGAGTGCGAGGCGCTGAGTGCGAGGTGCTGAGACGCTGAGTGCAAGGCGCCGAGATGCTGAGTGTGAGGTGCCGAGACGCTGAGTGCAAAGCGCTGAGATGCTGAGTGCGAGGCGCTGAGACACTGAGTGCGAGGCGCTGAGAAACTGAGTGCGAGGCGCTGAGACACTGAGTGCGAGGCGCTGAGACACTGAGTGCGAGGCGCTGAGACTCAGAGTGCGAGGCGCTGAGACTCAGAGTGCGAGGCGCTGAGACTCAGAGTGCGAGGCGCTGAGACTCAGAGTGCGAGGCGCTGAGACTCAGAGTGCGAGGCTCTGAGACTCAGAGTGCGAGGCTCTGAGACTCAGAGTGCGAGGCTCTGAGACTCAGAGTGCGAGACGCTGAGACGCTGTGTTCGAGGCGCTGAGACGCTGAGTTCGAGGCGCTGAGTGCGAGGCGCTGAGACGCTGAGCGCAAAGCGCGAGATGCTGAGTGCAAGGCGCCGAGATGCTGAGTGCAAGACGCTGAGTGCGAGGCGCTGAGACGCTGAGTGCGAGGCGCTGAGACGCTGAGTGCGAGGCGCTGAGACGCTGAGTGCGAGGCGCTGAGACACTGAGTGCGAGGAGCTGAGACGCTGAGTGCGAGGAGCTGAGACGCTGAGTGCGAGGCGCTGAGAGGCCGAATGCGAGGCGCTGAGAGGCCGAATGCGAGGCGCTGCGATGCTGAGTGCAAGGCGCTGAGTGCCAGGTGCTGAGACTCTGAGTGCGAGTCACTGAGACTCTGAGTGCGAGTCGCTGAGTGCGAGGTGCTGAGACGCTGAGTGCGAGGAGCTGAGACTTTGAGTGCGAGGCGCTGAGACGCTGAGTGCGAGGCGCTGAGGTCCTGAGACGCTGAGTTCAAGGCGCGGAGACGCTGAGTGCGAGGTGCTGAGACGTTGAGTGCGAGGCGCTGAGAAGCTGAGTGCTAGGAGCTGAGACGCTGAGTGCGAGGCACTGAGAGGCTGAATGCGAGGCGCTGAGATGCTGAGTGCGAGGCGCTGAGTGCGAGGTGCTGAGACACTGAGTGCGAGGTGCTGAGACGCTGAGTGCGAGGCGCTGAGACGCTGAGTGCGAGGCGCTGAGACGCTGAGTGCGAGGCGCTGAGACGCTGAGTGCGAGGCGCTGAGACGCTGAGTGCGAGGCGCTGAGACGCTGAGTGCGAGGCTCTGAGACTCAGAGTGCGAGACGCTGAGGGCGAGGCGCTGAGACGCTGAGTGCAAGGCGCTGAGATGCTGAGTGCGAGGCGCTGAGGTCCTGAGACGCTGAGTTCAAGGCACTGAGTGCGAGGCGCTGAGACGCTGAGTGCGAGGCGCTGCGACGCTGAGGGTAAGTCGCTGAGTGCGAGGCGCTGAGGGCGAGGCGCTGAGACGCTGAGTGCGAGATGCTGAGACGCTGAGTGCAAAGCGCCGAGATGCTGAGTGCGAGACGCTGAGGGCGAGGCGCTGAAACGCTGAGTGCGAGGCGCGGAGTGCGAGGTGCTGAGATGCTGAGTGCGAGGCACCGAGATGCAGAATGCAAGGCGCTGAGACTCAGAGTGCGAGGCGTTGAGTGTGTGGCGCTGAGTGCGAGTCGCTGAGACTCTGAGTGCGAGTCACTGAGACTCTGAGTGCGAGTCGCTGAGTGCGAGGTGCTGAGACGCTGAGTGCGAGGAGCTGAGACTTTGAGTGCGAGGCGCTGAGACGCTGAGTGCGAGGCGCTGAGGTCCTGAGACGCTGAGTTCAAGGCGCTGAGACGCTGAGTGCGAGGTGCTGAGACGTTGAGTGCGAGGCGCTGAGAAGCTGAGTGCGAGGAGCTGAGACGCTGAGTGCGAGGCGCTGAGAGGCCGAATGCGAGGCGCTGCGATGCTGAGTGCAAGGCGCTGAGTGCGAGGTGCTGAGACTCTGAGTGCGAGTCACTGAGACTCTGAGTGCGAGTCGCTGAGTGCGAGGTGCTGAGACGCTGAGTGCGAGGAGCTGAGACTTTGAGTGCGAGGCGCTGAGACGCTGAGTGCGAGGCGCTGAGGTCCTGAGACGCTGAGTTCAAGGCGCTGAGACGCTGAGTGCGAGGTGCTGAGACGTTGAGTGCGAGGCGCTGAGAAGCTGAGTGCGAGGAGCTGAGACGCTGAGTGCGAGGCGCTGAGAGGCTGAATGCGAGGCGCTGAGATGCTGAGTGCGAGGCGCTGAGTGCGAGGTGCTGAGACGCTGAGTGCGAGGTGCTGAGACGCTGAGTGCGAGGCACTGAGACGCTGAGTGCGAGGCGCTGAGACGCTGAGTGCGAGGCTCTGAGACTCAGAGTGCGAGACGCTGAGGGCGAGGCGCTGAGACGCTGAGTGCAAGGCGCTGAGATGCTGAGTGCGAGGCGCTGAGGTCCTGAGACGCTGAGTTCAAGGCACTGAGTGCGAGGCGCTGAGACGCTGAGTGCGAGGCGCCGGGACGCTGAGTGCGAGGCGCTGAGACGCTGAGTGCGAGGCGCTGAGACGCTGAGTGCGAGGCGCTGAGACGCTGAGTGCGGGTCGCTGAGGCGCTGAGTGCGAAGCGCTGAGACGCTGAGAGCGAGGCGCTGAGACGCTGAGTGCGAGGCGCTGAGATGCTGAGTTCCAGGCGCTAAGACGCTGAGTTCGAGGCGCTGAGTGCGAGGCGTTGAGACGCTGAGTGCGAGGCGCTGAGACGCTGAGTGCGAGGCGCTGAGACGCTGAGTGCGAGGCGCTGAGAGGCTGAATGCGAGGCGCTGAGATGCTGAGTGCGAGGCGCTGAGTGCGAGGAGCTGAGGCGCTGAGTGCGAGGAGCTGAGGCGCTGAGTGCGAGGCGCTGAGACGCTGAGTGCGAGGCGCTGAGACGCTGAGTGCGAGGCGCTGAGACGCTGAGTGCGAGGCTCTGAGACTCAGAGTGCGAGACGCTGAGGGTGAGGCGCTGAGAAGCTGAGTGCGAGGCGCTGAGACGCTGAGTGCGAGGCGCTGAGGTCCTGAGACGCTGAGTTCAAGGCACCGAGTGCGAGGCGCTGAGACGCTGAGTGCGAGGCGCTGAGACGCTGAGTGCGAGGCGCTGAGACGCTGAGTGCGGGTCGCTGAGGCGCTGAGTGCGAAGCGCTGAGATGCTGAGTGCGAGGCGCTGAGACGCTGAGTGCGAGGCGCTGAGACGCTGAGTGCGAGGCGCTGAGACGCTGAGTTCAAGGCGGGAGACGCTGAGTGCGAGGCGCTGAGACGCTGAGTGCGGGTCGCTGAGGCGCTGAGTGCGAAGCGCTGAGACGCTGAGTGCGAGGAGCTGAGACGCTGAGTGCGAGGAGCTGAGACGCTGAGTGCGAGGCGCTGAGACGCTGAGTGCGAGGCGCTGAGACGCTGAGTGCGAGGCGCTGAGACGCTGAGTGCGAGGCGCTGAGACGCTGAGTGCGAGGCTCTGAGACTCAGAGTGCGAGACGCTGAGGGTGAGGCGCTGAGAAGCTGAGTGCGAGGCGCTGAGACGCTGAGTGCGAGGCGCTGAGGTCCTGAGACGCTGAGTTCAAGGCACCGAGTGCGAGGCGCTGAGACGCTGAGTGCGAGGCACTGAGTGAGAGTCGCTGAGGTGCTGAGACGCTGAGTGCGAGGCGCTGAGAGGCTGAATGCGAGGCGCTGAGATGCTGAGTGCGAGGCGCTGAGTGCGAGGTGCTGAGACGCTGAGTGCAAGGCGCCGAGATGCTGAGTGTGAGGTGCCGAGACGCTGAGTGCAAAGCGCTGAGATGCTGAGTGCGAGGCGCTGAGACACTGAGTGCGAGGCGCTGAGAAACTGAGTGCGAGGCGCTGAGACACTGAGTGCGAGGCGCTGAGACACTGAGTGCGAGGCGCTGAGACTCAGAGTGCGAGGCGCTGAGACTCAGAGTGCGAGGCGCTGAGACTCAGAGTGCGAGGCGCTGAGACTCAGAGTGCGAGGCGCTGAGACTCAGAGTGCGAGGCTCTGAGACTCAGAGTGCGAGGCTCTGAGACTCAGAGTGCGAGGCTCTGAGACTCAGAGTGCGAGACGCTGAGACGCTGTGTTCGAGGCGCTGAGACGCTGAGTTCGAGGCGCTGAGTGCGAGGCGCTGAGACGCTGAGCGCAAAGCGCGAGATGCTGAGTGCAAGGCGCCGAGATGCTGAGTGCAAGACGCTGAGTGCGAGGCGCTGAGACGCTGAGTGCGAGGCGCTGAGACGCTGAGTGCGAGGCGCTGAGACGCTGAGTGCGAGGCGCTGAGACACTGAGTGCGAGGAGCTGAGACGCTGAGTGCGAGGAGCTGAGACGCTGAGTGCGAGGCGCTGAGAGGCCGAATGCGAGGCGCTGAGAGGCCGAATGCGAGGCGCTGCGATGCTGAGTGCAAGGCGCTGAGTGCCAGGTGCTGAGACTCTGAGTGCGAGTCACTGAGACTCTGAGTGCGAGTCGCTGAGTGCGAGGTGCTGAGACGCTGAGTGCGAGGAGCTGAGACTTTGAGTGCGAGGCGCTGAGACGCTGAGTGCGAGGCGCTGAGGTCCTGAGACGCTGAGTTCAAGGCGCGGAGACGCTGAGTGCGAGGTGCTGAGACGTTGAGTGCGAGGCGCTGAGAAGCTGAGTGCTAGGAGCTGAGACGCTGAGTGCGAGGCACTGAGAGGCTGAATGCGAGGCGCTGAGATGCTGAGTGCGAGGCGCTGAGTGCGAGGTGCTGAGACACTGAGTGCGAGGTGCTGAGACGCTGAGTGCGAGGCGCTGAGACGCTGAGTGCGAGGCGCTGAGACGCTGAGTGCGAGGCGCTGAGACGCTGAGTGCGAGGCGCTGAGACGCTGAGTGCGAGGCGCTGAGACGCTGAGTGCGAGGCTCTGAGACTCAGAGTGCGAGACGCTGAGGGCGAGGCGCTGAGACGCTGAGTGCAAGGCGCTGAGATGCTGAGTGCGAGGCGCTGAGGTCCTGAGACGCTGAGTTCAAGGCACTGAGTGCGAGGCGCTGAGACGCTGAGTGCGAGGCGCTGCGACGCTGAGGGTAAGTCGCTGAGTGCGAGGCGCTGAGGGCGAGGCGCTGAGACGCTGAGTGCGAGATGCTGAGACGCTGAGTGCAAAGCGCCGAGATGCTGAGTGCGAGACGCTGAGGGCGAGGCGCTGAAACGCTGAGTGCGAGGCGCGGAGTGCGAGGTGCTGAGATGCTGAGTGCGAGGCACCGAGATGCAGAATGCAAGGCGCTGAGACTCAGAGTGCGAGGCGTTGAGTGTGTGGCGCTGAGTGCGAGTCGCTGAGACTCTGAGTGCGAGTCACTGAGACTCTGAGTGCGAGTCGCTGAGTGCGAGGTGCTGAGACGCTGAGTGCGAGGAGCTGAGACTTTGAGTGCGAGGCGCTGAGACGCTGAGTGCGAGGCGCTGAGGTCCTGAGACGCTGAGTTCAAGGCGCTGAGACGCTGAGTGCGAGGTGCTGAGACGTTGAGTGCGAGGCGCTGAGAAGCTGAGTGCGAGGAGCTGAGACGCTGAGTGCGAGGCGCTGAGAGGCCGAATGCGAGGCGCTGCGATGCTGAGTGCAAGGCGCTGAGTGCGAGGTGCTGAGACTCTGAGTGCGAGTCACTGAGACTCTGAGTGCGAGTCGCTGAGTGCGAGGTGCTGAGACGCTGAGTGCGAGGAGCTGAGACTTTGAGTGCGAGGCGCTGAGACGCTGAGTGCGAGGCGCTGAGGTCCTGAGACGCTGAGTTCAAGGCGCTGAGACGCTGAGTGCGAGGTGCTGAGACGTTGAGTGCGAGGCGCTGAGAAGCTGAGTGCGAGGAGCTGAGACGCTGAGTGCGAGGCGCTGAGAGGCTGAATGCGAGGCGCTGAGATGCTGAGTGCGAGGCGCTGAGTGCGAGGTGCTGAGACGCTGAGTGCGAGGTGCTGAGACGCTGAGTGCGAGGCACTGAGACGCTGAGTGCGAGGCGCTGAGACGCTGAGTGCGAGGCTCTGAGACTCAGAGTGCGAGACGCTGAGGGCGAGGCGCTGAGACGCTGAGTGCAAGGCGCTGAGATGCTGAGTGCGAGGCGCTGAGGTCCTGAGACGCTGAGTTCAAGGCACTGAGTGCGAGGCGCTGAGACGCTGAGTGCGAGGCGCCGGGACGCTGAGTGCGAGGCGCTGAGACGCTGAGTGCGAGGCGCTGAGACGCTGAGTGCGAGGCGCTGAGACGCTGAGTGCGGGTCGCTGAGGCGCTGAGTGCGAAGCGCTGAGACGCTGAGAGCGAGGCGCTGAGACGCTGAGTGCGAGGCGCTGAGATGCTGAGTTCCAGGCGCTAAGACGCTGAGTTCGAGGCGCTGAGTGCGAGGCGTTGAGACGCTGAGTGCGAGGCGCTGAGACGCTGAGTGCGAGGCGCTGAGACGCTGAGTGCGAGGCGCTGAGAGGCTGAATGCGAGGCGCTGAGATGCTGAGTGCGAGGCGCTGAGTGCGAGGAGCTGAGGCGCTGAGTGCGAGGAGCTGAGGCGCTGAGTGCGAGGCGCTGAGACGCTGAGTGCGAGGCGCTGAGACGCTGAGTGCGAGGCGCTGAGACGCTGAGTGCGAGGCTCTGAGACTCAGAGTGCGAGACGCTGAGGGTGAGGCGCTGAGAAGCTGAGTGCGAGGCGCTGAGACGCTGAGTGCGAGGCGCTGAGGTCCTGAGACGCTGAGTTCAAGGCACCGAGTGCGAGGCGCTGAGACGCTGAGTGCGAGGCGCTGAGACGCTGAGTGCGAGGCGCTGAGACGCTGAGTGCGGGTCGCTGAGGCGCTGAGTGCGAAGCGCTGAGATGCTGAGTGCGAGGCGCTGAGACGCTGAGTGCGAGGCGCTGAGACGCTGAGTGCGAGGCGCTGAGACGCTGAGTTCAAGGCGGGAGACGCTGAGTGCGAGGCGCTGAGACGCTGAGTGCGGGTCGCTGAGGCGCTGAGTGCGAAGCGCTGAGACGCTGAGTGCGAGGAGCTGAGACGCTGAGTGCGAGGAGCTGAGACGCTGAGTGCGAGGCGCTGAGACGCTGAGTGCGAGGCGCTGAGACGCTGAGTGCGAGGCGCTGAGACGCTGAGTGCGAGGCGCTGAGACGCTGAGTGCGAGGCTCTGAGACTCAGAGTGCGAGACGCTGAGGGTGAGGCGCTGAGAAGCTGAGTGCGAGGCGCTGAGACGCTGAGTGCGAGGCGCTGAGGTCCTGAGACGCTGAGTTCAAGGCACCGAGTGCGAGGCGCTGAGACGCTGAGTGCGAGGCACTGAGTGAGAGTCGCTGAGGTGCTGAGACGCTGAGTGCGAGGCGCTGAGAGGCTGAATGCGAGGCGCTGAGATGCTGAGTGCGAGGCGCTGAGTGCGAGGTGCTGAGACGCTGAGTGCAAGGCGCCGAGATGCTGAGTGTGAGGTGCCGAGACGCTGAGTGCAAAGCGCTGAGATGCTGAGTGCGAGGCGCTGAGACACTGAGTGCGAGGCGCTGAGAAACTGAGTGCGAGGCGCTGAGACACTGAGTGCGAGGCGCTGAGACACTGAGTGCGAGGCGCTGAGACTCAGAGTGCGAGGCGCTGAGACTCAGAGTGCGAGGCGCTGAGACTCAGAGTGCGAGGCGCTGAGACTCAGAGTGCGAGGCGCTGAGACTCAGAGTGCGAGGCTCTGAGACTCAGAGTGCGAGGCTCTGAGACTCAGAGTGCGAGGCTCTGAGACTCAGAGTGCGAGACGCTGAGACGCTGTGTTCGAGGCGCTGAGACGCTGAGTTCGAGGCGCTGAGTGCGAGGCGCTGAGACGCTGAGCGCAAAGCGCGAGATGCTGAGTGCAAGGCGCCGAGATGCTGAGTGCAAGACGCTGAGTGCGAGGCGCTGAGACGCTGAGTGCGAGGCGCTGAGACGCTGAGTGCGAGGCGCTGAGACGCTGAGTGCGAGGCGCTGAGACACTGAGTGCGAGGAGCTGAGACGCTGAGTGCGAGGAGCTGAGACGCTGAGTGCGAGGCGCTGAGAGGCCGAATGCGAGGCGCTGAGAGGCCGAATGCGAGGCGCTGCGATGCTGAGTGCAAGGCGCTGAGTGCCAGGTGCTGAGACTCTGAGTGCGAGTCACTGAGACTCTGAGTGCGAGTCGCTGAGTGCGAGGTGCTGAGACGCTGAGTGCGAGGAGCTGAGACTTTGAGTGCGAGGCGCTGAGACGCTGAGTGCGAGGCGCTGAGGTCCTGAGACGCTGAGTTCAAGGCGCGGAGACGCTGAGTGCGAGGTGCTGAGACGTTGAGTGCGAGGCGCTGAGAAGCTGAGTGCTAGGAGCTGAGACGCTGAGTGCGAGGCACTGAGAGGCTGAATGCGAGGCGCTGAGATGCTGAGTGCGAGGCGCTGAGTGCGAGGTGCTGAGACACTGAGTGCGAGGTGCTGAGACGCTGAGTGCGAGGCGCTGAGACGCTGAGTGCGAGGCGCTGAGACGCTGAGTGCGAGGCGCTGAGACGCTGAGTGCGAGGCGCTGAGACGCTGAGTGCGAGGCGCTGAGACGCTGAGTGCGAGGCTCTGAGACTCAGAGTGCGAGACGCTGAGGGCGAGGCGCTGAGACGCTGAGTGCAAGGCGCTGAGATGCTGAGTGCGAGGCGCTGAGGTCCTGAGACGCTGAGTTCAAGGCACTGAGTGCGAGGCGCTGAGACGCTGAGTGCGAGGCGCTGCGACGCTGAGGGTAAGTCGCTGAGTGCGAGGCGCTGAGGGCGAGGCGCTGAGACGCTGAGTGCGAGATGCTGAGACGCTGAGTGCAAAGCGCCGAGATGCTGAGTGCGAGACGCTGAGGGCGAGGCGCTGAAACGCTGAGTGCGAGGCGCGGAGTGCGAGGTGCTGAGATGCTGAGTGCGAGGCACCGAGATGCAGAATGCAAGGCGCTGAGACTCAGAGTGCGAGGCGTTGAGTGTGTGGCGCTGAGTGCGAGTCGCTGAGACTCTGAGTGCGAGTCACTGAGACTCTGAGTGCGAGTCGCTGAGTGCGAGGTGCTGAGACGCTGAGTGCGAGGAGCTGAGACTTTGAGTGCGAGGCGCTGAGACGCTGAGTGCGAGGCGCTGAGGTCCTGAGACGCTGAGTTCAAGGCGCTGAGACGCTGAGTGCGAGGTGCTGAGACGTTGAGTGCGAGGCGCTGAGAAGCTGAGTGCGAGGAGCTGAGACGCTGAGTGCGAGGCGCTGAGAGGCCGAATGCGAGGCGCTGCGATGCTGAGTGCAAGGCGCTGAGTGCGAGGTGCTGAGACTCTGAGTGCGAGTCACTGAGACTCTGAGTGCGAGTCGCTGAGTGCGAGGTGCTGAGACGCTGAGTGCGAGGAGCTGAGACTTTGAGTGCGAGGCGCTGAGACGCTGAGTGCGAGGCGCTGAGGTCCTGAGACGCTGAGTTCAAGGCGCTGAGACGCTGAGTGCGAGGTGCTGAGACGTTGAGTGCGAGGCGCTGAGAAGCTGAGTGCGAGGAGCTGAGACGCTGAGTGCGAGGCGCTGAGAGGCTGAATGCGAGGCGCTGAGATGCTGAGTGCGAGGCGCTGAGTGCGAGGTGCTGAGACGCTGAGTGCGAGGTGCTGAGACGCTGAGTGCGAGGCACTGAGACGCTGAGTGCGAGGCGCTGAGACGCTGAGTGCGAGGCTCTGAGACTCAGAGTGCGAGACGCTGAGGGCGAGGCGCTGAGACGCTGAGTGCAAGGCGCTGAGATGCTGAGTGCGAGGCGCTGAGGTCCTGAGACGCTGAGTTCAAGGCACTGAGTGCGAGGCGCTGAGACGCTGAGTGCGAGGCGCCGGGACGCTGAGTGCGAGGCGCTGAGACGCTGAGTGCGAGGCGCTGAGACGCTGAGTGCGAGGCGCTGAGACGCTGAGTGCGGGTCGCTGAGGCGCTGAGTGCGAAGCGCTGAGACGCTGAGAGCGAGGCGCTGAGACGCTGAGTGCGAGGCGCTGAGACGCTGAGTTCCAGGCGCTAAGACGCTGAGTTCGAGGCGCTGAGTGCGAGGCGTTGAGACGCTGAGTGCGAGGCGCTGAGACGCTGAGTGCGAGGCGCTGAGACGCTGAGTGCGAGGCGCTGAGAGGCTGAATGCGAGGCGCTGAGATGCTGAGTGCGAGGCGCTGAGTGCGAGGAGCTGAGGCGCTGAGTGCGAGGAGCTGAGGCGCTGAGTGCGAGGCGCTGAGATGCTGAGTGCGAGGCGCTGAGACGCTGATTGTGAGGATCTGCGATGCTGAGTTCGAGGCGCGGAGTGCGAGGCACTGAGACGCTGTCTGCGAGGCGCTGAGACGCTGAGTGCGAGGCGCTGAGACACTGAGTGCGAGGCGCTGCGACGCTGAGTGCAAGGCGCCGAGATGCTGAGTGTGAGGTGCCGAGAAGCTGAGTGCAAAGTGCTGAGATGCTGAGTGCGAGGCGCTGAGACACTGAGTGCGAGGCGCTGAGACTCAGAGTGCGAGGCTCTGAGACTCAGAGTGCGAGGCTCTGAGACTCAGAGTGCGAGGCTCTGAGACTCAGAGTGCGAGGCTCTGAGACTCAGAGTGCGAGGCTCTGAGACTCAGAGTGCGAGAGGCCGAGACGCTGAGTGCGAGGCACCGAGTGCGAGTCGCTGAGGTGCTGAGACGCTGAGTGCGAGGCTCTGAGAGGCTGAATGCGAGGCGCTGAGACGCTGAGTGCGAGGCGCTGAGTGCGAGGTGCTGAGACGCTGAGTGCGAGGAGCTGAGACTTTGAGTACGAGGCGCTGAGACGCTGAGTGCGAGGCGCTGAGGTACTGAGACGCGGAGTTCAAGGCGCTGAGACGCTGAGTGCGAGGCGCTGAGACGCTGAGTTCGAGGCGCTGAGTGCGAGGCGCTGGGACTCAGAGTGCGAGGCGTTGAGTGTGAGGCGCTGAGTGCGAGTCACTGAGACTCTGAGTGCGAGTCGCTGAGTGCGAGGTGCTGAGACGCTGAGTGCGAGGAGCTGAGACTTTGAGTGCGAGGCGCTGAGACGCTGAGTGAGAGGCGCTGAGGTCCTGAGACGCTGAGTTCAAGGCGCTGAGACGCTGAGTGCGAGGTGCTGAGACGTTGAGTGCGAGGCGCTGAGAAGCTGAGTGCGAGGGGCTGAGATGCTGAGTGCGAGGCGCTGAGAGGCTGAATGCGAGGCGCTGAGATGCTGAGTGCGAGGCGCTGAGTGCGAGGTGCTGAGACGCTGAGTGCGAGGTGCTGAGACACTGAGTGCGAGGCGCTGAGATGCTGAGTGCGAGGCGCTGAGTGCGAGGTGCTGAGACGCTGAGTGCGAGGTGCTGAGACGCTGAGTGCGAGGCACTGAGACGCTGAGTGCGAGGCGCTGAGACGCTGAGTGCGAGGCTCTGAGACTCAGAGTGCGAGACGCTGAGGGCGAGGCGCTGAGACGCTGAGTGCAAGGCGCTGAGATGCTGAGTGCGAGGCGCTGAGGTCCTGAGACGCTGAGTTCAAGGCACTGAGTGCGAGGCGCTGAGACGCTGAGTGCGAGGCGCTGAGACGCTGAGTGCGGGTCGCTGAGGCGCTGAGTGCGAAGCGCTGAGACGCTGAGAGCGAGGCGCTGAGACGCTGAGTGCGAGGCGCTGAGACGCTGAGTGCGAGGCGCTGAGACGCTGAGTTCCAGGCGCTGAGACGCTGAGTTCGAGGCTCTGAGTGCGAGGCGCTGAGACGCTGAGTGCGAGGCGCTGAGACGCTGAGTGCGAGGCGCTGCGACGCTGAGGGTAAGTCGCTGAGTGCGAGGCGCTGAGGGCGAGGCGCTGAGACGCTGAGTGCGAGATGCTGAGACGCTGAGTGCAAAGCGCCGAGATGCTGAGTGCGAGACGCTGAGGGCGAGGCGCTGAAACGCTGAGTGCGAGGCGCTGAGACGCTGAGTGCGAGGCGCGGAGTGCGAGGCGCTGAAACGCTGAGTGCGAGGTGCTGAGACGCTGATTGCGAGGCGCGGAGTGCGAGGTGCTGAGATGCTGAGTGCGAGGCACCGAGATGCAGAATGCAAGGCGCTGAGACTCAGAGTGCGAGGCGTTGAGTGTGAGGCGCTGAGTGCGAGTCACTGAGACTCTGAGTGCGAGTCACTGCGTGCGAGGTGCTGAGACGCTGAGTGCGAGGAGCTGAGACTTTGAGTGCGAGGCGCTGAGACGCTGAGTGCGAGGCGCTGAGGTCCTGAGACGCTGAGTTCAAGGCGCTGAGACGCTGAGTGTGAGGTGCTGAGACGTTGAGTGCGAGGCGCTGAGAAGCTGAGTGCGAGGAGCTGAGACGCTGAGTGCGAGGCGCTGAGAGGCTGAATGCGAGGCGCTGAGATGCTGAGTGCGAGGCGCTGAGTGCGAGGTGCTGAGACGCTGAGTGCGAGGTGCTGAGACGCTGAGTGCGAGGAGCTGAGACGCTGAGTGCGAGGCGCTGAGGTCCTGAGACGCTGAGTTCAAGGCGCTGAGACGCTGAGTGCGAGGTGCTGAGACGTTGAGTGCGAGGCGCTGAGAAGCTGAGTGCGAGGAGCTGAGACGCTGAGTGCGAGGCACTGAGAGGCTGAATGCGAGGCGCTGAGATGCTGAGTGCGAGGCACTGAGTGCGAGGTGCTGAGACGCTGAGTGCGAGGTGCTGAGACGCTGAGTGCGAGGCGCTGAGACTCAGAGTGCGAGGCTCTGAGACTCAGAGTGCGAGACGCTGAGGACTAGGCGCTGAGACGCTGAGTGCAAGGCGCTGAGATGCTGAGTGCGAGGCGCTGAGGTCCTGAGACGCTGAGTTCAAGGCACTGAGTGCGAGGCGCTGAGACGCTGAGTGCGAGGCGCCGGGACGCTGAGTGCGAGGCGCTGAGAAACTGAGTGCGAGGCGCTGAGACACTGAGTGCGAGGCGCTGAGACACTGAGTGCGAGGCGCTGAGACACTGAGTGCGAGGCGCTGAGACTCAGAGTGCGAGGCGCTGAGACTCAGAGTGCGAGGCGCTGAGTCTCAGAGTGCGAGGCTCTGAGACTCAGAGTGCGAGGCTCTGAGACTCAGAGTGCGAGGCTCTGAGACTCAGAGTGCGAGACGCTGAGACGCTGTGTTCGAGGCGCTGAGACGCTGAGTTCGAGGCGCTGAGTGCGAGGCGCTGAGACGCTGAGCGCAAAGCGCGAGATGCTGAGTGCAAGGCACCGAGATGCTGAGTGCAAGACGCTGAGTGCGAGGCGCTGAGACGCTGAGTGCGAGGCGCTGAGACGCTGAGTGCGAAGCGCTGAGACGCTGAGTGCGAGGCGCTGAGACGCTGAGTGCGAGGCGCTGAGACGCTGAGTGCGAGGAGCTGAGACGCTGAGTGCGAGGAGCTGAGACGCTGAGTGCGAGGCGCTGAGACGCTGAGTGCGAGGCGCTGAGACGCTGAGTGCGAGGCGCTGAGACGCTGAGTGCGAGGCGCTGAGACGCTGAGTGCGATGCGCTGAGACGCTGAGTGCGAGGCTCTGAGACTCAGAGTGCGAGACGCTGAGGGTGAGGCGCTGAGACGCTGAGTGCGAGGCGCTGAGACGCTGAGTGCGAGGCGCTGAGGTCCTGAGACGCTGAGTTCAAGGCACCGAGTGCGAGGCGCTGAGACGCTGAGTGCGGGTCGCTGGGTCGCTGAGTGCGAAGCGCTGAGACGCTGAGTGCGAGGCGCTGAGACGCTGAGTGCGAGGCGCTGAGACGCTGAGTGCGAGGCGCTGAGACGCTGAGTGCGAGGCGCTGAGACGCTGAGTGCGAGGCGCTGAGACGCTGAGTGCGAGGAGCTGAGACGCTGAGTGCGAGGAGCTGAGACGCTGAGTGCGAGGCGCTGAGACACTGAGTGCGAGGAGCTGAGACGCTGAGTGCGAGGAGCTGAGACGCTGAGTGCGAGGCGCTGAGAGGCCGAATGCGAGGCGCTGAGAGGCCGAATGCGAGGCGCTGCGATGCTGAGTGCAAGGCGCTGAGTGCCAGGTGCTGAGACTCTGAGTGCGAGTCACTGAGACTCTGAGTGCGAGTCGCTGAGTGCGAGGTGCTGAGACGCTGAGTGCGAGGAGCTGAGACTTTGAGTGCGAGGCGCTGAGACGCTGAGTGCGAGGCGCTGAGGTCCTGAGACGCTGAGTTCAAGGCGCGGAGACGCTGAGTGCGAGGTGCTGAGACGTTGAGTGCGAGGCGCTGAGAAGCTGAGTGCGAGGAGCTGAGACGCTGAGTGCGAGGCACTGAGAGGCTGAATGCGAGGCGCTGAGATGCTGAGTGCGAGGCGCTGAGTGCGAGGTGCTGAGACGCTGAGTGCGAGGCGCTGAGACGCTGAGTGCGAGGCGCTGAGTGCGAGGTGCTGAGACGCTGAGTGCGAGGAGCTGAGACTTTGAGTACGAGGCGCTGAGACGCTGAGTGCGAGGCGCTGAGGTACTGAGACGCGGAGTTCAAGGCGCTGAGACGCTGAGTGCGAGGCGCTGAGACGCTGAGTTCGAGGCGCTGAGTGCGAGGCGCTGGGACTCAGAGTGCGAGGCGTTGAGTGTGAGGCGCTGAGTGCGAGTCACTGAGACTCTGAGTGCGAGTCGCTGAGTGCGAGGTGCTGAGACGCTGAGTGCGAGGAGCTGAGACTTTGAGTGCGAGGCGCTGAGACGCTGAGTGAGAGGCGCTGAGGTCCTGAGACGCTGAGTTCAAGGCGCTGAGACGCTGAGTGCGAGGTGCTGAGACGTTGAGTGCGAGGCGCTGAGAAGCTGAGTGCGAGGAGCTGAGACGCTGAGTGCGAGGCGCTGAGAGGCTGAATGCGAGGCGCTGAGATGCTGAGTGCGAGGCGCTGAGTGCGAGGTGCTGAGACGCTGAGTGCGAGGTGCTGAGACACTGAGTGCGAGGCGCTGAGATGCTGAGTGCGAGGCGCTGAGTGCGAGGTGCTGAGACGCTGAGTGCGAGGTGCTGAGACGCTGAGTGCGAGGCACTGAGACGCTGAGTGCGAGGCGCTGAGACGCTGAGTGCGAGGCTCTGAGACTCAGAGTGCGAGACGCTGAGGGCGAGGCGCTGAGACGCTGAGTGCAAGGCGCTGAGATGCTGAGTGCGAGGCGCTGAGGTCCTGAGACGCTGAGTTCAAGGCACTGAGTGCGAGGCGCTGAGACGCTGAGTGCGAGGCGCTGAGACGCTGAGTGCGAGGCGCTGAGACGCTGAGTGCGGGTCGCTGAGGCGCTGAGTGCGAAGCGCTGAGACGCTGAGAGCGAGGCGCTGAGACGCTGAGTGCGAGGCGCTGAGACGCTGAGTGCGAGGCGCTGAGACGCTGAGTTCCAGGCGCTGAGACGCTGAGTTCGAGGCTCTGAGTGCGAGGCGCTGAGACGCTGAGTGCGAGGCGCTGAGACGCTGAGTGCGAGGCGCTGCGACGCTGAGGGTAAGTCGCTGAGTGCGAGGCGCTGAGGGCGAGGCGCTGAGACGCTGAGTGCGAGATGCTGAGACGCTGAGTGCAAAGCGCCGAGATGCTGAGTGCGAGACGCTGAGGGCGAGGCGCTGAAACGCTGAGTGCGAGGCGCTGAGACGCTGAGTGCGAGGCGCGGAGTGCGAGGCGCTGAAACGCTGATTGCGAGGCGCGGAGTGCGAGGTGCTGAGATGCTGAGTGCGAGGCACCGAGATGCAGAATGCAAGGCGCTGAGACTCAGAGTGCGAGGCGTTGAGTGTGAGGCGCTGAGTGCGAGTCACTGAGACTCTGAGTGCGAGTCACTGCGTGCGAGGTGCTGAGACGCTGAGTGCGAGGAGCTGAGACTTTGAGTGCGAGGCTCTGAGACTCAGAGTGCGAGACGCTGAGGGCGAGGCGCTGAGACGCTGAGTGCAAGGCGCTGAGATGCTGAGTGCGAGGCGCTGAGGTCCTGAGACGCTGAGTTCAAGGCACTGAGTGCGAGGCGCTGAGACGCTGAGTGCGAGGCGCTGCGACGCTGAGGGTAAGTCGCTGAGTGCGAGGCGCTGAGGGCGAGGCGCTGAGACGCTGAGTGCGAGATGCTGAGACGCTGAGTGCAAAGCGCCGAGATGCTGAGTGCGAGACGCTGAGGGCGAGGCGCTGAAACGCTGAGTGCGAGGCGCGGAGTGCGAGGTGCTGAGATGCTGAGTGCGAGGCACCGAGATGCAGAATGCAAGGCGCTGAGACTCAGAGTGCGAGGCGTTGAGTGTGTGGCGCTGAGTGCGAGTCGCTGAGACTCTGAGTGCGAGTCACTGAGACTCTGAGTGCGAGTCGCTGAGTGCGAGGTGCTGAGACGCTGAGTGCGAGGAGCTGAGACTTTGAGTGCGAGGCGCTGAGACGCTGAGTGCGAGGCGCTGAGGTCCTGAGACGCTGAGTTCAAGGCGCTGAGACGCTGAGTGCGAGGTGCTGAGACGTTGAGTGCGAGGCGCTGAGAAGCTGAGTGCGAGGAGCTGAGACGCTGAGTGCGAGGCGCTGAGAGGCCGAATGCGAGGCGCTGCGATGCTGAGTGCAAGGCGCTGAGTGTGAGGTGCTGAGACTCTGAGTGCGAGTCACTGAGACTCTGAGTGCGAGTCGCTGAGTGCGAGGTGCTGAGACGCTGAGTGCGAGGAGCTGAGACTTTGAGTGCGAGGCGCTGAGACGCTGAGTGCGAGGCGCTGAGGTCCTGAGACGCTGAGTTCAAGGCGCTGAGACGCTGAGTGCGAGGTGCTGAGACGTTGAGTGCGAGGCGCTGAGAAGCTGAGTGCGAGGAGCTGAGACGCTGAGTGCGAGGCGCTGAGAGGCTGAATGCGAGGCGCTGAGATGCTGAGTGCGAGGCGCTGAGTGCGAGGTGCTGAGACGCTGAGTGCGAGGTGCTGAGACGCTGAGTGCGAGGCACTGAGACGCTGAGTGCGAGGCGCTGAGACGCTGAGTGCGAGGCTCTGAGACTCAGAGTGCGAGACGCTGAGGGCGAGGCGCTGAGACGCTGAGTGCAAGGCGCTGAGATGCTGAGTGCGAGGCGCTGAGGTCCTGAGACGCTGAGTTCAAGGCACTGAGTGCGAGGCGCTGAGACGCTGAGTGCGAGGCGCCGGGACGCTGAGTGCGAGGCGCTGAGACGCTGAGTGCGAGGCGCTGAGACGCTGAGTGCGAGGCGCTGAGACGCTGAGTGCGGGTCGCTGAGGCGCTGAGTGCGAAGCGCTGAGACGCTGAGAGCGAGGCGCTGAGACGCTGAGTGCGAGGCGCTGAGACGCTGAGTTCCAGGCGCTAAGACGCTGAGTTCGAGGCGCTGAGTGCGAGGCGTTGAGACGCTGAGTGCGAGGCGCTGAGACGCTGAGTGCGAGGCGCTGAGACGCTGAGTGCGAGGCGCTGAGAGGCTGAATGCGAGGCGCTGAGATGCTGAGTGCGAGGCGCTGAGTGCGAGGAGCTGAGGCGCTGAGTGCGAGGAGCTGAGGCGCTGAGTGCGAGGCGCTGAGATGCTGAGTGCGAGGCGCTGAGACGCTGATTGTGAGGATCTGCGATGCTGAGTTCGAGGCGCGGAGTGCGAGGCACTGAGACGCTGTCTGCGAGGCGCTGAGACGCTGAGTGCGAGGCGCTGAGACACTGAGTGCGAGGCGCTGCGACGCTGAGTGCAAGGCGCCGAGATGCTGAGTGTGAGGTGCCGAGAAGCTGAGTGCAAAGTGCTGAGATGCTGAGTGCGAGGCGCTGAGACACTGAGTGCGAGGCGCTGAGACTCTGAGTGCGAGGCTCTGAGACTCAGAGTGCGAGGCTCTGAGACTCAGAGTGCGAGGCTCTGAGACTCAGAGTGCGAGGCTCTGAGACTCAGAGTGCGAGGCTCTGAGACTCAGAGTGCGAGAGGCCGAGACGCTGAGTGCGAGGCACCGAGTGCGAGTCGCTGAGGTGCTGAGACACTGAGTGCGAGGCTCTGAGAGGCTGAATGCGAGGCGCTGAGACGCTGAGTGCGAGGCGCTGAGTGCGAGGTGCTGAGACGCTGAGTGCGAGGAGCTGAGACTTTGAGTGCGAGGCGCTGAGACGCTGAGTGCGAGGCGCTGAGGTACTGAGACGCGGAGTTCAAGGCGCTGAGACGCTGAGTGCGAGGCGCTGAGACGCTGAGTTCGAGGCGCTGAGTGCGAGGCGCTGGGACTCAGAGTGCGAGGCGTTGAGTGTGAGGCGCTGAGTGCGAGTCACTGAGACTCTGAGTGCGAGTCGCTGAGTGCGAGGTGCTGAGACGCTGAGTGCGAGGAGCTGAGACTTTGAGTGCGAGGCGCTGAGACGCTGAGTGAGAGGCGCTGAGGTCCTGAGACGCTGAGTTCAAGGCGCTGAGACGCTGAGTGCGAGGTGCTGAGACGTTGAGTGCGAGGCGCTGAGAAGCTGAGTGCGAGGAGCTGAGACGCTGAGTGCGAGGCGCTGAGAGGCTGAATGCGAGGCGCTGAGATGCTGAGTGCGAGGCGCTGAGTGCGAGGTGCTGAGACGCTGAGTGCGAGGTGCTGAGACACTGAGTGCGAGGAGCTGAGAAGCTGAGTGCGAGGCGCTGAGGTCCTGAGACGCTGAGTTCAAGGCGCTGAGACGCTGAGTGCGAGGTGCTGAGACTTTGAGTGCGAGGCACTGAGAAGCAGAGTGCGAGGAGCTGAGACGCTGAGTGCGAGGCACTGAGAGGCTCAATGCGAGGCGCTGAGATGCTGAGTGCGAGGCGCTGAGTGCGAGGTGCTGAGACGCTGAGTGCGAGGTGCTGAGACGCTGAGTGCGAGGCGCTGAGACGCTGAGTGCGAGGCTCTGAGACTCAGAGTGCGAGACGCTGAGGACGAGGCGCTGAGACGCTGAGTGCAAGGCGCTGAGATGCTGAGTGCGAGGCGCTGAGGTCCTGAGACGCTGAGTTCGAGGCACTGAGTGCGAGGCGCTGAGACGCTGAGTGCGAGGCGCCGGGACGCTGAGTGCGAGGCGCTAAGAAACTGAGTGCGAGGCGCTGAGACACTGAGTGCGAGGCGCTGAGACACTGAGTGCGAGGCGCTGAGACACTGAGTGCGAGGCGCTGAGACTCAGAGTGCGAGGCTCTGAGACTCAGAGTGCGAGGCGCTGAGTCTCAGAGTGCGAGGCTCTGAGACTCAGAGTGCGAGGCTCTGAGACTCAGAGTGCGAGGCTCTGAGACTCAGAGTGCGAGGCTCTGAGACTCAGAGTGCGAGACGCTGAGACGCTGTGTTCGAGGCGCTGAGACGCTGAGTTCGAGGCGCTGAGTGCGAGGCGCTGAGACGCTGAGCGCAAAGCGCGAGATGCTGAGTGCAAGGCACCGAGATGCTGAGTGCAAGACGCTGAGTGCGAGGCGCTGAGACGCTGAGTGCGAGGCGCTGAGACGCTGAGTGCGAGGCGCTGAGACGCTGAGTGCGAGGCGCTGAGACGCTGAGTGCGAGGCGCTGAGACGCTGAGTGCGAGGAGCTGAGACGCTGAGTGCGAGGAGCTGAGACGCTGAGTGCGAGGCGCTGAGACGCTGAGTGCGAGGCGCTGAGACGCTGAGTGCGAGGCGCTGAGACGCTGAGTGCGAGGCTCTGAGACTCAGAGTGCGAGACGCTGAGGGTGAGGCGCTGAGAAGCTGAGTGCGAGGCGCTGAGACGCTGAGTGCGGGTCGCTGAGGCGCTGAGTGCGAAGCGCTGAGACGCTGAGAGCGAGGCGCTGAGACGCTGAGTGCGAGGCGCTGAGACGCTGAGTGCGAGGCGCTGAGACGCTGAGTTCCAGGCGCTGAGACGCTGAGTTCGAGGCTCTGAGTGCGAGGCGCTGAGACGCTGAGTGCGAGGCGCTGAGACGCTGAGTGCGAGGCGCTGCGACGCTGAGGGTAAGTCGCTGAGTGCGAGGCGCTGAGGGCGAGGCGCTGAGACGCTGAGTGCGAGATGCTGAGACGCTGAGTGCAAAGCGCCGAGATGCTGAGTGCGAGACGCTGAGGGCGAGGCGCTGAAACGCTGAGTGCGAGGCGCTGAGACGCTGAGTGCGAGGCGCGGAGTGCGAGGCGCTGAAACGCTGATTGCGAGGCGCGGAGTGCGAGGTGCTGAGATGCTGAGTGCGAGGCACCGAGATGCAGAATGCAAGGCGCTGAGACTCAGAGTGCGAGGCGTTGAGTGTGAGGCGCTGAGTGCGAGTCACTGAGACTCTGAGTGCGAGTCACTGCGTGCGAGGTGCTGAGACGCTGAGTGCGAGGAGCTGAGACTTTGAGTGCGAGGCTCTGAGACTCAGAGTGCGAGACGCTGAGGGCGAGGCGCTGAGACGCTGAGTGCAAGGCGCTGAGATGCTGAGTGCGAGGCGCTGAGGTCCTGAGACGCTGAGTTCAAGGCACTGAGTGCGAGGCGCTGAGACGCTGAGTGCGAGGCGCTGCGACGCTGAGGGTAAGTCGCTGAGTGCGAGGCGCTGAGGGCGAGGCGCTGAGACGCTGAGTGCGAGATGCTGAGACGCTGAGTGCAAAGCGCCGAGATGCTGAGTGCGAGACGCTGAGGGCGAGGCGCTGAAACGCTGAGTGCGAGGCGCGGAGTGCGAGGTGCTGAGATGCTGAGTGCGAGGCACCGAGATGCAGAATGCAAGGCGCTGAGACTCAGAGTGCGAGGCGTTGAGTGTGTGGCGCTGAGTGCGAGTCGCTGAGACTCTGAGTGCGAGTCACTGAGACTCTGAGTGCGAGTCGCTGAGTGCGAGGTGCTGAGACGCTGAGTGCGAGGAGCTGAGACTTTGAGTGCGAGGCGCTGAGACGCTGAGTGCGAGGCGCTGAGGTCCTGAGACGCTGAGTTCAAGGCGCTGAGACGCTGAGTGCGAGGTGCTGAGACGTTGAGTGCGAGGCGCTGAGAAGCTGAGTGCGAGGAGCTGAGACGCTGAGTGCGAGGCGCTGAGAGGCCGAATGCGAGGCGCTGCGATGCTGAGTGCAAGGCGCTGAGTGTGAGGTGCTGAGACTCTGAGTGCGAGTCACTGAGACTCTGAGTGCGAGTCGCTGAGTGCGAGGTGCTGAGACGCTGAGTGCGAGGAGCTGAGACTTTGAGTGCGAGGCGCTGAGACGCTGAGTGCGAGGCGCTGAGGTCCTGAGACGCTGAGTTCAAGGCGCTGAGACGCTGAGTGCGAGGTGCTGAGACGTTGAGTGCGAGGCGCTGAGAAGCTGAGTGCGAGGAGCTGAGACGCTGAGTGCGAGGCGCTGAGAGGCTGAGTGCGAGGCGCTGAGATGCTGAGTGCGAGGCGCTGAGTGCGAGGTGCTGAGACGCTGAGTGCGAGGTGCTGAGACGCTGAGTGCGAGGCACTGAGACGCTGAGTGCGAGGCGCTGAGACGCTGAGTGCGAGGCTCTGAGACTCAGAGTGCGAGACGCTGAGGGCGAGGCGCTGAGACGCTGAGTGCAAGGCGCTGAGATGCTGAGTGCGAGGCGCTGAGGTCCTGAGACGCTGAGTTCAAGGCACTGAGTGCGAGGCGCTGAGACGCTGAGTGCGAGGCGCCGGGACGCTGAGTGCGAGGCGCTGAGACGCTGAGTGCGAGGCGCTGAGACGCTGAGTGCGAGGCGCTGAGACGCTGAGTGCGGGTCGCTGAGGCGCTGAGTGCGAAGCGCTGAGACGCTGAGAGCGAGGCGCTGAGACGCTGAGTTCGAGGCGCTGAGTGCGAGGCGCTGAGACGCTGAGTTCGAGGCGCTGAGTGCGAGGCGCTGGGACTCAGAGTGCGAGGCGTTGAGTGTGAGGCGCTGAGTGCGAGTCACTGAGACTCTGAGTGCGAGTCGCTGAGTGCGAGGTGCTGAGACGCTGAGTGCGAGGAGCTGAGACTTTGAGTGCGAGGCGCTGAGACGCTGAGTGAGAGGCGCTGAGGTCCTGAGACGCTGAGTTCAAGGCGCTGAGACGCTGAGTGCGAGGTGCTGAGACGTTGAGTGCGAGGCGCTGAGAAGCTGAGTGCGAGGAGCTGAGACGCTGAGTGCGAGGCGCTGAGAGGCTGAATGCGAGGCGCTGAGATGCTGAGTGCGAGGCGCTGAGTGCGAGGTGCTGAGACGCTGAGTGCGAGGTGCTGAGACACTGAGTGCGAGGAGCTGAGAAGCTGAGTGCGAGGCGCTGAGGTCCTGAGACGCTGAGTTCAAGGCGCTGAGACGCTGAGTGCGAGGTGCTGAGACTTTGAGTGCGAGGCACTGAGAAGCAGAGTGCGAGGAGCTGAGACGCTGAGTGCGAGGCACTGAGAGGCTCAATGCGAGGCGCTGAGATGCTGAGTGCGAGGCGCTGAGTGCGAGGTGCTGAGACGCTGAGTGCGAGGTGCTGAGACGCTGAGTGCGAGGCGCTGAGACGCTGAGTGCGAGGCTCTGAGACTCAGAGTGCGAGACGCTGAGGACGAGGCGCTGAGACGCTGAGTGCAAGGCGCTGAGATGCTGAGTGCGAGGCGCTGAGGTCCTGAGACGCTGAGTTCGAGGCACTGAGTGCGAGGCGCTGAGACGCTGAGTGCGAGGCGCCGGGACGCTGAGTGCGAGGCGCTAAGAAACTGAGTGCGAGGCGCTGAGACACTGAGTGCGAGGCGCTGAGACACTGAGTGCGAGGCGCTGAGACACTGAGTGCGAGGCGCTGAGACTCAGAGTGCGAGGCTCTGAGACTCAGAGTGCGAGGCGCTGAGTCTCAGAGTGCGAGGCTCTGAGACTCAGAGTGCGAGGCTCTGAGACTCAGAGTGCGAGGCTCTGAGACTCAGAGTGCGAGGCTCTGAGACTCAGAGTGCGAGACGCTGAGACGCTGTGTTCGAGGCGCTGAGACGCTGAGTTCGAGGCGCTGAGTGCGAGGCGCTGAGACGCTGAGCGCAAAGCGCGAGATGCTGAGTGCAAGGCACCGAGATGCTGAGTGCAAGACGCTGAGTGCGAGGCGCTGAGACGCTGAGTGCGAGGCGCTGAGACGCTGAGTGCGAGGCGCTGAGACGCTGAGTGCGAGGCGCTGAGACGCTGAGTGCGAGGCGCTGAGACGCTGAGTGCGAGGAGCTGAGACGCTGAGTGCGAGGAGCTGAGACGCTGAGTGCGAGGCGCTGAGACGCTGAGTGCGAGGCGCTGAGACGCTGAGTGCGAGGCGCTGAGACGCTGAGTGCGAGGCTCTGAGACTCAGAGTGCGAGACGCTGAGGGTGAGGCGCTGAGAAGCTGAGTGCGAGGCGCTGAGACGCTGAGTGCGGGTCGCTGAGGCGCTGAGTGCGAAGCGCTGAGACGCTGAGAGCGAGGCGCTGAGACGCTGAGTGCGAGGCGCTGAGACGCTGAGTGCGAGGCGCTGAGACGCTGAGTTCCAGGCGCTGAGACGCTGAGTTCGAGGCTCTGAGTGCGAGGCGCTGAGACGCTGAGTGCGAGGCGCTGAGACGCTGAGTGCGAGGCGCTGCGACGCTGAGGGTAAGTCGCTGAGTGCGAGGCGCTGAGGGCGAGGCGCTGAGACGCTGAGTGCGAGATGCTGAGACGCTGAGTGCAAAGCGCCGAGATGCTGAGTGCGAGACGCTGAGGGCGAGGCGCTGAAACGCTGAGTGCGAGGCGCTGAGACGCTGAGTGCGAGGCGCGGAGTGCGAGGCGCTGAAACGCTGATTGCGAGGCGCGGAGTGCGAGGTGCTGAGATGCTGAGTGCGAGGCACCGAGATGCAGAATGCAAGGCGCTGAGACTCAGAGTGCGAGGCGTTGAGTGTGAGGCGCTGAGTGCGAGTCACTGAGACTCTGAGTGCGAGTCACTGCGTGCGAGGTGCTGAGACGCTGAGTGCGAGGAGCTGAGACTTTGAGTGCGAGGCTCTGAGACTCAGAGTGCGAGACGCTGAGGGCGAGGCGCTGAGACGCTGAGTGCAAGGCGCTGAGATGCTGAGTGCGAGGCGCTGAGGTCCTGAGACGCTGAGTTCAAGGCACTGAGTGCGAGGCGCTGAGACGCTGAGTGCGAGGCGCTGCGACGCTGAGGGTAAGTCGCTGAGTGCGAGGCGCTGAGGGCGAGGCGCTGAGACGCTGAGTGCGAGATGCTGAGACGCTGAGTGCAAAGCGCCGAGATGCTGAGTGCGAGACGCTGAGGGCGAGGCGCTGAAACGCTGAGTGCGAGGCGCGGAGTGCGAGGTGCTGAGATGCTGAGTGCGAGGCACCGAGATGCAGAATGCAAGGCGCTGAGACTCAGAGTGCGAGGCGTTGAGTGTGTGGCGCTGAGTGCGAGTCGCTGAGACTCTGAGTGCGAGTCACTGAGACTCTGAGTGCGAGTCGCTGAGTGCGAGGTGCTGAGACGCTGAGTGCGAGGAGCTGAGACTTTGAGTGCGAGGCGCTGAGACGCTGAGTGCGAGGCGCTGAGGTCCTGAGACGCTGAGTTCAAGGCGCTGAGACGCTGAGTGCGAGGTGCTGAGACGTTGAGTGCGAGGCGCTGAGAAGCTGAGTGCGAGGAGCTGAGACGCTGAGTGCGAGGCGCTGAGAGGCCGAATGCGAGGCGCTGCGATGCTGAGTGCAAGGCGCTGAGTGTGAGGTGCTGAGACTCTGAGTGCGAGTCACTGAGACTCTGAGTGCGAGTCGCTGAGTGCGAGGTGCTGAGACGCTGAGTGCGAGGAGCTGAGACTTTGAGTGCGAGGCGCTGAGACGCTGAGTGCGAGGCGCTGAGGTCCTGAGACGCTGAGTTCAAGGCGCTGAGACGCTGAGTGCGAGGTGCTGAGACGTTGAGTGCGAGGCGCTGAGAAGCTGAGTGCGAGGAGCTGAGACGCTGAGTGCGAGGCGCTGAGAGGCTGAATGCGAGGCGCTGAGATGCTGAGTGCGAGGCGCTGAGTGCGAGGTGCTGAGACGCTGAGTGCGAGGTGCTGAGACGCTGAGTGCGAGGCACTGAGACGCTGAGTGCGAGGCGCTGAGACGCTGAGTGCGAGGCTCTGAGACTCAGAGTGCGAGACGCTGAGGGCGAGGCGCTGAGACGCTGAGTGCAAGGCGCTGAGATGCTGAGTGCGAGGCGCTGAGGTCCTGAGACGCTGAGTTCAAGGCACTGAGTGCGAGGCGCTGAGACGCTGAGTGCGAGGCGCCGGGACGCTGAGTGCGAGGCGCTGAGACGCTGAGTGCGAGGCGCTGAGACGCTGAGTGCGAGGCGCTGAGACGCTGAGTGCGGGTCGCTGAGGCGCTGAGTGCGAAGCGCTGAGACGCTGAGAGCGAGGCGCTGAGACGCTGAGTGCGAGGCGCTGAGACGCTGAGTTCCAGGCGCTAAGACGCTGAGTTCGAGGCGCTGAGTGCGAGGCGTTGAGACGCTGAGTGCGAGGCGCTGAGACGCTGAGTGCGAGGCGCTGAGACGCTGAGTGCGAGGCGCTGAGAGGCTGAATGCGAGGCGCTGAGATGCTGAGTGCGAGGCGCTGAGTGCGAGGAGCTGAGGCGCTGAGTGCGAGGAGCTGAGGCGCTGAGTGCGAGGCGCTGAGATGCTGAGTGCGAGGCGCTGAGACGCTGATTGTGAGGATCTGCGATGCTGAGTTCGAGGCGCGGAGTGCGAGGCACTGAGACGCTGTCTGCGAGGCGCTGAGACGCTGAGTGCGAGGCGCTGAGACACTGAGTGCGAGGCGCTGCGACGCTGAGTGCAAGGCGCCGAGATGCTGAGTGTGAGGTGCCGAGAAGCTGAGTGCAAAGTGCTGAGATGCTGAGTGCGAGGCGCTGAGACACTGAGTGCGAGGCGCTGAGACTCAGAGTGCGAGGCTCTGAGACTCAGAGTGCGAGGCTCTGAGACTCAGAGTGCGAGGCTCTGAGACTCAGAGTGCGAGGCTCTGAGACTCAGAGTGCGAGGCTCTGAGACTCAGAGTGCGAGAGGCCGAGACGCTGAGTGCGAGGCACCGAGTGCGAGTCGCTGAGGTGCTGAGACACTGAGTGCGAGGCTCTGAGAGGCTGAATGCGAGGCGCTGAGACGCTGAGTGCGAGGCGCTGAGTGCGAGGTGCTGAGACGCTGAGTGCGAGGAGCTGAGACTTTGAGTGCGAGGCGCTGAGACGCTGAGTGCGAGGCGCTGAGGTACTGAGACGCGGAGTTCAAGGCGCTGAGACGCTGAGTGCGAGGCGCTGAGACGCTGAGTTCGAGGCGCTGAGTGCGAGGCGCTGGGACTCAGAGTGCGAGGCGTTGAGTGTGAGGCGCTGAGTGCGAGTCACTGAGACTCTGAGTGCGAGTCGCTGAGTGCGAGGTGCTGAGACGCTGAGTGCGAGGAGCTGAGACTTTGAGTGCGAGGCGCTGAGACGCTGAGTGAGAGGCGCTGAGGTCCTGAGACGCTGAGTTCAAGGCGCTGAGACGCTGAGTGCGAGGTGCTGAGACGTTGAGTGCGAGGCGCTGAGAAGCTGAGTGCGAGGAGCTGAGACGCTGAGTGCGAGGCGCTGAGAGGCTGAATGCGAGGCGCTGAGATGCTGAGTGCGAGGCGCTGAGTGCGAGGTGCTGAGACGCTGAGTGCGAGGTGCTGAGACACTGAGTGCGAGGAGCTGAGAAGCTGAGTGCGAGGCGCTGAGGTCCTGAGACGCTGAGTTCAAGGCGCTGAGACGCTGAGTGCGAGGTGCTGAGACTTTGAGTGCGAGGCACTGAGAAGCAGAGTGCGAGGAGCTGAGACGCTGAGTGCGAGGCACTGAGAGGCTCAATGCGAGGCGCTGAGATGCTGAGTGCGAGGCGCTGAGTGCGAGGTGCTGAGACGCTGAGTGCGAGGTGCTGAGACGCTGAGTGCGAGGCGCTGAGACGCTGAGTGCGAGGCTCTGAGACTCAGAGTGCGAGACGCTGAGGACGAGGCGCTGAGACGCTGAGTGCAAGGCGCTGAGATGCTGAGTGCGAGGCGCTGAGGTCCTGAGACGCTGAGTTCGAGGCACTGAGTGCGAGGCGCTGAGACGCTGAGTGCGAGGCGCCGGGACGCTGAGTGCGAGGCGCTAAGAAACTGAGTGCGAGGCGCTGAGACACTGAGTGCGAGGCGCTGAGACACTGAGTGCGAGGCGCTGAGACACTGAGTGCGAGGCGCTGAGACTCAGAGTGCGAGGCTCTGAGACTCAGAGTGCGAGGCGCTGAGTCTCAGAGTGCGAGGCTCTGAGACTCAGAGTGCGAGGCTCTGAGACTCAGAGTGCGAGGCTCTGAGACTCAGAGTGCGAGGCTCTGAGACTCAGAGTGCGAGACGCTGAGACGCTGTGTTCGAGGCGCTGAGACGCTGAGTTCGAGGCGCTGAGTGCGAGGCGCTGAGACGCTGAGCGCAAAGCGCGAGATGCTGAGTGCAAGGCACCGAGATGCTGAGTGCAAGACGCTGAGTGCGAGGCGCTGAGACGCTGAGTGCGAGGCGCTGAGACGCTGAGTGCGAGGCGCTGAGACGCTGAGTGCGAGGCGCTGAGACGCTGAGTGCGAGGCGCTGAGACGCTGAGTGCGAGGAGCTGAGACGCTGAGTGCGAGGAGCTGAGACGCTGAGTGCGAGGCGCTGAGACGCTGAGTGCGAGGCGCTGAGACGCTGAGTGCGAGGCGCTGAGACGCTGAGTGCGAGGCGCTGAGACGCTGAGTGCAAGGCTCTGAGACTCAGAGTGCGAGACGCTGAGGGTGAGGCGCTGAGACGCTGAGTGCGAGGCGCTGAGACGCTGAGTGCGAGGCGCTGAGGTCCTGAGACGCTGAGTTCAAGGCACCGAGTGCGAGGCGCTGAGACACTGAGTGCGAGGCGCTGAGTGCGAGGCGCTGAGACGCTGAGCGCAAAGCGCGAGATGCTGAGTGCAAGGCACCGAGATGCTGAGTGCAAGACGCTGAGTGCGAGGCGCTGAGACGCTGAGTGCGAGGCGCTGAGACGCTGAGTGCGAGGCGCTGAGACGCTGAGTGCGAGGCGCTGAGACGCTGAGTGCGAGGAGCTGAGACGCTGAGTGCGAGGAGCTGAGACGCTGAGTGCGAGGCGCTGAGACGCTGAGTGCGAGGCGCTGAGACGCTGAGTGCGAGGCGCTGAGACGCTGAGTGCGAGGCGCTGAGACGCTGAGTGCAAGGCTCTGAGACTCAGAGTGCGAGACGCTGAGGGTGAGGCGCTGAGACGCTGAGTGCGAGGCGCTGAGACGCTGAGTGCGAGGCGCTGAGGTCCTGAGACGCTGAGTTCAAGGCACCGAGTGCGAGGCGCTGAGACACTGAGTGCGAGGCGCTTAGACGCTGAGTGCGAGGCGCTGAGACGCTGAGTGCGGGTCGCTGAGGCGCTGAGTGCGAAGCGCTGAGACGCTGAGTGCGAGGCGCTGAGATGCTGAGTGCGAGGCACCGAGATGCAGAATGCAAGGCGCTGAGACTCAGAGTGCGAGGCGTTGAGTGTGAGGCGCTGAGTGCGAGTCGCTGAGACTCTGAGTGCGAGTCACTGAGACTCTGAGTGCGAGTCGCTGAGTGCGAGGTGCTGAGACGCTGAGTGCGAGGAGCTGAGACTTTGAGTGCGAGGCGCTGAGACGCTGAGTGCGAGGCGCTGAGGTCCTGAGACGCTGAGTTCAAGGCGCTGAGACGCTGAGTGCGAGGTGCTGAGACGTTGAGTGCGAGGCACTGAGAAGCTGAGTGCGAGGAGCTGAGACGCTGAGTGCGAGGCGCTGAGAGGCCAAATGCGAGGCGCTGCGATGCTGAGTGAAAGGCGCTGAGTGCGAGGTGCTGAGACTCTGAGTGCGAGTCACTGAGACTCTGAGTGCGAGTCGCTGAGTGCAAGGTGCTGAGACGCTGAGTGCGAGGAGCTGAGACTTTGAGTGCGAGGCGCTGAGACGCTGAGTGCGAGGCGCTGAGGTCCTGAGACGCTGAGTTCAAGGCGCTGAGACGCTGAGTGCGAGGTGCTGAGACGTTGAGTGCGAGGCGCTGAGAAGCTGAGTGCGAGGAGCTGAGACGCTGAGTGCGAGGCGCTGAGAGGCTGAATGCGAGGCGCTGAGATGCTGAGTGCGAGGCGCTGAGTGCGAGGTGCTGAGACGCTGAGTGCGAGGTGCTGAGACGCTGAGTGCGAGGCACTGAGACGCTGAGTGCGAGGCGCTGAGACGCTGAGTGCGAGGCTCTGAGACTCAGAGTGCGAGACGCTGAGGGCGAGGCGCTGAGACGCTGAGTGCAAGGCGCTGAGATGCTGAGTGCGAGGCGCTGAGGTCCTGAGACGCTGAGTTCAAGGCACTGAGTGCAAGGCGCTGAGACGCTGAGTGCGAGGCACCGGGACGCTGAGTGCGAGGCGCTCAGACGCTGAGTGCGAGGCGCTGAGACGCTGAGTGCGAGGCGCTCAGACGCTGAGTGCGAGGCGCTGAGACGCTGAATGCGAGGCGCTGAGATGCTGAGTGCGAGGCGCTGAGTGCGAGGTGCTGAGACGCTGAGTGCGAGGTGCTGAGACGCTGAGTGCGAGGCACTGAGACGCTGAGTGCGAGGCGCTGAGACGCTGAGTGCGAGGCTCTGAGACTCAGAGTGCGAGAAGCTGAGGGCGAGGCGCTGAGACGCTGAGTGCAAGGCGCTGAGATGCTGAGTGCGAGGCGCTGAGGTCCTGAGACGCTGAGTTCAAGGCACTGAGTGCAAGGCGCTGAGACGCTGAGTGCGAGGCGCCGGGACGCTGAGTGCGAGGCGCTGAGACGCTGAGTGCGAGGCGCTGAGACGCTGAGTGCGAGGCGCTCAGACGCTGAGTGCGAGGCGCTCAGACGCTGAGTGCGAGGCGCTGAGACGCTGAGTGCGAGGCTCTGAGACTCAGAGTGCGAGACGCTGAGGGCGAGGCGCTGAGACGCTGAGTGCAAGGCGCTGAGATGCTGAGTGCGAGGCGCTGAGGTCCTGAGACGCTGAGTTCAAGGCACTGAGTGCGAGGCGCTGAGACGCTGAGTGCGAGGCGCCGGGACGCTGAGTGCGAGGCGCCGGGACGCTGAGTGCGAGGCGCTGAGACGCTGAGTGCGAGGCGCTGAGTGCGAGGTGCTGAGACGCTGAGTGCGAGGAGCTGAGACGCTGAGTGCGAGGCGCTGAGGTCCTGAGACGCTGAGTTCAAGGCGCTGAGTGCGAGGAGCTGTGACGCTGAGTGCAAAGCGCCGAGATGCTGAGTGCGAGACGCTGAGGGCGAGGCGCTGAAACGCTGAGTGCGAGGCGCTGAGAAGCTGAGTGCGAGGCGCTGAGATGCTGAGTGCGAGGCGCTGAAACGCTGAGTGCGAGGCGCTGAAACACTGAGTGCGAGGCGCTGAAACGCTGAGTGCGAGGCGCTGAAACGCTGAGTGCGAGGTGCTGAGACGCTGAGTGCGAGGCGCGGAGTGCGAGGTGCTGAGATGCTGAGTGCGAGGCACCGAGATGCAGAATGCAAGGCGCTGAGACTCAGAGTGCGAGGCGTTGAGTGTGAGGCGCTGAGTGCGAGTCGCTGAGACTCTGAGTGCGAGTCACTGAGACTCTGAGTGCGAGTCGCTGAGACTCTGAGTGCGAGGCGCTGAGACTCTGAGTGCGAGGCGCTGAGACTCTGAGTGCGAGGCGCTGAGACTCTGAGTGCGAGGCGCTGAGACTCTGAGTGCGAGGCGCTGAGACTCAGAGTGCGAGGCGGTGAGTGTGAGGCGCTGAGTGCGAGTCGCTGAGACTCTGAGTGCGAGTCGCCGAGACTCTGAGTGCGAGGCGCCGAGACGCTGAGTGCGAGGCGCCGAGACGCTGAGTGCGAGTCGCCGAGACGCTGAGTGTGAGGCACCGAGTGCGAGTCGCTGAGGTGCTGAGACGCTGAGTGCGAGGCGCTGAGGTGCTGAGACGCTGAGTGCGAGGCGCTGAGAGGCTGAATGCGAGGCGCTGAGACGCTGAGTGCTGAGACGCTGAGTGCGAGGTGCTGAGACGCTGAGTGCGAGGTGCTGAGACGCTGAGTGCGAGGAGCTGAGACTTTGAGTGCGAGGCGCTGAGACGCTGAGTGCGAGGCGCTGAGGTCCTGAGACGCTGAGTTCAAGGCGCTGAGACGCTGAGTGCGAGGTGCTGAGACGTTGAGTGCGAGGCGCTGAGAAGCTGAGTTCGAGGCGCTGAGTGCGAGGCGCTGAGACGCTGAGTTCGAGGCGCTGAGTGCGAGGCGCTGCGACGCTGTGGGCGAGTCGCTGAGTGCGAGGAGCTGAGGGCGAGGCGCTGAGACGCTGAGTGCGAGATGCTGAGACGCTGAGTGCGAGGCGCTGAGACGCTGAGGGCGAGGCGCTGAAATGCTGAGTGCGAGGTGCCGAGTGCGAGGCGCTGAGACACTGAATGCAAGGTGCTGAGACGCTGAGTGCGAGGCACCGAGATGCAGAATGCAAGGCGCTGAGACTCAGAGTGCGAGGCGGTGAGTGTGAGGCGCTGAGTGCGAGTCGCTCAGAAGCTGAGTGCGAGTCACTCAGAAGCTGAGTGCGAGGCGCTGAGATTCTGAGTGCGAGGCACCGAGACTCTGAGTGCGAGGCGCCGAGACTCTGAGTGCGAGGCGCCGGGACGCTGAGTGCGAGGCGCCGGGACGCTGAGTGCGAGGCGCCGGGACGCTGAGTGCGAGGCGCCGGGACGCTGAGTGCGAGTCGCCGGGACGCTGAGTGCGAGGCGCCGGGACGCTGAGTGCGAGTCGCCCTGACGCTGAGTGCGAGTCGCTGAGGTGCTGAGATGCTGAGTGCTAGGCGCTGAGAGGCTGAATGCGAGGCGCTGAGACGCTGAGTCCGAGGCGCTGAGTGCGAGGTGCTGAGACGCTGAGTGCGAGGTGCTGAGACGCTGAGTGCGAGGAGCTGAGACGCTGAGTGCGAGGCGCTGAGGTCCGGAGACGCTGAGTTCAAGGCGCTGAGTGCGAGGAGCTGAGACGCTGAGTGCGAGGCGCTGAGGTCCTGAGACGCTGAGTTCAAGGCGCTGAGTGCGAGGCGCTGAGACGCTGAGTGCGAGTCGCTCAGAAGCTGAGTGCTAGTCGCTCAGAAGCTGAGTGCGAGACGCTGAGACGCTGAGTGCGAGGCGCTGAGACGCTGAGTGCAAAGCGCCGAGATGCTGAGTGCTAGACGCTGAGGGTGGGGCGCTGAAACGCTGAGTGCGAGGCGCTGAGACGCTGAGGGCGAGGCGCTGAAATGCTGAGTGCGAGGTGCCGAGTGCGAGGCGCTGAGAGACTGAATGCAAGGTGCTGAGACGCTGAGTGCGAGGCACCGAGATGCAGAATGCAAGGCGCTGAGACTCAGAGTGCGAGGCGGTGAGTGTGAGGCGCTGAGTGCGAGTCGCTCAGAAGCTGAGTGCGAGTCACTCAGAAGCTGAGTGCGAGGCGCTGAGACTCTGAGTGCGAGGCGCCGAGACTCTGAGTGCGAGGCGCCGGGACGCTGAGTGCGAGGCGCCGGGACGCTGAGTGCGAGGCGCCGGGACGCTGAGTGCGAGGCGCCGGGACGCTGAGTGCGAGTCGCCGGGACGCTGAGTGCGAGGCGCCGGGACGCTGAGTGCGAGTCGCCGAGACGCTGAGTGCGAGTGGCTGAGGTGCTGAGACGCTGAGTGCTAGGCGCTGAGAGTCTGAATGCGAGGCGCTGAGACGCTGAGTCCGAGGCGCTGAGTGCGAGGTGCTGAGACGCTGAGTGCGAGGTGCTGAGACGCTGAGTGCGAGGAGCTGAGACGCTGAGTGCGAGGCGCTGAGGTCCTGAGACGCTGAGTTCAAGGCGCTGAGTGCGAGGAGCTGAGACGCTGAGTGCGAGGCGCTGAGGTCCTGAGACGCTGAGTTCAAGGCGCTGAGTGCGAGGCGCTGAGACGCTGAGTGCGAGTCGCTCAGAAGCTGAGTGCTAGTCGCTCAGAAGCTGAGTGCGAGACGCTGAGACGCTGAGTGCGAGGCGCTGAGACGCTGAGTGCAAAGCGCCGAGATGCTGAGTGCGAGACGCTGAGGGTGGGGCGCTGAAACGCTGAGTGTGAGGCGCTGAGACGCTGAGTGCGAGGCACGGAGTGCGAGGCGCTGAGACGCTGAATGCAAGGTGCTGAGATGCTGAGTGCGAGGCACCGAGATGCAGAATGCAAGGCCCTGAGACTCAGATTGCGAGGTGTTGAGTGTGAGGCGCTGAGTGCGAGTCGCTCAGAAGCTGAGTGCGAGTCGCTGAGACTCTGAGTTCGAGCCGCTGAGTGCGAGGCGCTGCGACGCTGTGAGCGAGTCGCTGAGTGCGAGGCGCTGAGGGCGAGGCGCTGAGACGCTGAGTGCGAGATGCTGAGACGCTGAGTGCGAGATGCTGAGACGCTGAGTGCGAGGCGCTGAGACGCTGAGGGCGAGGCGCTGAAACGCTGAGTGCGAGGTGCGGAGTGCGAGGCGCTGAGACGCTGAATGCAAGGCGCTGAGACACAGAGTGCGAGGCGGTGAGTGTGAGGCGCTGAGTGCGAGTCGTTCAGAAGCTGAGTGCGAGTCGCTGAGACTCTGAGTGCGAGTCGCTGAGACTCTGAGTGCGAGTCGCTGAGACTCTGAGTGCGAGGCGCTAAGACTCTGAGTGCGAGGCGCTGAGACTCAGAGTGCGAGGCGATGAGTGTGAGGCGCTGAGTGCGAGTCACTCAGAAGCTGAGTGCGAGGCGCTGAGACCCTGAGTGCGAGGCGCTGAGACCCTGAGTGCGAGGCGCCGAGACTCTGAGTGCGAGGCGCCGAGACTCTGAGTGCGAGACGCCGAGACTCTGAGTTCGAGGCGCCGAGACTCTGAGTGCGAGGCGCGGGGACGCTGAATGCGAGGTGCCGGGACGCTGAGTGCGAGGCGCCGGGACGCTGAGTGCGAGTCGCCGGGACGCTGAGTGCGAGTCGCTGAGGTGCTGAGACGCTGAGTGCTAGGCGCTGAGAGGCTGAATGCGAGGCGCTGAGACGCTGAGTCCGAGGCGCTGAGTGAGAGGTGCTGAGACGCTGAGTGCGAGGTGCTGAGACGCTGAGTGCCAGGAGCTGAGACGCTGAGTGCGAGGCGCTGAGGTCCTGAGACGCTGAGTTCAAGACTCTGAGTGCGAGGCGCTGAGACTCTGAGTGTGAGGCGCTGAGACGCTGAGTGCGAGGCGCCGAGACGCTGAGTGCGAGGCGCCGAGACGCTTAGTGCGAGGCGCTGAGACGCTGAGTGCGAGGCGCCGAGACGCTGAGTGCGAGTCGCCGAGACGCTGAGTGCGAGGCACTGAGTGCGAGTCGCTGAGGTGCTGTGACGCTCAGTGCGAGGCGCTGAGAGGCTGAATGCGAGGTGCTGAGATGCTGAGTGCGAGGCGCTGAGTGTGAGGTGCTGAGACGCTGAGTGCGAGGTGCTGAGACGCTGAGTGCGAGGCGCTGAGACGCTGAATGCGAGGCGCGGAGTGCGAGGCGCTGAACTGCTGAGTGCGAGGCGCTGAACTGCTGAGTGCGAGGCGCTGAGACGCTGAGTGCGAGGCGCTGAGACGCTGAGTGCGAGGCGCGGAGTGCGAGGTGCTGAGATGCTGAGTGCGAGGCACCGAGATGCAGAATGCAAGGCGCTGAGACTCAGAGTGCGAGGCGGTGAGTGTGAGGCGCTGAGTGCGAGTCGTTCAGAAGCTGAGTGCGAGTCGCTGAGACTCTGAGTGCGAGTCGCTGAGACTCTGAGTGCGAGTCGCTGAGACTCTGAGTGCGAGGCGCTAAGACTCTGAGTGCGAGGCGCTGAGACTCAGAGTGCGAGGCGATGAGTGTGAGGCGCTGAGTGCGAGTCACTCAGAAGCTGAGTGCGAGGCGCTGAGACCCTGAGTGCGAGGCGCTGAGACCCTGAGTGCGAGGCGCCGAGACTCTGAGTGCGAGGCGCCGAGACTCTGAGTGCGAGACGCCGAGACTCTGAGTTCGAGGCGCCGAGACTCTGAGTGCGAGGCGCGGGGACGCTGAGTGCGAGGTGCCGGGACGCTGAGTGCGAGGCGCCGGGACGCTGAGTGCGAGTCGCCGGGACGCTGAGTGCGAGTCGCTGAGGTGCTGAGACGCTGAGTGCTAGGCGCTGAGAGGCTGAATGCGAGGCGCTGAGACGCTGAGTCCGAGGCGCTGAGTGAGAGGTGCTGAGACGCTGAGTGCGAGGTGCTGAGACGCTGAGTGCCAGGAGCTGAGACGCTGAGTGCGAGGCGCTGAGGTCCTGAGACGCTGAGTTCAAGACTCTGAGTGCGAGGCGCTGAGACTCTGAGTGTGAGGCGCTGAGACGCTGAGTGCGAGGCGCCGAGACGCTGAGTGCGAGGCGCCGAGACGCTTAGTGCGAGGCGCTGAGACGCTGAGTGCGAGGCGCCGAGACGCTGAGTGCGAGTCGCCGAGACGCTGAGTGCGAGGCACTGAGTGCGAGTCGCTGAGGTGCTGTGACGCTGAGTGCGAGGCGCTGAGAGGCTGAATGCGAGGCGCTGAGATGCTGAGTGCGAGGCGCTGAGTGTGAGGTGCTGAGACGCTGAGTGCGAGGTGCTGAGACGCTGAGTGCGAGGCGCTGAGACGCTGAATGCGAGGCGCGGAGTGCGAGGCGCTGAACTGCTGAGTGCGAGGCGCTGAACTGCTGAGTGCGAGGCGCTGAGACGCTGAGTGCGAGGCGCTGAGACGCTGAGTGCGAGGCGCTGAGACGCTGAGTGCGAGGCGCGGAGTGCGAGGTGCTGAGATGCTGAGTGCGAGGCACCGAGATGCAGAATGCAAGGCGCTGAGACTCAGAGTGCGAGGCGGTGAGTGTGAGGCGCTGAGTGCGAGTCGCTGAGACTCTGAGTGCGAGTCGCTGAGACTCTGAGTGCGAGGCGCCGAGACGCTGAGTGCGAGTCGCCGAGACGCTGAGTGCGAGGCACCGAGTGCGAGTCGCTGAGGTGCTGAGATGCTGAGTGCGAGGCGCTGAGAGGCTGAATGCGAGGCGCTGAGACTCTGAGTGCGAGGCGCTGAGTGCGAGGTGCTGAGACGCTGAGTGCGAGGAGCTGAGACTTTGAGTGCGAGGCGCTGAGACGCTGAGTGCGAGGCGCTGCGGTCCTGAGACGCTGAGTTCAAGGCGCTGAGACGCTGAGTGCGAGGCGCTGAGACGCTGAGTGCGAGGCGCTGAGACGCTGAGTGCGAGGCGCTGAGAAGCTGAGTTCGAGGCGCTGAGTGCGAGGCGCTGAGACGCTGAGTTCGAGGCGCTGAGTGCGAGGCGCTGCGACGCTGTGGGCGAGTCGCTGAGTGCGAGGCGCTGAGGGCGAGGCGCTGAGACGCTGAGTGCGAGATGCTGAGACGCTGAGTGCGAGGCGCTGAGACGCTGAGGGCGAGGCGCTGAAACGCTGAGTGCGAGGTGCGGAGTGCGAGGCGCTGAGACGCTGAATGCAAGGTGGTGAGACGCTGAGTGCGAGGCACCGAGATGCAGAATGCAAGGCGCTGAGACTCAGAGTGCGAGGCGGTGAGTGTGAGGCGCTGAGTGCGAGGCGCTGAGAGGCTGAATACGAGGCGCTGAGATTCTGAGTGCGAGGCGCTGAGTGCGAGGTGCTGAGACACTGAGTGCGAGGCGCTGAGACGCTGAGTGCGAGGCGCGGAGTGCGAGGCGCTGAACTGCTGAGTGCGAGGCGCTGAACTGCTGAGTGCGAGGCGCTGAGACGCTGAGTGCGAGGCGCTGAGACGCTGAGTGTGAGGCGCTGAGACGCTGAGTGCGAGGCGCGGAGTGCGAGGTGCTGAGTTGCTGAGTGCGAGGCACCGAGATGCAGAATGCAAGGCGCTGAGACTCTGAGTGCGAGTCGCTGAGACTCTGAGTGCGAGTCGCCGAGACTCTGAGTGCGAGGCGCCGAGACGCTGAGTGCGAGTCGCCGAGACGCTGAGTGCGAGGCACCGAGTGCGAGTCGCTGAGGTGCTGAGACGCTGAGTGCGAGGCGCTGAGAGGCTGAATGCGAGGCGCTGAGAGGCTGAATGCGAGGCGCTGAGACGCTGAGTGCGAGGAGCTGAGATGCTGAGTGCGAGGTGCTGAGATGCTGAGTGCGAGGTGCTGAGATGCTGAGTGCGAGGAGCTGAGACGCTGAGTGCGAGGAGCTGAGACGCTGAGTGCGAGGCGCTGAGACGCTGAGTGCGAGGTGCTGAGATGCTGAGTGCGAGGCACCGAGATGCAGAATGCAAGGCGCTGAGACTCAGAGTGCGAGGCGGTGAGTGTGAGGCGTTGAGTGCGAGGCGCTGAGAGGCTGAATGCGAGGCGCTGAGATTCTGAGTGCGAGGCGCTGAGTGCGAGGCGCTGAGACGCTGAGTGCGAGGCGCTGAGTGTGAGGAGCTGAGACTTTGAGTGCGAGGAGCTGAGACTTTGAGAGCGAGGCGCTGAGGTCCTGAGACGCTGAGTTCAAGGCGCTGAGACGCTGAGTGCGAGGCGCTGAGACGCTGAGTGCGAGGCGCTGAGACGCTGAGTGCGAGGCGCTGAGAAGCTGAGTTCGAGGCGCTGAGTGCGAGGCGCTGAGATGCTGAGTTCGATGCGCTGAGTGTGAGGCGCTGCGACGCTGTTGGCGAGTCGCTGAGTGCGAGGTGCTGAGGGCGAGGCGCTGAGACGCTGAGTGCGAGATGCTGAGATGCTGAGTGCGAGATGCTGAGACGCTGAGTGCGAGGCGCTGAGACGCTGAGGGCGAGGCGCTGAAACGCTGAGTGCGAGGTGCGGAGTGCGAGGCGCTGAGACGCTGAATGCAAGGTGCTGAGACGCTGAGTGCGAGGCACCGAGATGCAGAATGCAAGGCGCTGAGACTCAGAGTGCGAGGCGGTGAGTGTGAGGCGCTGAGTGCGAGTCGCTCAGAAGCTGAGTGCGAGTCGCTGATACTCTGAGTGCGAGTCGCTGATACTCTGAGTGCGAGTCGCTGATACTCTGAGTGCGAGTCGCTGAGACTCTGAGTGCGAGTCGCTGAGACTCTGAGTGCGAGGCGCTGAGACTAAGAGTGCGAGGCGCTGAGTGCAAGTCACTCAGAAGCTGAGTGCGAGGCGCCGAGATTCTGAGTGCGAGGCGCCGAGACTCTGAGTGCGAGGCGCCGGGACTCTGAGTGCGAGGCGCCGGGACTCTGAGTGCGAGGCGCCGGGACGCTGAGTGCGAGGCGCCGGGACGCTGAGTGCGAGTCGCCGGGACGCTGAGTGCGAGTCGCTGAGATGCTGAGACGCTGAGTGCTAGGCGCTGAGAGGCTGAATGCGAGGCGCTGAGACGCTGAGTCCGAGGCGCTGAGTGCGAGGTGCTGAGACGCTGAGTGCGAGGAGCTGAGATGCTGAGTGCGAGGTGCTGAGATGCTGAGTGCGAGGTGCTGAGATGCTGATTGCGAGGAGCTGAGACGCTGAGTGTGAGGAGCTGAGACGCTGAGTGCGAGGCGCTGAGACGCTGAGTGCGAGGTGCTGAGATGCTGAGTGCGAGGCACCGAGATGCAGAATGCAAGGCGCTGAGACTCAGAGTGCGAGGCGGTGAGTGTGAGGCGCTGAGTGCGAGGCGCTGAGAGGCTGAATGCGAGGCGCTGAGATTCTGAGTGCGAGGCGCTGAGTGCGAGGCGCTGAGACGCTGAGTGCGAGGCGCGGAGTGCGAGGTGCTGAGATGCTGAGTGCGAAGCACCGAGATGCAGAATGCAAGGCGCTGAGACTCAGAGTGCGAGGCGGTGAGTGTGAGGCGCTGAGTGCGAGTCGCTGAGACTCTGAGTGCGAGTCGCTGAGACTCTGAGTGCGAGTCGCCGAGACGCTGAGTGCGAGGCGCCGAGACGCTGAGTGCGAGTCGCTGAGACGCTGAGTGCGAGGCACCGAGTGCGAGTCGCTGAGGGGCTGAGACGCTGAGTGCGAGGCGCTGAGAGGCTGAATGCGAGGCGCTGAGAGGCTGAATGCGAGGCGCTGAGACGCTGAGTGCGAGGCGCTGAGTGCGAGGAGCTGAGACTTTGAGTGCGAGGAGCTGAGACTTTGAGTGCGAGGAGCTGAGACTTTGAGTGCGAGGCGCTGAGGTCCTGAGACGCTGAGTTCAAGGCGCTGAGACGCTGAGTGCGAGGCGCTGAGACGCTGAGTGCGAGGCGCTGAGACGCTGAGTGCGAGGCGCTGAGACGCTGAGTGCGAGGCGCTGAGACGCTGAGTGCGAGGCGCTGAGACGCTGAGTGCGAGGCGCTGAGAAGCTGAGTTCGAGTCGCTGAGTGCGAGGCGCTGAGATGCTGAGTTCGATGCGCTGAGTGCGAGGCGCTGCGACGCTGTGGGCGAGTCGCTGAGTGCGAGGTGCTGAGACGCTGAGTGCGAGATGCTGAGATGCTGAGACGCTGAGTGCGAGATGCTGAGACGCTGAGTGCGAGGCGCTGAGACGCTGAGGGCGAGGCGCTGAAACGCTGAGTGCGAGGTGCGGAGTGCGAGGCGCTGAGACGCTGAATGCAAGGTGCTGAGACGCTGAGTGCGAGGCACCGAGATGCAGAATGCAAGGCGCTGAGACTCAGAGTGCGAGGCGGTGAGTGTGAGGCGCTGAGTGCGAGTCGCTCAGAAGCTGAGTGCGAGTCGCTGATACTCTGAGTGCGAGTCGCTGAGACTCAGAGTGCGAGGCGCTGAGACTCTGAGTGCGAGGCGCTGAGAATCAGAGTGCGAGGCGATGAGTGTGAGGCGCTGAGTGCGAGTCACTCAGAAGCTGAGTGCGAGGCGCCGAGACTCTGAGTGCGAGGCGCCGGGACTCTGAGTGCGAGGCGCCGGGACTCTGAGTGCGAGGCGCCGGGACGCTGAGTGCGAGGCGCCGGGACGCTGAGTGCGAGGCGCCGGGACGCTGAGTGCGAGTCGCCGGGACGCTGAGTGCGAGTCGCTGAGATGCTGAGACGCTGAGTGCTAGGCGCTGAGAGGCTGAATGCGAGGCGCTGAGACACTGAGTCCGAGGCGCTGAGTGCGAGGTGCTGAGACGCTGAGTGCGAGGAGCTGAGATGCTGAGTGCGAGGAGCTGAGATGCTGAGTGCGAGGTGCTGAGAGGCTGAGTGCGAGGTGCTGAGACGCTGAGTGCGAGGAGCTGAGACGCTGAGTGCGAGGAGCTGAGACGCTGAGTGCGAGGCGCTGAGACGCTGAGTGCGAGGCGCTGAGGTCGTGAGACGCTGAGTTCAAGGCGCTGAGTGCGAGGCGCTGAGACGCTGAGTGCGAGGCGCTGAGACGCTGAGTGCGAGGCGCTAAGACGCTGAGTGCGAGGCGCGGAGTGCGAGGCGCTGAACTGCTGAGTGCGAGGCGCTGAGACGCTGATTGCGAGGCGCTGAGACGCTGAGTGCGAGGCGCGGAGTGCGAGGTGCTGAGATGCTGAGTGCGAGGCACCGAGATGCAGAATGCAAGGCGCTGAGACTCAGAGTGCGAGGCGGTGAGTGCGAGTCGCTGAGACTCTGAGTGCGAGTCGCTGAGACTCTGAGTGCGAGTCGCTGAGACTCTGAGTGCGAGTCGCTGAGACTCTGAGTGCGAGGCGCTGAGACGCTGAGTGCGAGGCGCTGAGACTCTGAGTGCGAGGTTCTGAGACTCTGAGTGCGAGGCGCTGAGACTCAGAGTGCGAGGCGATGAGTGTGAGGCGCTGAGTGCGAGTCGCTCAGAAGCTGAGTGCGAGGCGCTGAGACTCTGAGTGCGAGGTGCTGAGACTCTGAGTGCGAGGCGCTGAGACTCTGAGTGCGAGGCGCTGAGAAGCTGAGTTCGAGGCGCTGAGTGCGAGGCGCTGAGATGCTGAGTTCGATGCGCTGAGAGGCTGAATGCGAGGCGCTGAGACGCTGAGTGCGAGGCGCTGAGTGCGAGGAGCTGAGACTTTGAGTGCGAGGAGCTGAGACTTTGAGTGCGAGGCACTGAGGTCCTGAGACGCTGAGTTCAAGGCGCTGAGACGCTGAGTGCGAGGCGCTGAGATGCTGAGTGCGAGGCGCTGAGACGCTGAGTGCGAGGCGCTGAGAAGCTGAGTTCGAGGCGCTGAGTGCGAGGCGCTGAGATGCTGAGTTCGATGCGCTGAGTGCGAGGCGCTGCGACGCTGTGGGCGAGTCGCTGAGTGCGAGGTGCTGAGGGCGAGGCGCTGAGACGCTGAGTGCGAGGTGCTGAGACTCTGAGTGCGAGGCGCTGAGACTCTGAGTGCGAGGCGCTGAGACTCTGAGTGCGAGGCGCTGAGACTCTGAGTGCGAGGTGCTGAGACTCTGAGTGCGAGGCGCTGAGACTCTGAGTGCGAGGCGCTGAGACTCAGAGTGCGAGGCGATGAGTGTGAGGCGCTGAGTGCGAGTCGCTCAGAAGCTGAGTGCGAGGCGCTGAGACTCTGAGTGCGAGGCGCTGAGACTCTGAGTGCGAGGCGCTGAGACGCTGAGTGCGAGGCGCTGAGACGCTGAGTGCGAGGCGCTGAGACGCTGAGTGCGAGGCGCTGAGACGCTGAGTGCGAGGCGCTGAGACGCTGAGTGCGAGGCGCTGAGAAGCTGAGTTCGAGTCGCTGAGTGCGAGGCGCTGAGATGCTGAGTTCGATGCGCTGAGTGCGAGGCGCTGCGACGCTGTGGGCGAGTCGCTGAGTGCGAGGTGCTGAGGGCGAGGCGCTGAGACGCTGAGTGCGAGATGCTGAGACGCTGAGTGCGAGATGCTGAGATGCTGAGACGCTGAGTGCGAGATGCTGAGACGCTGAGTGCGAGATGCTGAGACGCTGAGTGCGAGGCGCTGAGACGCTGAGGGCGAGGCGCTGAAACGCTGAGTGCGAGGTGCGGAGTGCGAGGCGCTGAGACGCTGAATGCAAGGTGCTGAGACGCTGAGTGCGAGGCACCGAGATGCAGAATGCAAGGCGCTGAGACTCAGAGTGCGAGGCGGTGAGTGTGAGGCGCTGAGTGCGAGTCGCTCAGAAGCTGAGTGCGAGTCGCTGATACTCTGAGTGCGAGTCGCTGAGACTCAGAGTGCGAGGCGCTGAGACTCTGAGTGCGAGGCGCTGAGAATCAGAGTGCGAGGCGATGAGTGTGAGGCGCTGAGTGCGAGTCACTCAGAAGCTGAGTGCGAGGCGCCGAGACTCTGAGTGCGAGGCGCCGGGACTCTGAGTGCGAGGCGCCGGGACTCTGAGTGCGAGGCGCCGGGACGCTGAGTGCGAGGCGCCGGGACGCTGAGTGCGAGGCGCCGGGACGCTGAGTGCGAGTCGCCGGGACGCTGAGTGCGAGTCGCTGAGATGCTGAGACGCTGAGTGCTAGGCGCTGAGAGGCTGAATGCGAGGCGCTGAGACGCTGAGTCCGAGGCGCTGAGTGCGAGGTGCTGAGACGCTGAGTGCGAGGAGCTGAGATGCTGAGTGCGAGGAGCTGAGATGCTGAGTGCGAGGTGCTGAGAGGCTGAGTGCGAGGTGCTGAGACGCTGAGTGCGAGGAGCTGAGACGCTGAGTGCGAGGAGCTGAGACGCTGAGTGCGAGGCGCTGAGACGCTGAGTGCGAGGCGCTGAGGTCGTGAGACGCTGAGTTCAAGGCGCTGAGTGCGAGGCGCTGAGACGCTGAGTGCGAGGCGCTGAGACGCTGAGTGCGAGGCGCTAAGACGCTGAGTGCGAGGCGCGGAGTGCGAGGCGCTGAACTGCTGAGTGCGAGGCGCTGAGACGCTGATTGCGAGGCGCTGAGACGCTGAGTGCGAGGCGCGGAGTGCGAGGTGCTGAGATGCTGAGTGCGAGGCACCGAGATGCAGAATGCAAGGTGCTGAGACTCAGAGTGCGAGGCGGTGAGTGCGAGTCGCTGAGACTCTGAGTGCGAGTCGCTGAGACTCTGAGTGCGAGTCGCTGAGACTCTGAGTGCGAGTCGCTGAGACTCTGAGTGCGAGGCGCTGAGACGCTGAGTGCGAGGCGCTGAGACTCTGAGTGCGAGGTTCTGAGACTCTGAGTGCGAGGCGCTGAGACTCAGAGTGCGAGGCGATGAGTGTGAGGTGCTGAGTGCGAGTCGCTCAGAAGCTGAGTGCGAGGCGCTGAGACTCTGAGTGCGAGGTGCTGAGACTCTGAGTGCGAGGCGCTGAGACTCTGAGTGCGAGGCGCTGAGAAGCTGAGTTCGAGGCGCTGAGTGCGAGGCGCTGAGATGCTGAGTTCGATGCGCTGAGAGGCTGAATGCGAGGCGCTGAGACGCTGAGTGCGAGGCGCTGAGTGCGAGGAGCTGAGACTTTGAGTGCGAGGAGCTGAGACTTTGAGTGCGAGGCACTGAGGTCCTGAGACGCTGAGTTCAAGGCGCTGAGACGCTGAGTGCGAGGCGCTGAGATGCTGAGTGCGAGGCGCTGAGACGCTGAGTGCGAGGCGCTGAGAAGCTGAGTTCGAGGCGCTGAGTGCGAGGCGCTGAGATGCTGAGTTCGATGCGCTGAGTGCGAGGCGCTGCGACGCTGTGGGCGAGTCGCTGAGTGCGAGGTGCTGAGGGCGAGGCGCTGAGACGCTGAGTGCGAGGTGCTGAGACTCTGAGTGCGAGGCGCTGAGACTCTGAGTGCGAGGCGCTGAGACTCTGAGTGCGAGGCGCTGAGACTCTGAGTGCGAGGTGCTGAGACTCTGAGTGCGAGGCGCTGAGACTCTGAGTGCGAGGCGCTGAGACTCAGAGTGCGAGGCGATGAGTGTGAGGCGCTGAGTGCGAGTCGCTCAGAAGCTGAGTGCGAGGCGCTGAGACTCTGAGTGCGAGGCGCTGAGACTCTGAGTGCGAGGCGCTGAGACTCTGAGTGCGAGGCGCTGAGACTCAGAGTGCGAGGCTCTGAGACTCAGAGTGCGAGGCGCCGAGACGCTGAGTGCGAGTCGCCGAGACGCTGAGTGCAAGGCACCGAGTGCGAGTCGCTGAGGTGCTGAGACACTGAGTGCGAGGCGCTGAGAGGCTGAATGCGAGGCGCTGAGAGGCTGAATGCGAGGCGCTGAGACGCTGAGTGCGAGGCGCTGAGTGCGAGGAGCTGAGACTTTGAGTGCGAGGAGCTGAGACTTTGAGTGCGAGGCACTGAGGTCCTGAGACGCTGAGTTCAAGGCGCTGAGACGCTGAGTGCGAGGCGCTGAGATGCTGAGTGCGAGGCGCTGAGACGCTGAGTGCGAGGCGCTGAGAAGCTGAGTTCGAGGCGCTGAGTGCGAGGCGCTGAGAAGCTGAGTTCGAGGCGCTGAGTGCGAGGCGCTGAGATGCTGAGTTCGATGCGCTGAGTGCGAGGCGCTGCGCGCTGTGGGCGAGTCGCTGAGTGCGAGGTGCTGAGGGCGAGGCGCTGAGACGCTGAGTGCGAGATGCTGAGACGCTGAGTGCGAGATGCTGAGACGCTGAGTGCGAGGCGCTGAGACGCTGAGGGCGAGGCGCTGAAACGCTGAGTGCGAGGTGCGGAGTGCGAGGCGCTGAGACGCTGAATGCAAGGTGCTGAGACGCTGAGTGCGAGGCACCGAGATGCAGAATGCAAGGCGCTGAGACTCAGAGTGCGAGGCGGTGAGTGTGAGGCGCTGAGTGCGAGTCGCTCAGAAGCTGAGTGCGAGTCGCTGATACTCTGAGTGCGAGTCGCTGAGACTCTGAGTGCGAGGCGCTGAGACTCTGAGTGCGAGGCGCTGAGACTCAGAGTGCGAGGCGATGAGTGTGAGGCGCTGAGTGCGAGTCACTCAGAAGCTGAGTGCGAGGCGCCGAGACTCTGAGTGCGAGGCGCCGAGACTCTGAGTGCGAGGCGCCGGGACTCTGAGTGCGAGGCGCCGGGACTCTGAGTGCGAGGCGCCGGGACTCTGAGTGCGAGGCGCCGGGATGCTGAGTGCGAGGCGCCGGGACGCTGAGTGCGAGGCGCCGGGACGCTGAGTGCGAGGCGCCGGGACGCTGAGTGCGAGTCGCTGAGATGCTGAGACGCTGAGTGCTAGGCGATGAGAGGTTGAATGCGAGGCGCTGAGACGCTGAGTCCGAGGCGCTGAGTGCGAGGTGCTGAGACGCTGAGTGCGAGGAGCTGAGATGCTGAGTGCGAGGAGCTGAGATGCTGAGTGCGAGGTGCTGAGATGCTGAGTGCGAGGTGCTGAGATGCTGAGTGCGAGGAGCTGAGACGCTGAGTGCGAGGAGCTGAGACGCTGAGTGCGAGGCGCTGAGACGCTGAGTGCGAGGCGCTGAGGTCCTGAGACGCTGAGTTCAAGGCGCTGAGTGCGAGGCGCTGAGACGCTGAGTGCGAGGCGCTGAGACGCTGAGTGCGAGGCGCTGACACGCTGAGTGCGAGGCGCGGAGTGCGAGGCGCTGAACTGATGAGTGCGAGGCGCTGAGACGCTGATTGCGAGGCGCTGAGACGCTGAGTGCGAGGCGCTGAGTGCGAGGTGCTGAGACGCTGAGTGCGAGGAGCTGAGATGCTGAGTGCGAGGTGCTGAGATGCTGAGTGCGAGGTGCTGAGATGCTGAGTGCGAGGAGCTGAGACGCTGAGTGCGAGGAGCTGAGATGCTGACTGCGAGGCGCTGAGATGCTGAGTGCGAGGCGCTGAGGTCGTGAGACGCTGAGTTCAAGGCGCTGAGTGCGAGGCGCTGAGACGCTGAGTGCGAGGCGCAGAGACGCTGAGTGCGAGGCGCGGAGTGCGAGGCGCTGAACTGCTGAGTGCGAGGCGCTGAGACGCTGATTGCGAGGCGCTGAGACGCTGAGTGCGAGGCGCTGAGTGCGAGGTGCTGAGACGCTGAGTGCGAGGAGCTGAGATGCTGATTGCGAGGTGCTGAGATGCTGAGTGCGAGGTGCTGAGATGCTGAGTGCGAGGAGCTGAGACGCTGAGTGCGAGGCGCTGAGACGCTGAGTGCGAGGCGTTGAGGTCGTGAGACGCTGAGTTCAAGGCGCTGAGTGCGAGGCGCTGAGACGCTGAGTGCGAGGCGCTGAGACGCTGAGTGCGAGGCGCTGAGACGCTGAGTGCGAGGCGCTAAGACGCTGAGTGCGAGGCGCGGAGTGCGAGGCGCTGAACTGCTGAGTGCGAGGGGCTGAGACGCTGATTGCGAGGCGCTGAGACGCTGAGTGCGAGGCGCGGAGTGCGAGGTGCTGAGATGCTGAGTGCGAGGCACCGAGATGCAGAATGCAAGGCGCTGAGACTCAGAGTGCGAGGCGGTGAGTGCGAGTCGCTGAGAGTCTGAGTGCGAGGCGCTGAGACTCTGAGTGCGAGGCGCTGAGACTCTGAGTGCGAGGTTCTGAGACTCTGAGTGCGAGGCGCTGAGACTCAGAGTGCGAGGCGATGAGTGTGAGGCGCTGAGTGCGAGTCGCTCAGAAGCTGTGTGCGAGGCGCTGAGACTCTGAGTGCGAGGCGCTGAGACTCTGAGTGCGAGGCGCTGAGACTCTGAGTGCGAGGCGCTGAGACTCTGAGTGCGAGGCGCTGAGACTCAGAGTGCGAGGCGATGAGTGTGAGGCGCTGAGTGCGAGTCGCTCAGAAGCTGAGTGCGAGGCGCTGAGACTCTGAGTGCGAGGCGCTGAGACTCTGAGTGCGAGGCGCTGAGACTCTGAGTGCGAGGCGCTGAGACTCTGAGTGCGAGGCGCTGAGACTCAGAGTGCGAGGCGATGAGTGTGAGGCGCTGAGTGCGAGTCGCTCAGAAGCTGAGTGCGAGGCGCTGAGACTCTGAGTGCGAGGCGCTGAGACTCTGAGTGCGAGGCGCTGAGACTCTGAGTGCGAGGCGCTGAGACTCTGAGTGCGAGGCGCTGAGACTCTGAGTGCGAGGCGCTGAGACTCAGAGTGCGAGGCGATGAGTGTGAGGCGCTCAGAAGTTGAGTGCGAGGCGCTGAGACTCTGAGTGCGAGGCGCTGAGACTCTGAGTGCGAGGCGCTGAGACTCTGAGTGCGAGGCGCTGAGACTCTGAGTGCGAGGCGCTGAGACTCAGAGTGCGAGGCGATGAGTGTGAGGCGCTGAGTGCGAGTCACTCAGAAGCTGAGTGCGAGGCGCCGAGACTCTGAGTGCGAGGCGCCGGGACTCTGAGTGCGAGGCGCCGGGACGCTGAGTGCGAGGCGCCGGGACGCTGAGTGCGAGGCGCCGGGACGCTGAGTGCGAGTCGCCGGGACGCTGAGTGCGAGTCGCTGAGATGCTGAGACGCTGAGTGCTAGGCGCTGAGACTCTGAGTGCGAGGCGCTGAGACTCTGAGTGCGAGGCGCTGAGACTCTGAGTGCGAGGCGCTGAGACTCAGAGTGCGAGGCGATGAGTGTGAGGCGCTCAGAAGTTGAGTGCGAGGCGCTGAGACTCTGAGTGCGAGGCGCTGAGACTCTGAGTGCGAGGCGCTGAGACTCTGAGTGCGAGGCGCTGAGACTCTGAGTGCGAGGCGCTGAGACTCAGAGTGCGAGGCGATGAGTGTGAGGCGCTGAGTGCGAGTCACTCAGAAGCTGAGTGCGAGGCGCCGAGACTCTGAGTGCGAGGCGCCGGGACTCTGAGTGCGAGGCGCCGGGACGCTGAGTGCGAGGCGCCGGGACGCTGAGTGCGAGGCGCCGGGACGCTGAGTGCGAGGCGCCGGGACGCTGAGTGCGAGTCGCCGGGACGCTGAGTGCGAGTCGCTGAGATGCTGAGACGCTGAGTGCTAGGCGCTGAGAGGCTGAATGCGAGGCGCTGAGACGCTGAGTCCGAGGCGCTGAGTGCGAGGTGCTGAGATGCTGAGTGCGAGGAGCTGAGATGCTGAGTGCGAGGAGCTGAGATGCTGAGTGCGAGGTGCTGAGACGCTGAGTGCGAGGTGCTGAGACGCTGAGTACGAGGAGCTGAGACGCTGAGTGCGAGGAGCTGAGACGCTGAGTGCGAGGAGCTGAGACGCTGAGTGCGAGGCGCTGAGACGCTGAGTGCGAGGCGCTGAGGTCCTGAGACGCTGAGTTCAAGGCGCTGAGTGCGAGGCGCTGAGACGCTGAGTGCGAGGCGCTGAGACGCTGAGTGCGAGGCGCTGAGACGCTGAGTGTGAGGCGCGGAGTGCGAGGCGCTGAACTGCTGAGTGCGAGGCGCTGAGACGCTGATTGCGAGGCGCTGAGACGCTGAGTGCGAGGCGCTAAGTGCGAGGTGCTGAGACGCTGAGTGCGAGGAGCTGAGATGCTGAGTGCGAGGTGCTGAGATGCTGAGTGCGAGGTGCTGAGATGCTGAGTGCGAGGGGCTGAGACGCTGAGTGCGAGGAGCTGAGACGCTGAGTGCGAGGCGCTGAGACGCTGAGTGCGAGGCGCTGAGGTCGTGAGACGCTGAGTTCAAGGCGCTGAGTGCGAGGCGCTGAGACGCTGAGTGCGAGGCGCTGAGACGCTGAGTGCGAGGCGCGGAGTGCGAGGCGCTGAACTGCTGAGTGCGAGGCGCTGAGACGCTGATTGCGAGGCGCTGAGACGCTGAGTGCGAGGCGCTGAGTGCGAGGTGCTGAGACGCTGAGTGCGAGGAGCTGAGATGCTGATTGCGAGGTGCTGAGATGCTGAGTGCGAGGTGCTGAGATGCTGAGTGCGAGGAGCTGAGACGCTGAGTGCGAGGCGCTGAGACTCTGAGTGCGAGGCGCTGAGGTCATGAGACGCTGAGTTCAAGGCGCTGAGTGCGAGGCGCTGAACTGCTGAGTGCGAGGCGCTGAGACGCTGATTGCGAGGCGCTGAGACGCTGAGTGCGAGGCGCGGAGTGCGAGGTGCTGAGATGCTGAGTGCGAGGCACCGAGATGCAGAATGCAAGGCGCTGAGACTCAGAGTGCGAGGCGGTGAGTGCGAGTCGCTGAGACTCTGAGTGCGAGTCGCTGAGACTCTGAGTGCGAGTCGCTGAGACTCTGTGTGCGAGGCGCTGAGACGCTGAGTGCGAGGCGCTGAGACTCTGAGTGCGAGGTTCTGAGACTCTGAGTGCGAGGCGCTGAGACTCAGAGTGCGAGGCGATGAGTGTGAGGCGCTGAGTGCGAGTCGCTCAGAAGCTGAGTGCGAGGCGCTGAGACTCTGAGTGCGAGGCGCTGAGACTCTGAGTGCGAGGCGCTGAGACTCAGAGTGCGAGGCTCTGAGACTCAGAGTGCGAGGCGCCGAGACTCAGAGTGCGAGGCGCCGAGACGCTGAGTGCGAGGCACCGAGTGCGAGTCGCTGAGGTGCTGAGACGCTGAGTGCGAGGCGCTGAGAGGCTGAATGCGAGGCGCTGAGAGGCTGAATGCGAGGCGCTGAGACGCTGAGTGCGAGGCGCTGAGTGCGAGGAGCTGAGACTTTGAGTGCGAGGAGCTGAGACTTTGAGTGCGAGGCGCTGAGGTCCTGAGACGCTGAGTTCAAGGCGCTGAGACGCTGAGTGCGAGGCGCTGAGACGCTGAGTGCGAGGCGCTGAGACGCTGAGTGCGAGGCGCTGAGAAACTGAGTTCGAGGCGCTGAGTGCGAGGCGCTGAGATGCTGAGTTCGATGCGCTGAGTGCGAGGCGCTGCGACGCCGTGGGCGAGTCGCTGAGTGCGAGGTGCTGAGGGCGAGGCGCTGAGACGCTGAGTGCGAGATGCTGAGACGCTGAGTGCGAGATGCTGAGACGCTGAGCGCGAGGCGCTGAGACGCTGAGGGCGAGGCGCTGAAACGCTGAGTGCGAGGTGCGGAGTGCGAGGCGCTGAGACGCTGAATGCAAGGTGCTGAGACGCTGAGTGCGAGGCACCGAGATGCAGAATGCAAGGCGCTGAGACTCAGAGTGCGAGGCGGTGAGTGTGAGGCGCTGAGTGCGAGTCGCTCAGAAGCTGAGTGCGAGTCGCTCAGAAGCTGAGTGCGAGTCGCTGATACTCTGAGTGCGAGTCGCTGATACTCTGAGTGCGAGTCGCTGATACTCTGAGTGCGAGTCGCTGATACTCTGAGTGCGAGTCGCTGAGACTCTGAGTGCGAGGCGCTGAGACTCAATGTGCGAGGCGATGAGTGTGAGGCGCTGAGTGCGAGTCACTCAGAAGCTGAATGCGAGGCGCCGAGACTCTGAGTGCGAGGCGCCGAGACTCTGAGTGCGAGGCGCCGGGACTCTGAGTGCGAGGCGCTGGGAAGCTGAGTGCGAGGCGCCGGGACGCTGAGTGCGAGGCGCCGGGACGCTGAGTGCGAGTCGCCGGGACGCTGAGTGCGAGTCGCTGAGATGCTGAGACGCTGAGTGCTAGGCGCTGAGAGGTTGAATGCGAGGCGCTGAGACGCTGAGTCCGAGGCGCTGAGTGCGAGGTGCTGAGACGCTGAGTGCGAGGAGCTGAGATGCTGAGTGCGAGGAGCTGAGACTCTGAGTGCGAGGCGCTGAGACTCTGAGTGCGAGGCGCTGAGACTCTGAGTGCGAGGCGCTGAGACTCAGAGTGCGAGGCGATGAGTGTGAGGCGCTGAGTGCGAGTCACTCAGAAGCTGAGTGCGAGGCGCCGAGACTCTGAGTGCGAGGCGCCGGGACTCTGAGTGCGAGGCGCCGGGACGCTGAGTGCGAGGCGCCGGGACGCTGAGTGCGAGGCGCCGGGACGCTGAGTGCGAGGCGCCGGGACGCTGAGTGCGAGGCGCCGGGACGCTGAGTGCGAGTCGCCGGGACGCTGAGTGCGAGTCGCTGAGATGCTGAGACGCTGAGTGCTAGGCGCTGAGAGGCTGAATGCGAGGCGCTGAGACGCTGAGTCCGAGGCGCTGAGTGCGAGGTGCTGAGATGCTGAGTGCGAGGAGCTGAGATGCTGAGTGCGAGGAGCTGAGATGCTGAGTGCGAGGTGCTGAGACGCTGAGTGCGAGGTGCTGAGACGCTGAGTGCGAGGAGCTGAGACGCTGAGTGCGAGGAGCTGAGACGCTGAGTGCGAGGAGCTGAGACGCTGAGTGCGAGGCGCTGAGACGCTGAGTGCGAGGCGCTGAGGTCCTGAGACGCTGAGTTCAAGGCGCTGAGTGCGAGGCGCTGAGACGCTGAGTGCGAGGCGCTGAGACGCTGAGTGCGAGGCGCTGAGACGCTGAGTGCGAGGCGCGGAGTGCGAGGCGCTGAACTGCTGAGTGCGAGGCGCTGAGACGCTGATTGCGAGGCGCTGAGACGCTGAGTGCGAGGCGCTAAGTGCGAGGTGCTGAGACGCTGAGTGCGAGGAGCTGAGATGCTGAGTGCGAGGTGCTGAGATGCTGAGTGCGAGGTGCTGAGATGCTGAGTGCGAGGGGCTGAGACGCTGAGTGCGAGGAGCTGAGACGCTGAGTGCGAGGCGCTGAGACGCTGAGTGCGAGGCGCTGAGGTCGTGAGACGCTGAGTTCAAGGCGCTGAGTGCGAGGCGCTGAGACGCTGAGTGCGAGGCGCTGAGAAGCTGAGTGCGAGGCGCTGAGACGCTGAGTGCGAGGCGCGGAGTGCGAGGCGCTGAACTGCTGAGTGCGAGGCGCTGAGACGCTGATTGCGAGGCGCTGAGACGCTGAGTGCGAGGCGCTGAGTGCGAGGTGCTGAGACGCTGAGTGCGAGGAGCTGAGATGCTGATTGCGAGGTGCTGAGATGCTGAGTGCGAGGTGCTGAGATGCTGAGTGCGAGGAGCTGAGACGCTGAGTGCGAGGCGCTGAGACTCTGAGTGCGAGGCGCTGAGGTCGTGAGACGCTGAGTTCAAGGCGCTGAGTGCGAGGCGCTGAACTGCTGAGTGCGAGGCGCTGAGACGCTGATTGCGAGGCGCTGAGACGCTGAGTGCGAGGCGCGGAGTGCGAGGTGCTGAGATGCTGAGTGCGAGGCACCGAGATGCAGAATGCAAGGCGCTGAGACTCAGAGTGCGAGGCGGTGAGTGCGAGTCGCTGAGACTCTGAGTGCGAGTCGCTGAGACTCTGAGTGCGAGTCGCTGAGACTCTGTGTGCGAGGCGCTGAGACGCTGAGTGCGAGGCGCTGAGACTCTGAGTGCGAGGTTCTGAGACTCTGAGTGCGAGGCGCTGAGACTCAGAGTGCGAGGCGATGAGTGTGAGGCGCTGAGTGCGAGTCGCTCAGAAGCTGAGTGCGAGGCGCTGAGACTCTGAGTGCGAGGCGCTGAGACTCTGAGTGCGAGGCGCTGAGACTCAGAGTGCGAGGCTCTGAGACTCAGAGTGCGAGGCTCTGAGACTCAGAGTGCGAGGCGCCGAGACTCAGAGTGCGAGGCGCCGAGACGCTGAGTGCGAGTCGCCGAGACGCTGAGTGCGAGGCACCGAGTGCGAGTCGCTGAGGTGCTGAGACGCTGAGTGCGAGGCGCTGAGAGGCTGAATGCGAGGGGCTGAGAGGCTGAATGCGAGGCGCTGAGACGCTGAGTGCGAGGCGCTGAGTGCGAGGAGCTGAGACTTTGAGTGCGAGGAGCTGAGACTTTGAGTGCGAGGCGCTGAGGTCCTGAGACGCTGAGTTCAAGGCGCTGAGACGCTGAGTGCGAGGCGCTGAGACGCTGAGTGCGAGGCGCTGAGAAACTGAGTTCGAGGCGCTGAGTGCGAGGCGCTGAGATGCTGAGTTCGATGCGCTGAGTGCGAGGCGCTGCGACGCCGTGGGCGAGTCGCTGAGTGCGAGGTGCTGAGGGCGAGGCGCTGAGACGCTGAGTGCGAGATGCTGAGACGCTGAGTGAGAGATGCTGAGACGCTGAGCGCGAGGCGCTGAGACGCTGAGGGCGAGGCGCTGAAACGCTGAGTGCGAGGTGCGGAGTGCGAGGCGCTGAGACGCTGAATGCAAGGTGCTGAGACGCTGAGTGCGAGGCACCGAGATGCAGAATGCAAGGCGCTGAGACTCAGAGTGCGAGGCGGTGAGTGTGAGGCGCTGAGTGCGAGTCGCTCAGAAGCTGAGTGCGAGTCGCTGATACTCTGAGTGCGAGTCGCTGATACTCTGAGTGCGAGTCGCTGATACTCTGAGTGCGAGTCGCTGATACTCTGAGTGCGAGTCGCTGATACTCTGAGTGCGAGTCGCTGAGACTCTGAGTGCGAGGCGCTGAGACTCAATGTGCGAGGCGATGAGTGTGAGGCGCTGAGTGCGAGTCACTCAGAAGCTGAGTGCGAGGCGCCGAGACTCTGAGTGCGAGGCGCCGAGACTCTGAGTGCGAGGCGCCGGGACTCTGAGTGCGAGGCGCCGGGAAGCTGAGTGCGAGGCGCCGGGACGCTGAGTGCGAGGCGCCGGGACGCTGAGTGCGAGTCGCCGGGACGCTGAGTGCGAGTCGCTGAGATGCTGAGACGCTGAGTGCTAGGCGCTGAGAGGTTGAATGCGAGGCGCTGAGACGCTGAGTCCGAGGCGCTGAGTGCGAGGTGCTGAGACGCTGAGTGCGAGGAGCTGAGATGCTGAGTGCGAGGAGCTGAGATGATGAGTGCGAGGTGCTGAGATGCTGAGTGCGAGGTGCTGAGACGCTGAGTGCGAGGAGCTGAGACGCTGAGTGCGAGGAGCTGAGACGCTGAGTGCGAGGCGCTGAGACGCTGAGGGCGAGGCGCTGAGGTCCTGAGACGCTGAGTTCAAGGCGCTGAGTGCGAGGCGCTGAGACGCTGAGTGCGAGGCGCTGAGACGCTGAGTGCGAGGCGCTGAGACGCTGAGTGCGAGGCGCGGAGTGCGAGGCGCTGAACTGCTGAGTGCGAGGCGCTGAGACGCTGATTGCGAGGCGCTGAGACGCTGAGTGCGAGGCGCTGAGTGCGAGGTGCTGAGACGCTGAGTGCGAGGAGCTGAGATGCTGAGTGCGAGGTGCTGAGATGCTGAGTGCGAGGTGCTGAGATGCTGAGTGCGAGGAGCTGAGACGCTGAGTGCGAGGAGCTGAGACGCTGACTGCGAGGCGCTGAGATGCTGAGTGCGAGGCGCTGAGGTCGTGAGACGCTGAGTTCAAGGCGCTGAGTGCGAGGCGCTGAGACGCTGAGTGCGAGGCGCTGAGACGCTGAGTGCGAGGCGCGGAGTGCGAGGCGCTGAACTGCTGAGTGCGAGGGGCTGAGACGCTGATTGCGAGGCGCTGAGACGCTGAGTGCGAGGCGCGGAGTGCGAGGTGCTGAGATGCTGAGTGCGAGGCACCGAGATGCAGAATGCAAGGCGCTGAGACTCAGAGTGCGAGGCGGTGAGTGCGAGTCGCTGAGAGTCTGAGTGCGAGGCGCTGAGACTCTGAGTGCGAGGCGCTGAGACTCTGAGTGCGAGGTTCTGAGACTCTGAGTGCGAGGCGCTGAGACTCAGAGTGCGAGGCGATGAGTGTGAGGCGCTGAGTGCGAGTCGCTCAGAAGCTGAGTGCGAGGCGCTGAGACTCTGAGTGCGAGGCGCTGAGACTCTGAGTGCGAGGCGCTGAGACTCTGAGTGCGAGGCGCTGAGACTCTGAGTGCGAGGCGCTGAGACTCTGAGTGCGAGGTTCTGAGACTCTGAGTGCGAGGCGCTGAGACTCAGAGTGCGAGGCGATGAGTGTGAGGCGCTGAGTGCGAGTCGCTCAGAAGCTGAGTGCGAGGCGCTGAGACTCTGAGTGCGAGGCGCTGAGACTCTGAGTGCGAGGCGCTGAGACTCTGAGTGCGAGGCGCTGAGACTCTGAGTGCGAGGCGCTGAGACTCAGAGTGCGAGGCGATGAGTGTGAGGCGCTGAGTGAGAGTCGCTCAGAAGCTGAGTGCGAGGCGCTGAGACTCTGAGTGCGAGGCGCTGAGACTCTGAGTGCGAGGCGCTGAGACTCTGAGTGCGAGGCGCTGAGACTCTGAGTGCGAGGCGCTGAGACTCAGAGTGCGAGGCGATGAGTGTGAGGCGCTGAGTGCGAGTCGCTCAGAAGCTGAGTGCGAGGCGCTGAGACTCTGAGTGCGAGGCGCTGAGACTCTGAGTGCGAGGCGCTGAGACTCTGAGTGCGAGGCGCTGAGACTCTGAGTGCGAGGCGCTGAGACTCTGAGTGCGAGGCGCTGAGACTCAGAGTGCGAGGCGATGAGTGTGAGGCGCTCAGAAGTTGAGTGCGAGGCGCTGAGACTCTGAGTGCGAGGCGCTGAGACTCTGAGTGCGAGGCGCTGAGACTCTGAGTGCGAGGCGCTGAGACTCTGAGTGCGAGGCGCTGAGACTCAGAGTGCGAGGCGACGAGTGTGAGGCGCTGAGTGCGAGTCACTCAGAAGCTGAGTGCGAGGCGCCGAGACTCTGAGTGCGAGGCGCCGGGACTCTGAGTGCGAGGCGCCGGGACGCTGAGTGCGAGGCGCCGGGACGCTGAGTGCGAGGCGCCGGGACGCTGAGTGCGAGTCGCTGAGATGCTGAGACGCTGAGTGCTAGGCGCTGAGACTCTGAGTGCGAGGCGCTGAGACTCTGAGTGCGAGGCGCTGAGACTCTGAGTGCGAGGCGCTGAGACTCAGAGTGCGAGGCGATGAGTGTGAGGCGCTCAGAAGTTGAGTGCGAGGCGCTGAGACTCTGAGTGCGAGGCGCTGAGACTCTGAGTGCGAGGCGCTGAGACTCTGAGTGCGAGGCGCTGAGACTCTGAGTGCGAGGCGCTGAGACTCAGAGTGCGAGGCGATGAGTGTGAGGCGCTGAGTGCGAGTCACTCAGAAGCTGAGTGCGAGGCGCCGAGACTCTGAGTGCGAGGCGCCGGGACTCTGAGTGCGAGGCGCCGGGACGCTGAGTGCGAGGCGCCGGGACGCTGAGTGCGAGGCGCCGGGACGCTGAGTGCGAGGCGCCGGGACGCTGAGTGCGAGTCGCCGGGACGCTGAGTGCGAGTCGCTGAGATGCTGAGACGCTGAGTGCTAGGCGCTGAGAGGCTGAATGCGAGGCGCTGAGACGCTGAGTCCGAGGCGCTGAGTGCGAGGTGCTGAGATGCTGAGTGCGAGGAGCTGAGATGCTGAGTGCGAGGAGCTGAGATGCTGAGTGCGAGGTGCTGAGACGCTGAGTGCGAGGTGCTGAGACGCTGAGTACGAGGAGCTGAGACGCTGAGTGCGAGGAGCTGAGACGCTGAGTGCGAGGAGCTGAGACGCTGAGTGCGAGGCGCTGAGACGCTGAGTGCGAGGCGCTGAGGTCCTGAGACGCTGAGTTCAAGGCGCTGAGTGCGAGGCGCTGAGACGCTGAGTGCGAGGCGCTGAGACGCTGAGTGCGAGGCGCTGAGACGCTGAGTGTGAGGCGCGGAGTGCGAGGCGCTGAACTGCTGAGTGCGAGGCGCTGAGACGCTGATTGCGAGGCGCTGAGACGCTGAGTGCGAGGCGCTAAGTGCGAGGTGCTGAGACGCTGAGTGCGAGGAGCTGAGATGCTGAGTGCGAGGTGCTGAGATGCTGAGTGCGAGGTGCTGAGATGCTGAGTGCGAGGGGCTGAGACGCTGAGTGCGAGGAGCTGAGACGCTGAGTGCGAGGCGCTGAGACGCTGAGTGCGAGGCGCTGAGGTCGTGAGACGCTGAGTTCAAGGCGCTGAGTGCGAGGCGCTGAGACGCTGAGTGCGAGGCGCTGAGACGCTGAGTGCGAGGCGCGGAGTGCGAGGCGCTGAACTGCTGAGTGCGAGGCGCTGAGACGCTGATTGCGAGGCGCTGAGACGCTGAGTGCGAGGCGCTGAGTGCGAGGTGCTGAGACGCTGAGTGCGAGGAGCTGAGATGCTGATTGCGAGGTGCTGAGATGCTGAGTGCGAGGTGCTGAGATGCTGAGTGCGAGGAGCTGAGACGCTGAGTGCGAGGCGCTGAGACTCTGAGTGCGAGGCGCTGAGGTCATGAGACGCTGAGTTCAAGGCGCTGAGTGCGAGGCGCTGAACTGCTGAGTGCGAGGCGCTGAGACGCTGATTGCGAGGCGCTGAGACGCTGAGTGCGAGGCGCGGAGTGCGAGGTGCTGAGATGCTGAGTGCGAGGCACCGAGATGCAGAATGCAAGGCGCTGAGACTCAGAGTGCGAGGCGGTGAGTGCGAGTCGCTGAGACTCTGAGTGCGAGTCGCTGAGACTCTGAGTGCGAGTCGCTGAGACTCTGTGTGCGAGGCGCTGAGACGCTGAGTGCGAGGCGCTGAGACTCTGAGTGCGAGGTTCTGAGACTCTGAGTGCGAGGCGCTGAGACTCAGAGTGCGAGGCGATGAGTGTGAGGCGCTGAGTGCGAGTCGCTCAGAAGCTGAGTGCGAGGCGCTGAGACTCTGAGTGCGAGGCGCTGAGACTCTGAGTGCGAGGCGCTGAGACTCAGAGTGCGAGGCTCTGAGACTCAGAGTGCGAGGCGCCGAGACTCAGAGTGCGAGGCGCCGAGACGCTGAGTGCGAGGCACCGAGTGCGAGTCGCTGAGGTGCTGAGACGCTGAGTGCGAGGCGCTGAGAGGCTGAATGCGAGGCGCTGAGAGGCTGAATGCGAGGCGCTGAGACGCTGAGTGCGAGGCGCTGAGTGCGAGGAGCTGAGACTTTGAGTGCGAGGAGCTGAGACTTTGAGTGCGAGGCGCTGAGGTCCTGAGACGCTGAGTTCAAGGCGCTGAGACGCTGAGTGCGAGGCGCTGAGACGCTGAGTGCGAGGCGCTGAGACGCTGAGTGCGAGGCGCTGAGAAACTGAGTTCGAGGCGCTGAGTGCGAGGCGCTGAGATGCTGAGTTCGATGCGCTGAGTGCGAGGCGCTGCGACGCCGTGGGCGAGTCGCTGAGTGCGAGGTGCTGAGGGCGAGGCGCTGAGACGCTGAGTGCGAGATGCTGAGACGCTGAGTGCGAGATGCTGAGACGCTGAGCGCGAGGCGCTGAGACGCTGAGGGCGAGGCGCTGAAACGCTGAGTGCGAGGTGCGGAGTGCGAGGCGCTGAGACGCTGAATGCAAGGTGCTGAGACGCTGAGTGCGAGGCACCGAGATGCAGAATGCAAGGCGCTGAGACTCAGAGTGCGAGGCGGTGAGTGTGAGGCGCTGAGTGCGAGTCGCTCAGAAGCTGAGTGCGAGTCGCTCAGAAGCTGAGTGCGAGTCGCTGATACTCTGAGTGCGAGTCGCTGATACTCTGAGTGCGAGTCGCTGATACTCTGAGTGCGAGTCGCTGAGACTCTGAGTGCGAGGCGCTGAGACTCAATGTGCGAGGCGATGAGTGTGAGGCGCTGAGTGCGAGTCACTCAGAAGCTGAATGCGAGGCGCCGAGACTCTGAGTGCGAGGCGCCGAGACTCTGAGTGCGAGGCGCCGGGACTCTGAGTGCGAGGCGCTGGGAAGCTGAGTGCGAGGCGCCGGGACGCTGAGTGCGAGGCGCCGGGACGCTGAGTGCGAGTCGCCGGGACGCTGAGTGCGAGTCGCTGAGATGCTGAGACGCTGAGTGCTAGGCGCTGAGAGGTTGAATGCGAGGCGCTGAGACGCTGAGTCCGAGGCGCTGAGTGCGAGGTGCTGAGACGCTGAGTGCGAGGAGCTGAGATGCTGAGTGCGAGGAGCTGAGACTCTGAGTGCGAGGCGCTGAGACTCTGAGTGCGAGGCGCTGAGACTCTGAGTGCGAGGCGCTGAGACTCAGAGTGCGAGGCGATGAGTGTGAGGCGCTGAGTGCGAGTCACTCAGAAGCTGAGTGCGAGGCGCCGAGACTCTGAGTGCGAGGCGCCGGGACTCTGAGTGCGAGGCGCCGGGACGCTGAGTGCGAGGCGCCGGGACGCTGAGTGCGAGGCGCCGGGACGCTGAGTGCGAGGCGCCGGGACGCTGAGTGCGAGGCGCCGGGACGCTGAGTGCGAGTCGCCGGGACGCTGAGTGCGAGTCGCTGAGATGCTGAGACGCTGAGTGCTAGGCGCTGAGAGGCTGAATGCGAGGCGCTGAGACGCTGAGTCCGAGGCGCTGAGTGCGAGGTGCTGAGATGCTGAGTGCGAGGAGCTGAGATGCTGAGTGCGAGGAGCTGAGATGCTGAGTGCGAGGTGCTGAGACGCTGAGTGCGAGGTGCTGAGACGCTGAGTGCGAGGAGCTGAGACGCTGAGTGCGAGGAGCTGAGACGCTGAGTGCGAGGAGCTGAGACGCTGAGTGCGAGGCGCTGAGACGCTGAGTGCGAGGCGCTGAGGTCCTGAGACGCTGAGTTCAAGGCGCTGAGTGCGAGGCGCTGAGACGCTGAGTGCGAGGCGCTGAGACGCTGAGTGCGAGGCGCTGAGACGCTGAGTGCGAGGCGCGGAGTGCGAGGCGCTGAACTGCTGAGTGCGAGGCGCTGAGACGCTGATTGCGAGGCGCTGAGACGCTGAGTGCGAGGCGCTAAGTGCGAGGTGCTGAGACGCTGAGTGCGAGGAGCTGAGATGCTGAGTGCGAGGTGCTGAGATGCTGAGTGCGAGGTGCTGAGATGCTGAGTGCGAGGGGCTGAGACGCTGAGTGCGAGGAGCTGAGACGCTGAGTGCGAGGCGCTGAGACGCTGAGTGCGAGGCGCTGAGGTCGTGAGACGCTGAGTTCAAGGCGCTGAGTGCGAGGCGCTGAGACGCTGAGTGCGAGGCGCTGAGAAGCTGAGTGCGAGGCGCTGAGACGCTGAGTGCGAGGCGCGGAGTGCGAGGCGCTGAACTGCTGAGTGCGAGGCGCTGAGACGCTGATTGCGAGGCGCTGAGACGCTGAGTGCGAGGCGCTGAGTGCGAGGTGCTGAGACGCTGAGTGCGAGGAGCTGAGATGCTGATTGCGAGGTGCTGAGATGCTGAGTGCGAGGTGCTGAGATGCTGAGTGCGAGGAGCTGAGACGCTGAGTGCGAGGCGCTGAGACTCTGAGTGCGAGGCGCTGAGGTCGTGAGACGCTGAGTTCAAGGCGCTGAGTGCGAGGCGCTGAACTGCTGAGTGCGAGGCGCTGAGACGCTGATTGCGAGGCGCTGAGACGCTGAGTGCGAGGCGCGGAGTGCGAGGTGCTGAGATGCTGAGTGCGAGGCACCGAGATGCAGAATGCAAGGCGCTGAGACTCAGAGTGCGAGGCGGTGAGTGCGAGTCGCTGAGACTCTGAGTGCGAGTCGCTGAGACTCTGAGTGCGAGTCGCTGAGACTCTGTGTGCGAGGCGCTGAGACGCTGAGTGCGAGGCGCTGAGACTCTGAGTGCGAGGTTCTGAGACTCTGAGTGCGAGGCGCTGAGACTCAGAGTGCGAGGCGATGAGTGTGAGGCGCTGAGTGCGAGTCGCTCAGAAGCTGAGTGCGAGGCGCTGAGACTCTGAGTGCGAGGCGCTGAGACTCTGAGTGCGAGGCGCTGAGACTCAGAGTGCGAGGCTCTGAGACTCAGAGTGCGAGGCTCTGAGACTCAGAGTGCGAGGCGCCGAGACTCAGAGTGCGAGGCGCCGAGACGCTGAGTGCGAGTCGCCGAGACGCTGAGTGCGAGGCACCGAGTGCGAGTCGCTGAGGTGCTGAGACGCTGAGTGCGAGGCGCTGAGAGGCTGAATGCGAGGGGCTGAGAGGCTGAATGCGAGGCGCTGAGACGCTGAGTGCGAGGCGCTGAGTGCGAGGAGCTGAGACTTTGAGTGCGAGGAGCTGAGACTTTGAGTGCGAGGCGCTGAGGTCCTGAGACGCTGAGTTCAAGGCGCTGAGACGCTGAGTGCGAGGCGCTGAGACGCTGAGTGCGAGGCGCTGAGAAACTGAGTTCGAGGCGCTGAGTGCGAGGCGCTGAGATGCTGAGTTCGATGCGCTGAGTGCGAGGCGCTGCGACGCCGTGGGCGAGTCGCTGAGTGCGAGGTGCTGAGGGCGAGGCGCTGAGACGCTGAGTGCGAGATGCTGAGAAGCTGAGTGAGAGATGCTGAGACGCTGAGCGCGAGGCGCTGAGACGCTGAGGGCGAGGCGCTGAAACGCTGAGTGCGAGGTGCGGAGTGCGAGGCGCTGAGACGCTGAATGCAAGGTGCTGAGACGCTGAGTGCGAGGCACCGAGATGCAGAATGCAAGGCGCTGAGACTCAGAGTGCGAGGCGGTGAGTGTGAGGCGCTGAGTGCGAGTCGCTCAGAAGCTGAGTGCGAGTCGCTGATACTCTGAGTGCGAGTCGCTGATACTCTGAGTGCGAGTCGCTGATACTCTGAGTGCGAGTCGCTGATACTCTGAGTGCGAGTCGCTGAGACTCTGAGTGCGAGGCGCTGAGACTCAATGTGCGAGGCGATGAGTGTGAGGCGCTGAGTGCGAGTCACTCAGAAGCTGAGTGCGAGGCGCCGAGACTCTGAGTGCGAGGCGCCGAGACTCTGAGTGCGAGGCGCCGGGACTCTGAGTGCGAGGTGCCGGGAAGCTGAGTGCGAGGCGCCGGGACGCTGAGTGCGAGGCGCCGGGACGCTGAGTGCGAGGCGCCGGGACGCTGAGTGCGAGTCGCCGGGACGCTGAGTGCGAGTCGCTGAGATGCTGAGACGCTGAGTGCTAGGCGCTGAGAGGTTGAATGCGAGGCGCTGAGACGCTGAGTCCGAGGCGCTGAGTGCGAGGTGCTGAGACGCTGAGTGCGAGGAGCTGAGATGCTGAGTGCGAGGAGCTGAGATGATGAGTGCGAGGTGCTGAGATGCTGAGTGCGAGGTGCTGAGACGCTGAGTGCGAGGAGCTGAGACGCTGAGTGCGAGGAGCTGAGACGCTGAGTGCGAGGCGCTGAGACGCTGAGGGCGAGGCGCTGAGGTCCTGAGACGCTGAGTTCAAGGCGCTGAGTGCGAGGCGCTGAGACGCTGAGTGCGAGGCGCTGAGACGCTGAGTGCGAGGCGCTGAGACGCTGAGTGCGAGGCGCGGAGTGCGAGGCGCTGAACTGCTGAGTGCGAGGCGCTGAGACGCTGATTGCGAGGCGCTGAGACGCTGAGTGCGAGGCGCTGAGTGCGAGGTGCTGAGACGCTGAGTGCGAGGAGCTGAGATGCTGAGTGCGAGGTGCTGAGATGCTGAGTGCGAGGTGCTGAGATGCTGAGTGCGAGGAGCTGAGACGCTGAGTGCGAGGAGCTGAGACGCTGACTGCGAGGCGCTGAGATGCTGAGTGCGAGGCGCTGAGGTCGTGAGACGCTGAGTTCAAGGCGCTGAGTGCGAGGCGCTGAGACGCTGAGTGCGAGGCGCTGAGACGCTGAGTGCGAGGCGCGGAGTGCGAGGCGCTGAACTGCTGAGTGCGAGGCGCTGAGACGCTGATTGCGAGGCGCTGAGACGCTGAGTGCGAGGCGCTGAGTGCGAGGTGCTGAGACGCTGAGTGCGAGGAGCTGAGATGCTGATTGCGAGGTGCTGAGATGCTGAGTGCGAGGTGCTGAGATGCTGAGTGCGAGGAGCTGAGACGCTGAGTGCGAGGCGCTGAGACGCTGAGTGCGAGGCGGTGAGTGCGAGTCGCTGAGACTCTGAGTGCGAGTCGCTGAGACTCTGAGTGCGAGTCGCTGAGACTCTGAGTGCGAGTCGCTGAGACTCTGAGTGCGAGGCGCTGAGACTCTGAGTGCGAGGCGCTGAGACTCTGAGTGCGAGGCGCTGAGACTCTGAGTGCGAGGCGCTGAGACTCTGAGTGCGAGGCGCTGAGACTCTGAGTGCGAGGCGCTGAGACTCTGAGTGCGAGGCGCTGAGACTCTGAGTGCGAGGCGCTGAGACTCAGAGTGCGAGGCGATGAGTGTGAGGCGCTGAGTGCGAGTCGCTCAGAAGCTGAGTGCGAGGCGCTGAGACTCTGAGTGCGAGGCGCTGAGACTCTGAGTGCGAGGCGCTGAGACTCTGAGTGCGAGGCGCTGAGACTCTGAGTGCGAGGCGCTGAGACTCTGAGTGCGAGGCGCTGAGACTCAGAGTGCGAGGCGATGAGTGTGAGGCGCTGAGTGCGAGTCGCTCAGAAGCTGAGTGCGAGGCGCTGAGACTCTGAGTGCGAGGCGCTGAGACTCTGAGTGCGAGGCGCTGAGACTCTGAGTGCGAGGCGCTGAGACTCTGAGTGCGAGGCGCTGAGAGTCTGAGTGCGAGGCGCTGAGACTCTGAGTGTGAGGCGCTCAGAAGTTGAGTGCGAGGCGCTGAGACTCTGAGTGCGAGGCGCTGAGACTCTGAGTGCGAGGCGCTGAGACTCTGAGTGCGAGGCGCTGAGACTCTGAGTGCGAGGCGATGAGTGTGAGGCGCTGAGTGCGAGTCACTCAGAAGCTGAGTGCGAGGCGCCGAGACTCTGAGTGCGAGGCGCCGGGACTCTGAGTGCGAGGTGCCGGGACTCTGAGTGCGAGGCGCCGGGACTCTGAGTGCGAGGCGCCGGGACTCTGAGTGCGAGGCGCCGGGACTCTGAGTGCGAGGCGCCGGGACGCTGAGTGCGAGGCGCCGGGACGCTGAGTGCGAGGCGCCGGGACGCTGAGTGCGAGGCGCCGGGACGCTGAGTGCGAGGCGCCGGGACGCTGAGTGCGAGTCGCTGAGATGCTGAGACGCTGAGTGCTAGGCGCTGAGAGGCTGAATGCGAGGCGCTGAGACGCTGAGTCCGAGGCGCTGAGTGCGAGGTGCTGAGACGCTGAGTGCGAGGAGCTGAGATGCTGAGTGCGAGGAGCTGAGATGCTGAGTGCGAGGTGCTGAGATGCTGAGTGCGAGGAGCTGAGACGCTGAGTGCGAGGAGCTGAGACGCTGAGTGCGAGGAGCTGAGACGCTGAGTGCGAGGAGCTGAGACGCTGAGTGCGAGGCGCTGAGGTCCTGAGACGCTGAGTTCAAGGCGCTGAGTGCGAGGCGCTGAGACGCTGAGTGCGAGGCGCTGAGACGCTGAGTGCGAGGCGCGGAGTGCGAGGCGCTGAACTGCTGATTGCGAGGCGCTGAGACGCTGATTGCGAGGCGCTGAGCCGCTGAGTGCGAGGCGCTGAGTGCGAGGTGCTGAGACGCTGAGTGCGAGGAGCTGAGATGCTGATTGCGAGGTGCTGAGATGCTGAGTGCGAGGTGCTGAGATGCTGAGTGCGAGGAGCTGAGACGCTGAGTGCGAGGCGCTGAGACGCTGAGTGCGAGGCGCTGAGGTCGTGAGACGCTGAGTTCAAGGCGCTGAGTGCGAGGCGCTGAGACGCTGAGTGCGAGGCGCTGAGACGCTGAGTGCGAGGCGCTAAGACGCTGAGTGCGAGGCGCGGAGTGCGAGGCGCTGAACTGCTGAGTGCGAGGCGCTGAGACGCTGATTGCGAGGCGCTGAGGCGCTGAGTGCGAGGCGCGGAGTGCGAGGTGCTGAGATGCTGAGTGCGAGGCACCGAGATGCAGAATGCAAGGCGCTGAGACTCAGAGTGCGAGGCGGTGAGTGCGAGTCGCTGAGACTCTGAGTGCGAGTCGCTGAGACTCTGAGTGCGAGTCGCTGAGACTCTGAGTGCGAGGCGCTGAGACGCTGAGTGCGAGGCGCTGAGACTCTGAGTGCGAGGTTCTGAGACTCTGAGTGCGAGGCGCTGAGACTCAGAGTGCGAGGCGATGAGTGTGAGGCGCTGAGTGCGAGTCGCTCAGAAGCTGAGTGCGAGGCGCTGAGACTCTGAGTGCGAGGCGCTGAGACTCTGAGTGCGAGGCGCTGAGACTCTGAGTGCGAGGCGATGAGTGTGAGGCGCTGAGTGCGAGTCGCTCAGAAGCTGAGTGCAAGTCGCTCAGAAGCTGAGTGCGAGGCGCTGAGACTCTGAGTGCGAGGCGCTGAGACTCTGAGTGCGAGGCGCTGAGACTCAGAGTGCGAGGCGCTGAGACTCAGAGTGCGAGGCTCTGAGACTCAGAGTGCGAGGCGCCGAGACGCTGAGTGCGAGTCGCCGAGACGCTGAGTGCGAGGCACCGAGTGCGAGTCGCTGAGGTGCTGAGACGCTGAGTGCGAGGCGCTGAGAGGCTGAATGCGAGGCGCTGAGAGGCTGAATGCGTGGCGCTGAGACGCTGAGTGCGAGGCGCTGAGTGCGAGGAGCTGAGACTTTGAGTGCGAGGAGCTGAGACTTTGAGTGCGAGGCGCTGAGGTCCTGAGACGCTGAGTTCAAGGCGCTGAGACGCTGAGTGCGAGGCGCTGAGACGCTGAGTGCGAGGCGCTGAGAAGCTGAGTTCGAGGCGCTGAGTGCGAGGCGCTGAGATGCTGAGTTCGATGCGCTGAGTGCGAGGCGCTGCGACGCTGTGGGCGAGTCGCTGAGTGCGAGGTGCTGAGGGCGAGGCGCTGAGACGCTGAGTGCGAGATGCTGAGACGCTGAGTGCGAGATGCTGAGACTCAGAGTGCGAGGCGGTGAGTGCGAGTCGCTGAGACTCTGAGTGCGAGTCGCTGAGACTCTGAGTGCGAGTCGCTGAGACTCTGAGTGCGAGTCGCTGAGACTCTGAGTGCGAGGCGCTGAGACACTGAGTCCGAGGCGCTGAGTGCGAGGTGCTGAGACGCTGAGTGCGAGGAGCTGAGATGCTGAGTGCGAGGAGCTGAGATGCTGAGTGCGAGGTGCTGAGATGCTGAGTGCGAGGTGCTGAGATGCTGAGTGCGAGGAGCTGAGACGCTGAGTGCGAGGAGCTGAGACGCTGAGTGCGAGGAGCTGAGATGCTGAGTGCGAGGCGCTGAGGTCCTGAGACGCTGAGTTCAAGGCGCTGAGTGCGAGGCGCTGAGACGCTGAGTGCGAGGCGCTGAGACGCTGAGTGCGAGGCGCTGGGACGCTGAGTGCGAGGCGCTGAGACGCTGAGTGCGAGGCGCGGAGTGCGAGGCGCTGAACTGCTGAGTGCGAGGCGCTGAGACGCTGATTGCGAGGCGCTGAGACGCTGAGTGCGAGGCGCTGAGTGCGAAGTGCTGAGACGCTGAGTGCGAGGTGCTGAGATGCTGAGTGCGAGGTGCTGAGATGCTGAGTGCGAGGAGCTGAGACGCTGAGTGCGAGGAGCTGAGACGCTGAGTGCGAGGCGCTGAGACGCTGAGTGCGAGGCGCTGAGACGCTGAGTGCGAGGCGCGGAGTGCGAGGCGCTGAACTGCTGAGTGCGAGGCGCTGAGACGCTGATTGCGAGGCGCTGAGACGCTGAGTGCGAGGCGCTGAGTGCGAGGTGCTGAGACGCTGAGTGCGAGGAGCTGAGATGCTGATTGCGAGGTGCTGAGATGCTGAGTGCGAGATGCTGAGATGCTGAGTGCGAGGAGCTGAGACGCTGAGTGCGAGGAGCTGAGACGCTGAGTGCGAGGCGCTGAGACGCTGAGTGCGAGGCGCTGAGGTCGTGAGACGCTGAGTGCGAGGCGCTGAGACGCTGAGTGCGAGGCGCTGAGACGCTGAGTGCGAGGCGCTGAGACGCTGAGTGCGAGGCGCTAAGACGCTGAGTGCGAGGCGCGGAGTGCGAGGCGCTGAACTGCTGAGTGCGAGGCACTGAGACGCTGATTGCGAGGCGCTGAGACGCTGAGTGCGAGGCGCGGAGTGCGAGGTGCTGAGACTCTGAGTGCGAGTCGCTGAGACTCTGAGTGCGAGTCGCTCAGACTCTGAGTGCGAGGCGCTGAGACGCTGAATGCGAGGCGCTGAGAGGCTGAATGCGAGACGCTGAGACGCTGAGTGCGAGGCGCTGAGTGCGAGGAGCTGAGACTTTGAGTGCGAGGAGCTGAGACTTTGAGTGCGAGGCGCTGAGGTCCTGAGACGCTGAGTTCAAGGCGCTGAGACGCTGAGTGCGAGGCGCTGAGACGCTGAGTGCGAGGCGCTGAGACGCTGAGTGCGAGGCGCTGAGAAGCTGAGTTCGAGGCGCTGAGTGCGAGGCGCTGAGATGCTGAGTTCGATGCACTGAGTGCGAGGCGCTGCGACGCTGTGGGCGAGTCGCTGAGTGCGAGGTGCTGAGGGCGAGGCGCTGAGACGCTGAGTGCGAGATGCTGAGACGCTGAGTGCGAGGCGCTGAGACGCTGAGTGCGAGGCGCTGAGGTCGTGAGACGCTGAGTGCGAGGCGCTGAGACGCTGAGTGCGAGGCGCTGAGACGCTGAGTGCGAGGCGCTGAGACGCTGAGTGCGAGGCGCTGAGACGCTGAGTGCGAGGCGCTAAGACGCTAAGTGTGAGGCGCGGAGTGCGAGGCGCTGAACTGCTGAGTGCGAGGCGCTGAGACGCTGATTGCGAGGCGCTGAGACGCTGAGTGCGAGGCGCGGAGTGCGAGGTGCTGAGATGCTGAGTGCGAGGCACCGAGATGCAGAATGCAAGGCGCTGAGACTCAGAGTGCGAGGCGGTGAGTGCGAGTCGCTGAGACTCTGAGTGCGAGTCGCTGAGACTCTGAGTGCGAGTCGCTCAGACTCTGAGTGCGAGGCGCTGAGACGCTGAATGCGAGACGCTGAGAGGCTGAATGCGAGACGCTGAGACGCTGAGTGCGAGGCGCTGAGTGCGAGGAGCTGAGACTTTGAGTGCGAGGAGCTGAGACTTTGAGTGCGAGGCGCTGAGGTCCTGAGACGCTGAGTTCAAGGCGCTGAGACGCTGAGTGCGAGGCGCTGAGACGCTGAGTGCGAGGCGCTGAGACGCTGAGTGCGAGGCGCTGAGAAGCTGAGTTCGAGGCGCTGAGTGCGAGGCGCTGAGATGCTGAGTTCGATGCACTGAGTGCGAGGCGCTGCGACGCTGTGGGCGAGTCGCTGAGTGCGAGGTGCTGAGGGCGAGGCGCTGAGACGCTGAGTGCGAGATGCTGAGACGCTGAGTGCGAGATGCTGAGACGCTGAGTGCGAGGCGCTGAGACGCTGAGTGCGAGGCGCTGAGGTCGTGAGACGCTGAGTTCAAGGCGCTGAGTGCGAGGCGCTGAGACGCTGAGTGCGAGGCGCTGAGACGCTGAGTGCGAGGCGCGGAGTGCGAGGCGCTGAACTGCTGAGTGCGAGGCGCTGAGACGCTGATTGCGAGGCGCTGAGACGCTGAGTGCGAGGCGCTGAGTGCGAGGTGCTGAGACACTGAGTGCGAGGAGCTGAGATGCTGATTGCGAGGTGCTGAGATGCTGAGTACGAGGCGCTGAGACGCTGATTGCGAGGCGCTGAGACGCTGAGTGCGAGGCGCGGAGTGCGAGGTGCTGAGATGCTGAGTGCGAGGCACCGAGATGCAGAATGCAAGGCGCTGAGACTCAGAGTGCGAGGCGGTGAGTGCGAGTCGCTCAGACTCTGAGTGCGAGGCGCTGAGACGCTGAATGCGAGGCGCTGAGAGGCTGAATGCGAGACGCTGAGACGCTGAGTGCGAGGCGCTGAGTGCGAGGAGCTGAGACTTTGAGTGCGAGGAGCTGAGACTTTGAGTGCGAGGCGCTGAGGTCCTGAGACGCTGAGTTCAAGGCGCTGAGACGCTGAGTGCGAGGCGCTGAGACGCTGAGTGCGAGGCGCTGAGACGCTGAGTGCGAGGCGCTGAGAAGCTGAGTTCGAGGCGCTGAGTGCGAGGCGCTGAGATGCTGAGTTCGATGCACTGAGTGCGAGGCGCTGCGACGCTGTGGGCGAGTCGCTGAGTGCGAGGTGCTGAGGGCGAGGCGCTGAGACGCTGAGTGCGAGATGCTGAGACGCTGAGTGCGAGATGCTGAGACGCTGAGTGCGAGGCGCTGAGACGCTGAGTGCGAGGCGCTGAGGTCGTGAGACGCTGAGTTCAAGGCGCTGAGTGCGAGGCGCTGAGACGCTGAGTGCGAGGCGCTGAGACGCTGAGTGCGAGGCGCGGAGTGCGAGGCGCTGAACTGCTGAGTGCGAGGCGCTGAGACGCTGATTGCGAGGCGCTGAGACGCTGAGTGCGAGGCGCTGAGTGCGAGGTGCTGAGACACTGAGTGCGAGGAGCTGAGATGCTGATTGCGAGGTGCTGAGATGCTGAGTGCGAGGCGCTGAGACGCTGATTGCGAGGCGCTGAGACCCTGAGTGCGAGGCGCGGAGTGCGAGGTGCTGAGATGCTGAGTGCGAGGCACCGAGATGCAGAATGCAAGGCGCTGAGACTCAGAGTGCGAGGCGGTGAGTGCGAGTCGCTCAGACTCTGAGTGCGAGGCGCTGAGACGCTGAATGCGAGGCGCTGAGAGGCTGAATGCGAGACGCTGAGACGCTGAGGGCGAGGCGCTGAGTGCGAGGAGCTGAGACTTTGAGTGCGAGGAGCTGAGACTTTGAGTGCGAGGCGCTGAGGTCCTGAGACGCTGAGTTCAAGGCGCTGAGACGCTGAGTGCGAGGCGCTGAGACGCTGAGTGCGAGGCGCTGAGACGCTGAGTGCGAGGCGCTGAGAAGCTGAGTTCGAGGCGCTGAGTGCGAGGCGCTGAGATGCTGAGTTCGATGCACTGAGTGCGAGGCGCTGCGACGCTGTGGGCGAGTCGCTGAGTGCGAGGTGCTGAGGGCGAGGCGCTGAGACGCTGAGTGCGAGATGCTGAGACGCTGAGTGCGAGATGCTGAGACGCTGAGTGCGAGGCGCTGAGACGCTGAGTGCGAGGCGCTGAGGTCGTGAGACGCTGAGTTCAAGGCGCTGAGTGCGAGGCGCTGAGACGCTGAGTGCGAGGCGCTGAGACGCTGAGTGCGAGGCGCGGAGTGCGAGGCGCTGAACTGCTGAGTGCGAGGCGCTGAGACGCTGATTGCGAGGCGCTGAGACGCTGAGTGCGAGGCGCTGAGTGCGAGGTGCTGAGACACTGAGTGCGAGGAGCTGAGATGCTGATTGCGAGGTGCTGAGATGCTGAGTGCGAGATGCTGAGATGCTGAGTGCGAGGAGCTGAGACTCTGAGTGCGAGGCGCTGAGACGCTGAGTGCGAGGCGCTGAGGTCGTGAGACGCTGAGTGCGAGGCGCTGAGACGCTGAGTGCGAAGTGCTGAGACGCTGAGTGCGAGGCGCTGAGACGCTGAGTGCGAGGCGCTAAGACGCTGATTGCGAGGCGCTGAGACGCTGAGTGCGAGGCGCTGAGGTCGTGAGACGCTGAGTGCGAGGCGCTGAGACGCTGAGTGCGAGGTGCTGAGACGCTGAGTGCGAGGTGCTGAGACGCTGAGTGCGAGGCGCTGAGACGCTGATTGCGAGGCGCTGAGACGCTGAGTGCGAGGCGCGGAGTGCGAGGTGCTGAGATGCTGAGTGCGAGGCACCGAGATGCAGAATGCAAGGCGCTGAGACTCAGAGTGCGAGGCGGTGAGTGCGAGTCGCTGAGACTCTGAGTGCGAGTCGCTGAGACTCTGAGTGCGAGTCGCTGAGACTCTGAGTGCGAGTCGCTGAGACTCTGAGTGCGAGGCGCTGAGACGCTGAGTGCGAGGCGCTGAGACTCTGAGTGCGAGGTTCTGAGACTCTGAGTGCGAGGCGCTGAGACTCAGAGTGCGAGGCGATGAGTGTGAGGCGCTGAGTGCGAGTCGCTCAGAAGCTGAGTGCGAGGCGCTGAGACTCTGAGTGCGAGGCGCTGAGACTCTGAGTGCGAGGCGCTGAGACTCTGAGTGCGAGGCGCTGAAACGCTGAGTGCGAGGTGCGGAGTGCGAGGTGCTGAGACGCTGAATGCAAGGTGCTGAGACGCTGAGTGCGAGGCACCGAGATGCAGAATGCAAGGCGCTGAGACTCAGAGTGCGAGGCGGTGAGTGTGAGGCGCTGAGTGCGAGTCGCTCAGAAGCTGAGTGCGAGTCGCTGATACTCTGAGTGCGAGTCGCTGAGACTCTGAGTGCGAGGCGCTGAGACTCTGAGTGCGAGGCGCTGAGACTCAGAGTGCGAGGCGATGAGTGTGAGGCGCTGAGTGCGAGTCACTCAGAAGCTGAGTGCGAGGCGCCGAGACTCTGAGTGCGAGGCGCCGAGACTCTGAGTGCGAGGCGCCGGGACTCTGAGTGCGAGGCGCCGGGACTCTGAGTGCGAGGCGCCGGGACGCTGAGTGCGAGGCGCCGGGACGCTGAGTGCGAGGCGCCGGGACGCTCAGTGCGAGGCGCCGGGACGCTGAGTGCGAGGCGCCGGGACGCTGAGTGCGAGTCGCTGAGATGCTGAGACGCTGAGTGCTAGGCGCTGAGAGGCTGAATGCGAGGCGCTGAGACGCTGAGTCCGAGGCGCTGAGTGCGAGGTGCTGAGACGCTGAGTGCGAGGAGCTGAGATGCTGAGTGCGAGGAGCTGAGATGCTGAGTGCGAGGTGCTGAGATGCTGAGTGCGAGGTGCTGAGAGGCTGAGTGCGAGGAGCTGAGACGCTGAGTGCGAGGAGCTGAGATGCTGAGTGCGAGGCGCTGAGGTCCTGAGACGCTGAGTTCAAGGCGCTGAGTGCGAGGCGCTGAGACGCTGAGTGCGAGGCGCTGAGACGCTGAGTGCGAGGCGCTGAGACGCTGAGTGCGAGGCGCGGAGTGCGAGGCGCTGAACTGCTGAGTGCGAGGCGCTGAGATGCTGATTGCGAGGCGCTGAGACGCTGAGTGCGAGGCGCTGAGTGCGAGGTGCTGAGACGCTGAGTGCGAGGAGCTGAGATGCTGAGTGCGAGGTGCTGAGATGCTGAGTGCGAGGTGCTGAGATGCTGAGTGCGAGGAGCTGAGACGCTGAGTGCGAGGAGCTGAGACGCTGAGTGCGAGGCGCTGAGACGCTGAGTGCGAGGCGCTGAGGTCGTGAGACGCTGAGTTCAAGGCGCTGAGTGCGAGGCGCTGAGACGCTGAGTGCGAGGCGCTGAGACGCTGAGTGCGAGGCGCTGAGACGCTGAGTGCGAGGCGCGGAGTGCGAGGCGCTGAACTGCTGAGTGCGAGGCGCTGAGACGCTGATTGCGAGGCGCTGAGACGCTGATTGCGAGGCGCTGAGACGCTGAGTGCGAGGAGCTGAGATGCTGATTGCGAGGTGCTGAGCTGCTGAGTGCGAGATGCTGAGATGCTGAGTGCGAGGAGCTGAGACGCTGAGTGCGAGGCGCTGAGACGCTGAGTGCGAGGCGCTGAGGTCGTGAGACGCTGAGTGCGAGGCGCTGAGACGCTGAGTGCGAGGCGCTGAGACGCTGAGTGCGAGGCGCTGAGACGCTGAGTGCGAGGTGCTGAGACGCTGAGTGCGAGGCGCTGAGACGCTGAGTGCGAGGCGCTAAGACGCTGAGTGCGAGGCGCGGAGTGCGAGGCGCTGAACTGCTGAGTGCGAGGCGCTGAGACGCTGATTGCGAGGCGCTGAGACGCTGAGTGCGAGGCGCGGAGTGCGAGGTGCAGAGATGCTGAGTGCGAGGCACCGAGATGCAGAATGCAAGGCGCTGAGACTCAGAGTGCGAGGCGGTGAGTGCGAGTCGCTGAGACTCTGAGTGCGAGTCGCTGAGACTCTGAGTGCGAGGCGCTGAGACGCTGAGTGCGAGGCGCTGAGACTCTGAGTGCGAGGTTCTGAGACTCTGAGTGCGAGGCGCTGAGACTCAGAGTGCGAGGCGATGAGTGTGAGGCGCTGAGTGCGAGTCGCTCAGAAGCTGAGTGCGAGGCGCTGAGACTCTGAGTGCGAGGCGCTGAGACTCTGAGTGCGAGGCGCTGAGACTCTGAGTGCGAGGCGCTGAGACTCAGAGTGCGAGGCGATGAGTGTGAGGCGCTGAGTGCGAGTCGCTCAGAAGCTGAGTGCGAGGCGCTGAGACTCTGAGTGCGAAGCGCTGAGACTCTGAGTGCGAGGCGCTGAGACTCTGAGTGCGAGGCGCTGAGACTCAGAGTGCGAGGCGATGAGTGTGAGGCGCTGAGTGCGAGTCGCTCAGAAGCTGAGTGCGAGGCGCTGAGACTCTGAGTGCGAGGCGCTGAGACTCTGAGTGCGAGGCGCTGAGACTCTGAGTGCGAGGCGCTGAGACTCAGAGTGCGAGGCGATGAGTGTGAGGCGCTGAGTGCGAGTCGCTCAGAAGCTGAGTGCGAGGCGCTGAGACTCTGAGTGCGAGGCGCTGAGACTCTGAGTGCGAGGCGCTGAGACTCTGAGTGCGAGGCGCTGAGACTCTGAGTGCGAGGCGCTGAGACTCAGAGTGCGAGGCGATGAGTGTGAGGCGCTCAGAAGTTGAGTGCGAGGCGCTGAGACTCTGAGTGTGAGGCGCTGAGACTCTGAGTGCGAGGCGCTGAGACTCTGAGTGCGAGGCGCTGAGACTCTGAGTGCGAGGCGCTGAGACTCAGAGTGTGAGGCGATGAGTGTGAGGCGCTCAGAAGGTGAGTGCGAGGCGCCGTGACGCTGAGTGCGAGGCGCCGGGACGCTGAGTGCGAGGCGCCGGGACGCTGAGTGCGAGTCGCCGAGACGCTGAGTGCGAGTCGCTGAGGTGCTGAGACGCTGAGTGCGAGGCGCTGAGAGGCTGAATGCGAGGCGCTGAGACGCTGAGTGCGAGGCGCTGAGTGCGAGGTGCTGAGACGCTGAGTGCGAGGAGCTGAGACGCTGAGTGCGATGCGCTGAGGTCCTGAGACGCTGAGTTCAAGGCGCTGAGTGCGAGGCGCTGAGACGCTGAGTGCGAGTCGCTCAGAAGCTGAGTGCGAGACACTGAGACTCTGAGTGCGAGACGCTGAGACTCTGAGTGCGAGACGCTGAGACTCTGAGTGCGAGACGCTGAGACTCTGAGTGCGAGGGACTGAGACTCTGAGTGCGAGGCACTGAGACTCTGAGTGCGAGGCGCTGAGACGCTGAGTGCGAGTCGCCGAGACGCTGAGTGTGAGGCACTGAGTGCGAGTCGGTGAGGTGCTGAGACGCTGAGTGCGAGGCACTGAGACGCTGAGTGCGAGGCGCTGAGACACTGAGTGCGAGTCACTGAGGGCGAGGCGCCGAGACGCTGAGTGCGAGGCGCTGAGACGCTGAGTGCGAGGCGCTGAGTGTGAGGTGCTGAAACGCTGAGTGCGGGTCGCTGAGGCGCTGAGTGCGAGGCGCTGAGACGCTGAGTGCGAGGCGCTGAGACGCTGAGTGCGAGGCGCTGAGACGCTGAGTGCGAGGCGCTGAGACGCTGAGTGCGAGGAGCTGAGACGCTGAGTGGGAGGCGCTGAGTGCGAGACGCTGAGTGCGAGACGCTGAGTGCGAGACACTGAGTGCGAGGCGCTGAGTGCGAGGCGCTGAGACTCAGAGTGCGAGGCGCTGAGACTCAGAGTGCGAGGCGCTGAGACTCAGAGTGCGAGGCGCTGAGACTCAGAGTGCGAGGCGCTGAAGCGCTGAGTGCGAGTTGCTCAGAAGCTGAGTGCGAGACGCTGAGACTCTGAGTGCAAGACGCTGAGACTCTGAGTGCGAGGTGCTGAGATGCTGAGTGCGAGGCGCTGAGACGCTGAGTGCGAGTCGCCGAGACGCTGAGTGCGAGATGCTGAGACGCTGAGTGCAAAGCGCCGAGATGCTGAGTGCGAGACGCTGAGGGCGAGGCGCTGAAACGCTGAGTGCGAGGCGCTGAGACGCTGAGTGCGAGGCGCGGAGTGCGAGGCGCTGAGACGCTGAATGCAAGGTGCTGAGATGCTGAGTGCGAGGCACCGAGATGCAGAATGCAAGGCCCTGAGACTCAGATTGCGAGGCGTTGAGTGTGAAGCGCTGAGTGCGAGTCGCTCAGAAGCTGAGTGCGAGTCGCTGAGACTCTGAGTGCGAGTCGCTGAGACTCTGAGTGCGAAGCGCTGAGACTCTGAGTGCGAGGCGCTGAGACTCTGAGTGCGAGGCACCGAGATGCAGAATGCAAGGCGCTGAGACTCTGAGTGCGAAGCGCTGAGACTCTGAGTGCGAGCCGCTGAGTCTCTGAGTGCGAAGCGCTGAGATTCTGAGTGCGAGGCGCTGAGACTCTGAGTGCGAGGCGCTGAGAATCTGAGTGCGAGGCGCTGAGACTCTGAGTGTGAGGCGCTGAGACTCTGAGTGCGAGGCGCTGAGACTCAGAGTGCGAGGCGATGAGTGTGAGGCGCTGAGTGCGAGTCGCTCAGAAGCTGAGTACGAGGCGCTGAGACTCTGAGTGCAAGGCGCTGAGACTCTGAGTGCGAGGCGCTGAGACTCTGAGTGCGAGGCGCCGAGACGCTGAGTGCGAGTCGCCGAGACGCTGAGTGTGAGGCACTGAGTGCGAGTCGCTGAGGTGCTGAGACGCTCAGTGCGAGGCGCTGAGAGGCTGAATGCGAGGCGCTGAGACGCTGAGTGCGAGGCGCTGAGTGCGAGGTGCTGAGTGCGAGGTGCTGAGACGCTGAGTGCGAGGCGCTGAGACGCTGAGTGCGAGGCGCTGAGACGCTGAGTGCGAGGCGCTGAGGTCCTGAGACGCTGAGTTCAAGGCGCTGAGACGCTGAGTGCGAGGCGCTGAGACGCTGAGTGCGAGGTGCTGAGGCGCTGAGTTCGAGGCGCTGAGACGCTGAGTGCGAGGCGCTGAGACGCTGAGTGCGAGGCGCTGAGACGCTGAGTGCGAGGCGCTGAGACGCTGAGTGCGAGGCGCTGAGACGCTGAGTGCGAGGAGCTGAGACGCTGAGTGCGAGGCGCTGAGTGCGAGGCGCTGAGTGCGAGACGCTGAGTGCGAGACGCTGAGTGTGAGACGCTGAGTGCGAGGCGCTGAGTGCGAGGCGCTGAGTGCGAGGCGCTGAGACTCAGAGTGCGAGGCGCTGAGACTCAGAGTGCGAGGCGCTGAAGCGCTGAGTGCGAGTCGCTCAGAAGCTGAGTGCGAGACGCTGAGACTCTGAGTGCGAGACGCTGAGACTCTGAGTGCGAGACGCTGAGACTCTGAGTGCGAGGCGCTGAGACGCTGAGGGCGAGGCGCTGAAACGCTGAGTGCGAGGTGCGGAGTGCGAGGCGCTGAGACGCTGAATGCAAGGTGCTGAGACGCTGAGTGCGAGGCACCAAGATGCAGAATGCAAGGCGCTGAGACTCTGAGTGCGAGGCGCTGAGACTCTGAGTGCGAGGCGCTGAGACTCTGAGTGCGAGGCGCTGAGACTCTGAGTGCAAGGCACTGAGACTCTGAGTGCGAGGCGCTGAGACTCAGAGTGCGAGGCGATGAGTGTGAGGCGCTCAGAAGTTGAGTGCGAGGCGCTGAGACTCTGAGTGCGAGGCGCTGAGACTCTGAGTGCGAGGCGCTGAGACTCTGAGTGCGAGGCGCTGAGACTCTGAGTGCGAGGCGCTGAGACTCTGAGTGCGAGGCGCTGAGACTCTCAGTGCGAGGCGCTGAGACTCTGAGTGCGAGGCGCTGAGACTCTGAGTGCAAGGCGCTGAGACTCAGAGTGCGAGGCGATGAGTGTGAGGCGCTCAGAAGGTGAGTGCGAGGCGCCGGGACGCTGAGTGCGAGGCGCCGGGACGCTGAGTGCGAGGCGCCGGGACGCTGAGTGCGAGGCGCCGGGACGCTGAGTGCGAGTCGCCGAGACGCTGAGTGTGAGTCGCTGAGGTGCTGAGAGGCTGAGTGCGAGGCGCTGAGAGGCTGAATGCGAGGCGCTGAGACGCTGAGTGCGAGGCGCTGAGTGCGAGGTGCTGAGACGCTGAGTGCGAGGAGCTGAGACGCTGAGTGCGAGGTGCTGAGGTCCTGAGACTCTGAGTTCAAGGCGCTGAGTGCGAGGTGCTGAGACGCTGAGTGCGATGCGCTGAGGTCCTGAGATGCTGAGTTCAAGGCGCTGAGTGCGAGGCGCTGAGACGCTGAGTGCGAGTCGCTCAGAAGCTGAGTGCGAGGCGCTGAGACTCTGAGTGCGAGACGCTGAGACTCTGAGTGCGAGACGCTGAGACTCTGAGTGCGAGACGCTGAGACTCTGAGTGCGAGGCACTGAGACTCTGAGTGCGAGGCGCTGAGACTCTGAGTGCGAGGCGCTGAGACGCTGAGTGCGAGTCGCCGAGACGCTGAGTGCGAGGCACTGAGTGCGAGTCGGTGAGGTGCTGAGACGCTGAGTGCGAGGCGCTGAGACGCTAAGTGTGAGGCGCTGAGACACTGAGTGCGAGTCACTGAGGGCGAGGCGCCGAGACGCTGAGTGCGAGGCGCTGAGACGCTGAGTGCGAGGCGCTGAGTGCGAGGCGCTGAAACGCTGAGTGCGCGTCGCTGAGGCGCTGAGGCGCTGAGACGCTGAGTGCGAGGCGCTGAGACGCTGAGTCCGAGGCGCTGAGACGCTGAGTGCGAGGCGCTGAGACGCTGAGTGCGAGGAGCTGAGACGCTGAGTGCGAGACGCTGAGTGCGAGACGCTGAGTGCGAGACACTGAGTGCGAGGTGCTGAGTGCGAGGCGCTGAGACTCAGAGTGCGAGGCGCTGAGACTCAGAGTGCGAGGCGCTGAAGCGCTGAGTGCGAGTTGCTCAGAAGCTGAGTGCGAGACGCTGAGACTCTGAGTGCGAGACGCTGAGACTCTGAGTGCGAGACGCTGAGACTCTGAGTGCGAGGCGCTGAGACGCTGAGTGCGAGGCGCCGAGACGCTGAGTGCGAGTCGCCGAGACGCTGAGTGCGAGATGCTGAGACGCTGAGTGCAAAGCGCCGAGATGCTGAGTGCGAGACGCTGAGGGCGAGGCGCTGAAACGCTGAGTGCGAGGCGCTGAGACGTTGAATGCAAGGTGCTGAGATGCTGAGTGCGAGGCACCGAGATGCAGAATGCAAGGCCCTGAGACTCAGATTGCGAGGCGTTGAGTGTGAAGCGCTGAGTGCGAGTTGCTCAGAAGCTGAGTGCGAGTCGCTGAGACGCTGAGTGCGAGGCGCCGAGACGCTGAGTGCGAGTCGCCGAGACGCTGAGTGCGAGGCGCCGAGATGCTGAGTGCGAGTCGCCGAGACGCTGAGTGCGAGGCACTGAGTGCGAGTCGCTGAGGTGCTGTGACGCTGAGTGCGAGGCGCTGAGAGGCTGAATGCGAGGCGCTGAGATGCTGAGTGCGAGGCGCTGAGTGCGAGGTGCTGAGACGCTGAGTGCGAGGTGCTGAGACGCTGAGTGCGAGGCGCTGTGACGCTGAGTGCGAGGCGCGGAGTGCGAGGCGCTGAGACGCTGAGTGCGAGGTGCTGAGACGCTGAGTGCGAGGCGCTGAGACGCTGAGTGCGAGGCGCTGAGACGCTGAGTGCGAGGCGCGGAGTGCGAGGTGCTGAGATGCTGAGTGCGAGGCACCGAGATGCAAAATGCAAGGCGCTGAGACTCTGAGTGCGAAGCGCTGAGACTCTGAGTGCGAGGCGCTGAGACTCTGAGTGCGAAGCGCTGAGACTCTGAGTGCGAGGCGCTGAGACTCTGAGTGTGAGGCGCTGAGATGCAGAATGCAAGGCGCTGAGACTCTGAGTGCGAAGCGCTGAGACTCTGAGTGCGAAGCGCTGAGACTCTGAGTGCGAGGCGCTGAGACTCTGAGTGCGAGGCGCTGAGACTCTGAGTGCGAGGCGCTGAGATGCAGAATGCAAGGCGCTGAGACTCTGAGTGCGAAGCGCTGAGACTCTGAGTGCGAGGCGCTGAGACTCTGAGTGCGAGGCGCTGAGACTCTGAGTGCGAGGCGCTGAGACTCTGAGTGCGAGGCGCTGAGACTCTGAGTGCGAGGCGCTGAGACTCTGAGTGCGAGGCGCTGAGACTCAGAGTGCGAGGCGATGAGTCTGAGACTCTGAGTGCGAGGCGCTGAGACTCTGAGTGTGAGGCGCTGAGATGCAGAATGCAAGGCGCTGAGACTCTGAGTGCGAAGCGCTGAGACTCTGAGTGCGAGGCGCTGAGACTCTGAGTACGAGGCGCTGAGATGCAGAATGCAAGGCGCTGAGACTCTGAGTGCGAAGCGCTGAGACTCTGAGTGCGAGGCACTGAGACTCTGAGTGCGAGGCACCGAGATGCAGAATGCAAGGCGCTGAGACTCTGAGTGCGAAGCGCTGAGACTCTGAGTGCGAGGCGCTGAGACTCTGAGTGCGAAGCGCTGAGATTCTGAATGCGAGGCGCTGAGACTCTGAGTGCGAGGCGCTGAGACTCTGAGTGTGAGGCGCTGAGACTCTGAGTGCGAGGCGCTGAGACTCAGAGTGCGAGGCGCTGAGACTCTGAGTGCGAGGCGCCGAGACGCTGAGTGCGAGTCGCCGAGACGCTGAGTGTGAGGCACTGAGTGCGAGTCGCTGAGGTGCTGAGACGCTCAGTGCGAGGCGCTGAGAGGCTGAATGCGAGGCGCTGAGACGCTGAGTGCGAGACGCTGAGTGCGAGGCGCTGAGACGCTGAGTGCGAGGCGCTGAGACGCTGAGTGCGAGGCGCTGAGGTCCTGAGACGCTGAGTTCAAGGCGCTGAGACGCTGAGTGCGAGGCGCTGAGACGCTGAGTGCGAGGCGCTGAGGCGCTGAGTTCGAGGCGCTGAGACGCTGAGTGCGAGGCGCTGAGACGCTGAGTGCGAGGCGCTGAGACGCTGAGTGCGAGGAGCTGAGACGCTGAGTGCGAGGCGCTGAGTGCGAGGCGCTGAGTGCGAGACGCTGAGTGCGAGACGCTGAGTGCGAGGCGCTGAGTGCGAGGCGCTGAGTGCGAGACGCTGAGTGCGAGACGCTGAGTGCGAGGCGCTGAGTGCGAGGCGCTGAGTGCGAGGCGCTGAGACTCAGAGTGCGAGGCGCTGAAACTCAGAGTGCGAGGCGCTGAAGCGCTGAGTGCGAGTCGCTCAGAAGCTGAGTGCGAGACGCTGAGACTCTGAGTGCGAGACGCTGAGACTCTGAGTGCGAGGCGCTGAGACGCTGAGGGCGAGGCGCTGAAACGCTGAGTGCGAGGTGCGGAGTGCGAGGCGCTGAGACGCTGAATGCAAGGTGCTGAGACGCTGAGTGCGAGGCACCGAGATGCAGAATGCAAGGCGCTGAGACTCAGAGTGCGAGGCGGTGAGTGTGAGGCGCTGAGTGCGAGTCGCTCAGAAGCTGAGTGCGAGTCGCTCAGAAGCTGAGTGCGAGTCGCTGATACTCTGAGTGTGAGTCGCTGAGACTCTGAGTGCGAGGCGCTGAGACTCAGAGTGCGAGGCGATGAGTGTGAGGCGCTGAGTGCGAGTCACTCAGAAGCTGAGTGCGAAGCGCTGAGATTCTGAGTGCGAGGCGCTGAGACTCTGAGTGCGAGGCGCTGAGACTCTGAGTGCGAGGCGCTGAGACTCTGAGTGCGAGGCGCTGAGACTCTGAGTGCGAGGCGCTGAGACTCAGAGTGCGAGGCGATGAGTGTGAGGCGCTGAGTGCGAGTCGCTCAGAAGCTGAGTACGAGGCGCTGAGACTCTGAGTGCGAAGCGCTGAGACTCTGAGTGCGAGGCGCTGAGACTCTGAGTGCGAGGCGCTGAGACTCTGAGTGCGAGGCGCTGAGTGCGAGACGCTGAGTGCGAGACGCTGAGTGCGAGGCGCTGAGTGCGAGGCGCTGTGTGCGAGGCGCTGAGACTCAGAGTGCGAGGCGCTGAGACTCAGAGTGCGAGGCGCTGAAGCGCTGAGTGCGAGTCGCTCAGAAGCTGAGTGCGAGTCGCCGAGACGCTGAGTGCGAGATGCTGAGATGCTGAGTGCAAAGCGCCGAGATGCTGAGTGCGAGACGCTGAGGGCGAGGCGCTGAAACGCTGAGTGCGAGGCGCTGAGACGCTGAGTGCGAGGCGCGGAGTGCGAGGCGCTGAGACGCTGAATGCAAGGTGCTGAGATGCTGAGTGCGAGGCACCGAGATGCAGAATGCAAGGCCCTGAGACTCAGATTGCGAGGCGTTGAGTGTGAGGCGCTGAGTGCGAGTCGCTCAGAAGCTGAGTGCGAGTCGCTGAGACGCTGAGTGCAAGGCGCCGAGACGCTGAGTGCGAGTCGCCGAGACGCTGAGTGCGAGGCGCCGAGACGCTGAGTGCGAGGCGCCGAGACGCTGAATGCGAGTCACCGAGACGCTGAGTGCGAGGCACTGAGTGCGAGTCGCTGAGGTGCTGTGACGCTGAGTGCGAGGCGCTGAGATGCTGAGTGCGAGGCGCTGAGTGCGAGGTGCTGAGACGCTGAGTGCGAGGTGCTGAGACGCTGAGTGCGAGGCGCTGAGACGCTGAGTGCGAGGCGCGGAGTGCGAGGTGCTGAGACGCTGAGTGCGAGGCGCTGAGACGCTGAGTGCGAGGCGCTGAGACGCTGAGTGCGAGGCGCTGAGACGCTGAGTGCGAGGCGCGGAGTGCAAGGCGCTGAGACTCTGAGTGCGAAGCGCTGAGACTCTGAGTGCGAGGCGCTGAGACTCTGAGTGCGAAGCGCTGAGACTCTGAGTGCGAGGCGCTGAGACTCTGAGTGCGAGGCGCTGAGACTCTGAGTGCGAGGCGCTGAGACTCTGAGTGCGAGGCGCTGAGATGCAGAATGCAAGGCGCTGAGACTCTGAGTGCGATGCGCTGAGACTCTGAGTGCGAGGCGCTGAGACTCTGAGTGCGAGGCACCGAGATGCAGAATGCAAGGCGCTGAGACGCTGAGTGCGAGGCGCTGAGACTCTGAGTGCGAGGCACCGAGATGCAGAATGCAAGGCGCTGAGACTCTGAGTGCGAAGCGCTGAGACTCTGAGTGCGAGGCGCTGAGACTCTGAGTGCGAAGCGCTGAGATTCTGAGTGCGAGGCGCTGAGACTCTGAGTGCGAGGCGCTGAGACTCTGAGTGCGAGGCGCTGAGACTCTGAGTGCGAGGCGCCGAGACGCTGAGTGCGAGTCGCCGAGACGCTGAGTGTGAGGCACTGAGTGCGAGTCGCTGAGGTCCTGAGACGCTCAGTGCGAGGCGCTGAGAGGCTGAATGCGAGGCGCTGAGACGCTGAGTGCGAGGCGCTGAGTGCGAGGTGCTGAGACGCTGAGTGCGAGGTGCTGAGACGCTGAGTGCGAGGCGCTGAGACGCTGAGTGCGAGGCGCTGAGACGCTGAGTGCGAGGCGCTGAGACGCTGAATGCAAGGTGCTGAGATGCTGAGTGCGAGGCACCGAGATGCAGAATGCAAGGCGCTGAGACTCAGAGTGCGAGTCGCTCAGAAGCTGAGTGCGAGTCGCTGAGACTCTGAGTGTGAGTCGCTGAGACTCTGAGTGTGAGTCGCTGAGACTCTGAGTGCGAGGCGCTGAGACTCTGAGTGCGAGGCGCTGAGACTCTGAGTGCGAGGCGCTGAGACGCTGAGTGCGAGTCGCCGAGACGCTGAGTGCGAGATGCTGAGACGCTGAGTGCAAAGCGCCGAGACGCTGAGTGCGAGACGCTGAGGGCGAGGCGCTGAAACGCTGAGTGCGAGGCGCTGAGACGCTGAGTGCGAGGCGCGGAGTGCGAGGCGCTGAGACGCTGAATGCAAGGTGCTGAGATGCTGAGTGCGAGGCACCGAGATGCAGAATGCAAGGCGCTGAGATTAAGATTGCGAGGCGGTGAGTGTGAGGCGCTGAGTGCGAGTCGCTGAGACTCTGATTGCGAGTCGCTGAGACTCTGAGTGCGAGACGCTGAGACTCTGAGTGCGAGGCGCTGAGACTCTGAGTGCGAGTCGCTGAGACTCTGAGTGCGAGGCGCTGAGACTCTGAGTGCGAGGCACTGAGTGCGAGTCGGTGAGGTGCTGAGACGCTGAGTGCGAGGCGCTGAGACGCTGAGTGTGAGGAGCTGAGACGCTGAGTGCGAGTCACTGAGGGCGAGGCGCCGAGACGCTGAGTGCGAGGCGCTGAAATGCTGAGTGCGGGTCGCTGAGGCGCTGAGTGCGAGGCGCTGAGACGCTGAGTGCGAGGCGCTGAGGCGCTGAGTGCGAGGCGCTGAGACGCTGAGTGCGAGGCGCTGAGACGCTGAGTGCGAGACGCTGAGACGCTGAGTGCGAGACGCTGAGACGCTGAGTGCAAAGTGCCGAGACGCTGAGTGCGAGACGCTGAGGGCGAGGCGCTGTAATGCTGAGTGCGAGGCGCTGAGACGCTGAGTGCGAGGCGCGGAGTGCGAGGCACTGAGACGCTGAATGCAAGGTGCTGAGATGCTGAGTGCGAGGCACCGAGATGCAGAATGCAAGGCGCTGAGACTCAGATTGCGAGGCGGTGAGTGTGAGGCGCTGAGTGCGAGTCGCTGAGACTCTGATTGCGAGTCGCTGAGACTCTGAGTGCGAGGCGCTGAGGCTCTGAGTGCGAGTCGCTGAGACTCTGAGTGCGAGGCGCTGAGACACTGAGTGCGAGTCGCCGAGACGCTGAGTGCGAGGCACTGAGTGCGAGTCGGTGAGGTGCTGAGACGCTGAGTGCGAGGCACTGAGACGCTGAGTGTGAGGCGCTGAGACGCTGAGTGCGAGTCACTGAGGGCTAGGCGCCGAGACGCTGAGTGCGAGGCGCTGAGTGCGAGTTGCTGAAACGCTGAGTGCGGGTCGCTGAGGCGCTGAGTGCGAGGCGCTGAGACGCTGAGTGCGAGGCGCTGAGACGCTGAGTGCGAGTTGCTGAGACGCTGAGTGCGAGGCGCTGAGACGCTGAATGCGAGGAGCTGAGACGCTGAGTGCGAGGCGCTGAGACGCTGAGTGCGAGACGCTGAGTGCGAGACGCTGAGTGCGAGGCGCTGAGGCGCTGAGTGCGAGGCGCTGAGACGCTGAGTGCGAGGCGCTGAGACGCTGAGTGCGAGGCGCTGAGACGCTGAGTGCGAGGAGCTGAGACGCTGAGTGCGAGGAGCTGAGACGCTGAGTGCGAGGCGCTGAGACGCTGAGTGCGAGGCGCTGCGATGCTGAGTGCGAGTCACTGAGCTCGAGTCGCTGAGACTCAGCGCAAGGCGCTGAGACGCTGAGTACGAGACGCTGAGTGCGAGACGCTGAGACGCTGAGTGCGAGGCGCTGAGACGCTGAGTGCGAGGCGCTTAGACTCAGAGTGCGAGGCGCTGAATCGCTGAGTGCGAGGCGCTGAGACGCTGAGTGCGAGGCGCTGAGACGCTGAGTGCGAGGCGCTGAGACGCTGAGTGCGAGGCGCTGAGACGCTGAGTGCGAGGCGCTGAGTGCGAGGCGCTGAGACGCTGAGTGCGAGGCGCTGAGACGCTGAGTGCGAGGCGCTGAGACGCTGAGTGCGAGTCGCTGAGACGCTGAGTGCGAGGCGCTGCGATGCTGAGTGCAAGTCGCTGAGGGCGAGGCGCTGAGACGCTGAGCTCGAGTCGCTGAGACTCTGAGCGCGAGGTGCTGAGACTCAGAGTGCGAGACGCTGAGTGCGAGACGCTGAGACGCTGAGTGCGAGGCGCCGAGACGCTGAGTGCGAGGCGCTGAGTGCGAGGTGCTGAGACTCAGAGTGCGAGCCGCTGAAGCGCTGAGTGCGAGGAGCTGAGACGCTGAGTGCGAGGCGCTGAGTGCGAGGCGCTGCGACGCTGAGTGCGAGTCGCTGAGGGCGAGGCGCTGAGTGCGAGGCGCTGAGACGCTGAGTGTGAGGCGCTGAGACGCTGAGTGCGAGGAGCTGAGACGCTGAGTGCGAGGCGCTGAGTGCGAGGCGCTGAGACGCTGAATGCAAGGTGCTGAGATGCTGAGTGCGAGGCACCGAGATGCAGAATGCAAGGCGCTGAGACTCAGATTGCGAGGCGGTGAGTGTGAGGCGCTGAGTGCGAGTCGCTGAGACTCTGATTGCGAGTCGCTGAGACTCTGAGTGCGAGGCGCTGAGGCTCTGAGTGCGAGTCGCTGAGACTCTGAGTGCGAGGCGCTGAGACACTGAGTGCGAGTCGCCGAGACGCTGAGTGCGAGGCACTGAGTGCGAGTCGGTGAGGTGCTGAGACGCTGAGTGCGAGGCACTGAGACGCTGAGTGTGAGGCGCTGAGACGCTGAGTGCGAGTCACTGAGGGCTAGGCGCCGAGACGCTGAGTGCGAGGCGCTGAGTGCGAGTTGCTGAAACGCTGAGTGCGGGTCGCTGAGGCGCTGAGTGCGAGGCGCTGAGACGCTGAGTGCGAGGCGCTGAGACGCTGAGTGCGAGGCGCTGAGACGCTGAATGCGAGGAGCTGAGACGCTGAGTGCGAGGCGCTGAGACGCTGAGTGCGAGACGCTGAGTGCGAGACGCTGAGTGCGAGGCGCTGAGGCGCTGAGTGCGAGGCGCTGAGACGCTGAGTGCGAGGCGCTGAGACGCTGAGTGCGAGGCGCTGAGACGCTGAGTGCGAGGCGCTGAGACGCTGAGTGCGAGGAGCTGAGACGCTGAGTGCGAGGCGCTGAGACGCTGAGTGCGAGGCGCTGCGATGCTGAGTGCGAGTCACTGAGCTCGAGTCGCTGAGACTCAGCGCAAGGCGCTGAGACGCTGAGTACGAGACGCTGAGTGCGAGACGCTGAGACACTGAGTGCGAGGCGCTGAGACGCTGAGTGCGAGGCGCTTAGACTCAGAGTGCGAGGCGCTGAATCGCTGAGTGCGAGGCGCTGAGACGCTGAGTGCGAGGCGCTGAGACGCTGAGTGCGAGGCGCTGAGTGCGAGGTGCTGAGACGCTGAGTGCGAGGCGCTGAGACGCTGAGTGCGAGTCGCTGAGACGCTGAGTGCGAGGCGCTGCGATGCTGAGTGCAAGTCGCTGAGGGCGAGGCGCTGAGACGCTGAGCTCGAGTCGCTGAGACTCTGAGCGCGAGGTGCTGAGACTCAGAGTGCGAGACGCTGAGTGCGAGACGCTGAGACGCTGAGTGCGAGGCGCCGAGACGCTGAGTGCGAGGCGCTGAGTGCGAGGTGCTGAGACTCAGAGTGCGAGCCGCTGAAGCGCTGAGTGCGAGGAGCTGAGACGCTGAGTGCGAGGCGCTGAGTGCGAGGCGCTGCGACGCTGAGTGCGAGTCTCTGAGGGCGAGGCGCTGAGTGCGAGGCGCTGAGACGCTGAGTGTGAGGCGCTGAGACGCTGAGTGCGAGGAGCTGAGACGCTGAGTGTGAGGCGCTGAGTGCGAGGCGCTGATTGCAAGGCGCTGAGACGCTGAGCTCGAGACGCTGAGTGCGAAGAGCTGAGACGCCGAGTGTGAGGCGCTGCGACGCTGAGGGCGAGGCGCTGAGTGCGAGGCGCTGAGGGCGAGGCGCTGAGACGCTGAGTGCGAGATGCTGAGACACTGAGTGCAAAGCGCCGAGATGCTGAGTGCGAGACGCTGAGGGCGAGGCGCTGAAATGCTGAGTGCGAAGCGCTGAGACGCTGAGTGCGAGGCACTGAGACGCTGAGGGCGAAGGGCTGAAACGCTGAGTGGGAGGCGCTGAGACGCTGAGTGCGAGGCGCTGAGACGCTGAGTGCGAGGCGCTGAGACGCTGAGTGCGGGTCGCTGAGGCGCTGAGTGCGAAGCGCTGAAACGCTGAGTGCGAGGCGCTGAGACGCTGAGAGCGAGGTGCTGAGACGCTGAGTTCGAGGCGCTGAGTGCGAGGCCCTCAGACGCTGAGTGCGAGGCGCTGCGACGCTGAGGGTGAGTCGCTGAGTGCGTGGCGCTCAGGGCGAGGCGCTGAGACGCTGAGTGCGAGGAGCTGAGACGCTGAGTGCGAGGCGCTGAGACGCTGAGTGCGAGGCGCTGAGACGCTGAGTGCGAGGCGCTGAGTCGATGAGTGCGAGGCGCTGAGATGTTGAGTGCGAGGCGCTGAGACGCTGAGTGTGAGGCGCTGAGACGCTGAGTGCGAGGCTCTGAGACTCAGAGTGCGAGACGCTGAGGGCGAGGCGCTGAGACGCTGAGTGCAAGGCGCTGAGGTCCTGAGACGCTGAGTTCAAGGCACTGAGTGCGAGGCGCTGAGACGCTGAGTGCGAGGCGCTGAGGCGCTGAGTGCGAAGCGCTGAGACACTGAGTGTGAGGCGCTGAGACGCTGAGTCTGAGGCGCTGAGACGCTGAGTGCGAGGCGCTGAGACGCTGAGTGCGAGGCGCTGAGACGCTGAGTGCGAGGCGCTGAGAAGCTGAGTGCGAGGCGCTGATTGCGAGGCGCTGAGACGCTGAGTGCGAGGCGCTGAGACGCTGAGTTCGAGGCGCTGAGTGCGAGGCGCTGAGACGCTGAGTGCGAGGCGATGAGACGCCGAGTGTGAGGCGCTGAGACGCCGAGTGTGATGCGCTGCGACGCTGAGGGCAAGGCGCTGAGTGCGAGGCGCTGAGGGCGAGGCGCTGAGACGCTGCGTGCGAGATGCTGAGACACTGAGTGCAAAGCGCCGAGATGCTGAGTGCGAGACGCTGAGTGCGAGGCGCTGAGACGCTGAGTTCGAGGCGCTGAGTGCCAGGCGCTGAGGCGCTGAGTGCGAAGCGCTGAGGCCCTGAGTGCGAGGCGCTGAGGCGCTGAGTGCGAGGCGCTGAGTGCGAGGCACTGAGACGCTGAGTGCGAGGCGCGGAGTGCGAGGCGCTGAGACGCTGAATGCAAGGTGCTGAGATGCTGAGTGCGAGGCACCGAGATGCAGAATGCAAGGCGCTGAGACTCAGAGTGCGAGGCGGTGATTGTGAGGCGCTGAGTGCGAGTCGCTGAGACTCTGAGTGCGAGTCGCTGAGACTCTGAGTGCGAGTCGCTGAGACTCTGAGTGCGAGGCGCTGAGACTCTGAGTGCGAGGCGCTGAGACTCTGAGTGCGAGGCGCTGAGACTCAGAGTGCGAGGCGATGAGTGTGAGGCGCTCAGTGCGAGTCGCTCAGAAGCTGAGCGCGAGGCGCTGAGACTCTGAGTGCGAGGCGCTGAGACTCTGAGTGCGAGGCGCCGCGACGCTGAGTGCGAGGCACTGAGTGCGAGTCGCTGAGGTGCTGAGACGCTGAGTGCGAGGCCCTGCGAGGCTGAATGCGAGGCGCTGAGACTCAGAGTGCGAGGCGCTGAGACGCTGAGTGCGAGGCGCGGAGTGCGAGGCGCTGAGACGCTGAGTGCAAGGTGCTGAGATGCTGAGTGCGAGGCACCGAGATGCAGAATGCAAGGCCCTGAGACTCAGATTGCGAGGCGGTGAGTGTGAGGCGCTGATACGCTGAGTGCGAGGCGCCGAGACGCTGAGTGCGAGGCGCCGAGACGCTGAGTGCGAGGCGCCGAGACGCTGAGTGCGAGGCGCTGAGTGCGAGGTGCTGAAGCGCTGAGTGCGAGGAGCTGAGACGCTGAGTGCGAGGCGCTGAGTGCGAGGCGCTGCGACGCTGAGTGCGAGTCGCTGAGGGCGAGGCGCTGAGTGCGAGGCGCTGAGACGCTGAGTGTGAGGCGCTGAGACGCTGAGTGCGAGGAGCTGAGACGCTGAGTGCGAGGCGCTGAGACGCTGGGCTCGAGACGCTGAGTGCGAAGAGCTGAGACGCTGAGTGCGAGGCGCTGATTGCAAGGCGCTGAGACGCTGAGCTCGAGTCGCTGAGTGCGAGGAGCTGAGACGCTGAGTGCGAGGAGCTGAGACGCTGAGTGCGAGGCGCTGAGACGCTGAGTGTGAGGCGCTGAGGTCCTGAGACGCTGAGTTCGAGGTGCTGAGTGCGAGGTGCTGAGTGCGAGGCGCTGAATGCTTGGCACTGAGACGCTGAGTGCGAGGCGCTGCGACGCTGAGTGCGAGTCGCAGAGGGCGAGGCGCTGAGGTCGAGGTGCTGAGACGCTGAGCGTGAGGCGCTGAGACACTGAGTGCGAGGCACTGAGACGCTGAGTGCGAGGCGCTGAGACGCTGAGTTCGAGGCGCTGAGACGCTGAGTTCGAGGCGCTGAGACGCTGAGTGCGAGGCGCTGAGACGCTGATTGCGAGGATCTGAGACGCTGAGTTCGAGGCGCTGAGTGCGAGGCACTGAGACGCTGAGTGCGAGGCGCTGCGACGCTCAGTGCGAGCCGTTGCGACGCTGAGTGCAAGGCGCCGAGATGCTGAGTGCGAGACGCTGAGGGCGAGGCGCTGAGACGCTGAGGGCGAGGCGCTGAGACGGTGAGTGCGAGGCGCTGAGTGCGAGGCGCTGAGACGCTGAGTGCGTGGCGCTGAGACGCTGAGTGCGAGGCGCTGAGACTCAGAGTGCGAGGCGCTGAGACTCAGAGTGCGAGACGCTGAGTTCGAGGCGCTGAGACGCTGAGTTCGAGGCGCTGAGTGCGAGGCGCTGAGACGCTGAGTGCGTGGCGCTGAGACGCTGAGAGCGAGGCGCTGAGACTCAGAGTGCGAGGCGCTGAGACTCAGAGTGCGAGACGCTGAGTTCGAGGCGCTGAGACGCTGAGTTCGAGGCGCTGAGTGCGAGGCGCTGAGACGCTGAGACGCTGAGACGCTGAGTGCGAGGCGCTGAGACGCTGAGTGCGAGGCGCTGAGACTCTGAGTGCGAGGCGCTGAGACGCTGAGTGCGAGGCGCCAAGACGCTGAGTGCGAGTCGCCGAGACGCTGAGTGCGAGTTGCTGAAGTGCTGAGACGCTGAGTGCGAGGCGCTGAGAGGCTGAATGCGAGGCGCTGAGACGCTGAGTGCGAGGCGCTGAGTGCGAGGTGCTGAGACGCTGAGTGCGAGGAGCTGAGACGCTGAGTGTGAGGCGCTGAGGTCCTGAGACGCTGAGTTTAAGGCGCTGAGTGCGAGGCGCTCAGAAGCTGAGTGCGAGACGCTGAGACTCTGAGTGCGAGGCGCTGAGACTCTGAGACGCTGAGCTCGAGACGCTGAGTGCGACGAGCTGAGACGCTGAGTGCGAGGCACTGAGTGCGAGTCACTGAGGCGCTGAGACGCTGAGTGCGAGGCGCTGAGACGCTGAGTGCGAGTCACTGAGGGCGAGGCGCTGAGACGCTGAGTGCGAGGCGCTGAGACTCTGAGTGCGAGGCGCCGAGAAGCTGAGTGCGAGGCGCTGAAACGCTGAGTGCGGGTCGCTGAGGCGCTGATTGCGAGGCGCTGAGACGCTGAGTGCGAGGCGCTGAGACGCTGAGTGCGAGGAGCTGAGACGCTGAGTGCGAGGCGCTGAGACGCTGAGTGCGAGGCGCTGCGATGCTGAGTGCGAGTCACTGAGGGCGAGGCGCTGAGACGCTGAGCTCGAGTCACTGAGACTCAGCGCAAGGCGCTGAGACGCTGAGTTCGAGACGCTGAGTGCGAGGCGCTGAGACGCTGAGTGCGAGGCGCTGAGACGCTGAGTGCGAGGCGCTGAGTGCGAGGCGCTGAGACGCTGAGTGCGAGGCGCTGAGACGCTGAGTGCGAGGCGCTGAGACGCTGAGTGCGAGTCGCTGTGACGCTGAGTGCGAGGCACTGCGATGCTGAGTGCGAGTCGCTGAGGGCGAGGCGCTGAGACGCTGAGCTCGAGTCGCTGAGACTCTGAGCGCGAGGTGCTGAGACGCTGAGTGCGAGATGCTGAGTGCGAGACGCTGAGACGCTGAGTGCGAAGCGCCGAGACGCTGAGTGCGAAGCGCCGAGACGCTGAGTGCAAAGCACCGAGACGCTGAGTGCGAGGCGCCGAGACGCTGAGTGCGAGGCGCTGAGTGCGAGGTGCTGAGACTCAGAGTGCGAGGCGCTGAAGCGCTGAGTGCGAGGAGCTGAGACGCTCAGTGCGAGGCACTGAGTGCGAGGCACTGAGACTCTGAGATGCTGACCTCGAGACGCTGAGTGCGACGAGCTGAGACGCTGAGTGCGAGGCACTGAGTGCGAGTCGCTGAGGCGCTGAGACGCTGAGTGCGAGACGCTGAGACGCTGAGTGCGAGTCACTGAGGGCGAGGCGCTGAGACGCTGAGTGCGAGGCGCTGAGACGCTGAGTGCGAGGCGCTGAGACTCTGAGTGCGAGGCGCCGAGACGCTGAGTGCGAGGTGCCGAGACGCTGAGTGCGAGGCGCCGAGACGCTGAGTGCGAGGCGCTGAGTGCGAGGCGCTGAAAAGCTGAGTGCGGGTCGCTGAGGCGCTGATTGCGAGGCGCTGAGACGCTGAGTGCGAGGCGCTGAGACGCTGAGTGCGAGGCGCTGAGACGCTGAGTGCGAGGAGCTGAGACGCTGAGTGCGAGGCGCTGAGACGCTGAGTGCGAGGCGCTGCGATGCTGAGTGCGAGTCACTGAGGGCGAGGCGCTGAGACGCTGAGCTCGAGTCGCTGAGACTCAGCGCAAGGCGCTGAGACGCTGAGTACGAGACGCTGAGTGCGAGACACTGAGACGCTGAGTGCGAGGTGCTGAGACGCTGAGTGCGAGTCGCTGAGACTCTGAGTGCGAGGCGCTGAGACTCTGAGTGCGAGGCGCTGAGACTCAGAGTGCGAGGCGATGAGTGTGAGGCGCTGAGTGCGAGTTGCTCAGAAGCTGAGCGCGAGGCGCTGAGACTCTGAGTGCGAGGCGCTGAGACTCTGAGTGCGAGGCGCCGCGACGCTGAGTGCGAGGCACTGAGTGCGAGTCGCTGAGGTGCTGAGACGCTGAGTGCGAGGCCCTGCGAGACTGAATGCGAGGCGCTGAGACTCAGAGTGCGAGGCGCTGAGACGCTGAGTGCGAGGCGCGGAGTGCGAGGCGCTGAGACGCTGAGTGCAAGGTGCTGAGATGCTGAGTGCGAGGCACCGAGATGCAGAATGCAAGTCGCTGAGACTCAGAGTGCGAGGCGGTGAGTGCGAGGCGGTGAGTGTGAGGCGCTGAGTGCGAGGCGCTGAGACTCTGAGTGCGAGGCGCTGAGACTCTGAGTGCGAGGCGCCGAGACGCTGAGTGCGAGGCGCTGAAACGCTGAGTGCGGGTCGCTGAGGCGCTGATTGCGAGGCGCTGAGATGCTGAGTGCGAGGCGCTGAGACGCTGAGTGCGAGGCGCTGAGACGCTGAGTGCGAGGAGCTGAGACGCTGAGTGCGAGGCGCTGAGACGCTGAGTGCGAGGCGCTGCGATGCTGAGTGCGAGTCACTGAGGGCGAGGCGCTGAGACGCTGAGCTCGAGTCGCTGAGACTCAGCGCAAGGCGCTGAGACGCTGAGTTCGAGACGCTGAGTGCGAGACGCTGAGACGCTGAGTGCGAGGCGCTGAGACGCTGAGTGCGAGGCGCTGAGACTCAGAGTGCGAGGCGCTGAATCGCTGAGTGCGAGGCGCTGAGACGCTGAGTGCGAGGCGCTGAGTGCGAGGCGCTGAGACGCTGAGTGCGAGGCGCTGAGACGCTGAGTGCGAGGCGCTGAGACGCTGAGTGCGAGTCGCTGAGACGCTGAGTGTGAGGCGCTGCGATGCTGAGTGCAAGTCGCTGAGGGCGAGGCGCTGAGACGCTGAGCTCGAGTCGCTGAGACTCTGAGCGCGAGGTGCTGAGACGCTGAGTGCGAGATGCTGAGTGCGAGACGCTGAGACGCTGAGTGCGAAGCGCCGAGACGCTGAGTGCGAAGCGCCGAGACGCTGAGTGCCAAGCACCGAGACGCTGAGTGCGAGGCGCCGAGACGCTGAGTGCGAGGCGCTGAGTGCGAGGTGCTGAGGCTCAGAGTGCGAGGCGCTGAAGCGCTGAGTGCGAGGAGCTGAGACGCTCAGTGCGAGGCGCTGAGTGCGAGGCACTGAGACTCTGAGACGCTGACCTCGAGACGCTGAGTGCGACGAGCTGAGACGCTGAGTGCGAGGCACTGAGTGCGAGTCGCTGAGGCGCTGAGACGCTGAGTGCGAGGCGCTGAGACGCTGAGTGCGAGTCACTGAGGGCGAGGCGCTGAGACGCTGAGTGCGAGGCGCTGAGACGCTGAGTGCGAGGCGCTGAGACTCTGAGTGCGAGGCGCCGAGACGCTGAGTGCGAGGCGCCGAGACGCTGAGTGCGAGGCGCTGAGTGCGAGGCGCTGAAACGCTGAGTGCGGGTCGCTGAGGCGCTGATTGCGAGGCGCTGAGACGCTGAGTGCGAGGCGCTGAGACGCTGAGTGTGAGGCGCTGAGACGCTGAGTGCGAGGCGCTGCGATGCTGAGTGCGAGTCACTGAGGGCGAGGCGCTGAGATGCTGAGCTCGAGTCGCTGAGACTCAGCGCAAGGCGCTGAGACGCTGAGTACGAGACGCTGAGTGCGAGACGCTGAGACGCTGAGTGCGAGGCGCTGAGACGGTGAGTGCGAGGCGCTGAGGTCCTGAGACGCTGAGTGCGAGGCGCTGAGACTCAGAGTGCGAGGCGCTGAATCGCTGAGTGCGAGGCACTGAGACGCTGAGTGCGAGGCGCTGAGTGCGAGGCGCTGAGACGCTGAATGCGAGGCGCTGAGACGCTGAGTGCGAGTCGCTGAGACGCTGAATGCGAGGCGCTGCGATGCTGAGTGCGAGTCGCTGAAGGCGAGGCGCTGAGACGCTGAGCTCGAGTCGCTGAGACTCTGAGCGCGAGGTGCTGAGACGCTGAGTGCGATATGCTGAGTGCGAGACGCTGAGACGCTGAGTGCAAAGCGCCAAGACGCTGAGTGCGAGGCGCCGAGACGCTGAATGCGAGGCGCTGAGTGCGAGGTGCTGAGACTCAGAGTGCGAGGCGCTGAAGTGCTGAGTGCGAGGAGCTGAGACGCTGAGTGCGAGGCGCTGAGTGCGAGGCGCTGCGACGCTGAGTGCGAGTCGCTGAGGGCGAGGCGCTGAGTGTGAGGCACTGAGACGCTGAGTGTGAGGCGCTGAGACCCTGAGTGCGAGGAGCTGAGACGCTGAGTGCAAGGCGCTGAGTGCGAGGCGCTGATTGCAAGGCGCTGAGACGCTGAGCTCGAGACGCTGAGTGCGAAGAGCTGAGACGTTGAGTGCGAGGCGCTGAGACGCTGAGCTCGAGTCGCTGAGTGCGAGGCGCTGATTGCAAGGCGCTGAGACGCTGAGCTCGAGTCGCTGAGTGCGAGGAGCTGAGACGCTGAGTGCGAGGCGCTGAGACGCTGAGTGCGAGGAGCTGAGACGCTGAGTTCAAGGTGCTGAGTGCGAGGTGCTGAGTGCGAGGCGCCTAATGCGTGGCTCTGAGGTCGAGGTGCTGAGACGCTGAGCTCGAGTCGCTGAGACTCTGAGCGTGAGGCGCTGAGACACTGAGTGCGAGGCACTGAGACGCTGAGTGCGAGGCGCTGAGACGCTGAGTGCGAGGCGCTGAGACGCTGAGTGCGAGGCGCTGAGACTCAGAGTGCGAGGCGCTGAATCGCTGAGTGCGAGGCGCTGAGACGCTGAGTGCGAGGCGCTGAGTGCGAGGCGCTGAGACGCTGAATGCGAGGCGCTGAGACGCTGACTGCGAGTCGCTGAGACGCTGAGTGCGAGGCGCTGCGATGCTGAGTGCGAGTCGCTGAAGGCGAGGCGCTGAGACGCTGAGCTCGAGTCGCTGAGACTCTGAGCGCGAGGTGCTGAGACGCTGAGTGCGATATGCTGAGTGCGAGACGCTGAGACGCTGAGTGCGAAGCACCGAGACGCTGAGTGCGAAGCGCCGAGACGCTGAGTGCAAAGCGCCAAGACGCTGAGTGCGAGGCGCCGAGACGCTGAATGCGAGGCGCTGAGTGCGAGGTGCTGAGACTCAGAGTGCGAGGCGCTGAAGTGCTGAGTGCGAGGAGCTGAGACGCTGAGTGCGAGGCGCTGAGTGCGAGGCGCTGTGACGCTGAGTGCGAGTCGCTGAGGGCGAGGCGCTGAGTGCGAGGCACTGAGACGCTGAGTGTGAGGTGCTGAGACGCTGAGTGCGAGGAGCTGAGACGCTGAGTGCGAGGAGCTGAGTGCGAGGCGCTGATTGCAAGGCGCTGAGACGCTGAGCTCGAGACGCTGAGTGCGAAGAGCTGAGACGTTGAGTGCGAGGCGCTGAGACGCTGAGCTCGAGTCGCTGAGTGCGAGGCGCTGATTGCAAGGCGCTGAGACGCTGAGCTCGAGTCGCTGAGTGCGAGGAGCTGAGACGCTGAGTGCGAGGCGCTGAGACGCTGAGTGCGAGGAGCTGAGACGCTGAGTTCAAGGTGCTGAGTGCGAGGTGCTGAGTGCGAGGCGCCTAATGCGTGGCACTGAGGTCGAGGTGCTGAGACGCTGAGCTCGAGTCGCTGAGACTCTGAGCGTGAGGCGCTGAGACACTGAGTGCGAGGCACTGAGACGCTGAGTGCGGGGCGCTAAGACTCTGAGTGCGAGACGCTGAGACGCTGAGTGCGAGGCGCTGAGACGCTGAGTGCGAGGCGCTGAGACTCAGAGTGCGAGGCGCTGAATCGCTGAGTGCGAGGCGCTGAGACGCTGAGTGCGAGGCGCTTAGTGCGAGGCGCTGAGACGCTGAATGCGAGGCGCTGAGACGCTGAGTGCGAGTCGCTGAGACGCTGAGTGCGATGCGCTGCGATGCTGAGTGCGAGTCGCTGAAGGCGAGGCGCTGAGACGCTGAGCTCGAGTCGCTGAGACTCTGAGCGCGAGGTGCTGAGACGCTGAGTGCGATATGCTGAGTGCGAGACGCTGAGACGCTGAGTGCAAAGCGCCAAGACGCTGAGTGCGAGGCGCCGAGACGCTGAATGCGAGGCGCTGAGTGCGAGGTGCTGAGACTCAGAGTGCGAGGCGCTGAAGTGCTGAGTGCGAGGAGCTGAGACGCTGAGTGCGAGGCGCTGAGTGCGAGGCGCTGTGACGCTGAGTGCGAGTCGCTGAGGGCGAGGCGCTGAGTGCGAGGCACTGAGACGCTGAGTGTGAGGTGCTGAGACGCTGAGTGCGAGGAGCTGAGACGCTGAGTGCGAGGAGCTGAGTGCGAGGCGCTGATTGCAAGGCGCTGAGACGCTGAGCTCGAGACGCTGAGTGCGAAGAGCTGAGACGTTGAGTGCGAGGCGCTGAGACGCTGAGCTCGAGTCGCTGAGTGCGAGGCGCTGATTGCAAGGCGCTGAGACGCTGAGCTCGAGTCGCTGAGTGCGAGGAGCTGAGACGCTGAGTGCGAGGCGCTGAGACGCTGAGTGCGAGGAGCTGAGACGCTGAGTTCAAGGTGCTGAGTGCGAGGTGCTGAGTGCGAGGCGCCTAATGCGTGGCACTGAGGTCGAGGTGCTGAGACGCTGAGCTCGAGTCGCTGAGACTCTGAGCGTGAGGCGCTGAGACACTGAGTGCGAGGCACTGAGACGCTGAGTGCGGGGCGCTAAGACTCTGAGTGCGAGACGCTGAGACGCTGAGTGCGAGGCGCTGAGACGCTGAGTGCGAGGCGCTGAGACTCAGAGTGCGAGGCGCTGAATCGCTGAGTGCGAGGCGCTGAGACGCTGAGTGCGAGGCGCTTAGTGCGAGGCGCTGAGACGCTGAATGCGAGGCGCTGAGACGCTGAGTGCGAGTCGCTGAGACGCTGAGTGCGATGCGCTGCGATGCTGAGTGCGAGTCGCTGAAGGCGAGGCGCTGAGACGCTGAGCTCGAGTCGCTGAGACTCTGAGCGCGAGGTGCTGAGACGCTGAGTGCGATATGCTGAGTGCGAGACGCTGAGACGCTGAGTGCAAAGCGCCAAGACGCTGAGTGCGAGGCGCCGAGACGCTGAATGCGAGGCGCTGAGTGCGAGGTGCTGAGACTCAGAGTGCGAGGCGCTGAAGTGCTGAGTGCGAGGAGCTGAGACGCTGAGTGCGAGGCGCTGAGTGCGAGGCGCTGCGACGCTGAGTGCGAGTCGCTGAGGGCGAGGCGCTGAGTGTGAGGCACTGAGACGCTGAGTGTGAGGCGCTGAGACGCTGAGTGCGAGGAGCTGAGACGCTGAGTGCAAGGCGCTGAGTGCGAGGCGCTGATTGCAAGGCGCTGAGACGCTGAGCTCGAGACGCTGAGTGCGAAGAGCTGAGACGTTGAGTGCGAGGCGCTGAGACGCTGAGCTCGAGTCGCTGAGTGCGAGGCGCTGATTGCAAGGCGCTGAGACGCTGAGCTCGAGTCGCTGAGTGCGAGGAGCTGAGACGCTGAGTGCGAGGCGCTGAGACGCTGAGTGCGAGGAGCTGAGACGCTGAGTTCAAGGTGCTGAGTGCGATATGCTGAGTGCGAGGCGCCTAATGCGTGGCACTGATGTCGAGGTGCTGAGACGCTGAGCTCGAGTCGCTGAGACTCTGAGCGTGAGGCGCTGAGACACTGAGTGCGAGGCACTGAGACGCTGAGTGCGAGGCGCTGAGACGCTGAGTGCGAGGCGCTGAGACGCTGAGTGCGAGGCGCTGAGACGCTGAGTGCGAGGCGCTGAGACTCAGAGTGCGAGGCGCTGAATCGCTGAGTGCGAGGCGCTGAGACGCTGAGTGCGAGGCGCTGAGACTCAGAGTGCGAGGCGCTGAATCGCTGAGTGCGAGGCGCTGAGACGCTGAGTGCGAGGCGCTTAGTGCGAGGCGCTGAGACGCTGAATGCGAGGCGCTGAGACGCTGAGTGCGAGTCGCTGAGACGCTGAGTGCGATGCGCTGCGATGCTGAGTGCGAGTCGCTGAAGGCGAGGCGCTGAGACTCAGAGTGCGAGGCGCTGAATCGCTGAGTGCGAGGCGCTGAGACGCTGAGTGCGAGGCGCTGAGTGCGAGGCGCTGAGACGCTGAATGCGAGGTGCTGAGACGCTGAGTGCGAGTCGCTGAGACGCTGAGTGCGAGGCGCTGCGATGCTGAGTGCGAGTCGCTGAAGGCGAGGCGCTGAGACGCTGAGCTCGAGTCGCTGAGACTCTGAGCGCGAGGTGCTGAGACGCTGAGTGCGATATGCTGAGTGCGAGACGCTGAGACGCTGAGTGCGAAGCGCCGAGACGCTGAGTGCGAAGCGCCGAGACGCTGAGTGCAAAGCGCCAAGACGCTGAGTGCGAGGCGCCGAGACGCTGAGTGCGAGGCGCTGAGTGCGAGGTGCTGAGACTCAGAGTGCGAGGCGCTGAAGTGCTGAGTGCGAGGAGCTGAGACGCTGAGTGCGAGGCGCTGAGTGCGAGGCGCTGCGACGCTGAGTGCGAGTCGCTGAGGGCGAGGCGCTGAGTGCGAGGCACTGAGACGCTGAGTGTGAGGCGCTGAGACACTGAGTGCGAGGAGCTGAGACGCTGAGTGCGAGGCGCTGAGTGCGAGGCGCTGATTGCAAGGCGCTGAGACGCTGAGCTCGAGACGCTGAGTGCAAAGAGCTGAGACGTTGAGTGCGAGGCGCTGAGACGCTGAGCTCGAGGCGCTGATTGCAAGGCGCTGAGACGCTGAGCTCGAGTCGCTGAGTGCGAGGAGCTGAGACGCTGAGTGCGAGGCGCTGAGACGCTGAGTGCGAGGAGCTGAGACACTGAGTTCAAGGTGCTGAGTGCGAGGTGCTGAGTGCGAGGCGCCTAATGCGTGGCACTGATGTCGAGGTGCTGAGACGCTGAGCTCGAGTCGCTGAGACTCTGAGCGTGAGGCGCTGAGACACTGAGTGCGAGGCACTGAGACGCTGAGTGCGAGGCGCTGAGACGCTGAGTGCGAGGCGCTGAGACGCTGAGTGCGAGGCGCTGAGACGCTGAGTGCGAGGCGCTGAGACGCTGATTGCGAGGATCTGAGACGCTGAGTTCGAGGTGGTGAGTGCGAGGCGCTGAGACGCTGAGTGCGAGTCACTGAGGGCGAGGCGCTGAGTGCGAGGCGCTGAGACGCTGAGTGTGAGGCGCTGAGACACTGAGTGCGAGGAGCTGAGATGCTGAGTGCGAGGCGCTGAGTGCGAGGCGCTGATTGCAAGGAGCTGAGACGCTGAGCTCGAGACGCTGAGACTCTGAGTGCGAGGCGCTGAGACTCTGAGTGCAAGGCGCCGAGTCGCTGAGTGCGAGTCGCCGAGACGCTGAGTTCGAGGCGCTGAGTGCGAGGCACTGAGACGCTGAGTGTGAGGCGCTGAGACACTGAGTGCGAGGAGCTGAGACGCTGAGTGCGAGGCGCTGAGTGCGAGGCGCTGATTGCAAGGCGCTGAGACGCTGAGCTCGAGACGCTGAGTGCAAAGAGCTGAGACGTTGAGTGCGAGGCGCTGAGACGCTGAGCTCGAGTCGCTGAGTGCGAGGCGCTGATTGCAAGGCGCTGAGACGCTGAGCTCGAGTCGCTGAGTGCGAGGAGCTGAGACGCTGAGTGCGAGGCGCTGAGACGCTGAGTGCGAGGAGCTGAGACGCTGAGTTCAAGGTGCTGAGTGCGAGGTGCTGAGTGCGAGGCGCCTAATGCGTGGCACTGATGTCGAGGTGCTGAGACGCTGAGCTCGAGTCGCTGAGACTCTGAGCGTGAGGCGCTGAGACACTGAGTGCGAGGCACTGAGACGCTGAGTGCGAGGCGCTGAGACGCTGAGTGCGAGGCGCTGAGACGCTGAGTGCGAGGCGCTGAGACGCTGATTGCGAGGATCTGAGACGCTGAGTTCGAGGTGGTGAGTGCGAGGCGCTGAGACGCTGAGTGCGAGTCACTGAGGGCGAGGCGCTGAGTGCGAGGTGCTGAGACGCTGAGTGTGAGGCGCTGAGACACTGAGTGCGAGGAGCTGAGATGCTGAGTGCGAGGCGCTGAGTGCGAGGCGCTGATTGCAAGGCGCTGAGACGCTGAGCTCGAGACGCTGAGACTCTGAGTGCGAGGCGCTGAGACTCTGAGTGCAAGGCGCCGAGTCGCTGAGTGCGAGTCGCCGAGACGCTGAGTTCGAGGCACTGAGTGCGAGTCGCTGAGGTGCTGAGACGCTGAGTGCGAGGCGCTGAGAGGCTGAATGCGAGGCGCTGAGACGCTGAGTGCGAGGCGCTGAGTGCGAGGTGCTGAGACGCTGAGTGCGAGGTGCTGAGGTCCTGAGATGCTGAGTGCGAGGCGCTGAGACGCTGAGTGCGAGGCGCTGAGACGCTGAGTGCGAGGCGCTGAGACGCTGAGTGCGAGGCGCTCCGACGCTGAGGGCGAGGTGCTGAGTGCGAGACGCTGAGTGCGAGGTGCTGAGACGCTGAATGCGAGGCGCTGAGACGCAGAGTGCGAGATGCTGAGACGCTGAGTGCAAAGCGCCGAGATGCTGAGTGCAAGGCGCTTAGTGCAAGGCGCTGAGACGCAGAGTGCAAGGCGCTGAGACTCAGAGTGCGAGGCGGTGAGTGTGAGACGCTGAGTGCGAGGCGCTGAGTGCAAGGTGCTAAGATGCTGAGTGCGAGGCCCCGAGATGCAGAATGCAAGGCGCTGAGACTCAGAGTGCGAGGCGGTGAGTGTGAGGCGCTGAGTGCGAGTCGCTCAGAAGCTGAGTGCGAGTCGCTCAGAAGCTGAGTGTGAGTCGCTGAGACACTGAGTGCGAGGCGCTGAGACGCTGAGTGCGAGGCGCTGAGACGCTGAGTGCGAGGCGCGGAGACGCTGAGTGCGAGGCGCTGAGACGCTGAGTGCGAGGCGCTGAGACGCTGAGTTCGAGGCGCTGAGACTCAGAGTGCGAGGCGCTGAGACTCAGAGTGCGAGGCGCTGAGACGCTGAGTGCAAGGCGCCGAGATGCTGAGTGCGAGACGCTGAGGGCGAGGCGCTGAGACGCTGAGGGCGAGGCGCTGAGACGGTGAGTGCGAGGCGCTGAGACACTGAGTGCGAGGCGCTGATACTCAGAGTGCGAGGCGCTGAGACTCAGAGTGCGAGACGCTGAGTTCGAGGCGCTGAGACGCTGAGTGCGAGGCGCTGAGACGCTGAGTGCGAGGCGCTGAGACCCTGAGTGCGAGGCGCTGAGACCCTGAGTGCGAGGCGCTGAGTGCGAGGCGCTGAGACGCTGAGTGCGAGGCGCGGAGTGCGAGGCACTGAGTCTCTGAATGCAAGGTGCTGAGATGCTGAGTGCGAGGCACCGAGATGCAGAATGCAAGGCGCTGAGACTCAGAGTGCGAGGCGGTGAGTGTGAGGCGCTGAGTGCGAGTCGCTCAGAAGCTGAGTGCGAGTCGCTGGGACTCTGAGTGCGAGTCGCTGAGACTCAGAGTGCGAGGCGATGAGTGTGAGGCGCTGAGTGCGAGGCGTTTAGAAGCTGAGCGCGAGGCGCTGAGACTCTGAGTGCGAGGCGCTGAGACTCTGAGTGCGAGGCGCCGAGTCGCTGAGTGCGAGTCGCCGAGACGCTGAGTTTGAGGCACTGAGTGCGAGTCGCTGAGGTGCTGAGACGCTGAGTGAGAGGCGCTGAGAGGCTGAATGCGAGGCGCTGAGACGCTGAGTGCGAGGCGCTGAGTGCGAGGTGCTGAGACGCTGAGTGCGAGGTCCTGAGGTCCTGAGATGCTGTGTGCGAGGCGCTGAGACTCTGAGTGCGAGGCGCTGAGACGCTGAGTACGAGGCGCTGAGACGCTGAGTGCGAGGCGCTGAGAAGCTGAGTGCGAGGCGCTGAGTGCGAGGCGCTGAGACGCTGAGTGCGAGGCACTGAGACGCTGAGTTCGAGGCGCTGAGTCCGAGGCGCTGAGATGCTGAGTGCGAGGCGCTGCGACGCTGAGGGCGAGTCGCTGAGTGCGAGGCGCTGAGGGCGAGGCGCTGAGACACTGAGTGCGAGATGCTGAGACGCTGAGTGCAAAGCGCCGAGATGCTGAGTGCGAGATGCTGAGACGCTGAGTGCGAGGCGCTGAGACGCTGAGGGCGAGGCGCTGAGAGGCTGAGTGCGGGTCGCTGAGGCGCTGAGTGCGAAGCGCTGAGACGCTGAGTGCGAGGTGCTAAGATGCTGAGTGCGAGGCCCCGAGATGCAGAATGCAAGGCGCTGAGACTCAGAGTGCGAGGCGGTGAGTGTGAGGCGCTGAGTGCGAGTCGCTCAGAAGCTGAGTGCGAGTCGCTCAGAAGCTGAGTGTGAGTCGCTGAGACACTGAGTGCGAGGCGCTGAGACGCTGAGTGCGAGGCGCTGAGACGCTGAGTGCGAGGCGCTGAGACGCTGAGTGCGAGGCGCGGAGACGCTGAGTGCGAGGCGCTGAGACGCTGAGTGCGAGGCGCTGAGACGCTGAGTTCGAGGCGCTGAGACTCAGAGTGCGAGGCGCTGAGACTCAGAGTGCGAGGCGCTGAGACGCTGAGTGCAAGGCGCCGAGATGCTGAGTGCGAGACGCTGAGGGCGAGGCGCTGAGACGCTGAGGGCGAGGCGCTGAGACGGTGAGTGCGAGGTGCTGAGACACTGAGTGCGAGGCGCTGATACTCAGAGTGCGAGGCGCTGAGACTCAGAGTGCGAGACGCTGAGTTCGAGGCGCTGAGACGCTGAGTGCGAGGCGCTGAGACGCTGAGTGCGAGGCGCTGAGACGCTGAGTTCGAGGCGCTGAGACGCTGAGTGCGAGGCGCTGAGTGCGAGGCGCTGAGACGCTGAGTGCGAGGCGCGGAGTGCGAGGCACTGAGTCTCTGAATGCAAGGTGCTGAGATGCTGAGTGCGAGGCACCGAGATGCAGAATGCAAGGCGCTGAGACTCAGAGTGCGAGGCGGTGAGTGTGAGGCGCTGAGTGCGAGTCGCTCAGAAGCTGAGTGCGAGTCGCTGGGACTCTGAGTGCGAGTCGCTGAGACTCAGAGTGCGAGGCGATGAGTGTGAGGCGCTGAGTGCGAGGCGTTTAGAAGCTGAGCGCGAGGCGCTGAGACTCTGAGTGCGAGGCGCTGAGACTCTGAGTGCGAGGCGCGGAGTCGCTGAGTGCGAGTCGCCGAGACGCTGAGTTTGAGGCACTGAGTGCGAGTCGCTGAGGTGCTGAGACGCTGAGTGAGAGGCGCTGAGAGGCTGAATGCGAGGCGCTGAGACGCTGAGTGCGAGGCGCTGAGTGCGAGGTGCTGAGACGCTGAGTGCGAGGTCCTGAGGTCCTGAGATGCTGTGTGCGAGGCGCTGAGACTCTGAGTGCGAGGCGCTGAGACGCTGAGTACGAGGCGCTGAGACGCTGAGTGCGAGGCGCTGAGAAGCTGAGTGCGAGGCGCTGAGAAGCTGAGTGCGAGGCGCTGAGACGCTGAGTGCGAGGCACTGAGACGCTGAGTTCGAGGCGCTGAGTCCGAGGCGCTGAGATGCTGAGTGCGAGGCGCTGCGACGCTGAGGGCGAGTCGCTGAGTGCGAGGCGCTGAGGGCGAGGCGCTGAGACACTGAGTGCGAGATGCTGAGACGCTGAGTGCGAGGCGCTGAGACGCTGAGTGCGAGGCGCTGAGACACTTAGTGCGAGGCGCTGAGACGCTGAGTGCAAGGCGCTGAGACGCTGAGGGCGAGGCGCTGAAACGCTGAGTGCGAGGCGCTGAAACACTGAGTGCGAGGCGCTGAAACGCTGAGTGCGAGGCGCGGAGCGCGAGGCGCTGAGACGCTGAATGCAAGGTGCTGAGATGCTGAGTGCGAGGCACCGAGATGCAGAATGCAAGGCGCTCAGACTCAGAGTGCGAGGCGGTGAGTGTGAGGTGCTGAGTGCGAGTCGCTCAGAAGCTGAGTGCGAGTCGCTGAGACGCTGAGTGCGAGTCGCTGAGACGCTGAGTGCGAGGCGCTGAGACTCTGAGTGCGAGGCGCTGAGACTCTGAGTGCGAGGCGCCGAGACGCTGAGTGCGAGTCGCCGAGACGCTGAGTGCGAGGCACTGAGTGCGAGTCGCTGAGGTGCTGAGATGCTGAGTGCAAGGCGCTGAGAGGCTGAATGCGAGGCGCTGAGACGCTGAGTGCGAGGCGCTGAGTGCGAGGTGCTGAGACGCTGAGTGTGAGGCGCTGAGGTCCTGAGACGCTGAGTTCAAGGTGCTGAGTGCGAGGCGCTGAGACGCTGAGTGCGAGGCGCTGAGACGCTGAGTGCGAGGCGCTGAGACGCTGAGTGCGAGGCGCTGAGACGCTGAGTGCGAGGCTCTGAGACTCAGAGTGTGAGGCGCTGAGTGCGAGTTGCTCAGAAGCTGAGTGCGAGTTGCTCAGAAGCTGAGTGCGAGTCGCTGAGACTCTGAGTGCGAGGCGCTGAGACGCAGAGTGCGAGGCGATGAGTGTGAGGCGCTGAGTGCGAGTCGCTGAAACTCTGAGTGCGAGTCACTCAGAAGCTGAGTGCGAGGCGCTGAGACTCTGAGAGCGAGGCGCCGAGACTCTGAGTGCGAGGCGCCGAGACTCTGAGTGCGAGGCTCTGAGACTCAGAGTGTGAGGCGCTGAGTGCGAGTTGCTCAGAAGCTGAGTGCGAGTTGCTCAGAAGCTGAGTGCGAGGCGCTGAGACTCAGAGTGCGAGGCGATGAGTGTGAGGCGCTGAATGCGAGTTGCTGAAACTCTGAGTGCGAGTCACTCAGAAGCTGAGTGCGAGGCGCTGAGACTCAGAGTGCGAGGCGATGAGTGTGAGGCGCTGAATGCGAGTCGCTGAAACTCTGAGTGCGAGTCACTCAGAAGCTGAGTGCGAGGCGCTGAGACTCTGAGTGCGAGGCGCCGAGACTCTGAGTGCGAGGCGCTGAGACTCAGAGTGCGAGACGCTGAGTTCGAGGCGCTGAGACGCTGAGTTCGAGGCGCTGAGTGCGAGGCGCTGAGACGCTGAGTGCGAAGCGCCGAGACGCTGAGTGCAAAAAGCCGAGACGCTGAGTGCGAGGTGCTGAGACGCTGAGTGTGAGGCGCTGAGGGCGAGGCGCTGAGTGCGAGGCGCTGAGACGCTGAGTGCGAGGCGCTGAGACGCTGAGTTCGAGGCGCTGAGACTCCGAGTGCGAGACGCTGAGTTCGAGGCGCTGAGACGCTGAGTTCGAGGCGCTGAGACGCTGAGTTCGAGGCGCTGAGACGCTGAGTGTGAGGCGCTGAGACGCTGAGTGCGAGGCGCTGAGGTCCTGAGACGCTGAGTTCAAGGCACTGAGTGCGAGGCGCTGAGACACTGAGTGCGAGGCTCTGAGACGCTGAGTGCGAGACGCTGAGGGCGAGGCGTTGAGGCAATGAGTGTGGGTCGCTGAGGCGCTGAGTGCGAGGTGCTGAGACGCTGAGTGCGAGGCGCTGAGACGCTGAGTGCGAGGCGCTGAAGCGCTGAGTGCGAGGCGCTGAAGCGCTGAGTGCGAGGAGCTGAGATGCTGAGTGCGAGGCGCTGAGTCCGAGGCGCTGTGTGCGAGTCGCTGAGGTGCTGAGACGCTGAGTGCGAGGCGCTGAGAGGCTGAATGCGAGGCGCTGAGACGCTGAGTGCGAGACGCTGAGTGCGAGGTGCTGAGACGCTGAGTGCGAGGAGCTGAGACGCTGAGTGCGAGGCGCTGAGGTCCTGAGACGCTGAGTTCAAGGCGCTGAGGGCGAGGCGATGAGTGCGAGTCGCTCAGAAGCTGAGTGCGAGACGCTGAGACTCTGAGTGCGAGGCACTGAGACTCTGAGTTCGAGGCGCTGAGACGCTGAGTGGGAGTCGCCGAGACGCTGATTGCGAGGCACTGAGTGCGAGTCGCTGAGGCACTGAGACGCTGAGTGCGAGGCGCTGAGCCGCTGAGTGCGAGTCACTGAGGGCGAGGCGCTGAGTGCGAGGCGCTGAAACGCTGAGTGCGGGTCGCTGAGGCGCTGATTGCGAGGCGCTGAGACGCTGAGTGCGAGGCGCTGAAGCGCTGAGTGCGAGGCGCTGAAGCGCTGAGTGCGAGGAGCTGAGATGCTGAGTGCGAGGCGCTGAGTCCGAGGCGCTGTGTGCGAGTCGCTGAGGTGCTGAGACGCTGAGTGCGAGGCGCTGAGAGGCTGAATGCGAGGCGCTGAGACGCTGAGTGCGAGACGCTGAGTGCGAGGTGCTGAGACGCTGAGTGCGAGGAGCTGAGACGCTGAGTGCGAGGCGCTGAGGTCCTGAGACGCTGAGTTCAAGGTGCTGAGTGCGAGGCGATGAGTGCGAGTCGCTCAGAAGCTGAGTGCGAGACGCTGAGACTCTGAGTGCGAGGCACTGAGACTCTGAGTTCGAGGCGCTGAGACGCTGAGTGGGAGTCGCCGAGACGCTGATTGCGAGGCACTGAGTGCGAGTCGCTGAGGCACTGAGACGCTGAGTGCGAGGCGCTGAGACGCTGAGTGCGAGTCACTGAGGGCGAGGCGCTGAGTGCGAGGCGCTGAAACGCTGAGTGCGGGTCGCTGAGGCGCTGATTGCGAGGCGCTGAGACGCTGAGTGCGAGGCGCTGAGACGCTGAGTGCGAGGCGCTGAGACGCTGAGTGCGAGGCGCTGAGATGCTGAGTGCGAGGCGCTGAGACGCTGAGTGCGAGGCGCTGCGACGCTGAGTGCGAGTCACTGAGGGCGAGGCGCTGAGACGCTGAGCTCGAGTCGCTGAGACTCAGCGCAAGGCGCTGAGACGCTGAGTATGAGACGCTGAGTGCGAGACGCTGAGACTCAGAGTGCGAGGCGCTGAAGCGCTGAGTGCGAGGCGCTGAGATGCTGAGTGCGAGGCGCTGAGACGCTGAGTGCGAGGCGCTGAGACTCAGAGTGCGAGGCGCTGAAGCGCTGAGTGCGAGGCGCTGAGATGCTGAGTGCGAGGCGCTGAGACGCTGAGTGCGAAGCGCCGAGACGCTGAGTGCAAAAAGCCGAGACGCTGAGTGCGAGGTGCTGAGACGCTGAGTGCGAGGCGCTGAGGGCGAGGCGCTGAGTGCGAGGCGCTGAGACGCTGAGTGCGAGGCGCTGAGACGCTGAGTGCGAGGAGCTGAGACGCTGAGTGCGAGGCGCTGAGTGCGAGGCGTTGCGATGCTGAGTGCGAGTCGCTGATTGCGAGGCGCTGATTGCAAGTCGCTGAGACGCTGAGCTCGAGTCGCTGAGTGCGAGGAGCTGAGACGCTGAGTGCGAGGAGCTGAGACGCTGAGTGCGAGGCGCTGAGTGCGAGGCGCTGATTGCAAGGCGCTGAGACGCTGAGCTCGAGTCGCTGAGTGCGAGGAGCTGAGACGCTGAGTGCGAGGCGCTGAGACGCTGAGTGCGAGGCGCTGAGACGCTGAGTGCGAAGCGCTGAGACGCTGAGTGCGAGGCACTGAGACGCTGAGTGCGAGGCGCTGAGATGCTGAGTGCGAGGCGCTGAGAAGCTGAGTGCGAGGCGCTGAGTGCGAGGCGCTGAGACGCTGAGTGCGAGGCGCTGAGACGCTGAGTGCGAGGCGCTGAGACGCTGAGTGCGAGGCGCTGAGATGCTGAGTGCGAGGCGCTGAGACGCTGAGTGCGAGGCGCTGCGACGCTGAGTGCGAGTCACTGAGGGCGAGGCGCTGAGACGCTGAGCTCGAGTCGCTGAGACTCAGCGCAAGGCGCTGAGACGCTGAGTATGAGACGCTGAGTGCGAGGCGCTGAGATGCTGAGTGCGAGGCGCTGAAGCGCTGAGTGCGAGGCGTTGAAGCGCTGAGTGCGAGGCGCTGAGACGCTGAGTGCGAGGCGCTGAGACGTTGGGTGCGAGGCGCTGAGACTCAGAGTGCGAGGCGCTGAAAAGCTGAGTGCGAGGAGCTGAGACGCTGAGTGCGAGGCGCTGCGACGCTGAGTGCGAAGCGCCGAGACGCTGAGTGCAAAAAGCCGAGACGCTGAGTGCGAGGCGCTGAGACGCTGAGTGCGAGACGCTGAGGGCGAGGCATTGAGTGCGAGGCGCTGAGACGCTGAGTGCGAGGCGCTGAGACGCTGAGTGCGAGGAGCTGAGACGCTGAGTGCGAGGCGCTGAGTGCGAGGCGTTGCGATGCTGAGTGCGAGTCGCTGATTGCGAGGCGCTGATTGCAAGTCGCTGAGACGCTGAGCTCGAGTCGCTGAGTGCGAGGAGCTGAGACGCTGAGTGCGAGGAGCTGAGACGCTGAGTGCGAGGCGCTGAGTGCGAGGCGCTGATTGCAAGGCGCTGAGACGCTGAGCTCGAGTCGCTGAGTGCGAGGAGCTGAGACGCTGAGTGCGAGGCGCTGAGACGCTGAGTGCGAGGCGCTGAGACGCTGAGTGCGAAGCGCTGAGACGCTGAGTGCGAGGCACTGAGACGCTGAGTGCGAGGCGCTGAGATGCTGAGTGCGAGGCGCTGAGAAGCTGAGTGCGAGGCGCTGAGTGCGAGGCGCTGAGACGCTGAGTGCGAGGCGCTGAGACGCTGAGTTCGAGGCGCTGAGTGCGAGGCGCTGAGATGCTGAGTGCGAGGCGCTGCGACGCTGAGGGCGAGTCGCTGAGTGCGAGGCGCTGAAGGCGAGGCGCTGAGACGCTGAGTGCGAGATGCTGAGACGCTGAGTGCGAGGCGCTGAGACACTGAGTGCAAGGCGCTGAGACGCTGAGTGCGAGGCGCTGAGACGCTGAGTGCGAGGCGCTGAAACGCTGAGTGCGAGGCGCTGAAACGCTGAGTGCGAGGCGCTGAAACGCTGAGTGCGAGGCGCTGAGACGCTGAGTGCGAGGCGCGGAGCGCGAGGCGCTGAGACGCTGAATGCAAGGTGCTGAGATGCTGAGTGCGAGGCACCGAGATGCAGAATGCAAGGCGCTGAGACTCATAGTGCGAGGCGGTGAGTGTGAGGTGCTGAGTGCGAGTCGCCCAGAAGCTGAGTGCGAGGCGCCGAGACGCTGAGTGCGAGTCGCCGAGACGCTGACTGCGAGGCACTGAGTGCGAGTCGCTGAGGTGTTGAGACGCTGAGTGCGAGGCGCTGAGAGGCTGAATGTGAGGCGCTGAGACGCTGAGTGCGAGGCGCTGAGTGCGAGGTGCTGAGACGCTGAGTGTGAGGCGCTGAGATCCTGAGACGCTGAGTTCAAGGCGCTGAGTGCGAGGCGCTGAGACGCTGAGTGCGAGGCGCTGAGACGCTGAGTGCGAGGCGCTGAGATGCTGAGTGCGTGGCGCTGAGATGCTGAGTGCGAGGCGCTGAGACGCTGAGTGCGAGGCTCTGAGACTCAGAGTGTGAGGCGCTGAGTGCGAGTTGCTCAGAAGCTGAGTGCGAGTCGCTGAGACCCTGAGTGCGAGGCGCTGAGACGCTGAGTGCGAAGCGCTGAGACGCTGAGTGCGAGGCGCTGAGACGCTGAGTGCGAGGCGCTGAGAAGCTGAGTGCGAGGCGCTGAGTGCGAGGCGCTGAGACGCTGAGTGCGAGGCGCTGAGGCGCTGAGTTCGAGGCGCTGAGTGCGAGGCGCTGAGATGCTGAGTGCGAGGCACTGCGACGCTGAGGGCGAGTCGCTGAGTGCGAGGCGCTGAGGGCGAGGCGCTGAGACACTGAGTGCGAGATGCTGAGACGCTGAGTGCGAGGCGATGAGACGCTGAGTGCGAGGCGCTGAGACACTTAGTGCGAGGCGCTGAGACGCTGAGTGCGAGGCTCTGAGACTCAGAGTGTGAGGCGCTGAGTGCGAGTTGCTCAGAAGCTGAGTGCGAGTTGCTCAGAAGCTGAGTGCGAGTCGCTGAGACCCTGAGTGCGAGGCGCTGAGACGCTGAGTGCGAAGCGCTGAGACGCTGAGTGCGAGGCGCTGAGACGCTGAGTACGAGGCGCTGAGACGCTGAGTGCGAGGCGCTGAGAAGCTGAGTGCGAGGCGCTGAGTGCGAGGCGCTGAGGCGCTGAGTGCGAGGCGCTGAGGCGCTGAGTTCGAGGCGCTGAGTGCGAGGCGCTGAGATGCTGAGTGCGAGGCACTGCGACGCTGAGGGCGAGTCGCTGAGTGCGAGGCGCTGAGGGCGAGGCGCTGAGACGCTGAGTGCGAGGCGCTGCGACGCTGAGTGCGAGTCACTGAGGGCGAGGCGCTGAGACGCTGAGCTCGAGTCGCTGAGACTCAGCGCAAGGCGCTGAGACGCTGAGTATGAGACGCTGAGTGCGAGACGCTGAGACTCAGAGTGCGAGGCGCTGAAGCGCTGAGTGCGAGGCGCTGAGATGCTGAGTGCGAGGCGCTGAGACGCTGAGTGCGAGGCGCTGAGACGCTGAGTGCGAGGCGCTGAGACTCAGAGTGCGAGGCGCTGAAGCGCTGAGTGCGAGGCGCTGAGATGCTGAGTGCGAGGCGCTGAGAGGCTGAGTGCGAAGCGCCGAGACGCTGAGTGCAAAAAGCCGAGACGCTGAGTGCGAGGTGCTGAGACGCTGAGTGCGAGGCGCTGAGGGCGAGGCGCTGAGTGCGAGGCGCTGAGACGCTGAGTGCGAGGCGCTGAGACGCTGAGTGCGAGGAGCTGAGACGCTGAGTGCGAGGCGCTGAGTGCGAGGCGTTGCGATGCTGAGTGCGAGTCGCTGATTGCGAGGCGCTGATTGCAAGTCGCTGAGACGCTGAGCTCGAGTCGCTGAGTGCGAGGAGCTGAGACGCTGAGTGCGAGGAGCTGAGACGCTGAGTGCGAGGCGCTGAGTGCGAGGCGCTGATTGCAAGGCGCTGAGTCGCTGAGCTCGAGTCGCTGAGTGCGAGGAGCTGAGACGCTGAGTGCGAGGCGCTGAGACGCTGAGTGCGAGGCGCTGAGACGCTGAGTGCGAAGCGCTGAGACGCTGAGTGCGAGGCACTGAGACGCTGAGTGCGAGGCGCTGAGATGCTGAGTGCGAGGCGCTGAGAAGCTGAGTGCGAGGCGCTGAGTGCGAGGCGCTGAGACGCTGAGTGCGAGGCGCTGAGACGCTGAGTTCGAGGCGCTGAGTGCGAGGCGCTGAGATGCTGAGTGCGAGGCGCTGCGACGCTGAGGGCGAGTCGCTGAGTGCGAGGCGCTGAAGGCGAGGCGCTGAGACGCTGAGTGCGAGATGCTGAGACGCTGAGTGCGAGGCGCTGAGACACTGAGTGCGAGGCGCTGAGACGCTGAGTGCGAGGCGCTGAGACGCTGAGTGCGAGGCGCTGAAACGCTGAGTGCGAGGCGCTGAAACGCTGAGTGCGAGGCGCTGAAACGCTGAGTGCGAGGCGCTGAGACGCTGAGTGCGAGGCGCGGAGCGCGAGGCGCTGAGACGCTGAATGCAAGGTGCTGAGATGCTGAGTGCGAGGCACCGAGATGCAGAATGCAAGGCGCTGAGACTCATAGTGCGAGGCGGTGAGTGTGAGGTGCTGAGTGCGAGTCGCCCAGAAGCTGAGTGCGAGGCGCCGAGACGCTGAGTGCGAGTCGCCGAGACGCTGACTGCGAGGCACTGAGTGCGAGTCGCTGAGGTGTTGAGACGCTGAGTGCGAGGCGCTGAGAGGCTGAATGTGAGGCGCTGAGACGCTGAGTGCGAGGCGCTGAGTGCGAGGTGCTGAGACGCTGAGTGTGAGGCGCTGAGATCCTGAGACGCTGAGTTCAAGGCGCTGAGTGCGAGGCGCTGAGACGCTGAGTGCGAGGCGCTGAGACGCTGAGTGCGAGGCGCTGAGACGCTGAGTGCGTGGCGCTGAGATGCTGAGTGCGAGGCGCTGAGACGCTGAGTGCGAGGCTCTGAGACTCAGAGTGTGAGGCGCTGAGTGCGAGTTGCTCAGAAGCTGAGTGCGAGTCGCTGAGACCCTGAGTGCGAGGCGCTGAGACGCTGAGTGCGAAGCGCTGAGACGCTGAGTGCGAGGCGCTGAGACGCTGAGTGCGAGGCGCTGAGAAGCTGAGTGCGAGGCGCTGAGTGCGAGGCGCTGAGACGCTGAGTGCGAGGCGCTGAGGCGCTGAGTTCGAGGCGCTGAGTGCGAGGCGCTGAGATGCTGAGTGCGAGGCACTGCGACGCTGAGGGCGAGTCGCTGAGTGCGAGGCGCTGAGGGCGAGGCGCTGAGACACTGAGTGCGAGATGCTGAGACGCTGAGTGCGAGGCGCTGAGACGCTGAGTGCGAGGCGCTGAGACACTTAGTGCGAGGCGCTGAGACGCTGAGTGCGAGGCTCTGAGACTCAGAGTGTGAGGCGCTGAGTGCGAGTTGCTCAGAAGCTGAGTGCGAGTTGCTCAGAAGCTGAGTGCGAGTCGCTGAGACCCTGAGTGCGAGGCGCTGAGACGCTGAGTGCGAAGCGCTGAGACGCTGAGTGCGAGGCGCTGAGACGCTGAGTACGAGGCGCTGAGACGCTGAGTGCGAGGCGCTGAGAAGCTGAGTGCGAGGCGCTGAGTGCGAGGCGCTGAGGCGCTGAGTGCGAGGCGCTGAGGCGCTGAGTTCGAGGCGCTGAGTGCGAGGCGCTGAGATGCTGAGTGCGAGGCACTGCGACGCTGAGGGCGAGTCGCTGAGTGCGAGGCGCTGAGGGCGAGGCGCTGAGACACTGAGTGCGAGATGCTGAGACGCTGAGTGCGAGGCGCTGAGACGCTGAGTGCGAGGCGCTGAGACACTTAGTGCGAGGCGCTGAGACACTGAGTGCAAGGCGCTGAGACGCTGAGGGCGAGGCGCTGAAACGCTGAGTGCGAGGCGCTGAAACACTGAGTGCGAGGCGCTGAAACGCTGAGTGCGAGGCGCGGAGCGCGAGGCGCTGAGACGCTGAATGCAAGGTGCTGAGATGCTGAGTGCGAGGCACCGAGATGCAGAATGCAAGGCGCTCAGACTCAGAGTGCGAGGCGGTGAGTGTGAGGCGCTGAGTGCGAGTCGCTCAGAAGCTGAGTGCGAGTCGCTGAGACGCTGAGTGCGAGTCGCTGAGACGCTGAGTGCGAGGCGCTGAGACTCTGAGTGCGAGGCGCCGAGACGCTGAGTGCGAGTCGCCGAGACGCTGAGTGCGAGGCACTGAGTGCGAGTCGCTGAGGTGCTGAGACGCTGAGTGCAAGGCGCTGAGAGGCTGAATGCGAGGCGCTGAGACGCTGAGTGCGAGGCGCTGAGTGCGAGGTGCTGAGACGCTGAGTGTGAGGCGCTGAGGTCCTGAGACGCTGAGTTCAAGGCGCTGAGTGCGAGGCGCTGAGACGCTGAGTGCGAGGCGCTGAGACGCTGAGTGCGAGGCGCTGAGACGCTGAGTGCGAGGCGCTGAAGCGCTGAGTGCGAGGCGCTGAAGCGCTGAGTGCGAGGAGCTGAGATGCTGAGTGCGAGGCGCTGAGTCCGAGGCGCTGTGTGCGAGTCGCTGAGGTGCTGAGACGCTGAGTGCGAGGCGCTGAGAGGCTGAATGCGAGGCGCTGAGACGCTGAGTGCGAGACGCTGAGTGCGAGGTGCTGAGACGCTGAGTGCGAGGAGCTGAGACGCTGAGTGCGAGGCGCTGAGGTCCTGAGACGCTGAGTTCAAGGTGCTGAGTGCGAGGCGATGAGTGCGAGTCGCTCAGAAGCTGAGTGCGAGACGCTGAGACTGTGAGTGCGAGGCACTGAGACTCTGAGTGCGAGGCGCTGAGACGCTGAGTGGGAGTCGCCGAGACGCTGATTGCGAGGCACTGAGTGCGAGTCGCTGAGGCACTGAGACGCTGAGTGCGAGGCGCTGGGACGCTGAGTGCGAGTCACTGAGGGCGAGGCGCTGAGTGCGAGGCGCTGAAACGCTGAGTGCGGGTCGCTGAGGCGCTGATTGCGAGGCGCTGAGACGCTGAGTGCGAGGCGCTGAGACGCTGAGTGCGAGGCGCTGAGACGCTGAGTGCGAGGCGCTGAGACGCTGAGTGCGAGGCGCTGCAACGCTGAGTGCGAGTCACTGAGGGCGAGGCGCTGAGACGCTGAGCTCGAGTCGCTGAGACTCAGCGCAAGGCGCTGAGACGCTGAGTATGAGACGCTGAGTGCGAGACGCTGAGACTCAGAGTGCGAGGCGCTGAAGCGCTGAGTGCGAGGCGCTGAGATGCTGAGTGCGAGGCGCTGAGACGCTGAGTGCGAGGCGCTGAGACGCTGAGTGCGAGGCGCTGAGACGCTGAGTGCGAGGCGCTGAGACTCAGAGTGCGAGGCGCTGAAGCGCTGAGTGCGAGGCGCTGAGATGCTGAGTGCGAGGCACTGAGACGCTGAGTGCGAGGCGCTGCGACGCTGAGTGCGAGTCACTGAGGGCGAGGCGCTGAGACGCTGAGCTCGAGTCGCTGAAACTCAGCGCAAGGTGCTGAGACGCTGAGTATGAGACGCTGAGTGCGAGACGCTGAGACGCTGAGTGCGAGGCGCTGAGTGCGAGGCGCTGAGACGCTGAGTGCGAGGCGCTGAGACTCAGAGTGCGAGGCGCTGAAGCGCTGAGTGCGATGAGCTGAGTGCGAGGCGCTGAGACGCTGAGTGCGAGGCACTGAGACTCAGAGTGCGAGGCGCTGAAGCGCTGAGTGTGAGGCGCTGAGACTCAGAGTGCGAGGCGCTGAAGCGCTGAGTGCGAGGCACTGAGACGCTGAGTGCGAGGCGCTGAGACGCTGAGTGCGAGTCGCTGAGACGCTGAGTGCGAGGCGCTGAGGCGCTGAGTGCGAGTCGCTCAGAAGCTGAGTGCGAGTCGCTGAGACGCTGAGTGCGAGGCGCTGAGACGCTGAGTGCGAGGCGCTGAGACGCTGAGTGCGAGGCGCTGAGACGCTGAGTGCGAGGCGCTGAGACTCTGAGCGCGAGGCGCTGAGACGCTGAGTGCGAGATGCTGAGTGCGAGACGCTGAGATGCTGAGTCCGAAGCGCCGAGACGCTGAGTGCAAAGCGCCGAGACGCTGAGTGCAAAGCGCCGAGACGCTGAGTGCGAGGTGCTGAGACGCTGAGTGCGAGGCGCTGAGACGCTGAGTGCGAGGCGCTGAGACGCTGAGTGCGAGGCGCTGAGACGCTGAGTGCGAGGCTCTGAGACTCAGAGTGTGAGGCGCTGAGTGCGAGTTGCTCAGAAGCTGAGTGCGAGTTGCTCAGAAGCAGAGTGCGAGTCGCTGAGACTCTGAGTGCGAGGCGCTGAGACGCAGAGTGCGAGGCAATGAGTGTGAGGCGCTGAGTGCGAGTCGCTGAAACTCTGAGTGCGAGTCACTCAGAAGCTGAGTGCGAGGCGCTGAGACTCTGAGAGCGAGGTGCCGAGACTCTGAGTGCGAGGCGCCGAGACTCTGAGTGCGAGGCTCTGAGACTCAGAGTGTGAGACGCTGAGTTCGAGGCGCTGAGACGCTGAGTTCGAGGCGCTGAGACGCTGAGTGCGAGGCGCTGAGACGCTGAGTGCGAGGCGCTGAAGCGCTGAGTGCGAGGCGCTGAAGCGCTGAGTGCGAGGAGCTGAGATGCTGAGTGCGAGGCGCTGAGTCCGAGGCGCTGTGTGCGAGTCGCTGAGGTGCTGAGACGCTGAGTGCGAGGCGCTGAGAGGCTGAATGCGAGGCGCTGAGACGCTGAGTGCGAGACGCTGAGTGCGAGGTGCTGAGACGCTGAGTGCGAGGAGCTGAGACGCTGAGTGCGAGGCGCTGAGGTCCTGAGACGCTGAGTTCAAGGTGCTGAGTGCGAGGCGATGAGTGCGAGTCGCTCAGAAGCTGAGTGCGAGACGCTGAGACTGTGAGTGCGAGGCACTGAGACTCTGAGTGCGAGGCGCTGAGACGCTGAGTGGGAGTCGCCGAGACGCTGATTGCGAGGCACTGAGTGCGAGTCGCTGAGGCACTGAGACGCTGAGTGCGAGGCGCTGGGACGCTGAGTGCGAGTCACTGAGGGCGAGGCGCTGAGTGCGAGGCGCTGAAACGCTGAGTGCGGGTCGCTGAGGCGCTGATTGCGAGGCGCTGAGACGCTGAGTGCGAGGCGCTGAGACGCTGAGTGCGAGGCGCTGAGACGCTGAGTGCGAGGCGCTGAGACGCTGAGTGCGAGGCTCTGAGACTCAGAGTGCGAGACGCTGAGGGCGAGGCGCTGAGACGCTGAGTGCGAGGCGCTGAGGGCGAGGCGCTGAGACGCTGAGCTCGAGTCGCTGAGACTCAGCGCAAGGCGCTGAGACGCTGAGTATGAGACGCTGAGTGCGAGACGCTGAGACTCAGAGTGCGAGGCGCTGAAGCGCTGAGTGCGAGGCGCTGAGATGCTGAGTGCGAGGCGCTGAGACGCTGAGTGCGAGGCGCTGAGACGCTGAGTGCGAGGCGCTGAGACGCTGAGTGCGAGGCGCTGAGACTCAGAGTGCGAGGCGCTGAAGCGCTGAGTGCGAGGCGCTGAGATGCTGAGTGCGAGGCGCTGAGACGCTGAGTGCGAGGCGCTGCGACGCTGAGTGCGAGTCACTGAGGGCGAGGCGCTGAGACGCTGAGCTCGAGTCGCTGAGACTCAGCGCAAGGTGCTGAGACGCTGAGTATGAGACGCTGAGTGCGAGACGCTGAGACGCTGAGTGCGAGGCGCTGAGTGCGAGGCGCTGAGACGCTGAGTGCGAGGCGCTGAGACTCAGAGTGCGAGGCGCTGAAGCGCTGAGTGCGATGAGCTGAGTGCGAGGCGCTGAGACGCTGAGTGCGAGGCGCTGAGACTCAGAGTGCGAGGCGCTGAAGCGCTGAGTGTGAGGCGCTGAGACTCAGAGTGCGAGGCGCTGAAGCGCTGAGTGCGAGGCACTGAGACGCTGAGTGCGAGGCGCTGAGACGCTGAGTGCGAGTCGCTGAGACGCTGAGTGCGAGGCGCTGAGGCGCTGAGTGCGAGTCGCTCAGAAGCTGAGTGCGAGTCGCTGAGACGCTGAGTGCGAGGCGCTGAGACGCTGAGTGCGAGGCGCTGAGACGCTGAGTGCGAGGCGCTGAGACGCTGAGTGCGAGGCGCTGAGACTCTGAGCGCGAGGCGCTGAGACGCTGAGTGCGAGATGCTGAGTGCGAGACGCTGAGATGCTGAGTCCGAAGCGCCGAGACGCTGAGTGCAAAGCGCCGAGACGCTGAGTGCAAAGCGCCGAGACGCTGAGTGCGAGGTGCTGAGACGCTGAGTGCGAGGTGCTGAGACGCTGAGTGCGAGGCGCTGAGACGCTGAGTGCGAGGCGCTGAGACGCTGAGTGCGAGGCGCTGAGACGCTGAGTGCGAGGCGCTGAGACGCTGAGTGCGAGGCGCTGAGATGCTGAGTGTGAGGCGCTGAGTGCGAGTTGCTCAGAAGCTGAGTGCGAGTTGCTCAGAAGCTGAGTGCGAGTCGCTGAGACTCTGAGTGCGAGGCGCTGAGACGCAGAGTGCGAGGCAATGAGTGTGAGGCGCTGAGTGCGAGTCGCTGAAACTCTGAGTGCGAGTCACTCAGAAGCTGAGTGCGAGGCGCTGAGACTCTGAGAGCGAGGTGCCGAGACTCTGAGTGCGAGGCGCCGAGACTCTGAGTGCGAGGCTCTGAGACTCAGAGTGTGAGGCGCTGAGTGCGAGTTGCTCAGAAGCTGAGTGCGAGTTGCTCAGAAGCTGAGTGCGAGGCGCTGAGACTCAGAGTGCGAGGCGATGAGTGTGAGGCGCTGAATGCGAGTTGCTGAAACTCTGAGTGCGAGTCACTCAGAAGCTGAGTGCGAGGCGCTGAGACTCTGAGTGCGAGGCGCCGAGACTCTGAGTAAGAGGCGCTGAGACTCAGAGTGCGAGACGCTGAGTTCGAGGCGCTGAGACGCTGAGTTCGAGGCGCTGAGTGCGAGGCGCTGAGACGCTGAGACGCTGAGTGCGAGGCGCTGAGACGCTGAGTTCGAGGCGCTGAGACTCAGAGTGCGAGACGCTGAGTTCGAGGCGCTGAGACGCTGAGTTCGAGGCGCTGAGACGCTGAGTTCGAGGCGCTGAGACGCTGAGTGCGAGGCGCTGAGACGCTGAGTGCGAGGCGCTGAAGCGCTGAGTGCGAGGAGCTGAGATGCTGAGTGCGAGGCGCTGAGTCCGAGGCGCTGTGTGCGAGTCGCTGAGGTGCTGAGACGCTGAGTGCGAGGCGCTGAGAGGCTGAATGCGAGGCGCTGAGACGCTGAGTGCGAGACGCTGAGTGCGAGGTGCTGAGACGCTGAGTGCGAGGAGCTGAGACGCTGAGTGCGAGGCGCTGAGACGCTGAGTGCGAGGCGCTGAGACGCTGAGTGCAAGGCGCTGAGACGCTGAGGGCGAGGCGCTGAAACGCTGAGTGCGAGGCGCTGAAACACTGAGTGCGAGGCGCTGAAACGCTGAGTGCGAGGCGCGGAGCGCGAGGCGCTGAGACGCTGAATGCAAGGTGCTGAGATGCTGAGTGCGAGGCACCGAGATGCAGAATGCAAGGCGCTCAGACTCAGAGTGCGAGGCGGTGAGTGTGAGGCGCTGAGTGCGAGTCGCTCAGAAGCTGAGTGCGAGTCGCTGAGACGCTGAGTGCGAGTCGCTGAGACGCTGAGTGCGAGGCGCTGAGACTCTGAGTGCGAGGCGCCGAGACGCTGAGTGCGAGTCGCCGAGACGCTGAGTGCGAGGCACTGAGTGCGAGTCGCTGAGGTGCTGAGACGCTGAGTGCAAGGCGCGGAGAGGCTGAATGCGAGGCGCTGAGACGCTGAGTGCGAGGCGCTGAGTGCGAGGTGCTGAGACGCTGAGTGTGAGGCGCTGAGGTCCTGAGACGCTGAGTTCAAGGCGCTGAGTGCGAGTGGCTGAGACGCTGAGTGCGAGGCGCTGAGACGCTGAGTGCGAGGCGCTGAGACGCTGAGTGCGAGGCGCTGAACCGCTGAGTGCGAGTTGCTCAGAAGCTGAGTGCGAGTCGCTGAGACTCTGAGTGCGAGTCGCTGAGACTCTGAGTGCGAGGCGCTGAGACGCAGAGTGCGAGGCGATGAGTGTGAGGCGCTGAATGCGAGTCGCTGAAACTCTGAGTGCGAGTCACTCAGAAGCTGAGTGCGAGGCGCTGAGACTCTGAGTGCGAGGCGCCGAGACTCTGAGTGCGAGGCGCTGAGACTCAGAGTGCGAGACGCTGAGTTCGAGGCGCTGAGATGCTGAGTTCGAGGCGCTGAGTGCGAGGCGCTGAGACGCTGAGACGCTGAGTGCGAGGCGCTGAGACGCTGAGTTTGAGGCGCTGAGACTCAGAGTGCGAGACGCTGAGTTCGAGGCGCTGAGACGCTGAGTTCGAGGCGCTGAGATGCTGAGTGCGAGGCTCTGAGACTCAGAGTGTGAGGCGCTGAGTGCGAGTTGCTCAGAAGCTGAGTGCGAGTTGCTCAGAAGCTGAGTGCGAGGCGCTGAGACTCAGAGTGCGAGGCGATGAGTGTGAGGCGCTGAATGCGAGTTGCTGAAACTCTGAGTGCGAGTCACTCAGAAGCTGAGTGCGAGGCGCTGAGACTCTGAGTGCGAGGCGCCGAGACTCTGAGTGCGAGGCGCTGAGACTCAGAGTGCGAGACGCTGAGTTCGAGGCGCTGAGACGCTGAGTTCGAGGCGCTGAGTGCGAGGCGCTGAGACACTGAGACGCTGAGTGCGAGGCGCTGAGACGCTGAGTTCGAGGCGCTGAGACTCAGAGTGCGAGACGCTGAGTTCGAGGCGCTGAGACGCTGAGTTCGAGGCGCTGAGACGCTGAGTTCGAGGCGCTGAGACGCTGAGTGCGAGGCGCTGAGACGCTGAGTGCGAGGCGCTGAAGCGCTGAGTGCGAGGCGCTGAAGCGCTGAGTGCGAGGAGCTGAGATGCTGAGTGCGAGGCGCTGAGTCCGAGGCGCTGTGTGCGAGTCGCTGAGGTGCTGAGACGCTGAGTGCGAGGCGCTGAGAGGCTGAATGCGAGGCGCTGAGACGCTGAGTGCGAGACGCTGAGTGCGAGGTGCTGAGACGCTGAGTGCGAGGAGCTGAGACGCTGAGTGCGAGGCGCTGAGACGCTGAGTGCGAGGCGCTGAGACGCTGAGTGCAAGGCGCTGAGACGCTGAGGGCGAGGCGCTGAAACGCTGAGTGCGAGGCGCTGAAACACTGAGTGCGAGGCGCTGAAACGCTGAGTGCGAGGCGCGGAGCGCGAGGCGCTGAGACGCTGAATGCAAGGTGCTGAGATGCTGAGTGCGAGGCACCGAGATGCAGAATGCAAGGCGCTCAGACTCAGAGTGCGAGGCGGTGAGTGTGAGGCGCTGAGTGCGAGTCGCTCAGAAGCTGAGTGCGAGTCGCTGAGACGCTGAGTGCGAGTCGCTGAGACGCTGAGTGCGAGGCGCTGAGACTCTGAGTGCGAGGCGCCGAGACGCTGAGTGCGAGTCGCCGAGACGCTGAGTGCGAGGCACTGAGTGCGAGTCGCTGAGGTGCTGAGACGCTGAGTGCAAGGCGCGGAGAGGCTGAATGCGAGGCGCTGAGACGCTGAGTGCGAGGCGCTGAGTGCGAGGTGCTGAGACGCTGAGTGTGAGGCGCTGAGGTCCTGAGACGCTGAGTTCAAGGCGCTGAGTGCGAGGCGCTGAGACGCTGAGTGCGAGGCGCTGAGCCGCTGAGTGCGAGTTGCTCAGAAGCTGAGTGCGAGTCGCTGAGACTCTGAGTGCGAGTCGCTGAGACTCTGAGTGCGAGGCGCTGAGACGCAGAGTGCGAGGCGATGAGTGTGAGGCGCTGAATGCGAGTCGCTGAAACTCTGAGTGCGAGTCACTCAGAAGCTGAGTGCGAGGCGCTGAGACTCTGAGTGCGAGGCGCCGAGACTCTGAGTGCGAGGCGCTGAGACTCAGAGTGCGAGACGCTGAGTTCGAGGCGCTGAGACGCTGAGTTCGAGGCGCTGAGTGCGAGGCGCTGAGACGCTGAGACGCTGAGTGCGAGGCGCTGAGACGCTGAGTTTGAGGCGCTGAGACTCAGAGTGCGAGACGCTGAGTTCGAGGCGCTGAGACGCTGAGTTCGAGGCGCTGAGACGCTGAGTTCGAGGCGCTGAGACGCTGAGTGCGAGGCGCTGAGACGCTGAGTGCGAGGCGCTGAAGCGCTGAGTGCGAGGCGCTGAAGCGCTGAGTGCGAGGAGCTGAGATGCTGAGTGCGAGGCGCTGAGTCCGAGGCGCTGTGTGCGAGTCGCTGAGGTGCTGAGACGCTGAGTGCGAGGCGCTGAGAGGCTGAATGCGAGGCGCTGAGACGCTGAGTGCGAGACGCTGAGTGCGAGGTGCTGAGACGCTGAGTGCGAGGAGCTGAGACGCTGAGTGCGAGGCGCTGAGGTCCTGAGACGCTGAGTTCAAGGTGCTGAGTGCGAGGCGATGAGTGCGAGTCGCTCAGAAGCTGAGTGCGAGACGCTGAGACTGTGAGTGCGAGGCACTGAGACTCTGAGTGCGAGGCGCTGAGACGCTGAGTGGGAGTCGCCGAGACGCTGATTGCGAGGCACTGAGTGCGAGTCGCTGAGGCACTGAGACGCTGAGTGCGAGGCGCTGGGACGCTGAGTGCGAGTCACTGAGGGCGAGGCGCTGAGTGTGAGGCGCTGAAACGCTGAGTGCGGGTCGCTGAGGCGCTGATTGCGAGGCGCTGAGACGCTGAGTGCGAGGCGCTGAGACGCTGTGTGCGAGGCGCTGAGACGCTGAGTGCGAGGCGCTGAGACGCTGAGTGCGAGTCACTGAGGGCGAGGCGCTGAGACGCTGAGCTCGAGTCGCTGAGACTCAGCGCAAGGCGCTGAGACGCTGAGTATGAGACGCTGAGTGCGAGACGCTGAGACTCAGAGTGCGAGGCGCTGAAGCGCTGAGTGCGAGGCGCTGAGATGCTGAGTGCGAGGCGCTGAGACGCTGAGTGCGAGGCGCTGAGACGCTGAGTGCGAGGCGCTGAGACGCTGAGTGCGAGGCGCTGAGACTCAGAGTGCGAGGCGCTGAAGCGCTGAGTGCGAGGCGCTGAGATGCTGAGTGCGAGGCGCTGAGACGCTGAGTGCGAGGCGCTGCGACGCTGAGTGCGAGTCACTGAGGGCGAGGCGCTGAGACGCTGAGCTCGAGTCGCTGAGACTCAGCGCAAGGTGCTGAGACGCTGAGTATGAGACGCTGAGTGCGAGACGCTGAGACGCTGAGTGCGAGGCGCTGAGTGCGAGGCGCTGAGACTCAGAGTGCGAGGCGCTGAAGCGCTGAGTGCGATGAGCTGAGTGCGAGGCGCTGAGACGCTGAGTGCGAGGCGCTGAGACTCAGAGTGCGAGGCGCTGAAGCGCTGTGTGTGAGGCGCTGAGACTCAGAGTGCGAGGCGCTGAAGCGCTGAGTGCGAGGCACTGAGACGCTGAGTGCGAGGCGCTGAGACGCTGAGTGCGAGTCGCTGAGACGCTGAGTGCGAGGCGCTGAGGCGCTGAGTGCGAGTCGCTCAGAAGCTGAGTGCGAGTCGCTGAGACGCTGAGTGCGAGGCGCCGAGACGCTGAGTGCAAAGCGCCGAGACGCTGAGTGCAAAGCGCCGAGACGCTGAGTGCGAGGTGCTGAGACGCTGAGTGCGAGGCGCTGAGACGCTGAGTGCGAGGCGCTGAGACGCTGAGTGCGAGGCGCTGAGACGCTGAGTGCGAGGCTCTGAGACTCAGAGTGTGAGGCGCTGAGTGCGAGTTGCTCAGAAGCTGAGTGCGAGTTGCTCAGAAGCTGAGTGCGAGTCGCTGAGACTCTGAGTGCGAGGCGCTGAGACGCAGAGTGCGAGGCAATGAGTGTGAGGCGCTGAGTGCGAGTTGCTGAAACTCTGAGTGCGAGTCACTCAGAAGCTGAGTGCGAGGCGCTGAGACTCTGAGAGCGAGGTGCCGAGACTCTGAGTGCGAGGCGCCGAGACTCTGAGTGCGAGGCGCCGAGACTCAGAGTGTGAGGCGCTGAGTGCGAGTTGCTCAGAAGCTGAGTGCGAGTTGCTCAGAAGCTGAGTGCGAGGCGCTGAGACTCAGAGTGCGAGGCGATGAGTGTGAGGCGCTGAATGCGAGTTGCTGAAACTCTGAGTGCGAGTCACTCAGAAGCTGAGTGCGAGGCGCTGAGACTCTGAGTGCGAGGCGCTGAGACTCTGAGTGCGAGGCGCCGAGACTCTGAGTGCGAGGCGCTGAGACTCAGAGTGCGAGACGCTGAGTTCGAGGCGCTGAGACGCTGAGTTCGAGGCGCTGAGTGCGAGGCGCTGAGACGCTGAGACGCTGAGTGCGAGGCGCTGAGACGCTGAGTTCGAGGCGCTGAGACTCAGAGTGCGAGACGCTGAGTTCGAGGCGCTGAGACGCTGAGTGCGAGGAGCTGAGACGCTGAGTGCGAGGCGCTGAGACGCTGAGTGCGAGGCGCTGAGAAGCTGAGTGCGAGGCGCTGAGTGCGAGGCGCTGAGACGCTGAGTGCGAGGCGCTGAAACGCTGAGTGCGAGGCGCGGAGCGCGAGGCGCTGAGACGCTGAATGCAAGGTGCTGAGATGCTGAGTGCGAGGCACTGAGATGCAGAATGCAAGGTGCTGAGACTCAGAGTGCGAGGCGGTGAGTGTGAGGCGCTGAGTGCGAGTCGCTCAGAAGCTGAGTGCGAGTCGCTGAGACGCTGAGTGCGAGGCGCCGAGACGCTGAGTGCGAGTCGCCGAGACGCTGAGTGCGAGGCACTGAGTGCGAGTCGCTGAGGTGCTGAGACGCTGAGTGCGAGGCGCTGAGAGGCTGAATGCGAGGCGCTGAGACGCTGAGTGCGAGGCGCTGAGTGCGAGGTGCTGAGACGCTGAGTGTGAGGCGCTGAGGTCCTGAGACGCTGAGTTCAAGGCGCTGAGTGCGAGGCGCTGAGACGCTGAGTGCGAGGCGCTGAGACGCTGAGTGCGAGTGGCTGAGACGCTGAGTGCGAGGCGCTGAGACGCTGAGTGCGAGGCTCTGAGACTCAGAGTGCGAGACGCTGAGTTCGAGGCGCTGAGACGCTGAGTTCGAGGCGCTGAGTGCGAGGCGCTGAAACGCTGAGACGCTGAGTGCGAGGCGCTGAGACGCTGAGTTCGAGGCGCTGAGACACAGAGTGCGAGACGCTGAGTTCGAGGCGCTGAGACGCTGAGTTCGAGGCGCTGAGACGCTGAGACGCTGAGTGCGAGGCGCTGAGACGCTGAGTTCGAGGCGCTGAGACGCTGAGTGCGAGGCGCTGAGACGCTGAGTGCGAGGCGCTGAAGCGCTGAGTGCGAGGCGCTGAAGCGCTGAGTGCGAGGCGCTGAAGCGCTGAGTGCGAGGAGCTGAGATGCTGAGTGCGAGGCGCTGAGTCCGAGGCGCTGACTGCGAGGCGCTGCGACGCTGAGGGCGAGGCGCTGAGTGCGAGGCGCTGAGACGCTGAGTGCGAGGCGCTGAGATGCTGAGTGCGAGGTGCTGAGACGCTGAGTGCGAGGCGCTGAGTGCGAGGCGCTGCGATGCTGAGTGCGAGGAGCTGAGACGCTGAGTGCGAGGCGCTGAGACGCTGAGTGTGAGGCGCTGAGACGCCGAGTGCGAGGAGCTGAGACGCTGAGTGCGAGGCGCTGAGGTCCTGAGACGCTGAGTTCAAGGTGCTGAGTGCGAGTTGCTGAGTGCGAGGCGCTGAATGCGTGGCACTGAGACGCTGAGTTCGAGGCGCTGAGTGCGAGGCGCTGAGACGCTGAGACGCTGAGTGCGAGGCGCTGAGACGCTAAGTGCGAGGCGCTGAGACGCTGAATTCGAGGCGCTGAGACGCTGAGTGCGAGGCGCTGAGACGCTGAGTGCGAGACGCTGAGTGCGAGGCGCTGAGACGCTGAGTGTGAGGCGCTGAGACGCTGAGTGCGAGGCTCTGAGACTCAGAGTGCGAGACGCTGAGGGCGAGGCACTGAGACGCTGAGTGCGAGGCGCTGAGGTCCTGAGACGCTGAGTTCTAGGCACTGAGTGCGAGGCGCTGAGACGCTGAGTGCGAGGCGCTGAGACGCTGAGTGCGTAGCGCTGAGACGCTGAGTGCGAGGCGCTGAGACGCTGAGTGCGAGGCGTTGAGACGCTGAGTGCGAGGCGCTGAGAAGCTGAGTGCAAGGCGCTGAGTGCGAGGCGCTGAGACGCTGAGTGCGAAGCGCCGAGACGCTGAGTGCAAAGCGCCGAGACGCTGAGTGCGAGACGCCGAGACGCTGAGTGCGAGGCGCTGAGTGCGAGGTGCTGAGGCGCTGAGTGCGAGGTGCTGAGACGCTGAGTGCGAGGTGCTGAGACGCTGAGTGCGAGGCGCTGAGTGCGAGTCGCTCAGAAGCTGAGTGCGAGACGCTGAGACTCTGAGTGCAAGGCGCTGAGACTCTGAGTGCGAGGCGCTGAGACGCTGAGTGCCAGACGCTGAGTGCGAGGCGCTGAGACGCTGAGTGTGAGGCGCTGAGACGCTGAGTGCGAGGCTCTGAGACTCAGAGTGCGAAACGCTGAGGGCGAGGCACTGAGACGCTGAGTGCGAGGCGCTGAGGTCCTGAGACGCTGAGTTCTAGGCACTGAGTGCGAGGCGCTGAGACGCTGAGTGCGTGGCGCTGAGACGCTGAGTGCGAGGCGCTGAGACGCTGAGTGCGAGGCGTTGAGACGCTGAGTGCGAGGCGCTGAGAAGCTGAGTGCAAGGCGCTGAGTGCGAGGCGCTGAGACGCTGAGTGCGAAGCGCCGAGACGCTGAGTGCAAAGCGCCGAGACGCTGAGTGCGAGACGCCGAGACGCTGAGTGCGAGGCGCTGAGTGCGAGGTGCTGAGGCGCTGAGTGCGAGGTGCTGAGACGCTGAGTGCGAGGTGCTGAGACGCTGAGTGCGAGGCGCTGAGTGCGAGTCGCTCAGAAGCTGAGTGCGAGACGCTGAGACTCTGAGTGCAAGGCGCTGAGACTCTGAGTGCGAGGCGCTGAGACGCTGAGTGCGAGTCACGGAGACGCTGAGTGCGAGGCACTGAGTGCGAGTCGCTGAGATGCTGAGACGCTGAGTGCGAGGCGCTGAGACGCTGAGTGCGAGGCGCTGAGACGCTGAGTGCGAGGCCCTTAGTGCGAGGCGCTGAGACACTGAGTGCAAGGCGCCGAGACGCTGAGTGCGAGGCGCTGAGTGCGAGGCGCTGAAACGCTGAGTGCGGGTCGCTGAGGCGCTGATTGCGAGGCGCTGAGACGCTGAGTGCGAGGCGCTGAGACGCTGAGTGCGAGGCTCTGAGAAGCTGAGTGCGAGGAGCTGAGACGCTGAGTGCGAGGCGCTGAGACGCTGAGTGCGAGACGCTGAGTGCGAGGCGCTGAGACTCAGCGTGCGAGGCGCTGAGACTCAGAGTGCGAGGCGCTGAAGCGCTGAGTGCGAGGCGCTGAAGCGCTGAGTGCGAGGCGTTGAGACTCTGAGCGCGAGGCGCTGAGACGCTGAGTACAAGATGCTGAGTGCGAGACGCTGAGACGCTGAGTGCGAGACGCTGAGACGCTGAGTGCGAAGCGCCGAGTCGCTGAGTGCAAAGCGCCGAGACACTGAGTGCGAGACGCCGAGACGCTGAGTGCGAGGCGCTGAGTGCGAGGTGCTGAGGCGCTGAGTGCGAGGTGCTGAGACGCTGAGTGCGAGGTGCTGAGACGCTGAGTGCGAGGCGCTGAAGCGCTGAGTGCGAGGAGCTGAGACGCTGAGTGCGAGGCGCTGAGTGCGAGGCGCTGTGACGCTGAGTGCGAGTTGCTGAGGGTGAGGCGCTGAGTGCGAGGCACTGAGACGCTGAGTGCGAGGCGCTGAGACGCTGAGTGTGAGGAGCTGAGACGCTGAGTGCGAGGCGCTGAGTGCGAGGCGCTGCGACGCTGAGTGCGAGTCGCTGAGTGCGAGGCGCTGAGACGCTGAGTGCGAGGAGCTGAGACGCTGAGTGCGAGGCGCTGAGGTCCTGAGACGCTGAGTTCAAGGTGCTGAGTGCGAGGTGCTGAGTGCGACGCGCTGAATGCGTGGCACTGAGACGCTGAGTGCGAGGCGCTGCGACGCTGAGTGCGAGTCGCAGAGGGCGAGGCGCTGAGGTCGAGGTGCTGAGACGCTGAGCTCGAGTCGCTGAGACTCTGAGCGTGAGGCGCTGAGACACTGAGTGTGAGGCACTGAGACTCTGAGTGCGAGGCGCTGAGATGCTGAGCGCAAAGCGCCAAGTTGCTGAGTGCAAGACGCCGAGATGCTGAGTGCAAGACGCCGAGATGCTGAGTGCGAGGCGCTGAGACGCTGAGTGCAAAGCGCTGAGACGCTGAGGGCGAGGCGCTGAGTGCGAGGCACTGAGACGCGGTGTGCGGGTCGCTGAGGCGCTGATTGCGAGGCACTGAGACGCTGAGTGCGAGGCGCTGAGACGCTGAGTGCGAGGCGCTGAGACGCTGAGTGCGAGGCGCTGAGACGCTGAGTGCGAGGCGCTGAGACGCTGAGTGCGTGGCGCTGAGACGCTGAGTTCGAGGCACTGAGCGCGAGGTGCTGAGACGCTGAGACGCTGAGTGCAAAGCGCCGAGATGCTGAGTGCAAGGCGCCGGGACGCTGAGTGCGAGGCGCCAAGACTCTGAGTGCGAGTCGCCGAGACGCTGAGTGCGAGTCACTGAGGTGCTGAGACGCTGAGTGCGAGACGCTGAGAGGCTGAATGCGAGGCGCTGAGACGCTGAGTCCGAGGCTCTGAGTGCGAGGTGCTGAGACGCTGAGTGCGAGGAGCTGAGACGCTGAGTGCGAGGCGCTGAGGTCCTGAGACGCTGAGTTCAAGGCGCTGAGTGCGAGGTGCTGAGACGCTGAGTGCGAGGTGCTGGGACGCGGAGTGCGAGGCGCTGAGACGCTGAGTGCGAGGCGCTGAGACGCTGAGTGCGAGGCGCTGAGACGCTGAGTGCGAGGCGCTGAGTGCGAGTCGCTCAGAAGCTGAGTGCGAGCCGCTGAGACTCTGAGTGCAAGGCGATGAGACGCTGAGTGCGAGTCGCGGAGACGCTGAGTGCAAGGCACTGAGTGCGAGTCGCTGAGGTGCTGAGACGCTGAGTGCGAGGCGCTGAGACGCTGAGTGCGAGGCGCTGAGACGCTGAGTGCGAGGCGCTGAGACGCTGAGTGCGAGGCGCTGAGACGCTGAGTGCGAGTCGCGGAGACGCTGAGTGCAAGGCACTGAGTGCGAGTCGCTGAGGTGCTGAGACGCTGAGTGCGAGGCGCTGAGACGCTGAGTGCGAGGCGCTGAGACGCTGAGTGCGAGGTGCTGAGTGCGAGGCGCTGAGACACTGAGTGCGAGGCATCGAGACGCTGAGTGCAAGGCGCTGAAACGCTGAGTGCGGGTCGCTGAGGCGCTGATTGCGAGGCGCTGAGACGCTGAGTGCGAGGCGCTGAGACGCTGAGTGCGAGGCGCTGAGACGCTGAGTGCGAGTCGCCGAGACGCTGAGTGCGAGTCACTGAGGTGCTGAGACGCTGAGTGCGAGACGCTGAGAGGCTGAATGCGAGGCGCTGAGACGCTGAGTCCGAGGCGCTGAGTGCGAGGCGCTGAGACGCTGAGTGCGAGGAGCTGAGACGCTGAGTGCGAGGAGCTGAGATGCTGAGTGCGAGGCGCTGAGACGCTGAGTGCGAGGCGCTGAGACGCTGAGTGCGAGGAGCTGCGACGCTGAGTGCGAGTCACTGAGGACGAGGCGCTGAGACGCAGAGCTCGAGACGCTGAGTACGAGACGCTGAGTGCGAGACGCTTAGACGCTGAGTGCAAAGCGCCGAGATGCTGAGAGCGAAGCGCTGAGACGCTGAGTGCGAGGCGCTGAGACTCAGAGTGCGAGGCGCTGAGACGCTGAGACGCTGAGTGCGAGGCGCTGAGACGCTGAGTGCGAGGCGCTTAGACGCTGAGTTCGAGATGCTGAGTGCGAGGCGCTGAGACGCTGAGACGCTGAGTGCGAGGCGCTGAGACGCTGAGTGCGAGGCGCTTAGACGCTGAGTTCGAGATGCTGAATGCGAGACGCTGAGACGCTGAGTGCGAGACGCTGAGACGCTGAGTGCGAAGCGCCGAGACGCTGAGTGCAAAGCGCCGAGACGCTGAGTGCGAGACGCCGAGACGCTGAGTGCGAGGCGCTGAGTGCGAGGTGCTGAGGCACTGAGTGCGAGGTGCTGAGACGCTGAGTGCGAGGCGCTGAGACGCTGAGTGCGGGGCGCTGAGACGCTGAGTGCGGGGCGCTGAGACGCTGAGTGCGAGGCGCTGAGACGCTGAGTGCGAGGCACTGAGATGCTGAGTGCAAAGCGCCAAGATGCTGAGTGCAAGACGCCGAGATGCTGAGTGCAAGACGCCGAGATGCTGAGGGCGAGGCGCTGAGACGCTGAGTGCAAAGCGCTGTGACGCTGAGGGCGAGGCGCTGGGTGCAAGGCGCTGAGACGCAGTATGCGGGTCGCTGAGGCGCTGATTGCGAGGCGCTGAGACGCTGAGTGCGAGGCGCCGAGACGCTGAGTGCAAAGCGCCGAGACGCTGAGTGCGAGACGCCGAGACGCTGAGTGCGAGGCGCTGAGTGCGAGGTGCTGAGGCACTGAGTGCAAAGCGCCGAGATGCTGAGTGCAAGGCGCCGAGACGCTGAGTGCGAGGCGCTGAGACGCTGAGTTCGAGGCGCTGAGACGCTGAGTGCGAGGCGCCGAGACGCTGAGTGCGAGGCGCCGAGACGCTGAGTGCGAGGCGCGGAGACGCTGAGATGCTGAGTGCAAGGCGCCGAGATGCTGAGTGCGAGATGCTGAGTGCGAGACGCTGAGACGCTGAGTGCAAAGCGCCGAGATGCTGAGTGCAAGGCGCCGAGACGCTGAGTGCGAGGCGCTGAGACGCTGAGTGCGAGGCGCCGAGACGCTGAGTGCGAGGCGCCGAGACGCTGAGTGCGAGGCGCCGAGACGCTGAGTGCGAGGCGCGGAGACGCTGAGTGCAAAGCGCTGAGATGCTGAGTGCAAGGCGCCGAGATGCTGAGTGCGAGATGCTGAGTGCGAGACGCTGAGACGCTGAGTGCGAGACGCTGAGGGCGAGGTGCTGAGTGCGAGGCGCTGAGGTGCTGAGACGCTGAGTGCGAGGCGCTGAGACGCTGAGTGCGAGGCGCTGAGACGCTGAGTGCGAGGCGCTGAGACGCTGAGTGCGAGGCGCTGAGACGCTGAGTGCGAGTCGCGGAGACGCTGAGTGCAAGGCACTGAGTGCGAGTCGCTGAGGTGCTGAGACGCTGAGTGCGAGGCGCTGAGACGCTGAGTGCGAGGCGCTGAGACGCTGAGTGCGAGGTGCTGAGTGCGAGGCGCTGAGACACTGAGTGCGAGGCGTCGAGACGCTGAGTGCAAGGCGCTGAAACGCTGAGTGCGGGTCGCTGAGGCGCTGATTGCGAGGCGCTGAGATGCTGAGTGCGAGGCGCTGAGACGCTGAGTGCGAGGCGCTGAGACGCTGAGTGCGAGTCGCCGAGACGCTGAGTGCGAGTCACTGAGGTGCTGAGACGCTGAGTGCGAGACGCTGAGAGGCTGAATGCGAGGCGCTGAGACGCTGAGTCCGAGGCGCTGAGTGCGAGGCGCTGAGACGCTGAGTGCGAGGAGCTGAGACGCTGAGTGCGAGGAGCTGAGACGCTGAGTGCGAGGCGCTGAGACGCTGAGTGCGAGGCGCTGAGACGCTGAGTGCGAGGAGCTGCGACGCTGAGTGCGAGTCACTGAGGACGAGGCGCTGAGACGCAGAGCTCGAGACGCTGAGTACGAGACGCTGAGTGCGAGACGCTTAGACGCTGAGTGCAAAGCGCCGAGATGCTGAGAGCGAAGCGCTGAGACGCTGAGTGCGAGGCGCTGAGACTCAGAGTGCGAGGCGCTGAGACGCTGAGACGCTGAGTGCGAGGCGCTGAGACGCTGAGTGCGAGGCGCTTAGACGCTGAGTTCGAGATGCTGAGTGCGAGGCGCTGAGACGCTGAGACGCTGAGTGCGAGGCGCTGAGACGCTGAGTGCGAGGCGCTTAGACGCTGAGTTCGAGATGCTGAGTGCGAGACGCTGAGACGCTGAGTGCGAGACGCTGAGACGCTGAGTGCGAAGCGCCGAGACGCTGAGTGCAAAGCGCCGAGACGCTGAGTGCGAGACGCCGAGACGCTGAGTGCGAGGCGCTGAGTGCGAGGTGCTGAGGCGCTGAGTGCGAGGTGCTGAGACGCTGAGTGTGAGGCGCTGAGACGCTGAGTGCGGGGCGCTGAGACGCTGAGTGCGGGGCGCTGAGACGCTGAGTGCGAGGCGCTGAGACGCTGAGTGCGAGGCGCTGAGATGCTGAGTGCAAAGCGCCAAGATGCTGAGTGCAAGACGCCGAGATGCTGAGTGCAAGACGCCGAGATGCTGAGGGCGAGGCGCTGAGACGCTGAGTGCAAAGCGCTGTGACGCTGAGGGCGAGGCGCTGGGTGCGAGGCGCTGAGACGCAGTATGCGGGTCGCTGAGGCGCTGATTGCGAGGCGCTGAGACGCTGAGTGCGAGGCGCTGAGACGCTGAGTGCGTGGCGCTGAGACGCTGAGTTCGAGGCACTGAGCGCGAGGTGCTGAGACGCTGAGTGCAAAGCGCCGAGATGCTGAGTGCAAGGCGCCGAGACGCTGAGTGCGAGGCGCTGAGACGCTGAGTGCGAGGCGCCGAGACGCTGAGTGCGAGGCGCCGAGACGCTGAGTGCGAGGCGCGGAGACGCTGAGATGCTGAGTGCAAGGCGCCGAGATGCTGAGTGCGAGATGCTGAGTGCGAGACGCTGAGACGCTGAGTGCAAAGCGCCGAGATGCTGAGTGCAAGGCGCCGAGACGCTGAGTGCGAGGCGCTGAGATGCTGAGTGCGAGGCGCCGAGACGCTGAGTGCGAGGCGCCGAGACGCTGAGTGCGAGATGCTGAGTGCGAGACGCTGAGACGCTGAGTGCGAGACGCTGAGGGCGAGGTGCTGAGTGCGAGGCGCTGAGACGCTGAGTGCGAGGCGCTGAGACGCTGAGTGCGGGGCGCTGAGACGCTGAGTGCGAGGCGCTGAGACACTGAGTGCGAGGCGCTGAGACGCTGAGTGCGAGGCGCTGAGACGCTGAGTGCGAGGCGCTGAGACGCTGAGGGCGAGGCGCTGAGACGCTGAGTGCGAGGCGCTGAGATGCTGAGTGCGAGGCGCGGACGCGAGGCGCTGAGACGCTGAATGCAAGGTGCTGAGATGCTGAGTGCGAGGCACCGAGATGCAGAATGCAAGGTGCTGAGACTCAGAGTGCGAGGCGGTGAGTGTGAGGCGCTGAGTGCGAGTCGCTCAGAAGCTGAGTGCGAGTCGCTGAGACGCTGAGTGCGAGGCGCTGAGACTCTGAGTGCGAGGCGCTGAGACGCTGAGTGCGAGGTGCTGAGTGCGAGGCGCTGAGACACTGAGTGCGAGGCGTCGAGACGCTGAGTGCGAGGCGCTGAGTGCGAGGCGCTGAAACGCTGAGTGCGGGTCGCTGAGGCGCTGATTGCGAGGCGCTGAGACGCTGAGTGCGAGGCGCTGAGACGCTGAGTGCGAGGCGCTGAGACGCTGAGTGCGAGGCGCTGAGACGCTGAGTGCGAGGCGCTGAGATGCTGAGTGCAAAGCGCCAAGATGCTGAGTGCAAGACGCCGAGATGCTGAGTGCAAGACGCCGAGATGCTGAGGGCGAGGCGCTGAGACGCTGAGTGCAAAGCGCTGTGACGCTGAGGGCGAGGCGCTGGGTGCGAGGCGCTGAGACGCAGTATGCGGGTCGCTGAGGCGCTGATTGCGAGGCGCTGAGACGCTGAGTGCGAGGCGCTGAGACGCTGAGTGCGTGGCGCTGAGACGCTGAGTTCGAGGCACTGAGCGCGAGGTGCTGAGACGCTGAGTGCAAAGCGCCGAGATGCTGAGTGCAAGGCGCCGAGACGCTGAGTGCGAGGCGCTGAGACGCTGAGTGCGAGGCGCCGAGACGCTGAGTGCGAGGCGCCGAGACGCTGAGTGCGAGGCGCGGAGACGCTGAGATGCTGAGTGCAAGGCGCCGAGATGCTGAGTGCGAGATGCTGAGTGCGAGACGCTGAGACGCTGAGTGCAAAGCGCCGAGATGCTGAGTGCAAGGCGCCGAGACGCTGAGTGCGAGGCGCTGAGATGCTGAGTGCGAGGCGCCGAGACGCTGAGTGCGAGGCGCCGAGACGCTGAGTGCGAGATGCTGAGTGCGAGACGCTGAGACGCTGAGTGCGAGACGCTGAGGGCGAGGTGCTGAGTGCGAGGCGCTGAGACGCTGAGTGCGAGGCGCTGAGACGCTGAGTGCGGGGCGCTGAGACGCTGAGTGCGAGGCGCTGAGACACTGAGTGCGAGGCGCTGAGACGCTGAGTGCGAGGCGCTGAGACGCTGAGTGCGAGGCGCTGAGACGCTGAGGGCGAGGCGCTGAGACGCTGAGTGCGAGGCGCTGAGATGCTGAGTGCGAGGCGCGGACGCGAGGCGCTGAGACGCTGAATGCAAGGTGCTGAGATGCTGAGTGCGAGGCACCGAGATGCAGAATGCAAGGTGCTGAGACTCAGAGTGCGAGGCGGTGAGTGTGAGGCGCTGAGTGCGAGTCGCTCAGAAGCTGAGTGCGAGTCGCTGAGACGCTGAGTGCGAGGCGCTGAGACTCTGAGTGCGAGGCGCTGAGACGCTGAGTGCGAGTCGCCGAGACGCTGAGTGCGAGGCACTGAGTGCGAGTTGCTGAGGTGCTGAGACGCTGAGTGCAGGCGCTGAGTGCGAGGCGCTGAGACGCTGAGTGTGAGGTGCTGAGGTCCTGAGACGCTGAGTTCAAGGCGCTGAGTGCGAGGCGCTGAGACGCTGAGTGCGAGGCGCTGAGACGCTGAGTGCGAGGCGCTGAGACGCTGAGTGCGAGGCGCTGAGACACTGAGTGCGAGGCGCTGAGACGCTGAGTGCGAGTCGCTGTGACGCTGAGTGCGAGTCGCCGAGACGCTGAGTGCGAGGCACTGAGTGCGAGTTGCTGAGGTGCTGAGACGCTGAGTGCAGGCGCTGAGTGCGAGGCGCTGAGACGCTGAGTGTGAGGTGCTGAGGTCCTGAGACGCTGAGTTCAAGGCGCTGAGTGCGAGGCGCTGAGACGCTGAGTGCGAGGCGCTGAGACGCTGAGTGCGAGGCGCTGAGACGCTGAGTGCGAGGCGCTGAGACGCTGAGTGCGAGTCGCTGTGACGCTGAGTGCGAGGCTCTGAGACTCAGAGTGTGAGGCGCTGAGTGCGAGTTGCTCAGAAGCTGAGTGCGAGTTGCTCAGAAGCTGAGTGCGAGGCGCTGAGACTCAGAGTGCGAGGCGATGAGTGCGAGGCGATGAGTGTGAGGCGCTGAGTGCGAGTCGCTGAAACTCTGAGTGCGAGTCACTCAGAAGCTGAGTGCGAGGCGCTGAGACTCTGAGTGCGAGGCGCCGAGACTCTGAGTGCGAGGCGCCGAGACTCTGAGTGCGAGGCGCCGAGACTCTGAGTGCGAGTCGCCGAGACGCTGAGTGTGAGTCGCCGAGACGCTGAGTGTGAGTCACTGTGGTGCTGAGACGCTGAGTGCGAGACGCTGAGAGGCTGAATGCGAGGCGCTGAGACGCTGAGTCCGAGGCGCTGAGTGCGAGGTGCTGAGACGCTGAGTGTGAGGAGCTGAGACGCTGAGTGCGAGGCGCTGAGGTCCTGAGACGCTGAGTTCAAGGCGCTGAGTGCGAGGTGCTGAGACGCTGAGTGCGAGGCGCTGAGACGCGGAGTGCGAGGCGCTGAGACGCTGAGTGCGAGGCGCTGAGTGCGAGTCGCTCAGAAGCTGAGTGCGAGCCGCTGAGACTCTGAGTGCAAGGCGATGAGACGCTGAGTGCGAGTCGCGGAGACGCTGAGTGCAAGGCACTGAGTGCGAGTCGCTGAGGTGCTGAGACGCTGAGTGCGAGGCGCTGAGACGCTGAGTGCGAGGCGCTGAGACGCTGAGTGCGAGGCGCTGAGACGCTGAGTGCGAGTCGCGGAGACGCTGAGTGCAAGGCACTGAGTGCGAGTCGCTGAGGTGCTGAGACGCTGAGTGCGAGGCGCTGAGACGCTGAGTGCGAGGCGCTGAGACGCTGAGTGCGAGGTGCTGAGTGCGAGGCGCTGAGACACTGAGTGCGAGGCGTCGAGACGCTGAGTGCGAGGCGCTGAGTGCGAGGCGCTGAAACGCTGAGTGCGGGTCGCTGAGGCGCTGATTGCGAGGCGCTGAGACGCTGAGTGCGAGGCGCTGAGACGCTGAGTGTGAGTCGCCGAGACGCTGAGTGCGAGTCACTGAGGTGCTGAGACGCTGAGTGCGAGACGCTGAGAGGCTGAATGCGAGGCGCTGAGACGCTGAGTCCGAGGCGCTGAGTGCGAGGTGCTGAGACGCTGAGTGCGAGGAGCTGAGACGCTGAGTGCGAGGCGCTGAGGTCCTGAGACGCTGAGTTCAAGGCGCTGAGTGCGAGGTGCTAGACGCTGAGTGCGAGGCGCTGAGACGCGGAGTGCGAGGCGCTGAGACGCGGAGTGCGAGGCGCTGAGACGCTGAGTGCGAGGCGCTGAGTGCGAGTCGCTCAGAAGCTGAGTGCGAGCCGCTAGGACTCTGAGTGCAAGACGATGAGACTCTGAGTGCAAGGCGCTGAGACTCTGAGTGCGAGGCGCTGAGACGCTGAGTGCGAGTCGCGGAGACGCTGAGTGCAAGGCACTGAGTGCGAGTCGCTGAGGTGCTGAGACGCTGAGTGCGAGGCGCTGAGACGCTGAGTGCGAGGCGCTGAGACGCTGAGTGCGAGGCGCTGAGTGCGAGGCGCTGAGACACTGAGTGCGAGGCGTCGAGACGCTGAGTGCGAGGCGCTGAGTGCGAGGCGCTGAAACGCTGAGTGCGGGTCGCTGAGGCGCTGATTGCGAGGCGCTGAGACGCTGAGTGCGAGGCGCTGAGACGCTGAGTGCGAGGCGCTGAGACGCTGAGTGTGAGTCGCCGAGACGCTGAGTGCGAGTCACTGAGGTGCTGAGACGCTGAGTGCGAGACGCTGAGAGGCTGAATGCGAGGCGCTGAGACGCTGAGTCCGAGGCGCTGAGTGCGAGGTGCTGAGACGCTGAGGGCGAGGAGCTGAGACGCTGAGTGCGAGGTGCTGAGGTCCTGAGACGCTGAGTTCAAGGCGCTGAGTGCGAGGTGCTGAGACGCTGAGTGCGAGGCGCTGAGACGCGGAGTGCGAGGCGCTGAGACGCTGAGTGCGAGTCGCGGAGACGCTGAGTGCAAGGCACTGAGTGCGAGTCGCTGAGGTGCTGAGACGCTGAGTGCGAGGCGCTGAGACGCTGAGTGCGAGGCGCTGAGACGCTGAGTGCGAGGCGCTGAGTGCGAGGCGCTGAGACACTGAGTGCGAGGCGTCGAGACGCTGAGTGCGAGGCGCTGAGTGCGAGGCGCTGAAACGCTGAGTGCGGGTCGCTGAGGCGCTGATTGCGAGGCGCTGAGACGCTGAGTGCGAGGCGCTGAGACGCTAAGTGCGAGGCGCTGAGACGCTGAGTGCGAGGAGCTGAGACGCTGAGTGCGAGGCGCTGAGACGCTGAGTGCGAAGCGCCGAGACGCTGAGTGCAAAGCGCCGAGACGCTGAGTGCGAGACGCCGAGACGCTGAGTGCGAGGCGCTGAGTGCGAGGTGCTGAGGCGCTGAGTGCGAGGTGCTGAGACGCTGAGTGCGAGGCGCTGAGACGCTGAGTGCGGGGCGCTGAGACGCTGAGTGCGAGGCGCTGAGACGCTGAGTGCGAGGCGCTGAGATGCTGAGTGCAAAGCGCCAAGATGCTGAGTGCAAGACGCCGAGATGCTGAGTGCAAGACGCCGAGATGCTGAGGGCGAGGCGCTGAGACGCTGAGTGCAAAGCGCTGTGACGCTGAGGGCGAGGCGCTGGGTGCGAGGCGCTGAGACGCAGTATGCGGGTCGCTGAGGCGCTGATTGCGAGGCGCTGAGACGCTGAGTGCGAGGCGCTGAGACGCTGAGTGCGTGGCGCTGAGACGCTGAGTTCGAGGCACTGAGCGCGAGGTGCTGAGACGCTGAGTGCAAAGCGCCGAGATGCTGAGTGCAAGGCGCCGAGACGCTGAGTGCGAGGCGCTGAGACGCTGAGTGCGAGGCGCCGAGACGCTGAGTGCGAGGCGCCGAGACGCTGAGTGCGAGGCGCGGAGACGCTGAGATGCTGAGTGCAAGGCGCCGAGATGCTGAGTGCGAGATGCTGAGTGCGAGACGCTGAGACGCTGAGTGCAAAGCGCCGAGATGCTGAGTGCAAGGCGCCGAGACGCTGAGTGCGAGGCGCTGAGATGCTGAGTGCGAGGCGCCGAGACGCTGAGTGCGAGGCGCCGAGACGCTGAGTGCGAGATGCTGAGTGCGAGACGCTGAGACGCTGAGTGCGAGACGCTGAGGGCGAGGTGCTGAGTGCGAGGCGCTGAGACGCTGAGTGCGAGGCGCTGAGACGCTGAGTGCGGGGCGCTGAGACGCTGAGTGCGAGGCGCTGAGACTCTGAGTGCGAGGCGCTGAGACGCTGAGTGCGAGTCGCCGAGACGCTGAGTGCGAGGCACTGAGTGCGAGTTGCTGAGGTGCTGAGACGCTGAGTGCGAGGCGCTGAGACGCTGAATGCAAGGTGCTGAGATGCTGAGTGCGAGGCACCGAGATGCAGAATGCAAGGCGCTGAGACTCAGAGTGCGAGGCGGTGAGTGTGAGGCGCTGAGTGCGAGTCGCTCAGAAGCTGAGTGCGAGTCGCTCAGAAGCTGAGTGCGAGTCGCTGAGACGCTGAGTGCGAGTCGCCGAGACGCTGAGTGCGAGGCATTGAGTGCGAGTTGCTGAGGTGCTGAGACGCTGAGTGCGAGGCGCTGAGTGCGAGGTGCTGAGACGCTGAGTGTGAGGTGCTGAGGTCCTGAGACGCTGAGTTCAAGGCGCTGAGTGCGAGGCACTGAGACGCTGAGTGCGAGGCGCTGAGACGCTGAGTGCGAGGCGCTGAGACGCTGAGTGCGAGGCGCTGAGACGCTGAGTGCGAGGCGCTGAGACGCTGAGTGCGAGGCGCTGTGACGCTGAGAGCGAGGCTCTGAGACTCAGAGTGTGAGGCGCTGAGTGCGAGTTGCTCAGAAGCTGAGTGCGAGTTGCTCAGAAGCTGAGTGCGAGGCGCTGAGACTCAGAGTGCGAGGCGATGAGTGTGAGGCGCTGAGTGCGAGTCGCTGAAACTCTGAGTGCGAGTCACTCAGAAGCTGAGTGCGAGGCGCTGAGACTCTGAGTGCGAGGCGCCGAGACTCTGAGTGCGAGGCGCCGAGACTCTGAGTGCGAGGCGCCGAGACTCTGAGTGCGAGTCGCCGAGACGCTGAGTGTGAGTCGCCGAGACGCTGAGTGCGAGTCACTGAGGTGCTGAGACGCTGAGTGCGAGACGCTGAGAGGCTGAATGCGAGGCGCTGAGACGCTGAGTGCGAGGAGCTGAGACGCTGAGTGCGAGGCGCTGAGAGGCTGAATGCGAGGCGCTGAGACGCTGAGTCCGAGGCGCTGAGTGCGAGGTGCTGAGACGCTGAGTGCGAGGAGCTGAGACGCTGAGTGCGAGGCGCTGAGGTCCTGAGACGCTGAGTTCAAGGCGCTGAGTGCGAGGCGCTGAGACGCTGAGTGCGAGGCGCTGAGACGCTGAGGGCGAGGCGCTGAGACGCTGAGTGCGAGGCGCTGAGTCGCTGAGTGTGTGGCGCTGAGACGCTGAGTTCGAGGCACTGAGCGCGAGGTGCTGAGACGCTGAGTGCAAAGCGCCGAGATGCTGAGTGCAAGGCGCCGAGACGCTGAGTGCGAGGCGCTGAGACGCTGAGTGCGAGGCGCCGAGACGCTGAGTGCGAGGCGCCGAGACGCTGAGTGTGAGGCGCGGAGACGCTGAGATGCTGAGTGCAAGGCGCCGAGATGCTGAGTGCGAGATGCTGAGTGCGAGACGCTGAGACGCTGAGTGCAAAGCGCCGAGATGCTGAGTGCAAGGCGCCGAGACGCTGAGTGCGAGGCGCCGAGACGCTGAGTGCGAGGCGCCGAGAGGCTGAGTGCGAGGCGCCGAGACGCTGAGTGCGATGCGCCGAGACGCTGAGTGCGAGGCGCGGAGACGCTGAGTGCAAAGCGCTGAGATGCTGAGTGCAAGGCGCCGAGATGCTGAGTGCGAGATGCTGAGTGCGAGACGCTGAGACGCTGAGTGCGAGACGCTGAGGGCGAGGTGCTGAGTGCGAGGCGCTGAGACGCTGAGTGCGAGGCGCTGAGACGCTGAGTGCGGGGCGCTGAGACGCTGAGTGCGAGGCGCTGAGACGCTGAGTGCGAGGCGCTGAGACGCTGAGTGCGAGGCGCTGAGTGCGAGGTGCTGAGACGCTGAGTGCGAGGTGCTGAGACGCTGAGTGCGAGGCGCTGAGACGCTGAGTGCGTGGCGCTGAGACGCTGAGTTCGAGGCACTGAGCGCGAGGTGCTGAGACGCTGAGTGCAAAGCGCCGAGATGCTGAGTGCAAGGCGCCGAGACGCTGAGTGCGAGGCGCTGAGACGCTGAGTGCGAGGCGCCGAGACGCTGAGTGCGAGGCGCCGAGACGCTGAGTGCGAGGCGCGGAGACGCTGAGATGCTGAGTGCAAGGCGCCGAGATGCTGAGTGCGAGATGCTGAGTGCGAGACGCTGAGACGCTGAGTGCAAAGCGCCGAGATGCTGAGTGCAAGGCGCCGAGACGCTGAGTGCGAGGCGCTGAGACGCTGAGTGCGAGGCGCCGAGACGCTGAGTGCGAGGCGCCGAGACGCTGAGTGCGAGGCGCCGAGACGCTGAGTGCGAGGCGCGGAGACGCTGAGTGCAAAGCGCTGAGATGCTGAGTGCAAGGCGCCGAGATGCTGAGTGCGAGATGCTGAGTGCGAGACGCTGAGATGCTGAGTGCGAGACGCTGAGGGCGAGGTGCTGAGTGCGAGGCGCTGAGACGCTGAGTGCGAGGCGCTGAGACGCTGAGTGCGGGGCGCTGAGACGCTGAGTGCGAGGCGCTGAGACACTGAGTGCGAGGCGCTGAGACGCTGAGTGCGAGGCGCTGAGACGCTGAGTGCGAGGCGCTGAGACGCTGAGGGCGAGGCGCTGAGACGCTGAGGGCGAGGCGCTGAAACGCTGAGTGCGAGGCGCTGAGACGCTGAGTGCGAGGCGCGGACGCGAGGCGCTGAGACGCTGAATGCAAGGTGCTGAGATGCTGAGTGCGAGGCACCGAGATGCAGAATGCAAGGCGCTGAGACTCAGAGTGCGAGGCGGTGAGTGTGAGGCGCTGAGTGCGAGTCGCTCAGAAGCTGAGTGCGAGTCGCTGAGACGCTGAGTGCGAGGCGCTGAGACTCTGAGTGCGAGGCGCTGAGACTCTGAGTGCGAGGCGCTGAGACGCTGAGTGCGAGTCGCCGAGACGCTGAGTGCGAGGCACTGAGTGCGAGTTGCTGAGGTGCTGAGACGCTGAGTGCGAGGCGCTGAGTGCGAGGTGCTGAGACGATGAGTGTGAGGTGCTGTGGTCCTGAGACGCTGAGTGCGAGGCGCTGAGACGCTGAGTGCGAGGCGCTGAGACGCTGAGTGCGAGGCGCTGAGTGCGAGGCGCTGAGACACTGAGTGCGAGGCGTCGAGACGCTGAGTGCGAGGCGCTGAGTGCGAGGCGCTGAAACGCTGAGTGCGGGTCGCTGAGGCGCTGATTGCGAGGCGCTGAGACGCTGAGTGCGAGGCGCTGAGACGCTGAGTGCGAGGCGCTGAGACGCTGAGTGTGAGTCGCCGAGACGCTGAGTGCGAGTCACTGAGGTGCTGAGACGCTGAGTGCGAGACGCTGAGAGGCTGAATGCGAGGCGCTGAGACGCTGAGTACGAGGCGCTGAGTGCGAGGTGCTGAGACGCTGAGTGCGAGAAGCTGAGACGCTGAGTGCGAGGCGCTGAGGTCCTGAGACGCTGAGTTCAAGGCGCTGAGTGCGAGGTGCTGAGACGCTGAGTGCGAGGTGCTGAGACGCGGAGTGCGAGGCGCTGAGACGCTGAGTGCGAGGCGCTGAGACGCTGAGTGCGAGGCGCTGAGTGCGAGTCGCTGAGGTGCTGAGACGCTGAGTGCGAGGCGCTGAGACGCTGAGTGCAAAGCGCTGAGATGCTGAGTGCAAGGCGCCGAGATGCTGAGTCCGAGATGCTGAGTGCGAGACGCTGAGACGCTGAGTGCGAGACGCTGAGGGCGAGGTGCTGAGTGCGAGGCGCTGAGACGCTGAGTGCGAGGCGCCGAGACGCTGAGTGCGAGGCGCGGAGACGCTGAGTGCAAAGCGCTGAGATGCTGAGTGCAAGGCGCCGAGATGCTGAGTGCGAGATGCTGAGTGCGAGACGCTGAGACGCTGAGTGCGAGACGCTGAGGGCGAGGTGCTGAGTGCGAGGCGCTGAGACGCTGAGTGCGAGGCGCTGAGACGCTGAGTGCGGGGCGCTGAGACGCTGAGTGCGAGGGGCTGAGACGCTGAGTGCGAGGCGCTGAGTGCGAGGTGCTGAGACGCTGAGTGCGAGGTGCTGAGACGCTGAGTGCGAGGCGCTGAGACGCTGAGTGCGTGGCGCTAAGACGCTGAGTTCGAGGCACTGAGCGCGAGGTGCTGAGACGCTGAGTGCAAAGCGCCGAGATGCTGAGTGCAAGGCGCCGAGACGCTGAGTGCGAGGCGCTGAGACGCTGAGTGCGAGGCGCCGAGACGCTGAGTGCGAGGCGCCGAGACGCTGAGTGCGAGGCGCGGAGACGCTGAGATGCTGAGTGCAAGGCGCCGAGATGCTGAGTGCGAGATGCTGAGTGCGAGACGCTGAGACGCTGAGTGCAAAGCGCCGAGATGCTGAGTGCAAGGCGCCGAGACGCTGAGTGCGAGGCGCTGAGACGCTGAGTGCGAGGCGCCGAGACGCTGAGTGCGAGGCGCCGAGACGCTGAGTGCGAGGCGCCGAGACGCTGAGTGCGAGGCGCGGAGACGCTGAGTGCAAAGCGCTGAGATGCTGAGTGCAAGGCGCCGAGATGCTGAGTGCGAGATGCTGAGTGCGAGACGCTGAGACGCTGAGTGCGAGACGCTGAGGCGAGGTGCTGAGTGCGAGGCGCTGAGACGCTGAGTGCGAGGCGCTGAGACGCTGAGTGCGGGGCGCTGAGACGCTGAGTGCGAGGCGCTGAGACGCTGAGTGCGAGTCGCGGAGACGCTGAGTGCAAGGCACTGAGTGCGAGTCGCTGAGGTGCTGAGACGCTGAGTGCGAGGCGCTGAGACGCTGAGTGCGAGGCGCTGAGACGCTGAGTGCGAGGCGCTGAGTGCGAGGCGCTGAGACACTGAGTGCGAGGCGTCGAGACGCTGAGTGCGAGGCGCTGAGTGCGAGGCGCTGAAACGCTGAGTGCGGGTCGCTGAGGCGCTGATTGCGAGGCGCTGAGACGCTGAGTGCGAGGCGCTGAGACGCTAAGTGCGAGGCGCTGAGACGCTGAGTGCGAGGAGCTGAGACGCTGAGTGCGAGGCGCTGAGACGCTGAGTGCGAAGCGCCGAGACGCTGAGTGCAAAGCGCCGAGACGCTGAGTGCGAGACGCCGAGACGCTGAGTGCGAGGCGCTGAGTGCGAGGTGCTGAGGCGCTGAGTGCGAGGTGCTGAGATGCTGAGTGCGAGGCGCTGAGACGCTGAGTGCGGGGCGCTGAGACGCTGAGTGCGAGGCGCTGAGACGCTGAGTGCGAGGCGCTGAGATGCTGAGTGCAAAGCGCCAAGATGCTGAGTGCAAGACGCCGAGATGCTGAGTGCAAGACGCCGAGATGCTGAGGGCGAGGCGCTGAGACGCTGAGTGCAAAGCGCTGTGACGCTGAGGGCGAGGCGCTGGGGTGCGAGGCGCTGAGACGCAGTATGCGGGTCGCTGAGGCGCTGATTGCGAGGCGCTGAGACGCTGAGTGCGAGGCGCTGAGACGCTGAGTGCGTGGCGCTGAGACGCTGAGTTCGAGGCACTGAGCGCGAGGTGCTGAGACGCTGAGTGCAAAGCGCCGAGATGCTGAGTGCAAGGCGCCGAGACGCTGAGTGCGAGGCGCTGAGACGCTGAATGCAAGGTGCTGAGATGCTGAGTGCGAGGCACCGAGATGCAGAATGCAAGGCGCTGAGACTCAGAGTGCGAGGCGGTGAGTGTGAGGCGCTGAGTGCGAGTCGCTCAGAAGCTGAGTGCGAGTCGCTCAGAAGCTGAGTGCGAGTCGCTGAGACGCTGAGTGCGAGTCGCCGAGACGCTGAGTGCGAGGCATTGAGTGCGAGTTGCTGAGGTGCTGAGACGCTGAGTGCGAGGCGCTGAGTGCGAGGTGCTGAGACGCTGAGTGTGAGGTGCTGAGGTCCTGAGACGCTGAGTTCAAGGCGCTGAGTGCGAGGCACTGAGACGCTGAGTGCGAGGCGCTGAGACGCTGAGTGCGAGGCGCTGAGACGCTGAGTGCGAGGCGCTGAGACGCTGAGTGCGAGGCGCTGAGACGCTGAGTGCGAGGCGCTGTGACGCTGAGAGCGAGGCTCTGAGACTCAGAGTGTGAGGCGCTGAGTGCGAGTTGCTCAGAAGCTGAGTGCGAGTTGCTCAGAAGCTGAGTGCGAGGCGCTGAGACTCAGAGTGCGAGGCGATGAGTGTGAGGCGCTGAGTGCGAGTCGCTGAAACTCTGAGTGCGAGTCACTCAGAAGCTGAGTGCGAGGCGCTGAGACTCTGAGTGCGAGGCGCCGAGACTCTGAGTGCGAGGCGCCGAGACTCTGAGTGCGAGGCGCCGAGACTCTGAGTGCGAGTCGCCGAGACGCTGAGTGTGAGTCGCCGAGACGCTGAGTGCGAGTCACTGAGGTGCTGAGACGCTGAGTGCGAGACGCTGAGAGGCTGAATGCGAGGCGCTGAGACGCTGAGTGCGAGGAGCTGAGACGCTGAGTGCGAGGCGCTGAGAGGCTGAATGCGAGGCGCTGAGACGCTGAGTCCGAGGCGCTGAGTGCGAGGTGCTGAGACGCTGAGTGCGAGGAGCTGAGACGCTGAGTGCGAGGCGCTGAGGTCCTGAGACGCTGAGTTCAAGGCGCTGAGTGCGAGGCGCTGAGACGCTGAGTGCGAGGCGCTGAGACGCTGAGGGCGAGGCGCTGAGACGCTGAGTGCGAGGCGCTGAGTCGCTGAGTGTGTGGCGCTGAGACGCTGAGTTCGAGGCACTGAGCGCGAGGTGCTGAGACGCTGAGTGCAAAGCGCCGAGATGCTGAGTGCAAGGCGCCGAGACGCTGAGTGCGAGGCGCTGAGACGCTGAGTGCGAGGCGCCGAGACGCTGAGTGCGAGGCGCCGAGACGCTGAGTGTGAGGCGCGGAGACGCTGAGATGCTGAGTGCAAGGCGCCGAGATGCTGAGTGCGAGATGCTGAGTGCGAGACGCTGAGACGCTGAGTGCAAAGCGCCGAGATGCTGAGTGCAAGGCGCCGAGACGCTGAGTGCGAGGCGCTGAGACGCTGAGTGCAAGGCGCCGAGATGCTGAGTGCGAGATGCTGAGTGCGAGACGCTGAGACGCTGAGTGCGAGACGCTGAGGGCGAGGTGCTGAGTGCGAGGCGCTGAGACGCTGAGTGCGAGGCGCCGAGACGCTGAGTGCGAGGCGCGGAGACGCTGAGTGCAAAGCGCTGAGATGCTGAGTGCAAGGCGCCGAGATGCTGAGTGCGAGATGCTGAGTGCGAGACGCTGAGACGCTGAGTGCGAGACGCTGAGGGCGAGGTGCTGAGTGCGAGGCGCTGAGACGCTGAGTGCGAGGCGCTGAGACGCTGAGTGCGGGGCGCTGAGACGCTGAGTGCGAGGCGCTGAGACGCTGAGTGCGAGGCGCTGAGACGCTGAGTGCGAGGCGCTGAGACGCTGAGTGCGAGGCGCTGAGACGCTGAGGGCGAGGCGCTGAGACGCTGAGGGCGAGGCGCTGAAACGCTGAGTGCGAGGCGCTGAGACGCTGAGTGCGAGGCGCGGACGCGAGGCGCTGAGACGCTGAATGCAAGGTGCTGAGATGCTGAGTGCGAGGCACCGAGATGCAGAATGCAAGGCGCTGAGACTCAGAGTGCGAGGCGGTGAGTGTGAGGCGCTGAGTGCGAGTCGCTCAGAAGCTGAGTGCGAGTCGCTGAGACGCTGAGTGCGAGGCGCTGAGTGCGAAGCGCTGAAACGCTGAGTGCGGGTCGCTGAGGCGCTGATTGCGAGGCGCTGAGATGCTGAGTGCGAGGCGCTGAGACGCTGAGTGCGAGGCGCTGAGACGCTGAGTGCGAGGAGCTGAGACGCTGAGTGCGAGGCGCTGAGACGCTGATTGCGAGGCGCTGAGACGCTGAGTGCGAGTCGCCGAGATGCTGAGTGCGAGGCACTGAGTGCGAGTTGCTGAGGTGCTGAGACGCTGAGTGCGAGGCGCTGAGTGCGAGGTGCTGAGACGCTGAGTGTGAGGCGCTGAGGTCCTGAGACGCTGAGTTCAAGGCGCTGAGTGCGAGGCGCTGAGACGCTGAGTGCGAGGCGCTGAGACGCTGAGTGCGAGGCGCTGAGACGCTGAGTGCGAGGCTCTGAGACTCAGAGTGTGAGGCGCTGAGTGCGAGTTGCTCAGAAGCTGAGTGCGAGTTGCTCAGAAGCAGAGTGCGAGTCGCTGAGACGCTGAGTGCGAGGCGCTGAGACGCTGAGTGCGAGGCGCTGAGACGCTGAGTGCGAGGCTCTGAGACTCAGAGTGTGAGGCGCTGAGTGCGAGTTGCTCAGAAGCTGAGTGCGAGTTGCTCAGAAGCAGAGTGCGAGTCGCTGAGACTCTGAGTGCGAGGCGCTGAGACTCAGAGTGCGAGGCGATGAGTGTGAGGCGCTGAGTGCGAGTCGCTGAAACTCTGAGTGCGAGTCACTCAGAAGCTGAGTGCGAGGCGCTGAGACTCTGAGTGCGAGGCGCCGAGACTCTGAGTGCGAGGCGCCGAGACTCTGAGTGCGAGGCGCCGAGACTCTGAGTGCGAGTCGCCGAGACGCTGAGTGTGAGTCGCCGAGACGCTGAGTGCGAGTCACTGAGGTGCTGAGACGCTGAGTGCGAGACGCTGAGAGGCTGAATGCGAGGCGCTGAGACGCTGAGTCCGAGGCGCTGAGTGCGAGGTGCTGAGACGCTGAGTGCGAGGAGCTGAGACGCTGAGTGCGAGGCGCTGAGGTCCTGAGACGCTGAGTTCAAGGCGCTGAGTGCGAGGTGCTGAGACGCTGAGTGCGAGGTGCTGAGACGCGGAGTGCGAGGCGCTGAGACGCTGAGTGCGAGGCGCTGAGACGCTGAGTGCGAGGCGCTGAGTGCGAGTCGCTCAGAAGCTGAGTGCGAGCCGCTAGGACTCTGAGTGCAAGACGATGAGACTCTGAGTGCAAGGCGCTGAGACTCTGAGTGCGAGGCGCTGAGACGCTGAGTGCGAGTCGCGGAGACGCTGAGTGCAAGGCACTGAGTGCGAGTCGCTGAGGTGCTGAGACGCTGAGTGCGAGGCGCTGAGACGCTGAGTGCGAGGCGCTGAGACGCTGAGTGCGAGGCGCTGAGTGCGAGGCGCTGAGACACTGAGTGCGAGGCGTCGAGACGCTGAGTGCGAGGCGCTGAGTGCGAGGCGCTGAAACGCTGAGTGCGGGTCGCTGAGGCGCTGATTGCGAGGCGCTGAGACGCTGAGTGCGAGGCGCTGAGACGCTGAGTGCGAGGCGCTGAGACGCTGAGTGCGAGGCGCTGCGACGCTGAGCGCGAGTCACTGAGGGCGAGGCGCTGAGACGCTGAGCTCGAGACGCTGAGTACGAGACGCTGAGTGCGAGACGCTTAGACGCTGAGTGCAAAGCGCCGAGATGCTGAGAGCGAAGCGCTGAGACGCTGAGTGCGAGGCGCTGAGACTCAGAGTGCGAGGCGCTGAGTTCGAGGCGCTGAGACGCTGAGTTCGAGGCGCTGAGACGCTGAGTTCGAGGCGCTGAGTGCGAGGCGCTGAGACGCTGAGGCGCTGAGTACGAGACGCTGAGTGCGAGACGCTGAGACGCTGAGTGCGAGGCGCTGAGACGCTGAGTTCGAGGCGCTGAGTGCGAGGCGCTGAGACGCTGGGACGCTGAGTGCGAGGCGCTGAGACGCTGAGTGCGAGGCGCTTAGACGCTGAGTTCGAGATGCTGAGTGCGAGACGCTGAGACGCTGAGTGCGAGACGCTGAGACGCTGAGTGCGAAGCGCCGAGACGCTGAGTGCAAAGCGCCGAGACGCTGAGTGCGAGACGCCGAGACGCTGAGTGCGAGGCGCTGAGTGCGAGGTGCTGAGGCGCTGAGTGCGAGGTGCTGAGACGCTGAGTGCGAGGCGCTGAGACGCTGAGTGCGGGGCGCTGAGACGCTGAGTGCGAGGCGCTGAGACGCTGAGTGCGAGGCGCTGAGATGCTGAGTGCAAAGCGCCAAGATGCTGAGTGCAAGACGCCAAGATGCTGAGTGCAAGACGCCGAGATGCTGAGGGCGAGGCGCTGAGACGCTGAGTGCAAAGCGCTGTGACGCTGAGGGCGAGGCGCTGGGTGCGAGGCGCTGAGACGCAGTATGCGGGTCGCTGAGGCGCTGATTGCGAGGCGCTGAGACGCTGAGTGCGAGGCGCTGAGACGCTGAGTGCGTGGCGCTGAGACGCTGAGTTCGAGGCACTGAGCGCGAGGTGCTGAGACGCTGAGTGCAAAGCGCCGAGATGCTGAGTGCAAGGCGCCGAGACGCTGAGTGCGAGGCGCTGAGACGCTGAGTGCGAGGCGCCGAGACGCTGAGTGCGAGGCGCCGAGACGCTGAGTGCGAGGCGCGGAGACGCTGAGATGCTGAGTGCAAAGCGCCGAGATGCTGAGTGCAAGGCGCCGAGACGCTAAGTGCGAGGCGCCGAGACGCTGAGTGCGAGGCGCCGAGACACTGAGTGCGAGGCGCCGAGACGCTGAGTGCGAGGCGCGGAGACGCTGAGTGCGAGGCGCGGAGACGCTGAGTGCAAGGTGCGGAGACGCTGAGTGCAAAGCGCTGAGATGCTGAGTGCAAGGCGCCGAGATGCTGAGTGCGAGATGCTGAGTGCGAGACGCTGAGACGCTGAGTGCGAGACGCTGAGTGCAAAGCGCTGAGATGCTGAGTGCAAGGCGCTGAGATGCTGAGTGCGAGATGCTGAGTGCGAGGCGCTGAGACGCTGATTGCGAGAAGCTGAGTGCGATGTGCTGAGACGCTGAGTGCGAGGAGCTGAGACGCTGAGTGCGAGGCGCTGAGACGCTGAGTGCGAGGCGCTGAGACGCTGAGTGCGAGGCGCTGAGACGCTGAGTGCGAGGCGCTGAGACGCTGAGTGCGAGGCGCTGAGATGCTGAGTGCGAGGCGCTGAGAAGCTGAGTGCGAGACGCTGAGTGCGAGGCGCCGAGACGCTGAGTGCGAGGCGCGGAGACGCTGAGTGCGAGGTGCGGAGACGCTGAGTGCAAAGCGCTGAGATGCTGAGTGCAAGGCGCCGAGATGCTGAGTGCGAGATGCTGAGTGCGAGACGCTGAGACGCTGAGTGCGAGACGCTGAGTGCAAAGCGCTGAGATGCTGAGTGCAAGGCGCCGAGATGCTGAGTGCGAGATGCTGAGTGCAAGGCGCTGAGACGCTGAGTGCGAGGCGCTGAGACGCTGAGTGCGAGGCGCTGAGACGCTGAGTGCGAGGCGCTGTGACGCTGAGTGCGAGGCTCTGAGACTCAGAGTGTGAGGCGCTGAGTGCGAGTTGCTCAGAAGCTGAGTGCGAGTTGCTCAGAAGCTGAGTGCGAGGCGCTGAGACTCAGAGTGCGAGGCGATGAGTGTGAGGCGCTGAGTGCGAGTCGATGAAACTCTGAGTGCGAGTCACTCAGAAGCTGAGTGCGAGGCGCTGAGACTCTGAGTGCGAGGCGCCGAGACTCTGAGTGCGAGGCGCCGAGACTCTGAGTGCGAGGCGCCGAGACTCTGAGTGCGAGTCGCCGAGACGCTGAGTGTGAGTCGCCGAGACGCTGAGTGCGAGTCACTGAGGTGCTGAGACGCTGAGTGCGAGACGCTGAGAGGCTGAATGCGAGGCGCTGAGACGCTGAGTCCGAGGCGCTGAGTGCGAGGTGCTGAGACGCTGAGTGCGAGGTGCTGAGACGCTGAGTGCGAGGTGCTGAGGTCCTGAGACGCTGAGTTCAAGGCGCTGAGTGCGAGGTGCTGAGACGCTGAGTGCGAGGTGCTGAGACGCGGAGTGCGAGGCGCTGAGACGCTGAGTGCGAGGCGCTGAGACGCTGAGTGCGAGGCGCTGAGACGCTGAGTGCGAGGCGCTGAGTGCGAGTCGCTCAGAAGCTGAGTGCGAGCCGCTGAGACTCTGAGTGCAAGGCGATGAGACGCTGAGTGCGAGTCGCGGAGACGCTGAGTGCAAGGCACTGAGTGCGAGTCGCTGAGGTGCTGAGACGCTGAGTGCGAGGCGCTGAGACGCTGAGTGCGAGGCGCTGAGACGCTGAGTGCGAGGCGCTGAGACGCTGAGTGCGAGTCGCGGAGACGCTGAGTGCAAGGCACTGAGTGCGAGTCGCTGAGGTGCTGAGACGCTGAGTGCGAGGCGCTGAGACTCTGAGTGCGAGGCGCTGAGACGCTGAGTGCGAGGTGCTGAGTGCGAGGCGCTGAGACACTGAGTGCGAGGCGTCGAGACGCTGAGTGCGAGGCGCTGAGTGCGAGGCGCTGAAACGCTGAGTTCGGGTCGCTGAGGCGCTGATTGCGAGGCGCTGAGACGCTGAGTGCGAGGCGCTGAGACGCTGAGTGTGAGTCGCCGAGACGCTGAGTGCGAGTCACTGAGGTGCTGAGACGCTGAGTGCGAGACGCTGAGAGGCTGAATGCGAGGCGCTGAGACGCTGAGTCCGAGGCGCTGAGTGCGAGGTGCTGAGACGCTGAGTGCGAGGAGCTGAGACGCTGAGTGCGAGGCGCTGAGGTCCTGAGACGCTGAGTTCAAGGCGCTGAGTGCGAGGTGCTGAGACGCTGAGTGCGAGGCGCTGAGACGCGGAGTGCGAGGCGCTGAGACGCGGAGTGCGAGGCGCTGAGACGCTGAGTGCGAGGCGCTGAGTGCGAGTCGGTCAGAAGCTGAGTGCGAGCCGCTAGGACTCTGAGTGCAAGACGATGAGACTCTGAGTGCAAGGCGCTGAGACTCTGAGTGCGAGGCGCTGAGACGCTGAGTGCGAGTCGCGGAGACGCTGAGTGCAAGGCACTGAGTGCGAGTCGCTGAGGTGCTGAGACGCTGAGTGCGAGGCGCTGAGACGCTGAGTGCGAGGCGCTGAGACGCTGAGTGCGAGGCGCTGAGTGCGAGGCGCTGAGACACTGAGTGCGAGGCGTCGAGACGCTGAGTACGAGGCGCTGAGTGCGAGGCGCTGAAACGCTGAGTGCGGGTCGCTGAGGCGCTGATTGCGAGGCGCTGAGACACTGAGTGCGAGGCGCTGAGACGCTGAGTGCGAGGCGCTGAGACGCTGAGTGTGAGGCGCTGCGACGCTGAGTGCGAGTCACTGAGGGCGAGGCACTGAGACGCTGAGCTCGAGACGCTGAGTACGAGACGCTGAGTGCGAGACGCTGAGACGCTGAGTGCGAGGCGCTGAGACGCTGAGTGCGGGGCGCTGAGACGCTGAGTGCGAGGCGCTGAGACGCTGAGTGCGAGGCGCTGAGATGCTGAGGGCGAGGCGCTGAAACGCTGAGTGCGGGGCGCTGAGACGCTGAGTGCGAGGCGCTGAGACGCTGAGTGCGAGGCGCTGAGATGCTGAGTGCCAAGCGCCAAGATGCTGAGTGCAAGACGCCGAGATGCTGAGTGCAAGACGCCGAGATGCTGAGGGCGAGGCGCTGAGACGCTGAGTGCAAAGCGCTGTGACGCTGAGGGCGAGGCGCTGGGTGCGAGGCGCTGAGACGCAGTATGCGGGTCGCTGAGGCGCTGATTGCGAGGCGCTGAGACGCTGAGTGCGAGGCGCTGAGACGCTGAGTGCGTGGCGCTGAGACGCTGAGTTCGAGGCACTGAGCGCGAGGTGCTGAGACGCTGAGTGCAAAGCGCCGAGATGCTGAGTGCAAGGCGCCGAGACGCTGAGTGCGAGGCGCTGAGACGCTGAGTGCGAGGCGCCGAGACGCTGAGTGCGAGGCGCCGAGACGCTGAGTGCGAGGCGCGGAGACGCTGAGATGCTGAGTGCAAGGCGCCGAGATGCTGAGTGCGAGATGCTGAGTGCGAGACGCTGAGACGCTGAGTGCAAAGCGCCGAGATGCTGAGTGCAAGGCGCCGAGACGCTGAGTGCGAGGCGCTGAGACGCTGAGTGCGAGGCGCTGAGACGCTGAGTGCGAGGCGCCGAGACGCTGAGTGCGAGGCGCCGAGACGCTGAGTGCGAGGCGCGGAGACGCTGAGTGCAAAGCGCTGAGATGCTGAGTGCAAAGCGCTGAGATGCTGAGTGCAAGGCGCCGAGATGCTGAGTGCGAGATGCTGAGTGCGAGACGCTGAGACGCTGAGTGCGAGACGCTGAGGGCGAGGTGCTGAGTGCGAGGCGCTGAGACGCTGAGTGCGAGGCGCTGAGACGCTGAGTGCGAGACGCTGAGTGCGAGGCGCTGAGACACTGAGTGCGAGGCGTCGAGACGCTGAGTGCGAGGCGCTGAGTGCGAGGCGCTGAAACGCTGAGTGCGGGTCGCTGAGGCGCTGATTGCGAGGCGCTGAGACGCTGAGTGCGAGGCGCTGAGACGCTGAGTGCGAGGCGCTGAGACGCTGAGTGTGAGTCCCCGAGACGCTGAGTGCGAGTCACTGAGGTGCTGAGACGCTGAGTGCGAGACGCTGAGAGGCTGAATGCGAGGCGCTGAGACGCTGAGTCCGAGGCGCTGAGTGCGAGGTGCTGAGACGCTGAGTGCGAGGAGCTGAGACGCTGAGTGCGAGGCGCTGAGGTCCTGAGACGCTGAGTTCAAGGCGCTGAGTGCGAGGTGCTGAGACGCTGAGTGCGAGGTGCTGAGACGCGGAGTGCGAGGCGCTGAGACTCTGAGTGCGAGGCGCTGAGACGCTGAGTGCGAGGTGCTGAGTGCGAGGCGCTGAGACACTGAGTGCGAGGCGTCGAGACGCTCAGTGCGAGGCGCTGAGTGCGAGGCGCTGAAACGCTGAGTGCGGGTCGCTGAGGCGCTGATTGCGAGGCGCTGAGACGCTGAGTGCGAGGCGCTGAGACGCTGAGTGTGAGTCGCCGAGACGCTGAGTGCGAGTCACTGAGGTGCTGAGACGCTGAGTGCGAGACGCTGAGAGGCTGAATGCGAGGCGCTGAGACGCTGAGTCCGAGGCGCTGAGTGCGAGGTGCTGAGACGCTGAGTGCGAGGAGCTGAGACGCTGAGTGCGAGGCGCTGAGGTCCTGAGACGCTGAGTTCAAGGCGCTGAGTGCGAGGTGCTGAGACGCTGAGTGCGAGGCGCTGAGACGCGGAGTGCGAGGCGCTGAGACGCGGAGTGCGAGGCGCTGAGACGCTGAGTGCGAGGCGCTGAGTGCGAGTCGGTCAGAAGCTGAGTGCGAGCCGCTAGGACTCTGAGTGCAAGACGATGAGACTCTGAGTGCAAGGCGCTGAGACTCTGAGTGCGAGGCGCTGAGACGCTGAGTGCGAGTCGCGGAGACGCTGAGTGCAAGGCACTGAGTGCGAGTCGCTGAGGTGCTGAGACGCTGAGTGCGAGGCGCTGAGACGCTGAGTGCGAGGCGCTGAGACGCTGAGTGCGAGGCGCTGAGACGCTGAGTGCGAGGCGCTGAGTGCGAGGCGCTGAGACACTGAGTGCGAGGCGTCGAGACGCTGAGTACGAGGCGCTGAGTGCGAGGCGCTGAAACGCTGAGTGCGGGTCGCTGAGGCGCTGATTGCGAGGCGCTGAGACACTGAGTGCGAGGCGCTGAGACGCTGAGTGCGAGGCGCTGAGACGCTGAGTGCGAGGCGCTGAGACGCTGAGTGCGAGGCGCTGAGACGCTGAGTGTGAGGCGCTGCGACGCTGAGTGCGAGTCACTGAGGGCGAGGCACTGAGACGCTGAGCTCGAGACGCTGAGTACGAGACGCTGAGTGCGAGACGCTGAGACGCTGAGTGCGAGGCGCTGAGACGCTGAGTGCGGGGCGCTGAGACGCTGAGTGCGAGGCGCTGAGACGCTGAGTGCGAGGCGCTGAGATGCTGAGGGCGAGGCGCTGAAACGCTGAGTGCGGGGCGCTGAGACGCTGAGTGCGAGGCGCTGAGACGCTGAGTGCGAGGCGCTGAGATGCTGAGTGCCAAGCGCCAAGATGCTGAGTGCAAGACGCCGAGATGCTGAGTGCAAGACGCCGAGATGCTGAGGGCGAGGCGCTGAGACGCTGAGTGCAAAGCGCTGTGACGCTGAGGGCGAGGCGCTGGGTGCGAGGCGCTGAGACGCAGTATGCGGGTCGCTGAGGCGCTGATTGCGAGGCGCTGAGACGCTGAGTGCGAGGCGCTGAGACGCTGAGTGCGTGGCGCTGAGACGCTGAGTTCGAGGCACTGAGCGCGAGGTGCTGAGACGCTGAGTGCAAAGCGCCGAGATGCTGAGTGCAAGGCGCCGAGACGCTGAGTGCGAGGCGCTGAGACGCTGAGTGCGAGGCGCCGAGACGCTGAGTGCGAGGCGCCGAGACGCTGAGTGCGAGGCGCGGAGACGCTGAGATGCTGAGTGCAAGGCGCCGAGATGCTGAGTGCGAGATGCTGAGTGCGAGACGCTGAGACGCTGAGTGCAAAGCGCCGAGATGCTGAGTGCAAGGCGCCGAGACGCTGAGTGCGAGGCGCTGAGACGCTGAGTGCGAGGCGCTGAGACGCTGAGTGCGAGGCGCCGAGACGCTGAGTGCGAGGCGCCGAGACGCTGAGTGCGAGGCGCGGAGACGCTGAGTGCAAAGCGCTGAGATGCTGAGTGCAAAGCGCTGAGATGCTGAGTGCAAGGCGCCGAGATGCTGAGTGCGAGATGCTGAGTGCGAGACGCTGAGACGCTGAGTGCGAGACGCTGAGGGCGAGGTGCTGAGTGCGAGGCGCTGAGACGCTGAGTGCGAGGCGCTGAGACGCTGAGTGCGAGACGCTGAGTGCGAGGCGCTGAGACACTGAGTGCGAGGCGTCGAGACGCTGAGTGCGAGGCGCTGAGTGCGAGGCGCTGAAACGCTGAGTGCGGGTCGCTGAGGCGCTGATTGCGAGGCGCTGAGACGCTGAGTGCGAGGCGCTGAGACGCTGAGTGCGAGGCGCTGAGACGCTGAGTGTGAGTCGCCGAGACGCTGAGTGCGAGTCTCTGAGGTGCTGAGTCGCTGAGTGCGAGACGCTGAGAGGCTGAATGCGAGGCGCTGAGACGCTGAGTCCGAGGCGCTGAGTGCGAGGTGCTGAGACGCTGAGTGCGAGGAGCTGAGACGCTGAGTGCGAGGCGCTGAGGTCCTGAGACGCTGAGTTCAAGGCGCTGAGTGCGAGGTGCTGAGACGCTGAGTGCGAGGTGCTGAGACGCGGAGTGCGAGGCGCTGAGACTCTGAGTGCGAGGCGCTGAGACGCTGAGTGCGAGGTGCTGAGTGCGAGGCGCTGAGACACTGAGTGCGAGGCGTCGAGACGCTCAGTGCGAGGCGCTGAGTGCGAGGCGCTGAAACGCTGAGTGCGGGTCGCTGAGGCGCTGATTGCGAGGCGCTGAGACGCTGAGTGCGAGGCGCTGAGACGCTGAGTGTGAGTCGCCGAGACGCTGAGTGCGAGTCACTGAGGTGCTGAGACGCTGAGTGCGAGACGCTGAGAGGCTGAATGCGAGGCGCTGAGACGCTGAGTCCGAGGCGCTGAGTGCGAGGTGCTGAGACGCTGAGTGCGAGGAGCTGAGACGCTGAGTGCGAGGCGCTGAGGTCCTGAGACGCTGAGTTCAAGGCGCTGAGTGCGAGGTGCTGAGACGCTGAGTGCGAGGCGCTGAGACGCGGAGTGCGAGGCGCTGAGACGCGGAGTGCGAGGCGCTGAGACGCTGAGTGCGAGGCGCTGAGTGCGAGTCGGTCAGAAGCTGAGTGCGAGCCGCTAGGACTCTGAGTGCAAGACGATGAGACTCTGAGTGCAAGGCGCTGAGACTCTGAGTGCGAGGCGCTGAGACGCTGAGTGCGAGTCGCGGAGACGCTGAGTGCAAGGCACTGAGTGCGAGTCGCTGAGGTGCTGAGACGCTGAGTGCGAGGCGCTGAGACGCTGAGTGCGAGGCGCTGAGGCGCTGAGTGCGAGGCGCTGAGTGCGAGGCGCTGAGACACTGAGTGCGAGGCGTCGAGACGCTGAGTACGAGGCGCTGAGTGCGAGGCGCTGAAACGCTGAGTGCGGGTCGCTGAGGCGCTGATTGCGAGGCGCTGAGACGCTGAGTGCGAGGCGCTGAGACGCTGAGTGCGAGGCGCTGAGACGCTGAGTGCGAGGCGCTGAGACGCTGAGTGCGAGGCGCTGAGACGCTGAGTGTGAGGCGCTGCGACGCTGAGTGCGAGTCACTGAGGGCGAGGCACTGAGACGCTGAGCTCGAGACGCTGAGTACGAGACGCTGAGTGCGAGACGCTGAGACGCTGAGTGCGAGGCGCTGAGACGCTGAGTTCGAGGCGCTGAGTGCGAGGCGCTGAGACGCTGGGACGCTGAGTGCGAGGCGCTGAGACGCTGAGTGCGAGGCGCTTAGACGCTGAGTTCGAGATGCTGAGTGCGAGACGCTGAGACGCTGAGTGCGAGACGCTGAGACGCTGAGTGCGAAGCGCCGAGACGCTGAGTGCAAAGCGCCGAGACGCTGAGTGCGAGACGCCGAGACGCTGAGTGCGAGGCGCTGAGTGCGAGGTGCTGAGGCGCTGAGTGCGAGGTGCTGAGACGCTGAGTGCGAGGCGCTGAGACGCTGAGTGCGGGGCGCTGAGACGCTGAGTGCGAGGCGCTGAGACGCTGAGTGCGAGGCGCTGAGATGCTGAGTGCAAAGCGCCAAGATGCTGAGTGCAAGACGCCGAGATGCTGAGTACAAGACGCCGAGATGCTGAGGGCGAGGCGCTGAGACGCTGAGTGCAAAGCGCCGAGATGCTGAGTGCGAGACGCCGAGACGCTGAGTGCGAGGCGCTGAGTGCGAGGTGCTGAGGCGCTGAGTGCGATGTGCTGAGATGCTGAGTGCGAGGTGCTGAGACGCTGAGTGCGAGGTGCTGAGACGCTGAGTGCGAGGCGCTGAAGCGCTGAGTGCGAGGAGCTGAGACGCTGAGTGCGAGGCACTGAGTGCGAGGCGCTGTGACGCTGAGTGCGAGTCGCTGAGGGTGAGGCGCTGAGTGCGAGGCACTGAGACGCTGAGTGCGAGGCACTGAGACGCTGAGTGTTAGGAGCTGAGACGCTGAGTGGAAGGCGCTGAGTGCGAGGCGCTGCGACGCTGAGTGAGAGTCGCTGATTGCGAGGCGCTGAGACGCTGAGCTCGAGTCGCTGAGTGCGAGGCGCTGATTGCGAGGCACTGAGACGCTGAGCTCGAGTCGCTGAGTGCGAGGCACTGAGACGCTGAGTGCGAGGAGCTGAGACGCTGAGTGCGAGGCGCTGAGGTCCTGAGACGCTGAGTTCAAGGTGCTAGTGCGAGGTGCTGAGTGCGAGGCGCTGACTGCGTGGCACTGAGACGCTGAGTGCGAGGCGCTGCGACGCTGAGTGCGAGTCGCAGAGGGTGAGGCGCTGAGGTCGAGGTGCTGAGACGCTGAGCTCGAGTCGCTGAGACTCTGAGCGTGAGGCGCTGAGACACTGAGTGTGAGGCACTGAGACGCTGAGTGCGAGGCGCTGAGATGCTGAGTGCAAAGCGCCAAGATGCTGAGTGCAAGACGCCGAGATGCTGAGTGCAAGACGCCGAGATGCTGAGTGCGAGGCGCTGAGCGCGAGGTGCTGAGACGCTGAGTGCAAAGCGCCGAGATGCTGAGTGCAAGGCGCCGAGACGCTGAGTGCGAGGCGCTGAGACGCTGAGTGCGAGGCGCCGAGACGCTGAGTGCGAGGCGCCGAGACGCTGAGTGCGAGGCGCCGAGACGCTGAGTGCGAGGCGCCGAGACGCTGAGTGTGAGGCGCGGAGACGCTGAGATGCTGAGTGCAAGGCGCCGAGATGCTGAGTGCGAGATGCTGAGTGTGAGACGCTGAGACGCTGAGTGCAAAGCGCCGAGATGCTGAGTGCAAGGCGCCGAGACGCTGAGTGCGAGGCGCTGAGACGCTGAGTGCGAGCCGCTGAGACTCTGAGTGCAAGGCGATGAGACGCTGAGTGCGAGTCGCGGAGACGCTGAGTGCAAGGCACTGAGTGCGAGTCGCTGAGGTGCTGAGACGCTGAGTGCGAGGCGCTGAGACGCTGAGTGCGAGGCGCTGAGACGCTGAGTGCGAGGCGCTGAGACGCTGAGTGCGAGTCGCGGAGACGCTGAGTGCAAGGCACTGAGTGCGAGTCGCTGAGGTGCTGAGACGCTGAGTGCGAGGCGCTGAGACTCTGAGTGCGGGTCGCTGAGGCGCTGATTGCGAGGCGCTGAGACGCTGAGTGCGAGGCGCTGAGACGCTGAGTGCGAGGCGCTGAGACGCTGAGTGTGAGTCGCCGAGACGCTGAGTGCGAGTCACTGAGGTGCTGAGACGCTGAGTGCGAGACGCTGAGAGGCTGAATGCGAGGCGCTGAGACGCTGAGTCCGAGGCGCTGAGTGCGAGGTGCTGAGACGCTGAGTGCGAGGAGCTGAGACGCTGAGTGCGAGGCGCTGAGGTCCTGAGACGCTGAGTTCAAGGCGCTGAGTGCGAGGTGCTGAGACGCTGAGTGCGAGGTGCTGAGACGCGGAGTGCGAGGCGCTGAGACGCTGAGTGCGAGGCGCTGAGACGCTGAGTGCGAGGCGCTGAGTGCGAGTCGCTCAGAAGCTGAGTGCGAGCCGCTGAGACTCTGAGTGCAAGGCGATGAGACTCTGAGTGCAAGGCGCTGAGACTCTGAGTGCGAGGCGCTGAGACGCTGAGTGCGAGTCGCGGAGACGCTGAGTGCAAGGCACTGATTGCGAGTTGCTGAGGTGCTGAGACGCTGAGTGCGAGGCGCTGAGACGCTGAGTGCGAGGCGCTGAGTGCGAGGCGCTGAGACACTGAGTGCGAGGCGTCGAGACGCTGAGTGCGAGGCGCTGAGTGCGAGGCGCTGAAACGCTGAGTGCGGGTCGCTGAGGCGCTGATTGCGAGGCGCTGAGACGCTGAGTGCGAGGCGCTGAGACGCTGAGTGCGAGGCGCTGAGACGCTGAGTGCGAGGAGCTGAGACGCTGAGTGCGAGGCGCTGAGACGCTGAGTGCGAGGCGCTGAGACGCTGAGTGCGAGGCACTGAGACGCTGAGTGCGAGGAGCTGAGACGCTGAGTGCGAGGCGCTGAGGTCCTGAGACGCTGAGTTCAAGGTGCTAGTGCGAGGTGCTGAGTGCGAGGCGCTGAATGCGTGGCACTGAGACGCTGAGTGCGAGGCGCTGCGACGCTGAGTGCGAGTCGCAGAGGGCGAGGCGCTGAGGAAGAGGTGCTGAGACGCTGAGCTCGAGTCGCTGAGACTCTGAGCGCGAGGCGCTGAGACACTGAGTGTGAGGCACTGAGACGCTGAGTGCGAGGCGCTGAGATGCTGAGTGCAAAGCGCCAAGATGCTGAGTGCAAGACGCCGAGATGCTGAGTGCAAGACGCCGAGATGCTGAGTGCGAGGCGCTGAGTGCGAGGCGCTGAGACGCTGAGTGCAAAGCGCCGAGATGCTGAGTGCAAGGCGCCGAGACGCTGAGTGCGAGGCACTGAGACACTGAGTGCGAGGCGCCTAGACGCGGAGTGCGAGGCGCCGAGACGCGGAGTGCGAGGCGCAGAGACGCGGAGTGCGAGGCGCAGAGACGCGGAGTGCAAGGCGCCGAGATGCTGAGTGCGAGATGCTGAGTGTGAGACCTGAGACGCTGAGTGCAAAGCGCCGAGATGCTGAGTGCAAGGCGCCAAGACGCTGAGTGCGAGGCGCTGAGACGCTGAGTGCGAGGCGCCGAAACGCTGAGTGCGAGGCGCCGAGACGCTGAGTGCGAGGCGCCGAGACGCTGAGTGCGAGGCGCGGAGACGCTGAGTGCAAAGCGCTGAGATGCTGAGTGCAAGGCGCCGAGATGCTGAGTGCGAGATGCTGAGTGCGAGACGCTGAGACGCTGAGTGCGAGACGCTGAGGGCGAGGTGCTGAGTGCGAGGCGCTGAGACGCTGAGTGCGAGGCGCTGAGACGCTGAGTGCGGGGCGCTGAGACGCTGAGTGCGAGGCGCTGAGACGCTGAGTGCGAGGCGCTGAGACGCTGAGGGCGAGGCGCTGAAACGCTGAGTGCGGGGCGCTGAGACGCTGAGTGCGAGGCGCTGAGACGCTGAGTGCGAGGCGCTGAGATGCTGAGTGCCAAGTGCCAAGATGCTGAGTGCAAGACGCCGAGATGCTGAGTGCAAGACGCCGAGATGCTGAGGGCGAGGCGCTGAGACGCTGAGTGCAAAGCGCTGTGACGCTGAGGGCGAGGCGCTGGGTGCGAGGCGCTGAGACGCAGTATGCGGGTCGCTGAGGCGCTGATTGCGAGGTGCTGAGACGCTGAGTGCGAGGCGCTGAGACGCTGAGTGCGTGGCGCTGAGACGCTGAGTTCGAGGCACTGAGCGCGAGGTGCTGAGACGCTGAGTGCAAAGCGCCGAGATGCTGAGTGCAAGGCGCCGAGACGCTGAGTGCGAGGCGCTGAGACGCTGAGTGCGAGGCGCCGAGACGCTGAGTGCGAGGCGCCGAGACGCTGAGTGCGAGGCGCCGAGACGCTGAGATGCTGAGTGCAAGGCGCCGAGATGCTGAGTGCAAGACGCCGAGATGCTGAGGGCGAGGCGCTGAGACGCTGAGTGCAAAGCGCCGAGATGCTGAGTGCGAGACGCCGAGACGCTGAGTGCGAGGCGCTGAGTGCGAGGTGCTGAGGCGCTGAGTGCGATGTGCTGAGATGCTGAGTGCGAGGTGCTGAGACGCTGAGTGCGAGGTGCTGAGACGCTGAGTGCGAGGCGCTGAAGCGCTGAGTGCGAGGAGCTGAGACGCTGAGTGCGAGGCACTGAGTGCGAGGCGCTGTGACGCTGAGTGCGAGTCGCTGAGGGTGAGGCGCTGAGTGCGAGGCACTGAGACGCTGAGTGCGAGGCACTGAGACGCTGAGTGTTAGGAGCTGAGACGCTGAGTGGAAGGCGCTAAGTGCGAGGCGCTGCGACGCTGAGTGAGAGTCGCTGATTGCGAGGCGCTGAGACGCTGAGCTCGAGTCGCTGAGTGCGAGGCGCTGATTGCGAGGCACTGAGACGCTGAGCTCGAGTCGCTGAGTGCGAGGCACTGAGACGCTGAGTGCGAGGAGCTGAGACGCTGAGTGCGAGGCGCTGAGGTCCTGAGACGCTGAGTTCAAGGTGCTAGTGCGAGGTGCTGAGTGCGAGGCGCTGAATGCGTGGCACTGAGACGCTGAGTGCGAGGCGCTGCGACGCTGAGTGCGAGTCGCAGAGGGTGAGGCGCTGAGGTCGAGGTGCTGAGACGCTGAGCTCGAGTCGCTGAGACTCTGAGCGTGAGGCGCTGAGACACTGAGTGTGAGGCACTGAGACGCTGAGTGCGAGGCGCTGAGATGCTGAGTGCAAAGCGCCAAGATGCTGAGTGCAAGACGCCGAGATGCTGAGTGCAAGACGCCGAGATGCTGAGTGCGAGGCGCTGAGCGCGAGGTGCTGAGACGCTGAGTGCAAAGCGCCGAGATGCTGAGTGCAAGGCGCCGAGACGCTGAGTGCGAGGCGCTGAGACGCTGAGTGCGAGGCGCCGAGACGCTGAGTGCGAGGCGCCGAGACGCTGAGTGCGAGCGCCGAGACGCTGAGTGCGAGGCGCCGAGACGCTGAGTGTGAGGCGCGGAGACGCTGAGATGCTGAGTGCAAGGCGCCGAGATGCTGAGTGCGAGATGCTGAGTGTGAGACGCTGAGACGCTGAGTGCAAAGCGCCGAGATGCTGAGTGCAAGGCGCCGAGACGCTGAGTGCGAGGCGCTGAGACGCTGAGTGCGAGCCGCTGAGACTCTGAGTGCAAGGCGATGAGACGCTGAGTGCGAGTCGCGGAGGACGCTGAGTGCAAGGCACTGAGTGCGAGTCGCTGAGGTGCTGAGACGCTGAGTGCGAGGCGCTGAGACGCTGAGTGCGAGGCGCTGAGACGCTGAGTGCGAGGCGCTGAGACGCTGAGTGCGAGTCGCGGAGACGCTGAGTGCAAGGCACTGAGTGCGAGTCGCTGAGGTGCTGAGACGCTGAGTGCGAGGCGCTGAGACTCTGAGTGCGGGTCGCTGAGGCGCTGATTGCGAGGCGCTGAGACGCTGAGTGCGAGGCGCTGAGACGCTGAGTGCGAGGCGCTGAGACGCTGAGTGTGAGTCGCCGAGACGCTGAGTGCGAGTCACTGAGGTGCTGAGACGCTGAGTGCGAGACGCTGAGAGGCTGAATGCGAGGCGCTGAGACGCTGAGTCCGAGGCGCTGAGTGCGAGGTGCTGAGACGCTGAGTGCGAGAGCTGAGACGCTGAGTGCGAGGCGCTGAGGTCCTGAGACGCTGAGTTCAAGGCGCTGAGTGCGAGGTGCTGAGACGCTGAGTGCGAGGTGCTGAGACGCGGAGTGCGAGGCGCTGAGACGCTGAGTGCGAGGCGCTGAGACGCTGAGTGCGAGGCGCTGAGACGCTGAGTGCGAGGCGCTGAGTGCGAGTCGCTCAGAAGCTGAGTGCGAGCCGCTGAGACTCTGAGTGCAAGGCGATGAGACTCTGAGTGCAAGGCGCTGAGACTCTGAGTGCGAGGCGCTGAGACGCTGAGTGCGAGTCGCGGAGACGCTGAGTGCAAGGCACTGATTGCGAGTTGCTGAGGTGCTGAGACGCTGAGTGCGAGGCGCTGAGACGCTGAGTGCGAGGCGCTGAGACGCTGAGTGCGAGGCGCTGAGTGCGAGGCGCTGAGACACTGAGTGCGAGGCGTCGAGACGCTGAGTGCGAGGCGCTGAGTGCGAGGCGCTGAAACGCTGAGTGCGGGTCGCTGAGGCGCTGATTGCGAGGCGCTGAGACGCTGAGTGCGAGGCGCTGAGACGCTGAGTGCGAGGCGCTGAGACGCTGAGTGCGAGGAGCTGAGACGCTGAGTGCGAGGCGCTGAGACGCTGAGTGCGAGGCGCTGAGATGCTGAGTGCGAGGCACTGAGACGCTGAGTGCGAGGAGCTGAGACGCTGAGTGCGAGGCGCTGAGGTCCTGAGACGCTGAGTTCAAGGTGCTAGTGCGAGGTGCTGAGTGCGAGGCGCTGAATGCGTGGCACTGAGACGCTGAGTGCGAGGCGCTGCGACGCTGAGTGCGAGTCGCAGAGGGCGAGGCGCTGAGGTCGAGGTGCTGAGACGCTGAGCTCGAGTCGCTGAGACTCTGAGCGTGAGGCGCTGAGACACTGAGTGTGAGGCACTGAGACGCTGAGTGCGAGGCGCTGAGATGCTGAGTGCAAAGCGCCAAGATGCTGAGTGCAAGACGCCGAGATGCTGAGTGCAAGACGCCGAGATGCTGAGTGCGAGGCGCTGAGCGCGAGGTGCTGAGACGCTGAGTGCAAAGCGCCGAGATGCTGAGTGCAAGGCGCCGAGACGCTGAGTGCGAGGCGCTGAGACGCTGAGTGCGAGGCGCCGAGACGCTGAGTGCGAGGCGCCGAGACGCTGAGTGCGAGGCGCCGAGACGCTGAGTGCGAGGCGCGGAGACGCTGAGATGCTGAGTGCAAGGCGCCGAGATGCTGAGTGCGAGATGCTGAGTGTGAGACGCTGAGACGCTGAGTGCAAAGCGCCGAGATGCTGAGTGCAAGGCGCCAAGACGCTGAGTGCGAGGCGCTGAGACGCTGAGTGCGAGGCGCCGAAACGCTGAGTGCGAGGCGCCGAGACGCTGAGTGCGAGGCGCCGAGACGCTGAGTGCGAGGCGCCGAGACGCTGAGTGCGAGGCGCGGAGACGCTGAGTGCAAAGCGCTGAGATGCTGAGTGCAAGGCGCCGAGATGCTGAGTGCGAGATGCTGAGTGCGAGACGCTGAGACGCTGAGTGCGAGACGCTGAGGGCGAGGTGCTGAGTGCGAGGCGCTGAGACGCTGAGTGCGAGGCGCTGAGACGCTGAGTGCGGGGCGCTGAGACGCTGAGTGCGAGGCGCTGAGACGCTGAGTGCGAGGCGCTGAGACGCTGAGGGCGAGGCGCTGAAACGCTGAGTGCGGGGCGCTGAGACGCTGAGTGCGAGGCGCTGAGACGCTGAGTGCGAGGCGCTGAGATGCTGAGTGCCAAGTGCCAAGATGCTGAGTGCAAGACGCCGAGATGCTGAGTGCAAGACGCCGAGATGCTGAGGGCGAGGCGCTGAGACGCTGAGTGCAAAGCGCTGTGACGCTGAGGGCGAGGCGCTGGGTGCGAGGCGCTGAGACGCAGTATGCGGGTCGCTGAGGCGCTGATTGCGAGGTGCTGAGATGCTGAGTGCGAGGCGCTGAGACGCTGAGTGCGTGGCGCTGAGACGCTGAGTTCGAGGCACTGAGCGCGAGGTGCTGAGACGCTGAGTGCAAAGCGCCGAGATGCTGAGTGCAAGGCGCCGAGACGCTGAGTGCGAGGCGCTGAGACGCTGAGTGCGAGGCGCCGAGACGCTGAGTGCGAGGCGCCGAGACGCTGAGTGCGAGGCGCCGAGACGCTGAGATGCTGAGTGCAAGGCGCCGAGATGCTGAGTGCGAGAAGCTGAGTGCGAGACGCTGAGACGCTGAGTGCAAGGCACTGAGTGCGAGTTGCTGAGGTGCTGAGACGCTGAGTGCGAGGCGCTGAGACGCTGAGTGCGAGGCGCTGAGACGCTGAGTGCGAGGCGCTGAGTGCGAGGCGCTGAGACACTGAGTGCGAGGCGTCGAGACGCTGAGTACGAGGCGCTGAGTGCGAGGCGCTGAAACGCTGAGTGCGGGTCGCTGAGGCGCTGATTGCGAGGCGCTGAGACGCTGAGTGCGAGGCGCTGAGACGCTGAGTGCGAGGCGCTGAGACGCTGAGTGCGAGGAGCTGAGACGCTGAGTGCGAGGCGCTGAGACGCTGAGTGCGAGGCGCTGAGACGCTGAGTGCGAGGCGCTGCGACGCTGAGTGCGATTCACTGAGGGCGAGGCGCTGAGACGCTGAGCTCGAGACGCTGAGTACGAGACGCTGAGTGCGAGATGCTGAGACGCTGAGTGCAAAGCGCCGAGATGCTGAGAACGAAGCGCCGAGACGCTGAGTGCGAGGCGCTGAGACTCAGAGTGCGAGGCGCTGAGTTCGAGGCGCTGAGACGCTGAGTTCGAGGCGCTGAGACGCTGAGTTCGAGGCGCTGAGTGCGAGGCGCTGAGACGCTGAGACGCTGAGTGCGAGGCGCTGAGACGCTGAGTGCGAGGCGCTTAGACGCTGAGTTCGAGATGCTGAGTGCGAGACGCTGAGACGCTGAGTGCGAGACGCTGAGACGCTGAGTGCGAAGCGCCGAGACGCTGAGTGCAAAGCGCCGAGACGCTGAGTGCGAGACGCCGAGACGCTGAGTGCGAGGAGCTGAGTGCGAGGTGCTGAGGCGCTGAGTGCGAGGTGCTGAGACGCTGAGTGCGAGGCGCTGAGACGCTGAGTGCGAGGCGCTGAGACGCTGAGTGCGAGGCGCTGAGATGCTGAGTGCAAAGCGCCAAGATGCTGAGTGCAAGACGCCGAGATGCTGAGTGCAAGACGCCGAGATGCTGAGGGCGAGGCGCTGAGACGCTGAGTGCAAAGCGCTGTGACGCTGAGGGCGAGGCGCTGGGTGCAAGGCGCTGAAACGCAGTATGCGGGTCGCTGAGGCGCTGATTGCGAGGCGCTGAGACGCTGAGTGCGAGGCGCTGAGACGCTGAGTGCGTGGCGCTGTGACGCTGAGTTCGAGGCACTGAGCGCGAGGTGCTGAGACGCTGAGTGCAAAGCGCCGAGATGCTGAGTGCAAGGCGCCAAGACGCTGAGTGCGAGGCGCTGAGACGCTGAGTGCGAGGCGCCGAGACGCTGAGTGCGAGGCGCCGAGACGCTGAGTGCGAGGCGCGGAGACGCTGAGATGCTGAGTGCAAGGCGCCGAGATGCTGAGTGCGAGATGCTGAGTGCGAGACGCTGAGACGCTGAGTGCAAAGCGCCGAGATGCTGAGTGCAAGGCGCCGAGACGCTGAGTGCGAGGCGCTGAGACGCTGAGTGCGAGGCGCCGAGACGCTGAGTGCGAGGCGCCGAGACGCTGAGTGCGAGGCGCGGAGACGCTGAGTGCAAAGCGCTGAGATGCTGAGTGCAAGGTGCCGAGATGCTGAGTGCGAGATGCTGAGTGCGAGACGCTGAGACGCTGAGTGCGAGACGCTGAGACGCTGAGTGCAAAGCGCCGAGACGCTGAGTGCGAGACGCCGAGACGCTGAGTGCGAGGCGCTGAGTGCGAGGTGCTGAGGCGCTGAGTGCGAGGTGCTGAGACGCTGAGTGCGAGGTGCTGAGACGCTGAGTGCGAGGTGCTGAGACGCTGAGTGCGAGGCGCTGAAGCGCTGAGTGCGAGGAGCTGAGACGCTGAGTGCGAGGCGCTGAGTGCGAGGCGCTGTGACGCTGAGTGCGAGTCGCTGAGGGTGAGGCGCTGAGTGCGAGGCACTGAGACGCTGAGTGCGAGGCACTGAGACGCTGAGTGTGAGGAGCTGAGACGCTGAGTGGAAGGCGCTGAGTGCGAGGCGCTGCGACGCTGAGTGCGAGTCGCTGATTGCGAGGCGCTGAGACGCTGAGCTCGAGTCGCTGAGTGCGAGGCGCTGATTGCGAGGCACTGAGACGCTGAGCTCGAGTCGCTGAGTGCGAGGCACTGAGACGCTGAGTGCGAGGAGCTGAGACGCTGAGTGCGAGGCGCTGAGGTCCTGAGACGCTGAGTTCAAGGTGCTGAGTGCGAGGTGCTGAGTGCGAGGCGCTGAATGCGTGGCACTGAGACGCTGAGTGCGAGGCGCTGCGACGCTGAGTGCGAGTCGCAGAGGGCGAGGCGCTGAGGTCGAGGTGCTGAGACGCTGAGCTCGAGTCGCTGAGGCGCTGAGATGCTGAGTGCAAGACGCCAAGATGCTGAGTGCGAGGCGCTGAGCGCGAGGTGCTGTGACGCTGAGTGCAAAGCGCCGAGATGCTGAGTGCAAGGCGCCGAGACGCTGAGTGCGAGGCGCTGAGACGCTGAGTGCGAGGCGCCGAGACGCTGATATGCTGAGTGCAAGGCGCCGAGATGCTGAGTGCGAGACGCTGAGTGCGAGGTGCTGAGACGCTGAGTGCGAGGCGCTGAGACGCTGAGTGCGAGGCGCCGAGACGCTGATTGCGAGGCGCCGAGACGCTGAGTGCGAGGCGCGGAGACGCTGAGATGCTGAGTGCAAGGCGTCGATATGCTGAGTGCGAGATGCTGAGTGTGAGATGCTGAGACGCTGAGTGCAAAGCGCCGAGATGCTGAGTGCAAGGCGCCGAGACGCTGAGTGCGAGGCGCTGAGACGCTGAGTGCGAGGCGCCGAGACGCTGAGTGCGAGGCGCCGAGACGCTGAGTGCGAGGCGCGGAGACGCTGAGATGCTGAGTGCAAGGCGCCGAGATGCTGAGTGCGAGATGCTGAGTGTGAGACGCTGAGACGCTGAGTGCAAAGCGCCGAGATGCTGAGTGCAAGGCGCCGAGACGCTGAGTGCGAGGCGCCGAGACGCTGAGTGCGAGGCGCCGAGACGCTGAGTGCGAGGCGCCGAGACGCTGAGTGCGAGGCGCCGAGACGCTGAGTGCGAGGCGCCGAGACGCTGAGTGCGAGGCGCCGAGACGCTGAGTGCGAGGCGCGGAGACGCTGAGTGCAAAGCGCTGAGATGCTGAGTGCAAGGCGCCGAGATGCTGAGTGCGAGATGCTGAGTGCGAGACGCTGAGACGCTGAGTGCGAGACGCTGAGGGCGAGGTGCTGAATGCGAGGCGCTGAGACGCTGAGTGCGAGGCGCTGAGACGCTGAGTGCGGGGCGCTGAGACGCTGAGTGCGAGGCGCTGAGACGCTGAGTGCGAGGCGCTGAGACGCTGAGTGCGAGGCGCTGAGACGCTGAGGGCGAGGCGCTGAAACGCTGAGTGCGAGGCGCTGAGACGCTGAGTGCGAGGCGCGGACACGAGGCGCTGAGACGCTGAATGCAAGGTGCTGAGATGCTGAGTGCGAGGCACCGAGATGCAGAATGCAAGGCGCTGAGACTCAGAGTGCGAGGCGGTGAGTGTGAGGCGCTGAGTGCGAGTCGGTCAGAAGCTGAGTGCGAGTCGCTGAGACGCTGAGTGCGAGGCGCTGAGACTCTGAGTGCGAGGCGCTGAGACGCTGAGTGCGAGTCGCCGAGACGCTGAGTGCGAGGCACTGAGTGCGAGTTGCTGAGGTGCTGAGACGCTGAGTGCGAGGCGCTGAGTGCGAGGTGCTGAGACGCTGAGTGTGAGATGCTGAGGTCCTGAGACGCTGAGTTCAAGGCGCTGAGTGCTAGGCGCTGAGACGCTGAGTGCGAGGCGCTGAGATGCTGAGTGCGAGGCGCTGAGACGCTGAGTGCGAGGCGCTGAGACGCTGAGTGCGAGGCGCTGAGACGCTGAGTGCGAGGCTCTGAGACTCAGAGTGTGAGGCGCTGAGTGCGAGTTGCTCAGAAGCTGAGTGCGAGTTGCTCAGAAGCTGAGTGCGAGTCGCTGAGACTCTGAGTGCGAGGCGCTGAGACTCAGAGTGCGAGGCGATGAGTGTGAGGCGCTGAGTGCGAGTCGCTGAAACTCTGAGTGCGAGTCACTCAGAAGCTGAGTGCGAGGCGCTGAGACTCTGAGTGCGAGGCACCGAGACTCTGAGTGCGAGGCGCCGAGACTCTGAGTGCGAGGCGCCGAGACTCTGAGTGCGAGTCGCCGAGACGCTGAGTGTGAGTCGCCGAGACGCTGAGTGCGAGTCACTGAGGTGCTGAGACGCTGAGTGCGAGACGCTGAGAGGCTGAATGCGAGGCGCTGAGACGCTGAGTCCGAGGCGCTGAGTGCGAGGTGCTGAGACGCTGAGTGCGAGGAGCTGAGACGCTGAGTGCAAGGCGCTGAGGTCCTGAGACGCTGAGTTCAAGGCGCTGAGTGCGAGGCGCTGAGACGCTGAGTGCGAGGCGCTGAGACGCTGAGTGCGAGTCGCGGAGACGCTGAGTGCAAGGCACTGAGTGCGAGTCGCTGAGGTGCTGAGACGCTGAGTGCGAGGCGCTGAGACTCTGAGTGCGAGGCGCTGAGACGCTGAGTGCGAGGCGCTGAGTGCGAGGCGCTGAGACACTGAGTGCAAGGCGTCGAGACGCTGAGTGCGAGGCGCTGAGTGCGAGGCGCTGAAACGCTGAGTGCGGGTCGCTGAGGCGCTGAGTGCGAGGCGCTGAGACGCTGAGTGCGAGGCGCTGAGACGCTGAGTGTGAGTCGCCGAGACGCTGAGTGCGAGTCACTGAGGTGCTGAGACGCTGAGTGCGAGACGCTGAGAGGCTGAATGCGAGGCGCTGAGACGCTGAGTCCGAGGCGCTGAGTGCGAGGTGCTGAGACGCTGAGTGCGAGGAGCTGAGACGCTGAGTGCGAGGCGCTGAGGTCCTGAGACGCTGAGTTCAAGGCGCTGAGTGCGAGGTGCTGAGACGCTGAGTCCGAGGCGCTGAGTGCGAGGCGCTGAGACGCTGAGTGCGAGGCGCTGAGACGCTGAGTGCGAGGCGCTGAGTGCAAGTCGCTCAGAAGCTGAGTGCGAGCCGCTGAGACTCTGAGTGCAAGGCGATGAGACTCTGAGTGCAAGGCGCTGAGACTCTGAGTGCGAGGCGCTGAGACGCTGAGTGCGAGTCGCGGAGACGCTGAGTGCAAGGCACTGAGTGTGAGTCGCTGAGGTGCTGAGACGCTGAGTGCGAGGCGCTGAGACGCTGAGTGCGAGGCGCTGAGACGCTGAGTGCGAGGCGCTGAGTGCGAGGCGCTGAGACACTGAGTGCGAGGCGTCGAGACGCTGAGTGCGAGGCGCTGAGTGCGAGGCGCTGAAACGCTGAGTGCGGGTCGCTGAGGCGCTGATTGCGAGGCGCTGAGACGCTGAGTGCGAGGCGCTGAGACGCTGAGTGCGAGGCGCTGAGACGCTGAGTGCGAGGAGCTGAGACGCTGAGTGCGAGGCGCTGAGACGCTGAGTGCGAGGCGCTGCGACGCTGAGTGCGAGTCACTGAGGGCGAGGCGCTGAGACGCTGAGCTCGAGGCGCTGAGTACGAGACGCTGAGTGCGAGACGCTGAGACGCTGAGTGCAAAGCGCCGAGATTCTGAGAGCGAAGCGCCAAGACGCTGAGTGCGAGGCGCTGAGACTCAGAGTGCGAGGCGCTGAGTTCGAGGCGCTGAGACGCTGAGTTCGAGGCGCTGAGACGCTGAGTTCGAGGCGCTGAGTGCGAGGCGCTGAGACGCTGAGACGCTGAGTGCGAGGCGCTGAGACGCTGAGTGCGAGGCGCTTAGACGCTGAGTTCGAGATGCTGAGTGCGAGACGCTGAGACGCTGAGTGCGAGACGCTGAGACGCTGAGTGCGAAGCGCCGAGACGCTGAGTGCAAAGCGCCGAGACGCTGAGTGCGAGACGCCGAGACGCTGAGTGCGAGGCGCTGAGTGCGAGGTGCTGAGGCGCTGAGTGCGAGGTGCTGAGACGCTGAGTGCGAGGTGCTGAGACGCTGAGTGCGAGGTGCTGAGACACTGAGTGCGAGGCGCTGAGTGCGAGGCGCTGAGACACTGAGTGCGAGGCGTCGAGACGCTGAGTGCGAGGCGCTGAGTGCGAGGCGCTGAAACGCTGAGTGCGGGTCGCTGAGGCGCTGATTGCGAGGCGCTGAGACGCTGAGTGCGAGGCGCTGAGACGCTGAGTGCGAGGCGCTGAGACGCTGAGTGCGAGGCGCTGCGACGCTGAGTGCGAGTCACTGAGGGCGAGGCGCTGAGACGCTGAGCTCGAGACGCTGAGTACGAGACGCTGAGTGCGAGACGCTGAGACGCTGAGTGCAAAGCGCCGAGATGCTGAGAGCGAAGCGCCGAGACGCTGAGTGCGAGGCGCTGAGACTCAGAGTGAGAGGCGCTGAGTTCGAGGCGCTGAGACGCTGAGTTCGAGGCGCTGAGACGCTGAGTTCGAGGCGCTGAGACGCTGAGACGCTGAGTGCGAGGCGCTGAGACGCTGAGTGCGAGGCGCTTAGACGCTGAGTTCGAGATGCTGAGTGCGAGACGCTGAGACGCTGAGTGCGAGACGCTGAGACGCTGAGTGCGAAGCGCCGAGACGCTGAGTGCAAAGCGCCGAGACGCTGAGTGCGAGACGCCGAGACGCTGAGTGCGAGGCGCTGAGTGCGAGGTGCTGAGGCGCTGAGTGCGAGGTGCTGAGACGCTGAGTGCGAGGCGCTGAGACGCTGAGTGCGAGGCGCTGAGACGCTGAGTGCGAGGAGCTGAGACGCTGAGTGCGAGGCGCTGAGACGCTGAGTGCGAGGCGCTGCGACGCTGAGTGCGAGTCACTGAGGGCGAGGCGCTGAGACGCTGAGCTCGAGGCGCTGAGTACGAGACGCTGAGTGCGAGACGCTGAGACGCTGAGTGCAAAGCGCCGAGATTCTGAGAGCGAAGCGCCAAGACGCTGAGTGCGAGGCGCTGAGACTCAGAGTGCGAGGCGCTGAGTTCGAGGCGCTGAGACGCTGAGTTCGAGGCGCTGAGACGCTGAGTTCGAGGCGCTGAGTGCGAGGCGCTGAGACGCTGAGACGCTGAGTGCGAGGCGCTGAGACGCTGAGTGCGAGGCGCTTAGACGCTGAGTTCGAGATGCTGAGTGCGAGACGCTGAGACGCTGAGTGCGAGACGCTGAGACGCTGAGTGCGAAGCGCCGAGACGCTGAGTGCAAAGCGCCGAGACGCTGAGTGCGAGACGCCGAGACGCTGAGTGCGAGGCGCTGAGTGCGAGGTGCTGAGGCGCTGAGTGCGAGGTGCTGAGACGCTGAGTGCGAGGTGCTGAGACGCTGAGTGCGAGGTGCTGAGACACTGAGTGCGAGGCGCTGAGTGCGAGGCGCTGAGACACTGAGTGCGAGGCGTCGAGACGCTGAGTGCGAGGCGCTGAGTGCGAGGCGCTGAAACGCTGAGTGCGGGTCGCTGAGGCGCTGATTGCGAGGCGCTGAGACGCTGAGTGCGAGGCGCTGAGACGCTGAGTGCGAGGCGCTGAGACGCTGAGTGCGAGGAGCTGAGACGCTGAGTGCGAGGCGCTGAGACGCTGAGTGCGAGGCGCTGAGACGCTGAGTGCGAGGCGCTGCGACGCTGAGTGCGAGTCACTGAGGGCGAGGCGCTGAGACGCTGAGCTCGAGACGCTGAGTGCGAGACGCTGAGACGCTGAGTGCAAAGCGCCGAGATGCTGAGAGCGAAGCGCCGAGACGCTGAGTGCGAGGCGCTGAGACTCAGAGTGCGAGGCGCTGAGTTCGAGGCGCTGAGACGCTGAGTTCGAGGCGCTGAGACGCTGAGTTCGAGGCGCTGAGACGCTGAGACGCTGAGTGCGAGGCGCTGAGACGCTGAGTGCGAGGCGCTTAGACGCTGAGTTCGAGATGCTGAGTGCGAGACGCTGAGACGCTGAGTGCGAGACGCTGAGACGCTGAGTGCGAAGCGCCGAGACGCTGAGTGCAAAGCGCCGAGACGCTGAGTGCGAGACGCCGAGACGCTGAGTGCGAGGCGCTGAGTGCGAGGTGCTGAGGCGCTGAGTGCGAGGTGCTGAGACGCTGAGTGCGAGGCGCTGAGACGCTGAGTGCGAGGTGCTGAGTGCGAGGCGCTGAGACACTGAGTGCGAGGCGTCGAGACGCTGAGTGCGAGGTGCTGAGTGCGAGGCGCTGAAACGCTGAGTGCGGGTCGCTGAGGCGCTGATTGCGAGGCGCTGAGACGCTGAGTGCGAGGCGCTGAGACGCTGAGTGTGAGTCGCCGAGACGCTGAGTGCGAGTCACTGAGGTGCTGAGACGCTGAGTGCGAGACGCTGAGAGGCTGAATGCGAGGCGCTGAGACGCTGAGTCCGAGGCGCTGAGTGCGAGGTGCTGAGACGCTGAGTGCGAGGAGCTGAGACGCTGAGTGCGAGAGCCCTGAGGTCCTGAGACGCTGAGTTCAAGGCGCTGAGTGCGAGGTGCTGAGACGCTGAGTGCGAGGTGCTGAGACGCGGAGTGCGAGGCGCTGAGACGCGGAGTGCGAGGCGCTGAGACGCTGAGTGCGAGGCGCTGAGTGCGAGTCGCTCAGAAGCTGAGTGCGAGCCGCTAGGACTCTGAGTGCAAGACGATGAGACTCTGAGTGCATGGCGCTGAGACTCTGAGTGCGAGGCGCTGAGACGCTGAGTGCGAGTCGCGGAGACGCTGAGTGCAAGGCACTGAGTGCGAGTCGCTGAGGTGCTGAGACGCTGAGTGCGAGGCGCTGAGACGCTGAGTGCGAGGCGCTGAGACGCTGAGTGCGAGGCGCTGAGTGCGAGGCGCTGAGACACTGAGTGCGAGGCGTCGAGACGCTGAGTGCGAGGCGCTGAGTGCGAGGCGCTGAAACGCTGAGTGCGGGTCGCTGAGGCGCTGATTGCGAGGCGCTGAGACGCTGAGTGCGAGGCGCTGAGACGCTGAGTGCGAGGCGCTGAGACGCTGAGTGCGAGGCGCTGAGACGCTGAGTGCGAGGCGCTGAGACGCTGAGTGCGAGGCGCTGAGTGCGAGGCGCTGAGACACTGAGTGCGAGGCGTCGAGACACTGAGTGCGAGGCGCTGAGTGCGAGGCGCTGAAACGCTGAGTGCGGGTCGCTGAGACGCCGATTGCGAGGCGCTGAGACGCTGAGTGCGAGGCGCTGAGACGCTGAGTGCGAGGCGCTGAGACGCTGAGTGCGAGGAGCTGAGACGCTGAGTGCGAGGCGCTGAGACGCTGAGTGCGAGGCGCTGAGACGCTGAGTGCGAGGCGCTGCGATGCTGAGTGCGAGTCACTGAGGGCGAGGCGCTGAGACGCTGAGCTCGAGGCGCTGAGTACGAGACGCTGAGTGCGAGACGCTGAGGCGCTGAGTGCAAAGCGCCGAGATGCTGAGAGCGAAGCGCCAAGACGCTGAGTGCGAGGCGCTGAGACTCAGAGTGCGAGGCGCTGAGTTCGAGGCGCTGAGACGCTGAGTTCGAGGCGCTGAGACGCTGAGTTCGAGGCGCTGAGTGCGAGGCGCTGAGACGCTGAGACGCTGAGTGCGAGGCGCTGAGACGCTGAGTGCGAGGCGCTTAGACGCTGAGTTCGAGATGCTGAGTGCGAGACGATGAGACGCTGAGTGCGAGACGCTGAGACGCTGAGTGCGAAGCGCCGAGACGCTGAGTGCAAAGCGCCGAGACGCTGAGTGCGAGACGCCGAGACGCTGAGTGCGAGGCGCTGAGTGCGAGGTGCTGAGGCGCTGAGTGCGAGGTGCTGAGACGCTGAGTGCGAGGCGCTGAGACGCTGAGTGCGAGGTGCTGAGTGCGAGGTGCTGAGGTGCTGAGACGCTGAGTGCGAGGCGCTGAGACGCTGAGTGCGAGGCGCTGAGACGCTGAGTGCGAGGCGCTGAGTGCGAGGCGCTGAGACACTGAGTGCGAGGCGTCGAGACGCTGAGTGCGAGGCGCTGAGTGCGAGGCGCTGAAACGCTGAGTGCGGGTCGCTGAGGCGCTGATTGCGAGGCGCTGAGACGCTGAGTGCGAGGCGCTGAGACGCTGAGTGCGAGGCGCTGAGACGCTGAGTGCGAGGAGCTGAGACGCTGAGTGCGAGGCGCTGAGACGCTGAGTGCGAGGCGCTGAGACGCTGAGTGCGAGGCGCTGCGACGCTGAGTGCGAGTCACTGAGGGCGAGGCGCTGAGACGCTGAGCTCGAGGCGCTGAGTACGAGACGCTGAGTGCGAGACGCTGAGACGCTGAGTGCAAAGCGCCGAGATGCTGAGAGCGAAGCGCCAAGACGCTGAGTGCGAGGCGCTGAGACTCAGAGTGCGAGGCGCTGAGTTCGAGGCGCTGAGACGCTGAGTTCGAGGCGCTGAGACGCTGAGTTCGAGGCGCTGAGTGCGAGGCGCTGAGACGCTGAGACGCTGAGTGCGAGGCGCTGAGACGCTGAGTGCGAGGCGCTTAGACGCTGAGTTCGAGATGCTGAGTGCGAGACGCTGAGACGCTGAGTGCGAGACGCTGAGACGCTGAGTGCGAAGCGCCGAGACGCTGAGTGCAAAGCGCCGAGACGCTGAGTGCGAGACGCCGAGACGCTGAGTGCGAGGCGCTGAGTGCGAGGTGCTGAGGCGCTGAGTGCGAGGTGCTGAGACGCTGAGTGCGAGGTGCTGAGACGCTGAGTGCGAGGTGCTGAGACACTGAGTGCGAGGCGTCGAGACGCTGAGTGCGAGGCGCTGAGTGCGAGGCGCTGAGACACTGAGTGCGAGGCGTCGAGACGCTGAGTGCGAGGCGCTGAGTGCAAGGCGCTGAAACGCTGAGTGCGGGTCGCTGAGGCGCTGATTGCGAGGCGCTGAGACGCTGAGTGCGAGGCGCTGAGACGCTGAGTGCGAGGCGCTGAGACGCTGAGTGCGAGGAGCTGAGACGCTGAGTGCGAGGCGCTGAGACGCTGAGTGCGAGGCGCTGCGACGCTGAGTGCGAGTCACTGAGGGCGAGGCGCTGAGACGCTGAGCTCGAGACGCTGAGTACGAGACGCTGAGTGCGAGACGCTGAGACGCTGAGTGCAAAGCGCCGAGATGCTGAGAGCGAAGCGCCGAGACGCTGAGTGCGAGGCGCTGAGACTCAGAGTGCGAGGCGCTGAGTTCGAGGCGCTGAGACGCTGAGTTCGAGGCGCTGAGACGCTGAGTTCGAGGCGCTGAGACGCTGAGACGCTGAGTGCGAGGCGCTGAGACGCTGAGTGCGAGGCGCTTAGACGCTGAGTTCGAGATGCTGAGTGCGAGACGCTGAGACGCTGAGTGCGAGACGCTGAGACGCTGAGTGCGAAGCGCCGAGACGCTGAGTGCAAAGCGCCGAGACGCTGAGTGCGAGACGCCGAGACGCTGAGTGCGAGGCGCTGAGTGCGAGGTGCTGAGGCGCTGAGTGCGAGGTGCTGAGACGCTGAGTGCGAGGCGCTGAGACGCTGAGTGCGAGGTGCTGAGTGCGAGGCGCTGAGACACTGAGTGCGAGGTGTCGAGACGCTGAGTGCGAGGTGCTGAGTGCGAGGCGCTGAAACGCTGAGTGCGGGTCGCTGAGGCGCTGATTGCGAGGCGCTGAGACGCTGAGTGCGAGGCGCTGAGACGCTGAGTGTGAGTCGCCGAGACGCTGAGTGCGAGTCACTGAGGTGCTGAGACGCTGAGTGCGAGACGCTGAGAGGCTGAATGCGAGGCGCTGAGACGCTGAGTCCGAGGCGCTGAGTGCGAGGTGCTGAGACGCTGAGTGCGAGGAGCTGAGACGCTGAGTGCGAGAGCCCTGAGGTCCTGAGACGCTGAGTTCAAGGCGCTGAGTGCGAGGTGCTGAGACGCTGAGTGCGAGGCGCTGAGACGCGGAGTGCGAGGCGCTGAGACGCGGAGTGCGAGGTGCTGAGACGCTGAGTGCGAGGCGCTGAGTGCGAGTCGCTCAGAAGCTGAGTGCGAGCCGCTAGGACTCTGAGTGCAAGACGATGAGACTCTGAGTGCAAGGCGCTGAGACTCTGAGTGCGAGGCGCTGAGACGCTGAGTGCGAGTCGCGGAGACGCTGAGTGCAAGGCACTGAGTGCGAGTCGCTGAGGTGCTGAGACGCTGAGTGCGAGGCGCTGAGACGCTGAGTGCGAGGCGCTGAGACGCTGAGTGCGAGGCGCTGAGTGCGAGGCGCTGAGACACTGAGTGCGAGGCGTCGAGACGCTGAGTGCGAGGCGCTGAGTGCGAGGCGCTGAGACGCTGAGTGCGGGTCGCTGAGGCGCTGATTGCGAGGCGCTGAGACGCTGAGTGCGAGGCGCTGAGACGCTGAGTGCGAGGCGCTGAGACGCTGAGTGCGAGTCACTGAGGGCGAGGCGCTGAGACGCTGAGCTCGAGACGCTGAGTACGAGACGCTGAGTGCGAGACGCTTAGACGCTGAGTGCAAAGCGCCGAGATGCTGAGAGCGAAGCGCTGAGACGCTGAGTGCGAGGCGCTGAGACTCAGAGTGCGAGGCGCTGAGTTCGAGGCGCTGAGACGCTGAGTGCGAGGCGCTGAGACGCTGAGTTCGAGGCGCTGAGTGCGAGGCGCTGAGACGCTGAGACGCTGAGTGCAAGGCGCTGAGACGCTGAGTGCGAGGCGCTTAGACGCTGAGTTCGAGATGCTGAGTACGAGACGCTGAGACGCTGAGTGCGAGACGCTGAGACGCTGAGTGCGAAGCGCCGAGACGCTGAGTGCGAGGCGCTGAGACGCTGAGTGCGAGGCGCTGAGACGCTGAGTGCGAGGCGCTGAGACGCTGAGTGCGAGGCGCTGCGACGCTGAGTGCGAGTCACTGAGGGCGAGGCGCTGAGATGCTGAGCTCGAGACGCTGAGTACGAGACGCTGAGTGCGAGACGCTTAGACGCTGAGTGCAAAGCGCCGAGATGCTGAGAGCGAAGCGCTGAGACGCTGAGTGCGAGGCGCTGAGACTCAGAGTGCGAGGCGCTGAGTTCGAGGCGCTGAGTACGAGACGCTGAGTGCGAGACGCTTAGACGCTGAGTGCAAAGCGCCGAGATGCTGAGAGCGAAGCGCTGAGACGCTGAGTGCGAGGCGCTGAGACTCAGAGTGCGAGGCGCTGAGTTCGAGGCGCTGAGACGCTGAGTTCGAGGCGCTGAGACGCTGAGTTCGAGGCGCTGAGTGCGAGGCGCTGAGACGCTGAGACGCTGAGTGCGAGGCGCTGAGACGCTGAGTGCGAGGCGCTTAGACGCTGAGTTCGAGATGCTGAGTGCGAGACGCTGAGACGCTGAGTGCAAGACGCTGAGACGCTAAGTGCGAAGCGCCGAGACGCTGAGTGCAAAGCGCCGAGACGCTGAGTGCGAGACGCCGAGACGCTGAGTGCGAGGCGCTGAGTGCGAGGTGCTGAGGCGCTGAGTGCGAGGTGCTGAGACACTGAGTGCGAGGCGCTGAGACGCTGAGTGCGGGGCGCTGAGACGCTGAGTGCGAGGCGCTGAGACGCTGAGTGCGAGGCGCTGAGATGCTGAGTGCAAAGCGCCAAGATGCTGAGTGCAAGACGCCGAGATGCTGAGTGCAAGACGCCGAGATGCTGAGGGCGAGGCGCTGAGACGCTGAGTGCAAAGCGCTGTGACGCTGAGGGCGAGGCGCTGGGTGCGAGGCGCTGAGACGCAGTATGCGGGTCGCTGAGGCGCTGATTGCGAGGCGCTGAGACGCTGAGTGCGAGGCGCTGAGACGCTGAGTGCGTGGCGCTGAGACGCTGAGTTCAAGGCACTGAGCGCGAGGTGCTGAGACGCTGAGTGCAAAGCGCC